>NW_004443950.1:10018941-10049703 GCF_000243295.1 Trichechus manatus latirostris | reverse complement strand
GATGAAGTAAAAGAACTGAACAGAAGATTTCAAAGGGTGGCTCAAGAAGACAAAGTAAAGTATTATAATGACATGTGCAAAGAGCTGGGGATATTACCGAAAGGGAAGAACACACTAAGCATTCCTCAAGCTGAAAGAAGTGAAGAAAAAATTCAAGCTTCGAGTTGCAAGAGTGAAGGATTCTATGGGGAAAATATTAAACCATGCAGGAAGCATCAAAAGAAGACGGAAGCAATACACCAGAGTCAGTATACCAAAAAGAACTGGTTGACGTTCAACCATTTCAGGAGGTGGCATATGATCAGGAACTGATGGTACCGAAGGAAGACGTCCAAGCTGCACTGAAGGCACTGGCAAAAAACAAGGCTCCAGGAATTGACGGAATATTAATTTAGATGTTTCAACAAATGGATGCAGCACTAGAAGTGCTCACTCATCTATGCCAAGAAATTTGGAAGACAGCTACCTGGACAACCGACTGGAAGAGATTCACATTAATGCCTATTCCCAGGAAAGGCGATCCAACTGAATGTGGAAATTATCGAATAATATCATTAATATCACACCCAAGTAAAATTTTGCTGAAGATCATTCAAAAGCGGCTGCAGCAGTATGTCAGCAGGGAACTGCCAGAAATTCAGGCTGGATTCAGAAGAGGACGAGGAACCAGGGATATCATTGCTGATGTCAGATGGATTCTGGCTGAAAGCAGAGAATACCAGAAAGATGTCTACCTGTGTTCTATTGACTATGCAAAAGCATTCGATTGTGTGGATCATAACAAATTATGGATAACATCGCGAAGAACGGGAATTCCAGAACACTTAATCGTGCTCATGAGGAACCTGTACACAGATCTAGAGGCAGTTGTTCAGACGGAACAAGGGGATACTGCCTGGTTTAAATTAGGAAAGGTGTGCATCAGGGTTGCATCCTTTCATCATATCTATTCAGTCTGTATGCTGAGCAAACAATCTGAGAAGCTGGACTATATGAAGAAGAAAGGGGCATCAGGATTGGAGCAAGACTCATTAACAACCTGCAATATGCAGATGGCACAACCTTGCTTGCTGAAAGTGAAGAGGACTTGAAGCACTTACTGATGAAGATCAAAGACCACAGCCTTCAGTATGGATTACACCTCAACATAAAGAAAACAAAAATCCTCACAACTGGACCAATAAGCAACATCATGGTAAGTGGAGAAAAGGTTGAAGTTGTCAAGAATTTCATTTTACTTAGATTCACAATCAACACCCATGGAAGCAGCAGTCAGGAAATCAAAAGACGTGTTGCATTGGGCAAATCTGCTGCAAAAGACCTCTTTAAAGTGTTGAAAAGCAAAGATGCCACCTTGAAGACTAAGGTGTGCCTGACCCAAGCCATGGTATTTTCAAGCACATCATATGCATGCGAAAGCTGGACAATGGATAAGGAAGACAGAAGAAGAATTGATGCCTTTGAATTGTGGTATTGGCAAAGAATATTGAATATTCCATGGACTGCCAAAAGAATGAACAAATCTGTCTTGGAAGAAGTACAACCAGAATGCTCCTTAGAATGAAGGATGGCGAGACTACGTCTTACATACTTTGGACATGTTGTCAGGAGGGATCAGTCCCTGGAGAAGGACATCATGCTTGGTAAAGTATGGGGTCAGCTAAAAAGAGGAAGACTCTCAACGAGGTGGATTGACACAGTGGCTGTAACAATGGGCTCAAGCATAACAACAATTGTGAGCCTGATGCAGGACCGGGCAGTGTTTTGTTCTGTGGTGCACAGGGTCGCTATGAGTCAGAACCAACTTGACGGTACCTAACAACAACAACAATTCCTTGTTGTAGGGGGCTGTCCTGAGCATTGTAGGATGTTTAGCAGTGTTGAAGAGGAAAATTAACAACAGATATCTTACTTTGATTTTAAGGATTTTCTTATCTATGAAACCAAATATTAACCATAAAAAGCCTGCCAGAATCTGCTCTGCAGCGATGTAAATTTGTCTTATCCTGCTAGAAATGGAGGATAATCACATGAGACAACAAAATGGAGGACGACTACATCATTAACACAACCACCAAAGTACATCATTACAGAACTGCCAAACCTCTGAGAATCATGGCCGAGCCAAGCTGACCTTAATTAACCACCACAGCCAGCTTAACTCTTACCTCACACCTCGGCGATTGTTACTGCCACACGTATGTCATTAATGCGTGAAATAGTTGGATAGTAGTTTTTTTTTTTTACCATTTTCATAAATGCAAAATGTCAAATAACGAGATAGTCCATACGTGAGGATTTGGTTTCTACTCCTCACTTATTGACATGGTTGGTACAGTACAAAATCATATTTAACAATAACACAGTACCAGACAATAAAATTAATCAGATATAAAACCTTTGAATGATAACTTTTCTGCATTTTCAGAATCGTCGGTAAAGCTATAGCTGGTTGATAGCTGAGGATCATCTGGATCATCGAATGTTTCTGAGCATGGAGTTTGCAATCCAGAGACAGGACTTTGCAATCATGAGGAAATGAAAGGTGACAAAGGAGTAACTTTTTGGAAATAATCACTAAGTTTGGTTTGAACAGTGTTTTTTTTTTTCTTTTCCTCTTCATATATTTTACAATAACACTTCGTGATTTCATTCATTTCACATTCTACTTTCCCAAAGTGTCCGACATTTGGGTCCATGCTTTCTAATTCTGATAAAAGTGGTGTTAATATCCACAAAAATTTTAGCCGATTTTTTTACACTAAACATTTTTGGCTCTCTTTCTACACTTTTTTGTTCTTCCTCTTCCACATTCCTTCGTGTTTCCAATTCTTGTAGCTCAATCAATTCTTCGTTTGAAAGCTCTCCCTCTTTGTAACCTATCAAATCATTCACATCACCTGCATCAACCTCTAAATCAAGGGCTTTTGCTAGCAACAAAATCTTACTATTTATTTTGGCCAGCGTTTCTTTTTGGTCGAAACCTTCAAAGTTGTTAACAAATGCTGAGAAGCGTTTCAGGCACTTTTTCCAAATCCCTTGCATACACTTTACACTAACATCGTCCCATGCTGCTGCAATGTTTTCGATGAAATGGAGGATATTGTAGTCTTTCCAAAACCCACGCAATGTCACCTTACCATCTTCCGTTGTGGCTATAGCTTTGGCAAACGTTGACTGTAAATAGTGAGCCTTGAACCTTGAAATGGCACCTTGATCCATAGGCTGTAGAATAGGGGTGGTGTTTTTCGGTAGATAGACTACCTTTACATCTGGGTGGAGATCGTCTAGATGTGGGGGATGTGCAGGTGCGTTGTCAAGGAGCAGGAGAATCTTGAAAGGAATTCCCTTTTGCATACAATACTCCTTTACCTGGGGTATGAAGCAATTGAAAAACCAGTCCTCAAAGAGGGTTTCCGTCATCCAAGCCATCTGATTGGATCGGTAATAAATGGACAATAAGTGCTTGGTTTTTTCTTGAATGCACGTGGATTATCTGCTTTATAAATCATAAATGGCTTGAGCTTGAAACCAACATTTCCACCTAATAACAAGGTCTTTCTGTCTTTAAATGCCTTAAATCCAGGCATTGCTTTGGCCTCTTTATGAATGGAGGCCAACTCTGGCATTTTCTTCCTGAGGTGGGTGTCGACTAGATGTGATGATTTCTGCCCAGTGCTCTGAACGTCAAAGTCAAGAAATTGAACAGCAGGTTCACACATTTGGCTGAGGAGCCAATGGGACAATGCTACCATCTGTGGGATGACTGCCTCTAAATCAGAATCCCACCCACAGCCTCAGCTAGCCTGGGATAGCCAGTCCTCCTGCCACCCCACCCTCCCCACCCCCGTCCCACCACCTGCAGGGTGGGGGGTGGTTGGAGGGTTGGTATGGAGTGCTCCTCATTCCGGGAAAGAGGCACAGCAGGAAAAGGGGCCATCCCCCCACCCACCTCCACTCCCACCCCCGCACGTTATTGGGGAACTTGATGCTAAACCACTGGTAGATGACCGGCTTCGGGTAGCGGGTTTCCCGCGTAGCAGAGCAGCTCCCTCGCTATTGAGCCAGCCCTGGACACAAAGGTTTGTCTTGCGCTTTGCAATTCTCTCTCTTCTTTTCCAAGGGTCAGGCGCCGCCTCGGCCCTGCGGTCCCGCGCGCCCCCGCTCCCAGCGCGGTGGATCGGTGGCGGGTATCGCGCACACGCCCGGCCGGCCGCGGTCGGAAAGCGCGCGGCCCGAGGGGGAGGGGGAAGGGGGTTATAGGGATCTCCGTGCAAGGGAGTTGGGGGAGAAGCGCCCCCGCGGCGACCCTGCCTGGCCTCGCTCGCGCCTCCCCGCATCCTGCCGGGGCGCCCTGCCCGGGCCTGGGACAGGGTGCGGCCGAGGTGGCGGGGGACGACGACGACCGGGCGACGAGGGGCAGCCTGCAGCCCCTGGCCCAGGGGGCGTCGCGGGCCAGGGAGCGGCGGCCGCCCGCCTGCGAGGACGACGCCGTCCGCGTCCCAGGGTCCTCTCCCCCGGTGCGGGGATTGGTTCGGGGCGGGCGCCCGCACTTACGCCCCTTCACTCTCCCCGAGGTTCGGGTTGAGCAGCCGGCTCTGCGGCGGGTTGCCGTGGTGCGGATCTCAGGGGGATTGAGTGAGAGTGGGGGGTCCCAGCCGGAAAACCTGGTCGACTAGCACCCAGATGGGACTTGGTCTGTTTCCAAAGACACGGACCCCCAGGAGCTAGGTCACCCGGATATGTCTCTTCAGGTCGCGGACCTCCCTCCTTCACGAAGCTGTTGGGTCATCCGGTTCTGTGGCTATGTCGTATGTATGCATCCATCCCTGTGTGTGTGTGTTGTGTCTGCGTGTGTCCGTGTCTATGTCTGTGTGTTGTGTGTGTGTGTCTGTGTTGTGTGTGTGTGTTTGTGTTCTTGTCTGCGTATGTGTTGTGTGTCTGTGTCCGTCTGCGTGTCTGTCTGCATGTCCGCGTCTGTCAGTTCTACCACATGTCCGCTTGGGCTGAGGTTCCAGTCTGATGCCCTGGCGCTCTGTGCTAGGAGATTGTGTCTTGTGGCCAGGCAGCTCTGAAGACCTCATGTCTTTCCACGGGGACTGGGCCGACCAGATGTGTCCAGACTGCGGAATCTACCGTTCACCTCAGCCGGGAGGACGACTAGGTGGGCAGGAAGCTTCAAGTGTGGGCTTCTGAGAGCGAGGTGGAGGAGGGGCGAGTGGCGTGTGTGTGTGTGGGGGGGGGGTGTTCAAGTTCAGTGTGGGCGGGGCTTCAGAGAGCCAAAAGGGGCGGGACTCACGGGGTTGGCTTTCCGGCGCCCTTTCCTCCCCTTTGCCTTTCCAGTCACCCAGTCCCTCCATCCCCTCCGGGTGATGTTTTCTTCCCCTCCTTCCCCCACCACCTGGCGGCCGCGTTTGGCTAAATCCGATATCAGCAACGCGGGGCCGACGGGCTTGGCGGCAGCGGCGATGGCGCCGCCTGGACCAAGGGTTCGGCCCTCACCACAGGCTGAGTGGGGGGCGGGAAGGTGGTGAACAGTGGTTCTTGTCCGCAGCGGTGCTTCTGATATGCCCTTATGGTTTCTGTTCTGATTGTACTCATGACATTAAATAAAGTTTCTCCAAGAGGAGTGTGTTCGATTTACTGAGGGTGATGACATGGGGTTGCCGGCCAGCCGCCCATCCATCTAAGCACACACACATGCCCGGCACCGGGGACGTTTGCCAAGTCCTCGCCCCCTTAGCACACCACCAGCCCCAACGCGCGCCCCCACCTCTCTCCGCCCCCGACGACCTACGTCCGCACGCACGCGGGAGCTGCTAGCGATCTCGCGATGGGCGCGGAGAAGCCATTTTTCTGAGTCAGCCCCCTGGAGAGCACGGGAACCGTTTGTGCCAGCCTGAGGGTCTCTGGGTGGGCGTCCCACTGCCGTCCTGGGAACCTCCCAGGCCTCCGTGAGATGTTTCCAAATCTGCCCAGGGGGCCCGGAGCCAGTCCCTACCGGCCTTGGGAGGGCGTCCCCGGCCGACCCCTGGCAGCACTCCCGCCACCGTCCCCCCTCACCTCTCCAGCGTCCGGATCTTTACCCCACGTCCGCCCGGGGGACCCTCCCCATCACCGCCTGCCTGCCTGCGTCGCAGGAGAATTAAAAAGAAAACTTTTGGTGATGGTAGTTTTGTTTTTAATTTGGATAGTGGCGAAAACACAGCTAAGAAAATATTCGCCTGTTCATTTTTTGTAAGTAGGGATCAGTGACAGGGATGACGTTTCATCTTCAACTATTCTAAAGGATTCCACCACCATTAAGAGACAAACTCCGTGGCCCCTAAGCAAAGTCTTCCCCTTTCCATCCCTCTCTTTCCCTACGTGGCCCTGGTAACCACTGAACTTTGGCCTTTTCATGCAAGTGGGATTCGTAAAATAATCTGTGCCAATCCACCAACGAGGAATAGCCTTCCTTCCGTTGATTTTTGTCTTCTTTATTTTAGTCACAGTCTAGAGATCTAGATTTTCTGTGTACGAGTCTTTCACCTTCCGGTGACATTTCTTCCTAGGTACTTTCTTCTTTTAGATGCTGTTGTAAGGAAAAAACATAAAGTTTAGTAAAGCAAAAAGGAAGTTTTATTCGGCATATATTCAAAAAGGCAGAAGTGGGAAATGGACAACCATGCTGCCAGAGCCATGTCTACCCAAGTCCAAGGAAATTGCAGAACAGACAAAAGTGGGAAAATGGACAAGCATGTTGCTAAAGCCATGTCTGTCCAAGTCCAAAGAATATTATAGAACAGGCAAAAATGGGAAAACAGACAAGCATGCTGCCACGGTCATGTATGCCCGAGTCCAAGGAAATATCACAGAACAGACAAAAGTGGGAAAATGGACAAGCATGTTGCCACAGTCATGTATGCCCCAGTCCAAAGAATATCACAGAACTGGCAAGAATGGGAAAACAGACAAGCATGCTTCCATAGCCATGTCTGCCCAAGTCCAAAGACCATTACAGAATCATCAGTATATATTAACATTACAAATGGGCAAAACCATTGAAAGCTTAGCCTTTTCATATTGGCTAGAAACTGTGATCCTACATTTTGAATCTTAACAATCATTGATACAAGCTTCAGTAACGACAGTCAGGAGGGTCTTCATTGGTCCAACAAATTTCTATTCACTAAATGCTAATAGGAAAAGATAAGTGTAGAAAGTCTTTTGTGTTCTGTTTGATAGGCTTTATGTGAAAGTTTCCCTAAAAGATAGTTTCCAAGATTATCCTAGCCATTGTCTCTATACCTCAGGGGGCAGTTGATGTGTCCCTGTGAGTCCTTGTGAGCCCAGCTCCAGCTGGGTCACACTCTCCATGCTCAAGGACAGGGAACAATAACTACAATATAATTTCCTAAATCAATGCTCTGCTCAGCGGTCATGTTTCCTTCCGTTCCCTTTCCTGCTGCTCATTCTACATATAGGACCATGTCTACCATCCATTCTTTTTTAAAATCGTATTTTATCTTTTCTTATTCTGTCTATGATCATCTATCTACTTCTTTTTCCCCTAGCTAGCCTGATAGCTCTGGTTAAGACTTCCAGAATGATGTAGATTAGTAATGGTGAGAGTGGGCATCATCCCTTTTTCCTGGCTTTACTGAAAACGCTGTCAGTCTTTCTGCATTGAGTGTGATACTAGTTGTGGGCTTTTCATAAAATGCCCTTAATCCTCTTGAAGAATTTCCCTTCCGCACCTATCTTGTTGAAATTTTTTTAAATTAGATCAGAAAACCGTGTTGAATTTTGTGGGCTTCTCATAGTCATAACTGCTCTTTAGCCTATGGAAGAAATTCCCTTCTGCTTCTAGCTTGGTTAGTTTTCTTTTTTCTTTTTTAAAATTTCTTGGTTTTCTTTTTTGAAATCAGGAAAGGGGGTTGAATTTTGAATGCCTTTTCTGCATCTCCGGAGATAATCTTGTGGGTATTCGAGTCCTTTTCTAGATTCGGTTGTTAGTCTCTCTGTGGTGAAGTTGTAGGGTAGGTAGATAGGTAGGTAGGGGTGGGTGAAGAGAATGGCGAACGTCCGCCCGGGAGCCCGAGAACGGCCTGAGCCACCCGCGCCATTTTTCTCGGCCGGCTCAGCCGGGAGCCCGGAAACCAACGGGTGCAACTCCGAGGGGCCTGGGAAGGCTGTCCCCGCCCTGCCCGAGCCTCCGGGAAACTTCCCGTGTCCGCCGGGGAGCCGGGAAGTTGCCGGGCAGGTCCGGGTTTGGCGCCAGCACGCCGGCCTGAGCCCTCAGGTAAAAACGTCCCCGTCCCCCGTCACCGGAACCCGACCGGCTGGCCCACGGCCCCTTCGGGCGCCCCTTCGTCGGATGACGCTCCCGAGAATTTTCCCGGCAGATCAGGGGGGTCTGTCCCCCGGGGACCAGGTGGACCCGCTTGGCCGACCCGTGCCGTGAGCGGCTCCACCGTCTTCCGACCGCCCCGCACCGAGAAACGCGTATGGTGATGCTGATGGGGTTGTGGGGGCCGGGACGAGGCCGGATGTTTGGCGGGCCGGCGGCGCGCCCTCTCCGGCCTGCGATCCAGATCCGCCCGCTGCCGTTCGCGCCGGTTGTCGGCCGCCACCTGGCGGCCCCGTTGATATCGTTTTTCTCCGGAGCTCCGGCGAAAACGACATGGGAAGCGATACAGTCGCGGTATCCGCGACAGCGTTCCGGGACGCCGGGAGCGTCGGCAGGCTCGTCCCGGCCTTGGCCGGGCGCCGGCGCCGTTTCTCGAGATTGTACCTGCAGATATATGGGGGTGCGGCGGCCGCCGCCCTCCCGGGCGCCTGTGCTGGGGAGCTGGCTGGGTCGACCAGCGCACGCCAGTCGTCCTTGCGCCCGCGTGTACCGACCTGGGCCAGACCGAGACGTCGGGGACAAACGGGAGGAGACGTCCCGCGGCCGGTCGTCGCCAGGCCCTACGGTGTATCGTTCGAGGTGGCCCGCGGAGGGCGCCGCCTGAGAATTTTTCAAAGTTCCCGCCCGACCCCACCCTCACCAGGCCCCGTCCGCGCGGGTGGCCCAGGGCGGTGGGAGCCTGGAGGCTCCGGCGCGCGCAGCCCCGTCCCCCTGTCACTTCGACCTGGGGGTTGACCATAAGGTACCGGGAGCTCCGGGGGCTGAGGGCGATGGGGTCGTGGTACCGGCCAGTGGCCGGGCCGCAGTTCCAGGAGGTCGCGGTGGAGAGCGGCTCTCCCCCGCCGCGGGGCGCAGTGTTTCTTTGCCCGAAAAGGTCTTTCTGGGCCACCAGATTGGGGCTGAAACGCTCATCCTCGGTGACTCTACCGAAGAGGCTGGAACCCGGGACGTGTTCGGGGCTCTGGGCTACCGACGGCCCAATGCTCCTCCGCTTCCGCTCGAGCAGCCCAGCTGGGGCCGGTGCGACGGCTCTCGCTTCTCCAGGTGCCCTAACGCGGTGCCTTCTCCGGCCTCCACCGCCCGAGGGCGAAGGGACAGGTGCGGCGTGGGTCCTCTACCGCGCGCGCTCCCCGCTGCAGGTACCCAGGGCTGCCGCGACAACTTAGGCTCCGTGTCAGCTGTCCTCCCTGCAGGGTTTTGCCAGCCGCCCTTCCGCAACCCTCTGGCAAGGCAGAAAGCGGCACCTTCCCCCCGACTCGAACGCTGTCCTGCCGTGACTCAACTTTTTTTTCCCCCTTTACCAGATCGATCTGGTGTCCTCCAGACCCCTGGGCCAGCAGCCTGCAGTCTGACCTGCCGACTTTGGGTTCTCAGCCCCTGCAACCACATGAGTCAGGAGAAGCAAGCAGCCTGACACCTGACCCACGGATTTGTGACTTGCCGGCTTCCACAACTGCATGAGCCATTTCCTTGCATTAAATCTCTCTTTATATATTTATATATGTGTGTCACTGGTTTTGCTACTGGAGAGAACCCAGCCTAAGACACTGGTGTAGCCGTAGGATAACTGTAGCTGAACGAGCCAGCAGCAACACAGCTCACTGAGACTCAGTATCTGTCTCTCAGTGTGCGTTATTAGCCATTACAGTAAGAAGTTCTTATAGCCTGCCTGTATTTTTGATCGTTTGTGTGGAATTTTACCCCATAGCAAGATGTCTTCAAAGAGAAAGAACAGAACTAGTTCAACTGAAAGTAGCAGCAAGAGGCATAAGAACGCCATCGATCTTAATATAAAAATAAGCATCATAAAAGTGTATGAATCAGGGAAGAGAGTGGGCATTATAGCACGTGAACAAAGCATGGCACATTCTCCTGTCTGTACCATTCTCAAAGATAAGAATCATCGAGGCAGTGAAAGAATCACCAGGAACAAATGCTGTGATAACAAGACAATGAAAAGGCCTAATCCACGAAACTGAAAAGCTCCTAATACTTTGGATCAAGGATCAAATACAAAAGAGGATGTCAATTGGCCTTCTTATAATACCAGCTAAAGCACGCAGCATTTCTGATGCTCTTAAGGAACGTGCAGGTAAGGAGCGCAATGAAACGTCCACTGCCGGCCATGGCTGGTTTTTGAGATTCCAGAGACCATTCAGTTACCACAGCACACACGTAAAAGGCGAAGCTGTTAGTGCCGACGAAGAAGCTGCCAAACTCTTTTTTAATGAATTTGATGAAATCATCTCAGAAGGGAACTATTTGCCTGAACAAATATTTAACCTGGACGACACTGGATTATACTGGAAGAAAATGCCAGAGCGGACCTACATCCATAAAGAGGCCAGAGCAATGCCTGGATTTAAGGCATTTAAAGACATAGTGACCTTGTTATTAGGTGGATGTTGGATTCAAGCTGAAGCCAGTTATAATTTATAAAGCAGATAATCCACGTGCATTCAAGAAAATAACCAAGCACTTATTACCCATTTATTACCAATCCAATTGGATGGCTTGGATGACAGAAGCCCTCTTCGAGGACTGGTTTTTCAATTGCTTCATACCCCAGGTAAAGGAGTATTGTATGTAAAAGGGAATTCCTTTCAAGATTCTCCTGCTCCTTGACAACGCACCTGCACATCCCCCACATCTAGACGATCTCCACCCAGATGTAAAGGTAGTCTATCTACCGAAAAACACCACCCCTATTCTACAGCCTATGGATCAAGGTGCCATTTCAAGGTTCAAGGCTCACTATTTACAGTCAACGTTTGCCAAAGCTATAGCCACAACGGAAGATGGTAAGGTGACATTGCTTGGGTTTTGGAAAGACTACAATATCCTCCATTTCATCAAAAACATTGCAGCAGCATGGGACGATGTTAGTGTAAAGTGTATGCAAGGGATTTGGAAAAAGTGCCTGAAACGTTTCTCAGCATTTGTTAACAACTTTGAAGGTTTCGACCAAAAAGAAACGCTGGCCGAAATAAATAGTAAGATTTTGTTGCTAGCAAAAGCCCTTGATTTAGAGGTTGATGCAGGTGATGTGAATGATTTGATAGGTTACAAAGAGGGAGAGCTTTCAAACGAAGAATTGATTGAGCTACAAGAATTGGAAACACGAAGGAATGTGGAAGAGGAAGAACAAAAAAGTGTAGGAAAGAGCCAAAAATGTTTAGTGTAAAAAAATCAGCTAAAATTTTTGTGGATATTAACAACACTTTATCAGAATTAGAAAGCATGGACCCAAATGTCGAACATTTTAGGAAGGTAGAACGTGAAATGAATGAAATCATGAAGTGTTATCGTGAAATATATGAAGAGGAAAAGAAAAACACTGTTCAAACCAAACTTAGTGATTATTTCCAAAAAGTTACTCCTTCTTCAACTCCAGTTTCTCCACAATTGCAAAGTTCTATCTCAGGATTGCAAACCCCAAGCTCGGGAACATTCGATGATCCAAATGATCCTCAGCCATCAACCAGCTATAGCTTTACAGACGATTCCGAAAATGCAGAAAAGTTACCATCTGAACGTTTTATATCTGATTAATTTTGTTGTCCAGTACTGTGTTATTGTAAAATATGATTTTATATTGTATTTTCATTTATATTTTTGTACACAATAAACTAACATCTAATACATTGTGTTTCCACCGAACCTTGAAATGTACAATGTTAAGCTTAAGTCGAGTCAGTCAGGAATTGTAAGAGTAAGATGATTTCACTCGTTTCAGATCATCTCTTGCGCATTGAGTATGGTAGGCTAAAGTAAACTATGAAACACAGTCTTGATTAGGCCGAGGCCACTCATAACGCTGATTTTTGCATAACAACCTGGTCTTTGGAAACCAACCATGTTGATATGTGAGAAGTAGGCACCCACTCCTCACTTACCGACTGTCGCATTACCCGGCATTTTGCATTTACAATAGTAAAAGAATCTACTATCCAACTATTTTGCACATTAACGACATACATCTGGCAGTAACAATGGCCGAAGTATGAGGCAAGAATAATGCTGGCAGTGGTGGTTGTGTTAACTTGGCTGGGCCATGATTCTCAGCAGTTTGGCAGTTCTGTAATGATGTAATTTGGCAGCTTTGTAACAGTGTAGCCATCCTACATTTTGTGATCTCAAGTGGTCACTCTCCATTTCTAGCAGAGTAAGAGAAATTTACAATGCTACAGAGCAGTTTCTGGCAGGCTTTTAATGGTTAATATTTGGTTTCATAGATAAGAAAAACCTTAAAATCAAAGTAAGATGTCTATTATTTATTTTCCTCTTCAACATTGCTGAACATTCTACACTGCTTAGGACAGCCCCCACAACAAGGAATTATCTGGCCAAAATGTCCATAATGTCTGAGTTGAGAAGTCCTGATTTACAGGAGTGATGTTCCCCTGTCCAGTAAGATCACAATTTTCCAAAGAAAGAAACATAACTACCGTATTGTTGTAGCCGAGTACCGTCGAGTTGATTTTGACTAATAGTGAGTGTGACAGAGTACACCCGTCTCAGGTGGTTTTCTTGGCTGTAATCTTTATGGAAGCATATCTCCTGGTCTTTCTCCTGTGAAGTGGTGGTGGGTTCAAACTACCAACCTTTTGGTTAGCAGCCGAGTGCTTACCTGTTGTACCACAAGGGCTCCTTGGAATTGAAAACCTGAATTTTCCCTGAAAGGAGAGCTAGGGAGGTTCTAACTATTTCAGTCCACTACCAATACAAACTATTTCTGAAAAATTATGCTTAACAGCCTTTTCCCTGTTTAGTGATTCAAAAACTTGACCTCACATGATGCTATATTTATATAACTTCTATAACCTCATCCTACATCTTCTTTACATTTTTGGTATTTTGTGGTGTAAACTTCAAATTGTGCCAGTGCTCTAGCTTTTGGGATGGTTAACTTTCAGGACCTCTTTTAGCCATTATGGAAGAGCCCTTATAAATTCCTGGCTCTCAGGTGGCCTTGAAAATGAATGTAATCCCCAAATTTATTTCTTTGTAGCAAATATCTCCACATCAGTACCACCATATAGTAATTAATCTGAAATATACATATATGTATATATATATATAACCACCAAAACCATTACCATTGAGCTGATGCCAACTCATGGCAACCCCATGTGCTACAGAGTAGAACTGCTCCATAGGGTTTTCTTGGCTATAAACTTAATGGAAGCAGATGGCCAGGCCTTTCTTCCACGGTACCACTGGGTGGGTCTGAAGTATCAACCTTAAGGTAGTAGTCGAGTATAGGATCTAGATAATACTCTCTCCACCCTGCAGCCAACTTCTGTGGTAGAAATCCTCAGAATTCCAAGAAATGCTATTTCCCTGATTTCTTGAGAGGAGAAGAGGAAGTGAAACTAGACACTTCATACATTATTTGAGAGAAGTTCTGATTTAGAAGTAATCAAGGACAGCCCCCAGAATCTATGGGCTAGTAAGTGATTATGTAAATGAATCCCTGAGGGTAAGTTAGGTACTTCGTGAATGTCATTAAGGTCCCGGTACCATGCTGGTAAGTACCTTATACCAAGTTATTGGGAGTCCCTGGTTGGTGCAAATGGTTAACACACTCAGCTGCTAATCGAAAGGTTGGCGGTTCAAGTCCACCCAGAGGTGCCTCAGAAGGAAGTCCTGGTGATCTATTTCCAAAAAATCAGTCATTGAAAACCCTGTGGAGCACAGTTCTATTTTGACACATGTGGGGTTGCCTTGCGTCAGAATCTACTTGATGGCAACTATTTTGTTTGTTTGTTTTACCAAGTTACTCAGTATCTTGTCAGTTAAGATTCTTGTTATTGTAAGTTTCAGAAAAATAAACCGAAACCGGATTAAACAAAAGAAAATGCATTGACATAACTGAGTGGTCCCAAAGGAGCTGGATTCAGGACCTCAAAGTGAAGTACTTGGGCCCTCACGTCCTCATCTTACCTCTCTTCTCCCTGGGTGTTAGCTTCATTCTCAGGCGCACATGGAGGGAAGGAGGCCACAGCTCCACCTTCACAACTTTCCAGCTTCAAGTCCAGCAAGAGGGCACAAGAATGGATACCCATCGTGCTCCTAGAAGCCCA
Source organism: Trichechus manatus latirostris (assembly GCF_000243295.1). Classification (NCBI taxonomy): domain Eukaryota; kingdom Metazoa; phylum Chordata; class Mammalia; order Sirenia; family Trichechidae; genus Trichechus; species Trichechus manatus. The sequence goes on along the minus strand of NW_004443950.1, from coordinate 10,035,225 downwards.
ATCCAAAGCCACACACACCTCTCATGTGGTCTGTGGCCAGGCCTGAAAGTGGTCAAGTCCACCAAAGCACAGGACTTGAGCACTGGGAGTGGTGGCCATCAGGGGCAAATTTGTTGACTATTACCAGAAAAAGGGGAATTTGATGCTAGGCAGTCAAAACAGCAGATGACCACCAACAGTGTTAAAAAACAAAACAAAAAACAGAGCCCTGGTGGCCTAACGGTTAAGGGCTTGGTTGAAAACTGAAAGGTCTGTGGTTTGAACCTACCAGCAGCTCTGCCGGAGAAAGACCTGGAGATCTGCTCCTGTAAAGATTAAACCAAAAGCCAAATCCATTGCCATCGAGTTGATTCCAACTCATAGTAGGACAGACTGGAAATACCCCATGGGGTTTCCAAGGACTGTGAGTCTTTAGGGAAGCTGACTGCCACATCCTGGTAAAGATTACAGTCTAGGAAACCCTAGGGAGCAGTTCTAGTCTGCAGTATAGGGTTGCTATGTGTCAGAATCTACTCCACAGCACACAACAACAATGTAAAAAAATACATGACCAATAATGAGACAAAGCAAAAGAAACCCTTGGGCCAGCTAACTTTTTAACACTTTAAATTCTCAGTGTTTTTACAACGGTTTCCTTGGTCCACCCCAGAGACATTCCTGTGACTTAGTTAAGACAAGTAAGGCTACTCCCTCTTCTTGGAGGAAGAAACTGAAGGCCCAGGTGGTTTGTCTGAGGGCCTCAGTCAGGCAGGGGCAGAGGCCCCATGAGAAGCCACGTCTTGGGCTCCTGAACTTTCCCTGTATTTCATCCTGAGAACAGAACTGCTCTGTTTGCTGATCATCATGTGGGATTTTTGTTTGTTTTTTAGTAGCATTAGCTAAGTTTCTACTTCAGGTTGGTAAAAGAACCCGCCATCCAGGCGCCTAACCAATTGCCTAACCAGTTGCTGTTGAGTCAACTCCAACTCATAAGGACCCCACGTGTGGCAGAGTAGAACTGTGTTCCATAGGGCTTTCAATGGCTGATTTTTTGGAAGTAGATCACCAGGGCTTTCTTCTGAGGCACCTCTGGGTACACTCGAACCTCTAACCTTTCAGTTAGCAGCTGAGTGTGTTAACTATTTATACTGCTCAGGGACTCCACCCAGTGCCTACAAGTGTTCATATTCCTCCTGATGCAACCCAAACCTTTAGGGAATCATTTTATTTCCAGGGTCTGGGCTGGAAGATTTCAAAGAGTATAATGAAGATGTAAGTAATGTGCGCTGGACTTTCAGCTTGCCTGTGAAATCATGAGAATCTCAGTGAATCATAGAAAACACGACAGTCTTTAAAGCGGTGTGTGCTGTCTGCCCTTGGTGTTAATCTGAGGTGTCCTTCAAGGGCAGCCGTCTGTAGAGAAAGGCCCTGGCTCAGTAAGCATCGAGGTCTTGGGACGTGATGAGCCGCCGAAGGATCAGCCTGGCAGTAGCTGTTTGTCCTCTATCCTTTTAGGGGTTAAAATCTTTCTGAAAGGTGCTGGGTAGATTGAGCCTTTGTGATTTGCTCAGTGGTGCTCAGAAAATTTCTTGTCTCCATTCCTAATTTTAGAGCCAGCAGCTGTCACTGCTTTGTTCTAACAAGTCGGTAGTTTTCCACTCCCCTTGCTTGCTTGTATTCTCTATATTTCTTATCACTCACTCTGCAAAAAACTTTGAACTTGGTCTTATTATTTTTTTTGACCTCAAGAAAGGATGTGCATGTTATATACTCTGGAATTTAGTATTCTGTCATTTCGTAATTTTAAGAAATTGAAATCTTCTCTCCTTCAGACATAAAGTATCACCTTTTATTTTACCTGAATGCACTCTACTTATATAATAAACCTTCATACATTAGCTCCTAATATGATAGACATAGAGTTTTATCACAAATGTTTTATAGCCCATGGTATTCAGTGCTTTTACAGCTTCATAAGAGAAGCTTTGCTCTTTGCTTATTTGTTCATTTATTAATTTTTTTTTTTTTTTTTTAGCATTCCATGAGTACTTACTAGAATTCCTTAAAGGTAATTTACAAGTGGTGTCATAATTTAGACAAGGTCCCTGGGTGGCACAATTGGTTTGTGATTGGCTGCTAATCTAAAGGTTTGAACCCACCCAGCAGTGCCATGGAAGAAAGGCCTGATGATCTTCTCCTGAAAAGATTACAGCCAAGAAAACCCTATGGAGCAGTTCTACTCTGTAACACATGGAGTTGTCATGAGTGGGAATCAACTTGACAGCAACGGGTTGGTTGGTTTTTTTTCTGCTTTATCATAATTTAGGAGTCCCTGTGTGGCACACAGTAAGCACTCGACTACTAACTGAAAGGCTGGTGTTCAAACCCACCCAAAGGCACCTCAGAAGAAAGGTCTGGCGATCTGCTTCCTAAAGGTCACAGCCTTGAAAACCCTATGGAGCACAGTTCTACTCTGAAAACATGGGGTCATCATGAGTTGGAATTGACTTGACAGCAGCCAGCTAACAGGTATCTTTTTTTTTTTATTTTGATTTTGTATTAGTCTGGGATTAACTTCAAAACAATCCAGTTAAAGGGGTCAAGGGAGTGGATGGGGGACAATGAAACAAAACACGCCATGAGTTGATAACTGTTGAGTAGTGGGTGGGGGGAACATGGTGCTTCATTATAATACTCTCTTCTTTTGTGCACGCTTGAAATTTTCCATAATAAAAATGTTTAACTTTTTTTGCATAAAGATTATTTCTAATAATCCCCATCTAATATTTAAAGATGATGCTGACTGTACAAATATTGCCACCTCTAGGTGGAAAATATATTACATTGTTTTTTTCTTGATTTGCATAGGTTGCAACATAAAATGATACGAAAACTTTATTATAATATTTATCTCCAACGTAGTAAGTAATAACTAAATATTATTGCCATTTTTACTGGTTTTTTTTGAGTTCTCTACTAATATGAATCGCTAATTACAACCTACATAAATTTTATTTTATTAAAATCCGTCTTCTATGATCAGTGAAATTAGGTTTTGAAAAAGGTCAAATCATTTTGTAATAGAAGGACTCATGGTTTCTAAAAGTTTGAAAAGCGCAAACCAGAATGTAATAAAATCTGTATATATGATGCTTCACAACTTTTTGGTGACTTGAGAATGTGTCCGTATTCTATGTTCTCATGTTCACATGAGCTTGACATTTTCACGTGGGCCCACAAAAGAAGAAAAGTACTACTCTCAAATTTGGGGGGAAATATAAAGGGGACTCCTTTAGCTCAAGAGTAGGTGTAGGTAACTTTATGGATACCAAAAATTAGACACAAAAATAAGTACACTCTACCTTTTGGGTTAAGTAGAATGTTCTGGAAAGCATACTTGAAGCTTTTGATAATCCTGATACCAGGAGAACAACAAAGTTGCCATGAGAGCATATTTCAGGCTTCCCTTCCTGTTCTGCGATTAGAGTTACTAATCCTCTTAATCCTCCTTTGTCTTCTGAGGTATAAATTGTATTCTACATAGTTGTCCCTGTCCATGCTTTTTAGATAAAACTTACAAAACTTTTAGTCTATTAAAAATTCCAAGAGTAATAGTCTTCTCTGAGATGGCATTGCCCAACATGTTTTCCTCATTAATTATTTCTGTAGGCCATTATTCTTATTTCTGTGCCCTTCTGCTCCTTACAAGGTATTGTGAGAAGGATAGAAGAATATCTAGTAATGAAAACATGTTTCATTGAGCCTGGAGGCCAAGCCTATTGTTTCAGAGAGTCAGGACACATACATCTACATCTTCCGGAAAACCTGTACAACTGGCTGACCTAGGCGCTCTTGTTACTAATCAAGGCACAGCACAAAGATAATATCCAAACATTGCCAACAACTGCAGCACAATTCCTAATCAAAACCCACAGAAAACCGCCATTTGAATTCATCCTCCATTCTTCAGTGAAATAGTGACATTTCCTGTTTAAAGATAAGGTTGAATTTCTAATTTTTTACTGTTAGAGTCCATTTTGGGAGACTGCATTTCACTGTCCAATTGTCAGGCCATTGAAAAAGGGATAGTTTTTTAAGAAAGAGAGAAGTCCAAAAATAAAATGTTATTTAAAAGCACGATGTTAATTCTTACCAATTCTGAAACTGTTCTTTTCAACAGTATATTCAGAATTTGTCTGTACGCCTGGTGCGGCATCAGATACTAAACCGGAAATTGTAGGTACCTAAAATATTTGAGGGAAGGACAACCTTGGTGAGAAAGTAAGCCACTGTGTGAGGTAGCAAGGGAGTAACAGACAAGGCTGTGTGTATGTGATTAAGCTTCAATGAGTGAGAAAGACAGTAAGTTTAAGTGGTCTAGGGAAAAAAGGGTAAAAAAATGAGAAGTATGAAAACTCTTGGCATCACTGTGAATTTTGGAGCCATCTGCATTTATTCAACCAAACAACAAATACTTATTGAACACTAACTCTGAGTAAAGAGGGAATTATCGAATTTACAAAAATGAGTAAGACACTTTCTTTGCCCAAGGGGCTAGACATGAATACCAAAAAAAACAAACCCATTGCTGTCAAGTCAATTCCAACTCATAGTGACCCTACTGGACAGAGAAAAACTGTCCCATAGGGTTTCCAAGGAGTGGCTGGTGGATTCGAACTACCGACCTTACGGTTAGCATCCGAGCTCTTAACCACCGTGCCAGCAGGGCTCCAGAGCATGAAAGGAGGGGTGGGAGGCATCTACTAAAATGTCAATTAAAGTTTTAACACTTTTAAGAAGTTGAAAGAAGCAAGAAGTTTTCTTTCTTTTAAATGCAATTCCTTCTTAACAACAACGACAAAAAACTGATGAGAAAGCTAGTAGTTGGCTTTTGAGCAGGTTTCTCTTGCTGTTTGCAAATGGCGTCTTCTCCTAGGAATCATCAACGGAGAAGCCTTTACACATTCATTTTCTGAGTCCTTTGCCTGGCAGTCCTTTTGAGAAACCTTGCATGTAACATGTTGTAAGCAAGATCGCCACCTATCGGCCGAAATAACCATCACCCATAAGCGCCAGTGTGGCTTTTGGTGGGCGAGGCTGCTTGGGAGATGGAAACATGTAACTACATGACTTCACTGGTTGGACTTTCTTGGGTAATGCATGGGTGGTAATGTTTATGTGGTCACCTGAAGAAATCACTGAGGTCACCTAAAAACTTACTCAGTTAAGGGAAGAAGATGTTGCTACTTCTGTTGCAACTCTCCTGGAATTCTCTATGCCTCTGGAGCAAAGTGGGTTGTCCAAAATGACTAATGTTTTACAAACTCACCTTTTTATGAAATGTTGTTGTTAGCTGCCATGGAGTCGTCCCCAACTCCTGGCAATCCCTTGTGTGCAGAATAGAACTGCTCCGTGGGGTTTTCTTGGCTGTAATCTTTACAGAAACAGTTCACCAAGCCTTTCAATTTTGCGGAGTCGCTGAGTGGGTTCCAACTGCTAACTGCTTGTGCCTCCCCGGCTTTTTCTTATGAAATAGGAGCTCTAAAAATTTCATTTAATTTTTGAATATTTTGTTTAATTTATGAGTTATTACCTTTTAAAGAGCAATCTAACCCATAACTTCTTCCACAAAGCACGTAACTTTGGGGGTCATTGGAATAGCCAGACCTCTCATTACAGGAAATGGGACTTCAGCAGTGGCCAGTTCTTACAGAGCATCTCTAATGCCCAGTACCAGGCTAGGTGTTATGAATACAAGGATGAAGGACACCGGGTCCCTCTCCTCAAAGACTGCATAGTCTTAAGAGTCGTCACTCAAATAGACATATGCACACCTATGTTCATGGCAGCATTGTTCACAATAGCAAAATGATGGAAGCAACTTAGATGCCCATCAACAGATGAATGGATAAACAAACTATGGTACATAGACACAATGGAGTACTATGCAACGAGAAAGAACAATGATGAACCTGTGAAGCATCTCATAACATGGATGAAACTGGAGCGCATAATGCTGAGTGAAATAAGTCAATCACAAAAGGACAAATATTGTATGAGACCTCTATTGTAAAAACCCATGAAAAAGTTCACACACGAAAAGTAACAATCTTTGTTGGTTACCAGGGATGGGAGGGGTGGGGTGGGGGGAAATACTAAATAGGCAATAGATAAGCGGTATCTTGGGTGAAGGGTGAGACAGTACAAAATACAGGGGAAGCCAGCACAACTTGTACAAGGAAAGGTCATGGAAGCTCCATAGACACATCCAAACTCCCTGAGGGACTGAATTGCTGGGTGGAGGGCTGTGGGGACCATGGTCTCGGGGAACATCTAGCTCAATTGGCATAACACAGTTTATAAAGACAATGTTCTACATTCTACCTTGGTGAGTAGCGTCTGGGGTCTTAAAAGCCTGTGAGCAGCCATCTAAGATACTCCACTGGTCTCATCTCTTCAGGAGCAAGGGAGAATGAAGAGAACAGGACACAAGGAAAAGATTAGTCTGAAGGACTAATGGACCACAGCTACCAAGGCCTCCACCAGACTGAGTCCAGTACAGCTAGATGGTGCCCAGCTACCACCACTGACTGCTCTGAGCAGGATCACAACAGAGGGTTCTGGACAGAGCTGGAGAAGGATGTAGAACAAAATTCTAACTCACAAAAAAAAGACCAGATTTACTGGCCTAAAGGAGACTGGAGAAACCCCGAGAGTATGGCCCCCAGACACCCTTTTAGCTCAGTGGTGAAGTCATTTCCGAGGTTCACCGTTCAGCCAGGGAGTGGACAGCCCCATAAAACCAAATGGGACTAATAAGGCACAGCAGTCCAGGGACAAGGGCCAGAAGGCAGAAGGGGATAGGAAAGCTGGTGATAGGGAATCCAAGGTTGAGTAAGGATAGTGTTGATGTGTTGTGAGGTTGTTGACCATTGTCATAGGGCAACATGTGTACTAACTGTTAAATGAAACTATTTTGTTCTGTAAGCCTTCATTTAAACTGAGAATAGCAGCACAATTGGAAGAGCATAGTCAATGTCACTGAGCTGTGCATGTAGAAATTTTTGAAATGGTGTATCTTTAGCTATGTGTATTTTCACCAAAAAAAAAAAAAGGTCGAGAAGGGACAGGGTTGACATGTTGTGGGGTTGTTAACCAATGCCATAAAACAATATGTGTACTACTGTTTCATGAGAAACTATTTGTTCTGTAAGCCTTCACCTGAAGTACAATAAAAAAAAAAAAAAAAACCAGAAAGTTCAAACCAAAAAAAAAGATTGCATAGTCTAGCAGTTAGCTAAATCATTCCTCTCTATTTTTTAGAACACGCCCAGTAAGTATCCTTTTTAGATCTTTCTCATCACTCTGGGTGGGTGCAGTGTCTATGCAGATCAGAAAGCCATTCCTTTTCCCAAATATATTTTTCAAGAGAGTATTTGTCATTTAGATCAAACTCTTCAAAGTCAGATAAATCTGGGTTTGGATCCCAGCTCCACTACTTGCTAGCTGTGTTATCTTTGGTTACTTGTTTAACCTCTCTGGGCCTCAGTTTCCTCATCTTTTAAATGTGAATAATAAAATCTACCTCACATGACTGTTGGGAGGATTAAATGAGATAATACGTGTTAAAGCATTTAGCACAGAGTTGGGCCCATAGTAAAAAATATTTGCTAGAAGTATTTCAAAAAGCCCTGGTGGCACAGTGATCAAACTGCTAGGCTGCTAACCCAAAAGCCACCCCACAGGAGAAAGATGTGGCAGTCTGCTTCCATAAAAATTTATAGCCTTGGAAAACCTCTGGGGCAGTTGTACTCTTTCCTATAGGGTAGCTATGAGTCAGAATCGACTGGACAGCCAACAGGTAGGTGGTTGGTAAGGTATAAGTACAGTTTTGCAGTACTATACACAGGCAGTCCCCGGGTAACAAATGTCCAACTTAAAACAACCGGTAATTATGAACCAACCCCCATAAAGCCTGTTACGTTAAAAATTTGAGGTACTTAACAATGGTTCTTTATAACAAATGGGCGCTACTTTGCGACGCGAATGAAAAGAGTATTATTACTGTTTTATTATGTTAAAGATGTTTTAGTGTATCTGGAAGTGTTTCTTTAAAGTTTTTTATGCATAGAAAGGTACACTATATACTATACACTAAGACGAATATTTGACTGACGTTAGATACGAACCATACCTAACTGTTCCAACTTATGTACAAATTCAGATTTAGGAATGGAACTTACTCGTAATCCAAGGACTGCCTGTATAAGCTTATGGGACCACGGACATCTGTGCAGTCAGACGTTGCCTGAACAGGCGTTACGCGGTACGTGACCGTACTTACGCTTCCTTTCTCCCTTCTCGAATTGCTTTTTCCTTAGCAGTCATTTAACACCATCCAGTTATATTGCTGATGGGGGTGGGGGGAGCGGGAGCTCTTATTTTATACAGGGTGGCCAGGGAAGACCTCACAGAGAGGGTGGCATCTGAAGAAAGATCTAAGGCATGTAAGGGAACCAGCCATGCTGATATCTGAGGGGAAAGCAGTCCAGGCAGAGGGAATAGCGCATGTAAAGTTCTGGAGTGGAAACTGGCCTGACAGGTTCAAGACAGTGAGGAGGCCAGTGTGGCCACGATGGAGAATGAAGAGAGTGTCCGGGGATGAAAGCAGAGAGGTAATGGGGAGGGTGGGGGCAGAAAGGTCCCTAGGTAGCGCCAACAGTTTGCACTCGACTGCTAACCTAAAGTTGGTGGTTCAAACCCACTCAGTGGTACTGTGGAAAAAGAGGCCTGGCAATCTTCTTCCATTAAGATTATAGCCAAGAAAACCCTATGGTTGCCGTGAGTCAGAATCAACTCCACAGCAACTAACAACAGGAGAGCAGAACATGCAGAACGTAAGAAATCTCCCTTTTTTAAAAAAAATTGAGATGGGAGGGTTTTGAGCAGAGAATTAACAAGATATGATCTATTTTTTAACAAGATGACTCCAGCTGCCATGGTAAGAAGAGTCTGAGGGGGGTAGGGGACAAGAGTGAGTGCAGGGAGGCCATTAGGAGGCTACTCCAACAATCCGGGGAAGCAACGGTGTCGCTTGCGTCAGACGGCAGCACTGGAGGAGGGGGAGAAGTGATTAGATTCTGCAAATGACTGGTAGACCCAAAAGATATGGAGGGTGAGAGAAGGAGGCTCAAGGAGGACACCAAATTTCCCTGAGCAACAGGGAAGGATGGGATTCTCAGAAACTGAGATGGGAAAGATTATAGGAGGAGAAGACTGGGGGGTAAGATTAGGAGCTCAGTTTTAGCCATGTTAAGTCTGATGTCTAAGGAGGAATGTCAAACAGGTGGTTGGATAGGAGTCATTAACATACAGGTGGAGAGATGGTATTTAAAACCTTGAGTCTGGATGAGATTCCCTGGGGAGTGACAAAGGAGTCCTGGTGGCACAATGGTTAAGCGCTCAGCTGTTAACCAAAAGGTCGGCAGTTCAAACCCAGTAGCTGTTCCATAGGAGAAAAGACCTGGTGATCTGCTCCCTTAAATGTTACAACCTAGGAAATCCTATGGGGCAGTTCTACTCTGTCCTATAGGGTTGCTATGAGTCAGAATCGACTTGGCAGCAAACAGCAGCAGCAGAGACTGAAAATGGCTTGAAAAGATATCCAAGGACTGAGCCTGGAGCAGTCCAAAGTTCAGAGGTCAAAGGAGAGTAGGAGCAACCAATAGAGGTCTCCTGGAATAGCCTGGATTATCCCAGCAGAAAACCTGAATACAGTGTATATAATTCAGGCCACAGTTAGCTGAGAACAGAGTCTTTAAGGGGAAAGAGTAAATATTTCCCCCCTTGATGCTAATATTTCCCCCCAGATATTAATAGCAGTTGATATTTGAGTCAATTTGATGATTCATTTTGAAAAATTCACGTCTTTCAAGGGAGCAAATAGTAACCCAAAAGTCTGTTTTCTTTTAATAAGAGAAAAAAATGGCAGCAACTTTAGGACTGACTCTAACTACAAAGCTATCTGTGAAAATAATGATGCCAAATATGAAAGAACATGTTCTTCTCACTTGAAACGGTTTCCGGGGGCCCTGGCTATGGATAAATGTGCTGGTGGCAGTGGAAGTCCCACCCTTCTAGGACACAGCACATTCCAGCAGAGAATAATCCTCATATTCATGAGTATTGTGCAAACAAAAGAGCAGTTGCTAAAGCATGGATTTATTTGGGCATTATTGTCAAATATGATCCAAGACAAAATTCTCTCATAGCTCTGCCCGATCATCTGTAGTACTCAAGTTACAGAAATAGTATTTGTACAGAATGTATTCATGTGCAAAGCAGATCGTTTATTCAGCACTAAAACCAAATTATAAAAACATCCATTCCATTTTAAAACAGGCAATTTAAAAGCATTCTTGTCATTCAAGTTTACATCAAGACATCTGTACAATCTGGATACTCAAATCCCTCTATCATTTCCAATAACAAAGACATTTTTCACTGCTTGTGGGGTACTGGAGAGGGATCAGTGGTGTGGAGAAAACTGTCCTTCAAACAGTCCCACTGGCCCCAGGAAATGTTTCTTACTCAGCCTGAAGTTTCCTTTTTGAGCTCCAGGGGAAGTTTCCTTCTTGCTTAAACCACTTTCAAGTAAATGGTCAGGGATCCACTATGCAATAATGTTGCAAAATTTACTGCAGAGAAACACATTACCAAGGTCTCTTGCCCTCTTAAATTTGTCCCCTTAAGCTTGTCAAACATGGCTCTTCATAACCAGCAAACCTAAAATCCTGATTTCCAGATGTAATGATGGCTGGTAAACACCCTTTAACAACTACTTTGCAATCCCACATGACTCCCCGACAGCTTTTCCAGAGAGGGGATGCAATAACTAATTGTGGGGGTGCTCTGAAAATGTCAAAGAGAGAAAAACAAGCTCAGTTTAACCACTGCCCTTACTAGGCTGACCTTAGAGTTATGTGAATTCCAGTTCGTAAACCCTCATTACAGAATACGAAAGCAAAATCTTCTCCTTAGCAAAAGCCATGCCTTTCCCATTTCCTTCCTTATTTTTGGTCACTGTTTCTGGAATGTGGGGTAATTCCCCACAGGCAAGTGGCAGGGGATATTTACAAGGCCAGCATGTCAAGGGTACTGTCCTTTCTACAACCTTGAGGAAGATGAGGTAAAGCCGCTTAAGAGAACACTTTGTGAACGTGCTAAGATGTCCGATTTTACCTGTCTGGGGGCTAGTGAAACTGGACATCTGAGGCTGTCCAAATTCCCAGATGCAAGGAATCTCAGTGCCAATTCTACTGTGATGGCGAGTGGTTGTATGTATTAATGACCCTTATTTAGGAAGGACTTGGCTTTCTCTTCAGCTGGGTTCTTGGGTTAAGTAGGCCTGGGCTGTGGAGTCAACAGGATAGGAAAGTCCTGGAAGACTCACAGGGCCAGGGATATCCTCAGTCTACAAAGGGCAGTTCATGTCCTTCTGGCCTTCAGTCTTCCATGTCAGTGAATTTTCTCTTCTTGTAATTCTGAACGAGGTTGGAAGCTGTGATCTGAGAAGCCTGCCCCTTCTCCCAGCACTGAAAGTCATTCAGTCCTTTCTGGCCTGTCTGAAATAAGCCCCTCTCCATCTCATCTAGCCTGGCTACCAGTGCCGACGTGTCTTCATTGTAAGCGTTCTGAGAGGAGTCCATGATGCGACGAAAACGTCCAATAAATGTCTGAAGGAGAAGGGAGTAAGAGAAATCAGGCTTGCTCTCGCAGCCCACAAAGCCAGATCCACTATTCCCCCTGGGTCAGAAAGAGGTCTCAGTCCCCTCTACCACTTGAGTAAATTATTTCACATTGCCAAGCCTCAATTTCCTCGTCTGTGAAATGGGCTGTTAGGAAAATTCAATGGGTTGTTATGAAAGTCAGTGAAGGAATACATACAAAGCACGTAGCAAATGGCTGGCACACAGTAAAAAAACCCAAAACCAAACCCACTGCTGTCAAGTCCATTCCAACTCATAGCGACCCTATAGGACACAGTAGAACTGCCCCATAGGGTTTCCAAGGAGCGGCTGGTGAATTCAAACCACAACCTTTTGGTTAGCAGCCGAGCTCTTAACCACTGCACCACCCACCAGTGCACGCAATAAGCACCTCAAAAAAACATTATCTATCATTGTTATTAGTAACAAAGGCCATGTGGTAGTCACATGCAGTTTTCAATCAGAAAAGACTTCTGATATGATTGAATGTAGTTTCTGTCATTTTGGACTGAGAGCAGGATGGAGGCCCAGAGGATCTAGGGGTGTAGCTCTGCTGTAGGGCTCTGGCCCAAACCAAAGACCCTGCTTCAGTTTCAACTGTTTCACAGCGATGCCACCTGATACATAAGCAACTTTTAAGCTAAATCACTTCAAAGTAGTGATGGGAAAAGAAAAAATATAACTCACTTTAAAAAAAAACAAGACAGGCAAGATCCCAATTAACAAACACATCCTTGGGACATTAAGAGACACATGAATTTCCCTCATCTTTAGCTTGCCGTTCAGAAGAGTTTCATGAGCTTGAACTGCTCTGGTATTGTTGTTTTTCCTCCCTCCTATACTCTCCCTCCTATAGGGTCTCTGTGAGTTGGAATCGACTCGATGGCAATGGGGTTTTTTTGTGTTTTTTATAGTCTATGTGGAGCCATGGTGGTGCAGTGGTTAAGAGCTATGGCTGCTAACCAAAAAGTCAGCAGTTCAAATCCACCAGCTGCTCCGTGGAAACCCTATGAGGCAGTTCTACTCTGTCCTATAGGGTCGCTATGAGTCGGAGTTGACTCGATGGCAATGGATTTGGTTTTTTTTTTTTGTCTATGGAGCCCTTGGGTGGTGGAAACAGTTAACATGTTTAGCTGTTAACTGAAAGGTTGGAGGTCTGAAGAAGAAAGGTCTGGCAATTTACTTCCAAAAAATCAGCCACTGAAAACCCTAGGGAGCACAGTTCTACTCTGACACACGGGGTCGCCATGAGTTGGAATCAACTTGACAGCAACTGGGTGGTTGGTTATAGTCTATGTATTGACTTCTTTTTCTAAATAGATAGCAACAAAATTTCTGTTTAATTTCTCTAATAAAAACAGCACTGATACAAGTTGTTAGGCCAAACAACCCTTGAGCCTGATGGGGCATGTCAGCACAGTCCAGGGAGCAAACGTGTCTTCAGGCAAAAGCTTTTATAAAGTTACAAATGGGGAAATAAAACCTTTCAGCTGCTTAAATCTCAAGCAGTAGAAAGGATGGTTTATTCTAATATTGATAAACAAAATAAAAAATAATTATGATACTACGGCCTCCACCAACTGAGTCCAGTACAACTAGATGGTGCCCAGCTACCACCACTCACTGCTCTGACAGGCATCACAATAGAGGGTCCCGGGCAGAGCTGAAGAAAAATATAGAACAAAATTCTAACTCACAAAAAAAGACCACACTTACTGGCCTGACAGAGACTGGAGAAACCCTGAGAGTATGGCCCCAGGACACCCTTTTAGCTCAGTAATGAAGTCACTGCCGAGGTTCAACCTTCAGCCAAAGATTAAACAGCCCCATAAAACAAAACAAGACTAAACGGGCACAACAGCCCAGGGGTAAGGACTAGAAGGCAGGAGGGGACAGGAAAGCTTATAACAGGGAATCCAAGGTCGAGAAGGGAGTGTAGACATGTCATGGGGTTGTTAACCAACGTCATAAAACAATATGTGTACTAACTGTTTAATGAGAAACTAGTTTGTTCTGTAAACCTTCATCTAAAGTACAATACAAAATAAAATAAAATAATTATGAAAAGTTATACTGGTAATATATACATAATATTGTTTTGGCCATGGAAAGTAACAATAATAGTTACCAGTTATTAAATGGTATTATATAATTTCACTACCTGTAATCATTGCTGTCCAGTCAATTCTGACTCATAGCGACCTTACAGGACAGAGTGGAACTGCACCATAGGGTTTCTAAGCAGCCGCTGGTGGATTTGAACTGCTGACCTTTTGATTAGCAGCAGAGCTCTTAACCACTATGCCACCAGAGCTCCATAATTTCACTATAATTCTATAATTTTGGCACTATTATTATCTCCATTTTATAGGTGAAGAATTGATTACTGGAGAGGCCAGATTGCTTGACCAGGTCACACAGCTAGTACATGGCAGAGCCAGGTCTTAACCTCAGAACTACAAACAGCTTGGGCAGTGCAAGTGGTTTGCAGCTGGTTGCTCACCTAAAGGCTGAGAGTTCAAACCCACCAGCTCCATGGAAAAAAGGCCCAGTGAACTGCTTCCATAAAGACTACAGCCAAGAAAATCCTATAGAGCAGTTCTACTCTGTAACATATGGGCTTGCCATGAGTGGGAGGCTGACAGCAACTGACGATGACAACAACACACACACACACACACACACACACACATAATTCGTGTATTTCCAACAGGACCCCCCAGGCCGGTTCTGGTACTGGGCTAGGACTGTGTATTTAAGTGCCTGTCACCCATAATCCACCATCACCCTTTTCTCATTTCCTGAACTTCTTCCTGGTCCCAACTCTTAGCAAGCAAAGATGAGGAGCAGGAGATTAGTCATATTTAATATGTATATATAATTGGCAGGGGCCCTGGTGGCAGAGTGGTTAAGCGTTTGGCTGGAAACTAAAAGGTTGGCAGTTCGAATCCACCAGCCACTCCTTGAAAACCCTATGGGGCAGCTGTAACTGGCAGACACAGTCTAACTCAGGCTGACCTGGAATAATAACAAACTAATTCTATAAATCATATACTCCCCTTGGTAAGAGTGACAACTGCCATCTGGCCACGGTTGGCTCCTGAGACATGCACAGCGCCACAGGTTTGACATCAGCTACTTGCCTGCAGGAGGGACTGGGAAATATCTGCATTCTCTGGACTGTCAAAATGCAAGAGCTGGGAGCCAAACCCGTAGAAATGTGGCCCCATCTTATGGAGGTCCACCACGTTGGCATCTGCACTGAACACGGTCCTCCAACCCTCTTGATAGATCTTGGGAAGTTCCACAGAAAGGATCCGCCGCCTGTTGTCAAAAAGTCCTTTTGCCAGCCACAAGGGGATTTCAAGCTTTGAGCCCTGTATCAAACAAGAGTACAGATTTCTAAAACGGATAGGTAACATAGTAAATGTGTAAGACAAACAGGAAATACACTCTGTTTGGGCAATATTGATTGTTCTCTTTGGGGGAGTGGCTGTCAAACGTAAAAGACCTGGTTGTGACTTGAAGAAAAGAACTGTGTGGGCTGAAGTTTTATGTCATACTGAGATGGAAAGAGAAAATGGACTTATACAACAAAAACACAGTAGAAAACAAAAAATGTATAAGGGGGAAGTTTTACTTTTTTAAATTTTATTTTTGGTGACAGTATACACAGCAAAACTCACTCCCATTCCACAGTTTCTAGACATAACAATCAGTAACACTGGTTACATTCTTTACTTTGTGTCAACATTCTCATTATTTCTGTTCTGGTTGTTTCACTTCCATTTATGTACTGCCTGGAAATAATCTTTAAACCTCCAACCGAAACTATCCCATGAAGTCATAGTTAAACTAAATAACAGTTTAGCCCAATTAATAAAGAATGTTTGCCTTGAAATACTGTATAAGACCACTACTACAAGAACTCAAGAAAAGGTTTAAACACAAAAGAAAACGTTCTTTGATGGTTACAGGGGGTGGGGAGGGAGGGTGAGGGTTATTCACTAACTAGATAGTAGATAAGAATCATCTTAGGTGAAGGGAAGGAGAGCACACACTACAGGGGAAGCCAGCACAACTGGACTAAACCAAAGCTAAGAAGTTTCCTCAACACAATCAAATACTTTGAGAGACAGAGTAGCAGGGATGCTTGGTCTGGGGACCATGCTTTCAGGGGACATCTGGGTCAATTGGCATAACAAAGCTTATTAAGAAAATGTTCTGCATCCTACTTTGGTGAGTGGAGTCTGGGGTCTTAAAAGCTTGTAAGCAGCCATCTACAATGCATCAATTGGTTCCAACCACTTGGAGTAAACGAGAACGAAGAACACCGAAGACACAAGGAAAGTATTAGCCCAAGAGGCAGAAAAGGCCACATAAACCAGAGACTTCATCAGCCTGAGACCAGAAGAACTAGATGGTGCCCGGCTACCACCAATGAACGTCCGGACAGGGAACACAACAGAGGGTCCCTGATGGAGCAGTAGAACGATGGGATGCAGAACTCAAATTCTAGTAAGAAGACCAGACTTAA
>NW_004443950.1:9991562-10018600 GCF_000243295.1 Trichechus manatus latirostris | reverse complement strand
GTATGCAAAAAAAAAAAAAAAAATTCTGTATGGGAGACTAACTTGAAATGTAAACTTCATTTAATTACAACAATAAAAAAAATCTACAAAGAAAAATGTTTGCCTTGAGCACTGCGTTCTTATAAAGAATTATCCATATGCGTTTAAACTGGCAACAGTTAATTTAAAGCACAGATGGGAACTTACAGGGGCAAAGAGCCTACATTAATGGTGATGAAACACTATGGGCAGGAATAGTGAAAATGTTGACACAGTGTGCAGTATGTAACCAATGTTATTGACCTGTTCATGTAAAAACTGGTGAATGGATATATGTTTGGTTATTGTTATGGACTGGATTGGATTCTGTCCCCCCAAAATGGGTTGTATCCCAACCTCTATAGTGGTTATAATCCTATTTGGGAATGGGTTTTCTTTGTTATATTAATGAGGCAGTATTAGTGTAGGGTGTGTCTTAAGTCAATCTCTTTTGAGATATAAAAGAGCACATGAAGCAAGCAAGAGCAATTGGGGAATGACAGATGCCACACCCCTGAGATCTCTAAGACACCAAGAAACAAAAGCTGAAAAGAGACAAGGACCTTCACCCAGAGCCAACAGAGAGAGAAGACCATCCCCTAGAGCTGGCGTGCTGAATTCACACTTCTAGCCCCCTAAACAGTGAGAAAATAAATGTTTGCTAAAGCCACCCACTTGTGGTACTTCTGTTATAGCAGCACTAGATAACTAAGACAGTTGTGTATATTACCACCAAAAATAAATAAAATATATGTATATAAAAGAATAAAAAACAAGACACCACTACCAACATTAAAGAGATAGAAATGGATATCTTGAACATTATACCAGTAAAATTTGAAATTTTAGATGAAATGGTCAAATTGCTAGGAAAAAGAATCCACATACCAAAACTAATACAAGAAGAAATAGAAAGCTAAATAGTTCTATGTCTATAGTGAAATTACATACGTCATTAAAAACATTCCTATACATATCTACTGGACGACACCTAACAACAATGTAACGAGATGCTTAACCTTACGGTAGTTGAAGGATTAAAGGAGTAATCTTTGGAAAGTATTATTCCCTTTGCTGCCTCCATATAGGCACTAAGTCCTCAGTAAACAGTTGCTCATACCGTTATCATCATGCAGGAATGAATAGAGCAATTTGCTATTCCCACGTTTATTACATGCTCTTACACAACCCAGAGCTATTTTGTTTTAGGGCAAACGTAAACAAAACCCTGATCCTTAAGTATTTAGTACGAGCTAATCCTTAATGCATTCAGCACATGTAGGGGGGAAAAGACACTGCTGAATTTGGACAGTTTCAAAAATAAAATCAATGTTGCAGGGAGCCTGACGACCTAGGCTAAATTTCGTTTCCGCAGGTAGCGAAGGTCAAACCTACAGACCACTTTGCAGGCGAAGACCCTTGGAGAGAATGCACGGGAGCGCGCGGCTTCTCCCTCCCCCGGAAACTATAAATCCCAAAGGGCAGTGCGGCGCGCGCCGGCCGACGCTGCGCGCCAAGGCCGCGGGGCCGGACGGGAGTGTAGTCTTTCCGGGCAGAAATCCCCGCCAAAGAGCTTACCTGAGGGATTGTGTTGTCAGTCTCGGCGCCTCCGCTCCGCTCCGGGAAGAAAGCGCCGAGGCGAGGTATGGCGGTCTCCGTGCGCACCGGGAGCTTCTCGTGGGACATCAAGATGTCGTCCAGGGAAAGAAAGTTCTCCTCAGGCCCTAGCGCACCCGACTCCACCGGGAAGTAAGCCTCGGACATGGCAGCGGCTTGGACTTCTCCGTTTCCACTCGCGTGACTGGGGGGTGTTAGGGAGTGAGAGGTGTAAAAAGGAGGAAGAGGCTGGTCAGGATTGTTAGGGTTGTGGAGGTTGCCGCCGCTGCCTGGCTGGATTGGAACTGCTGTTTCCCGCGCCGAGAGACGAGCCAGACCGGAGCAGTCGATCCAGGCGTGTCTGCCGCCTGGAGCTCACTGCCTAGGCAGAAGCAATCGACAAAATCTGGGGACTGACTCGGTCCAGCGCGACCTACAGGGGGCAGCTAGTGGAGGAAGTTTTCTTCCGTCAGAGTGTAGCCCAGGGAGTGTTAAAGCTGTAAATGTCCATCGAAGCTGCAGGATGTATTTGCACTGAATTGTGTTTGTATGGTCCTTTAAATTTTACGTGAAATTAAAAACAGTTTGTAGGTGATTAAAAAAAAAGACATTATGCCTTCCACCTCAAGTCTGATTAAATCTGACCCATTTATTGCAATTTTCCGCTAAGCATCTGTTAATCTTGGAACTTAAAAAAAGCATTAAAAAAAAAAAAATCCCTAGTACTAGCCCAGATAGTTATAATGGACTAGATTATGAACTATTTATAGGGTTTTGGTGGGTACAGAATGAGGGGGGATGGAGGGGGTAGGTCCCATGGCTCACAAAGGCCTTGAGTCTACTTCAGGGTCTCCCAGCTCACCTCATCATCTACTGGCAAACTCCTTTTGTAACACTTAATTTAAAGCCCTAAAACAAGAAGTTTGATCGGTCCAGCTCATCTTTTTGAGGCACACCACACTGATCACTGATTGCAAGCAACTCTATAGATGGGCCGCCTGTGTCAAGTGCCATCACTGGCCCAATGGAGGAGAAGGGATGCAGGCAAGGAAGGAATCATGATCGCATGGTACCAGACTTGGGGGTCCTACTCAGCCAGGGATATGGGTAGTGACGGATGGTTAAGAGATGCACTGCCACCACCACCAGTTGCCATTTAGTTGACTCCAAATCATGGCAACTCCATGTGTGTCAGTAGAACTATGCTCCATAGGATTATCAATGGCTAATTTTTTGGAAGTAGATTGCCAGGCCTTTCTTCCAAGGTGCCTCTGGGTGGACTTGAACCTCCAAACTTTAGGTTAGCAGCTGAGCATTTTAAACCATTTGCACCACCCAGGGACTCCAAGGAGATGCGCTACAGAACTTACTTTACGTAGAAGAGTATTTTCTGGGGCTACTAGAGCTAGTAGCAAAGGATTCAGGAGAAGGGAGATGGAGTGGGGGGAATTAGGACCACATTGTGCAAAGTGTTCAGTACTGTTCTAAGAAGTTTAGGTTATGCCATAGAAAACAGGTGCAAAATTGTCAGTTTTTTAGCAGGTAGGCAACAACCAAATTTGAGCTTTAGGAAGAGAATTCTGGTGATGAGGTGAAGAAGACAGAGATTAGATGTGGTGAAGCCAGTTTGGAAGCTGGTCAGTGGGTGGTACTTGGCCACTACTTAGATATAGAAAGTGAAGGATAGAGAGGGGCCAGAGATGATTCAACCTTTGAATCTGGTTGACAGAGTAGATAGAGGTGTCACTGACGGAGATACAGAACACAGGAATAAAGGCAGTTGGAGGCAAAAGTTGAGTTCACTTTGGGACACATGGAGTCCAGAAGCAGCTAGGCAGGTAGATCTGGAGCCCAGGGGAGAGATCAGCCTTGAAGCTTTAGTTAGGAGGCATCTATTTAGAGGTAGTTACATGAGGGTTTTTTCCATTATCATATTTTAAATTTTCAGCTTGCTATGGCATCCAGTTAAAAAGTAAACATAATTCATAGTCATACTTCAGAATTTCTCTGATAAAATGGATGCATGGTACTGGATATAGTTGGATAAAAATACAAGTTAATTTTTCTAATTGAGGGCAGTGCAGATTATTTGCTGACAAGGACAGTAAGCTGTTTTTTTATGTTGAAACAGTTAAGATAGATGCTTAACGATTTATCAATGCCAAAGAAAGACATTATTTTTATACAGAAACCAGAATATGGCTCTAAACTTAAATACCACAGTTATTTTAATACTAAAGCAACAGGCCAGTGTTTAAAATAAAATCAGATACTTTGTTTTTCTTAGTCAATGTTTGGCTCATTGTGAAACTATCATTTTGCTGATGGTATAGTGTTACTTTATTTAATCTGTCCTCTTCTTTAACTAATAAATGAATCAACCAGAAAAAAATGTACTGCTGGGTGGAAACCCCACGTTCTGCTTGGCCA
Source organism: Trichechus manatus latirostris (assembly GCF_000243295.1). NCBI lineage: Eukaryota > Metazoa > Chordata > Mammalia > Sirenia > Trichechidae > Trichechus > Trichechus manatus. The sequence goes on along the minus strand of NW_004443950.1, from coordinate 10,014,556 downwards.
TGACTCATCCCAGCCAATAAACGAGAGATCGAGGTGGGAGAGTGGAAACGCACCTTTACTTCCTTGAGCAAGGAAACAGTTGGGGCTGCTGCCACCAGGACTGCTCAGCGAGGGCGAGGGGGAAGGTTACTTTTAAATAAAGGGTTATCAAGTAGGAAGTTCAGATGAGTTACATCAGCAACTTTCTTAATCATACTATGCAAGCACAACGAGGTTTACATATAACTTCCTGCATCGCATGGTCAGAAAATGGCAGTTAAACTCCACCCAGAGGTGGGGAAGTTACTATGTATGAGGTATTTAATGAGCTAAAAGGTTGTCCTGAATGTCAACATGGCGCCTAAACCGGTTTCCACCGATTTCCTTTAGTTTGGGGCAGCAGTTAAGGAGAGGGGAACCAGGATTTTAATGTAAAGCCACGGGGCATGCCAAGCAAGCTGCTTGAGGCAGTGGAATTTTCTGCAGCCTGGGGACCCCTGTCTTAAACCAGTGAAAGTTTGAGTTTATGATGCTAAATGATTGCATTAATTTATTTGACAAAAGTGACAACATGCCTTATCAAGTATAGGTCTGTTTTAAGCTTAAATTTTTAAAGAACCAGGAACACTTCTTTCTCTAAGAAAGCTGGTATTCCTTACTTCCAGCCAAGCAATCTATGTACCAGAATTACATTAAACAGGATTCCAGTATATTTACAATATATGGAATATACTCAGTATACGTATTTACAATATACAGAATTTCCGTATTCTAAAAGGTGACTGCTAGATCCATGAAAAAGAGAGTAATTTTTCCAATGTTTCAAGCTTGCAGAATCTTTGGAGTGGTAGCACACACAGACTTTCGATAAAAAGACCACAGCAGCTTTAAATCTCTTCTTTTGAATACCAGTGCTTTCTAAAGTTCTTCCAATGAGTGGAGAGGCTGAGATGCAAATGGAAGAAATTCAGACCCAACTGACCTAAGGAGTAGGGGTATGGAGAGAAAAAAAAAAAAATTATATTGGACTCTATCTTCCAGTTGCTCAGTTTGGGGGTTTTCCTTGATCCTCCTTTTCTGCCCCATAGTTGGTCCATCAGCAAATGTTGGCTCCACTTGTCATAATTTTTCCAGAACCTGACCATTTCTTGCCACTCGGATGAAAACCACCATCATCTCTTGCTTGGATTTTTGCAATAGCGTCGTATCTAGTTTCCTTGCTTCTGCCCCTGCCTTCTTCTGCCTTTAATCTTTCTTAACAGCCAAGAGTGATTCTTTTACAATGTGACAGATCATGCCATTTCTGTGCTTAAAATTCCAGCGGCTCCCATCTCATTCAGAATAAAAGTCAGCGTCCTTCCCATGACCTACAAGGCCCTACATGATCTGGTCTGGCCCCTGTTACTTCTCCGACATCTACCCTGCAGCCCCCTGTCCCTCCCTTCCAGGCACATGGCCTCATTATTGTTTCTTGAAGACCCCAGGCACACTCCCTGCTTAGGGCTTTGCATTGTCTGTTCCCACTTGGATATCTGCATGGCTGGTTCCCTTCACCTCTTCACTCAAAAGTCATCTTCCCAATGAGGTCTTCCCTGGCTGCCCTATGTAAAATTCAATCCTCCCCCACTGACACTTGATATCCGCCCCTTTTATCCCTCGGCACTTGTCACTCTCTAATGTACTATATATTTTACTTATTTATCTTGTTTATTGTCTGTCGCCCCTACTAGAACATTAGCTCCATGAGGGCAGGGATTCTTTTTAGCCTGTTATTTTTCACTGTTATATTCCCAATGCTCAGTGCATGTTTAAAAAAAAAAAAAAACCAAAGCTTGTTGCTATCTAGTCAATTCCAACTCATGGTGACCACATGTACTCTGTAGGGTTTTCAAGGTTCTGACCTTTCAGAAGCAGATCACCAGGCCTTTCTTCCAACATGCCTCTGGATGGGTTTGAACCACCAACCTTTTGATTCGTAGTTGAGCGCTTAACCGTTTACTCCACCAGCAATGTTAGGGACGTATTTGTTAAATGAATGAATGGTTCTTTATTTAAAGTAGTGATATTAAATTTTTTCTTTAAAACATTAAGTAAAAATAATGTGTCAATTTTAAGTAAATAATAGTACAGGGACTATGCAGATCTTATAACAGTAAGGAAGGGTAGCAGACGAATGAATTCCTGAAAACTCGGAATTGAAGTGGTTAAAAAATAGTTTTGCCAAGGTTAACTCACATATAATTCTCTAGTTCCATGCACTTAAGTCATTAATACATCCAGATGAAAGTTCATTGATTGGGTTCCACTAATACAGATCTATGGAATTGTTTTGTAGGACTGTACTCAGTTTGACCTTTACACCAACTGCAAAAATGGAATGCTTAGGCAAATAGAGTGAACAAGATTTAAAATGGGCTAGTTCCCTGGGTGGCACAAACGGTTAAGTGCTTGACCGCTAACTGAAAAGTTGGCGGTTTGAACCCACCCAGAGGTGCCACAGAAGAAAGGCCTGCTTCAGAAAAGCCACAGCCTTGAGAACCCTATGGAGCAATGCTACTCTTCAACGCATGGGGTCGCCATAAGACAGAGTCGACTTACGATAACAAACGGTTAGCTCTCCACCTATGAAACAATTCCAGCAGCCACATATACTCAATTGCTGTGTTACTTCCGGAATCTGATAGGTTTGGGTAGAGTCCAACTTCTACCACTTTAATTGGCTTTGTACTTCAGATGAGTTGCTGACCTCTCAGAAGCTTAGTTTCTGCCTCTGTAAAATGGAGTAATGATAGTAGCTCACAGAGTTTTGGTGATGGTGGAATGAATGAGGGAATGCCAGAGCACTTAGCTCAGGGCCTGGCCCAGAGGAAGAGCTCAGTAAAGGTTCCTTCTCATCATCATTATTCACACGTTTGTTCACTGCTGTAGCCTCAAGTACCTCAAACAATACCTGGCTCGTAGGAAGCACTAAGGCATATTTATTAATAACTGTATTATTATCATCATTGATCTAGGCTTGGCTTAGCTACCCTTATCCCCTCTCCACATTCAAATTACTAAATGTGCTTGCGGGTGATAAAACATTATTCTCCAACTCAACTTTTTTCCTGCAAAATTCAGGTAGAATTTCTCACCTAGTAGTTCAAATTATTAAAGTTTTTTGGTATTTTGAAGTTACAGTACTATGTTTGAAATCTTATTATATAAGGTTAATGGGTTTAAATCACTGGAGTTCATTTTTGCATTTAAATGTTCTTTTTGTTGAGCTATTTCTTGAGCGCTGCTCCAAAACGCCTTCCATGAGATCAAAATAAATTGACGGGCATGATGCGACCTCCTGTGTGGGTAGTGCCAATTTTAGACTCTTCCCACAGTCGTCAAGTACTAACAGAAATTGTAAACCCAATTTATATATTCAGAGAGATTGTGTGTGTGTGTGTGTGTGTGTGTGTGTGTGTGTGTCACCACACAACTTGGCAAAGGAACAGAGATCACATCCTTATAATAAAGATACTTATTTAATCCAATTTTTCTTTTTCTGTGTTCCCAGTGCCATAAAAATACCCTTTCCTGCTATGTCTCTATTTTCTTCCTTTTCTGATAATGTTTTATGTAATTTCATCCAAGATCAGATATTTAGAGTCTCTCAGGCCAAAGTGGTGATGGGAAGCAAATTTGTGAGTCTGAGGAGAAAGTGGGGAAGAACTACTGTTATTTACTCATCAGGATGTTCAGATGCCTATTAGATGCCCTGGGGCTGCAGACGTGGAGACAAAGATAAATATGGTGGGTTCTGGACTGTTACGGTGTCCGATGGAGGAACTAGTAACATAAGGTATAAAAGCTTTGATACAGCCATATGCAAAATGTTATTGAACTCAAAAGAGGGCTTGGTAAATTCTGACCTGGACAAGAAGAGGGGTTTACGGCCACCACAATGACCGCCCTGACAGGGAACACAACCGAGAATCCCTGACCGAGCAGGAGAAAAGTGGGGGGCAGAACTCAAATTCTAGTAAAAAGACCAAACTTAATGGTTTGACTGAGACTGGAGGGACCCTGGAAGACATGGCTCCCGGACTTTCTGTTAGCCCAGAACTGAAACCATTCCCGAAGCCAACTCTTCAGACAAAGATTAGAGTGGACTATAAGACATAAAATGATACTCGTGAAGAGTGTGCTTCTTAGCTCAAGTAGATACATGAGGCTAAATGGGCAGCTCCTGTTCAGAAGCGAGATGAGAAGGCAAAAAGGGACAGGAGCTGGTTGAATGGACACCAGAAATCCAGGGTGGGAAGGAGGAGTGTGGCGTCACATTATAGGGAGAGCAGCTAGGGTCACATAACAATGTGTGTATAGATTTTTGTATGAGAAACTAACTTGAACTGAAACATTCACTTAAAGCACACTAAAAAAAAAAAAAAAAGAAGAAGAAGAAGCAGGGTTTACCAAGGCTTTACAGAGGAAGGGTATCAGAAGGGGGTCTTAGAGTGTACGTAGGGCTTTTTCAAAGTCCCTGGGTGGTGAACACAGTTAACACGCTTGGCTGCTAACAAAAACGTTGGAGGTTCGAGTTCACCCAGAGGCACCTTGGAAGAAAGTCCTGGTGATCTACATCTGAAAAATATCCACCATTGAAAACCCTATGGAGCACATTCTACTTTGACACACAGGGGGTCTCCATGAGTTGGAATCGACTGGAAGGCAACTGTCTTTTTTTTAAAGATTTTAATTAGCGTGTAGTAGGTATTTAATAAACATTCGATGAATGGTGTGGTAGGCAGAATAATGGCTCCCCAAAGATGTCCAATTCCTAACCCCTGGAACCTGTGAATATGTTATGTTAGATGGCAAGGGAGAATTAAGGTGACAGATGGAATTAAGATTGCTAATCAGCTGACCTTGAGATGGGAAGATTCTCTTGGATTATTCAAGTGGGTCCAATGTAATCACAGGGGTCCTTTAAGTGAAAGAGGGAGGCAAAAGAGGGAGTCACAGAGAGATTTGAAGATGCTGCACTGTTGGCTTTGAAGAAGGAGGAAGAGGCCACGAGCCAAGGATTGCAGGCAACCTTTAGAAGCTGGAGAAGGCAAGGAAACAGATCCTCCTCCAGAGCCTCCAGAAAGGAATACAGCCTTGATTTTAGCCCTTTGAGACCCATTTCAGATTTCTGACCTCCAGAACTGTAAGATAATAAATTTCTATTCTTTTAACCCCCTAAGTTTGTGATAATTTATTATATCAGCAATGGAAAACTAATACAAAAGACAATGACATGACCAGAAAAAAATTTTAATAGGTAACAACATTCCATTTTTTATTATGAAATATTTCAGGCATACCAAAAAAGCATAATTATCTCATCACCTATATACCCAGGTCCGCACAACACAGAAATGGTAAGCAATTAAAAGGCAAATCTGATGGATGGGTTGTATCAATGTGAGTCTCCTGGTTGTGCTATTGTACTATAGTTTTGCCAGATGTTACCATTGGGGGAAACTGGGCAAAGGGTAAACAGATCTCTCTGTATATTTTTGACAATTGCATGTGAATCTACAATTATCTCAAAAAATTTAATTAAAAGTAAAAGCAAAGTGCAGAACAATATGTGTAGCATGCTACCATTTTTGCAAAAATGGGGGCTATATATTTATAGGTGTGCTTGCATTTGCATAGAATATTTTTGGAAAGATGTTAATAAATTTGAGGTAGTGGGTTGCCTCTAGGGAGGGGAACTAGGAGACTTGAGAGTCACAGGAGGAGGGAAACTTACTTTTCACTGTATATGCCTCGTACAGTTTGAATTTTGAAACGTGCACATTACTTTTACATTAGAAACTCTAAGAAATTTAAAAATAAAGCAAATGTGAAATATATATATATATATATAAACCAGTTGCCCTGGAGTCCATTCCAACTCCAGGTCAACCCTATAAGCCAGAGTAAAACAGCCCCATTGGGTTTCCAAGGCTATAATCTTTTTGGAAGCAGACTGCCACATCTTTATCCTATGGAGCGGCTGGTAGGTTTGAACTGCTGACCTTCTGGTTAGCAGCTGAGTACTTAACCACTGTGCAACCAGGGCTCGCTCTCTCTCTCTCCCTCCCTCCCTCCCTCCATTTCTGTCTTTCTCTCTCTATTAGTGAAAGCAAAGGTGAGAGTTTACAAACCACCAGTTTACGTGGCCATAAAGATCTTTGAATTTCTGTGCAGTCAACTCCAACTCACAGTGACCCCAGTTGTGTCAGAGTAGAACTGTGCTCCATAGGGTTTTCAAAGGCTGATTTTTCAGAAGCAGACTATCAGGCCTTTCTTCCAAGGCGCCTCTGGGTGTACTCAAACCTCCAACCTCTCAGTTAGCAGCTGAGCACATTAACCATTCTTACCACCTAGGGCATAAAGATTTTATGTTACTTTGGGAGAAATTAGGGCGTTTTCTAGGAGAAGGGGAAATGGATCCTGAACAAACAACAGCAGCATGTACCCACCGTAGAAGACTGCCTGAGTCTCCTAATTTATAAGTTTGGGGTGGGGAGGGGTGTCACTGCACCCTACAAACTGAGAAAGGTACTATTTCCCAACATCCTGCTCCTGGGTGTGTAGACAGCCCCGTGATTCTGCTTCCAGCCACCATAGTTCAGCTCCAGGGGAGGCTTTTAGCTTCCAAAATATCATTACACATAATTTAAAATTTTAAATCAATCATCAGTCCCAGCCATGTAGGTGTTCTTATGTATTAACACGTGGAGCTGGAGGGTGAGCTGAAGGTAAAGAGGGCCCACGCTTCCAGCAGGAACGCCCCTCCAACAACTCCGATCCCTTGAAATGAAGTTACTTACAGCCGTTTGATCTTTAGAAACAGACCCAGTGCCTGTTGACTTTGTTTGCTGTTGTTAGCTGCATAGTGGGTCCCAGCTCGTGGAGACCCTGTGCACAACTGGACTAAATGCTGCCTGATGCTGCGCCATCCCCAAGATCAGTTGTGGATGGGACCATTTTGGTTCATAGGGTTTTCATTGGCTGATTTTCGGCAGTAGATCACTAGGCCTTTCTTGCTTGTCCATCTTAGTCTGGAAACTCCGCTGAAACCTGTTTATCATCAGAGCAACACGCAAACCTCCACTGACAGATGGGCAGTGGCTGTACAAGAGGTGCATTGGCGGGGAATCAAACCCGGGTCTCCCTCTTGGAAGGTAAGAACTCGACCACCGAATCGTCACTGTTTACAATGATTAATATAACTTCATTATTATTACTGAGTTCTTTTAACTTCCTTACCATGTCCACCAAAGAAGCCCTGGTAGTGTAGTGGTTAAGCGCTCGGCTGCTAACTGAATGGTAGGAGGTTAGAACCCATCAGCTGGTCCACGGAGAAACATGTGGCAATCTGCTTCCTAAAGATGACAGCCTCGGAAACCCTACGGGGCAGGTCTACTCTGTCCTATAGTGTCACTGTGAGTCGGAATCTACTTGACAGCAGTGGGTTTGATTTTTGATCATGTCCACCTAATATTTGTTGATGAACTCTCTTTTTAGGAGATAAAGGTTTTTACTTGATAAAAATAGAAAATCTAACTGCAGTGTCTATAAAAATACACTTTTAAAGAAAATCCCATACTGTTGTTGTTAGGTGCCATTAAGTTGATTCCGATTTATAATGACCCCATGTGACAGAGTAGAACTGCCCTATAGGGTTTTCTTGCCTGTAATGTTTATGGAAGCAGATCACCAGGTCTTTCTCCTGCCGAGTGACTGGGTAGGTTCGAACCGCCAATCTTTCGGTTAGAGGCCGAGCTGCTTAACCATTCTGCCACCAGGGCTTCTTGCATCCCACACTAACAGCAGACAGTCGAACTTTAAAATATGAGACTCAAAATATAAAAAATGTTTGATTGCATGATGAACAGATCAAGTACTTATTTATAAAAAAAAAACAAAAAAAAACTCTCTTTCCTCTTCCCCAGCACTACCAAAGACTGAAAATATTTCAGACCCAAAAGAAGCTCAAATCTGTCACCACTAGCACTTGGGAAACCAATACAAATAGAACATTACACCTCCCCAAAACCTACTGTTCCTGTTCTTACCACACAACAAGCCACGTTACAGACCGTGAAAAACAGAAGCCTTGTCAGTTATACTGACAGCGATACCAGTGAACGTGTTTCATGCCAGAAACTGAGCAGCCAGTATTTTTTTTTTTTGCAAGAGCAGCAGTGTGAAAAATATATATATATATTTAGAAAAGTGGTACCTTTGGCAGCTAGCAGGTTTAAGAAAGAACGGGTAAAGAAAAACACAAGGAAAGAAATAGATCTCAGATTTACTGAAAATGCATGATTTTTATAAAGTTTCTTGTTGATGGCAAACCCTCTTGGCCTCGTAGGAGTTGGATCTCTGATGCAGTTTGGTATTTAGGGATAATGCCAGGTTTAGGCAACACTCATGCTGTGGTAAGCATTATCTTCAGTGCCCTCTTTGGGTATGGATTCTGTCACAGAGAATAGGACACTCTGGACTGTGCTGGAAGCTCTTTCCTGGAACACCAAAATCATGTTCCACCCAGGCAGAACTCCACCGGTGGTGATGTCCTACCTGCTCTTGTTGGTGTCCTGGCTTCTGGTGTTCTAGCTTCGTCCACATCTAGGATGACCACTTGTCCCGGTTTGCCCAGGACTGAGGAGTTTCCTGAGATACGAGACTTTCAGTGCTAAAACTGAGTCATACAGGCAAACCAGGACAGTTGGTCAACCATGTCTTTCATCTCACCCCTGCTCGCTCATACTGTGGTCCCACCACGTGGAGGACTCCCTAGTCTTAGCCACTGCTCTTCTTTTATGTTATTGTACTTTAAGTGCAAGTTTACAATTCAAGTTAGTCTCTCATACAAAAATTTATATATACATTGTTATGGGACCCTAATTGCTCTGCCTATACTATGACAGCACACTCCTCCTTTCCACTCCTGATTTCCATGTCCATTAAAACAGTTCCTGACCCTCTCTGCCTTCTCATCTCACCTCCAGACAGGAGCTGCCCATTTAGTCTGATGCATCTACTTGAGCTAAGAAGCACACTCTTCACAAGTATCATTTTATGCCCCATAGTCCAATCTAATCTTTGTCTGAAGAGTTGGCCTCAGGAATAGTTTTAGTTCTGGGTTGACAGAGAGTCTGAGGGCCATGCTTTCTGGGGATCCTCCAGTCTCATTCAGACCATTAAGTCTGGTCTATTTACTAGAATTTGAGTTCGGCACCCCACTTTTCTCCTGCTCCATCCTGGACTCTCTGTTGTGTTCCCTGTCAGGGTGGTCATTGGTGGTAGCGGGGCACCATCTATTTCTTCTGGTCTCAGGCTGATGAAGTGTCTGGTTTATGTGGCCTTTTCTGTCTCTTGGGCTAATACTTTCCTTGTGACTTTGGTGTTCTTCATTCTCCTTTACTCCAGGTGGGTTGGGACCAATTGATGCATCTTAGATGGCCGCTCACTAGCTTTTAAGACCCTAGACACCACTCACCAAAGTCGGATGCAGAACATTTTCTTAATAAACTTTGTTATGCCAATTGACCTAGATGTCCCCTGAAAGCATGGTCCCTATACCTCCGCCCTGGCTACTCTGTCCCTCGAAGTGTTTGGTTGTATTCAGGAAACTTCTTAGTTTTGGTTTTCAGCTCCTGCTTTTCTAAAGTGCAGGTCCAAAGATGAGACCCCACTTTCCCTCCAGCCCTGCTACAGCTGATTGGACTGGGCAGACTCCTTATCCAAGCAGTGTACAACTTACCAGCGTGGCTTGAAAAGAGAAGGTGGGCCAATCAGATTCCTCCCTAGAATATTTGCACTAATTGACACTAAGTACAGAGCAGCTGTGGACACTGGAGTGGAGAAACAGAGAGATTGAATGGAGAAGGGGCTGAAAGAAGGCCCTTCCCTAAGGTGAGCTGATTCAGCATTCTCTGGTTCCATGAGGACTCTCTAGTATCATAATACCCTCCTTTCACTTGGGCAAGGTCCCTGGGTGGCGCAAACGGTTTACTCTTGACTACCAACCAAAAGGTTGGTGGTTCGAATCCACCCAGTGGCACTGCAGAAGAAAGTCCTGGCAATCTGCTTCCATAAAGCTTACAGCCAAGAAAACCCCATGGAGCTCAGTTGTAATCTGTAACACATGGGTCACCATGAGTCAGAATCAACTCAACGGCAATAGGTTTGGTTTGGCTCACTTGAGGTTGTTTGACAGGATTTCTTCTTCCCAACTCCACAAAAGCCACTTGCACTCACTGAAAAACTTTCTATGGTTGGAATCACTTGATAAAATTGGATTTGATCTGCATAATTATAACAAAAACAAACTCCAGGAAAATCACATAGCCTGGAGCAGTGGTTCTCAGCTGGGGGTGATTTTGCCCCCCAGGGGATATTTGGCTATGTCTGGAGACATTCTTGGTTGTCAGAACAAAGAGTGGTAGGTAGATGGTTGCTACTGGTGTCTAGTGGGTATGAGGCTAGGGATGCTGCTCAACATCCTATCATGCACAGGACAGCCCCCACAACAAGGAATTACTCAGGTCAACAGTTCTGAGTTTGAAAAACCCTGCTCTAGAGGATTGGAGCTTTTAAAAAATATGCACAAGACTTTATTCGGACCCCTAATTTGTTCAATTGAAAAAAATTTAAAGTATTCCCAGTCTCTGAGCCAGAGGTGATGGAGGACATGGGTTGTTTTTCTTGCTTAGAATCCAGTCGCCCTCAGGTTTTCCTTAGGAAACACCCCTTCTCCACTCTTAGTCCATGAGGTTTCTATGAGGTTGACCTGGGTGGTCATATAACTCAGTCTAACGATTCAGAATATCAAATCCCCTCCCTGCAATAGTGACCAGGGTGAAGAGCTGGGTGTGTGACCAAGCCAGACCAACCCTGCGACTAGGAGCGAGCTCATTCAGAGGGGATGCTATGAAGGTCTGATGTAAATCTTGCCACCTGGAGGGGAGCATCTGCCTAATGCGGGAACCCACAAGGCAAGTGGAGCTGAGAGGAGGCACGAGGAGGCTGGGTCCCCTTTAAGCCACTGGGTCTAGAGATGCCAAAGCCACTCCCTTTCAGTTTTCAGTGAGGTGAGCCACTTGAAGTTGGGTTTCTGTCACTTGATACTGAGAGATAGAGTGGCTCAGATAATATTTCTGTCCTAGATTTAGCAAAACGTAGTAAAGACTCTGGTGGTGATATGTAATAAGGTATGTTTTAAAATATCAACACTATTTGGAGTCTTAGTAAAATTTTGCTGAAGGTCTTTCAAACGTGGTTGCAGTAGTACATTGACAGAGAACTGCCAGAAATTCAAGCTGGATTCCAAAGAGGACTTGAAACCAGGGATATCATTGCTGATGTCAGATGGATCTTGGCTGAAAGCAGAAAATACCAGAAAGATGTTTGCTTGTGTTTTATTGACTATGCAAAGGCATTTGACTGCGTGGATTATAACAAATTATGGATAACATTGTGAAGAATGGGAGTTCCAGAACACTTAATTGTGCTCATGAGGAACCTGTACTTAGACTAAAAAGCAGTCGTTTGAACATAACAAGGAGATACTGCGTGGTTTAAAGCCAGGAAAGGTGTGCGTCAGGGTTGTATCCTTTCATCATACTTATTCAATCTTTATGCTGAACAAATAATCCAAGAAACTGGACTATATGAAGAACGTGGCATCAGGATTGGAGGAAGACTCATTAACAACCTGCGTTATGCAGATGACACAACCTTGCTTGCTGAAAGTGAAGAGGACTTGAAGCAGTTACTGATGAAAATCAAAGACCACAGCCTTCAGTATGGATTCCACCTCAACATAAAGAAAACAAAAATCCTCACAACTGGACCAATAAGCAACATCATGATAAACAGAGAAATGATTGAAATTGTTGAGGATTTCATTTTACTTGGATCCACAATCAACACCCATGGAAGCAGCAGTGGGCAAATCTGCTGCAAAAGATCTCTTTAAAGTGTTAAAAAGCAAAGATGTTACTTTAAAGACTAGGGTGCGCCTGACCGGATCCATGATGTTTTCAATGGCCTCAAATGCATGTGAAAGATGGACAATGAATAAGGAAGAACGAAGTAGAATCAATGCCTTTGAATTATGGTGTTGGCGAAGAATATTGAATATACCATGGGCTGCCAGAAGAATGAACAAATCTGTCTTGGAAGAAGTACAGCCAGCCAGAGTGCTCATTAGAATCGAGGATGGTGAGACTTTGTGTCACGTACTTTGGACACGTTATCAGGAGGGAGTAGTCCCTGGAGGGACATCATGCTTGGTAGAGTAGAGGGTCATCAAAAAAAAAGGAAGACCCTCGAGATGGATTGACACAGTGTGGGCTCAAGTATAACAATGAAACAACGATTGTGAGGCTGGTGCAGGACCAGGCAGTGTTTCATTCTGTTGTATGTAGGGTCGCTATGAGTCGGAACCAACTTGATGGCACCTACAACAACAACATTTGGAGTCTTATTTTATTGTTTCTTTTTTCTTTTTTAAATAATATTTTATTGTGTTTTCAGTGAAAGTTTACACAGCAAATTAGGTTCCCACTTGACAATTTCTACACAAATTGTTCAGTGACATTAGTTACATTTTTCACAATCTGTCAACATTGTCTTTAATTGTGTTCTGGTTGTTCCGTTTCCAGTGCTCTAGTTCCCCTGCCCCTTATCTTCTCATCTTTGCTTTAGAATAACTGTTGACTTTTTGGTCTCACATAGATGATTTTTTTACTGGAGCACCATAGTCACACGTAATCACCTCTATTTTGTGTGCCAGTCTGTTATTTCACTAAAGAGTGACCTCAGGGGATAGTTTCCATTCAAGGTTTAAAGAGTATCTCAGGATAATAGTTTCAGGTAGGCCTCTAGTCTCAACTGGTCCAGTAAGTCTGGACTTTTTAAGAATTTGAGTTCTGTTCCATGTTTTTCTCCTGTTCTATCAGGGTCTACTGTGGCCCTGATCCAAACGGTTGGTAGTGGTAGCTAGGCACCATCTAGTTCTTCTGGTTTTATTGTTTTGCTTGATGGATGATCCCTGTATCTTGCTCCCATCTTATACTGCACAGGCAGGTACTGTTTATTTTTCCTGTTTTACAAATGATCTCACAGCCCACAGCATTCAGACTTCAGTTGGTTGAGTTCCATTGACTCTGCTCTTAACAACTACGCATACAACTACCCACAGAAGATTAAAAGCCTGAGGCAGGAAAAATATTCTATGTAATTGACTCAATATATGTCTGACATGTTTTATTTTTTTCTATAGAAGCTTAGATGTGAAGAAAGCTAAGAGTTTTCTGTATCTACTGATTGGCTTTCATAATCTTAATCTCATTTTTGAATCAAATTCAGGTTTCCAACAGTTCCCATACGGGGAAATGTAACTTTCATAGCTCTGGGCTGCTCTGCCAACTGTATTCTCGTTGCCATTGAGTTGGTTTCGACTCATAGTGACCCTATAGGAAAGAGTAAACTGCCCCGCAGGGTTCCAAGGCTGTAATCTTTACGGAAGCAGACTGCCACATCTTTCTCCCAAAGAGTGGCTGGTGGGTGAGCTTTCTGTTAGCAGCTGAGTGCTTAATCACTGCACCACCAGGGCTCCTGTCAATTGTATGCCACTATGCAATCTGTTTAATCACTTTTGACAATGCATCAGCTCAGCTTGGTAATATATGGCGCCATGTGACTCTGTGTCAGCATCTCTGAGTCATGGCCCGGTACCTATAACAGCCAAATGACATCTGCTCTACAAGGTCTGAGTCACTCATGTAAGCGCCATTAACTTGTCACAGAGTTTGATTTTATAAAATTGAAGAGGACTCTCCTAACTTTGATATTTCTCATCTCTATATTTAACAATGATATGACTATTATCCCCATGACCCTGTATGACCTTGTTCTAGCCATTGCTCATCCTGAGGGAAATTTCTCCAAAGTGTAGTTTGTCTATCCTTGCTGTCTCACATCTTGCTCCAAACACACTTCTCTGTCCCCTGCAGCCTGGCTCCCTGGCTTCTGCTGCCTCCGAGTCACTGCACTTACCCAGAACCTCATGGATGCTGGCTCCAGTGGACCCTTTTCAGACTGTGTCTGGCTTAGCTTCTCTGCAGCATTTGATGCTTTTTGCGACTACATTCTCCTTCATATTTCCTCTCCCCTTGCCCTCTCCCTTGGTGCTTCTCTTGCCTTTCAGCCCTAGATTTTGTCTCTTTTGCTGGCCGCATTTTTTTCTCCCTGTCTTTACATATGGCCACCTTCTGTCTGTCAGTCTGTTGTACTTTGGTGGCTTGTGTGTTGCTGTGATGCTGGAAGCCTATGGGACCAGTATTGAAATACCAGTGGGGTCAACCTGGATGGACAGGTTTCAGTGGAGGTTCCACACTAAGACAGACTGGGAAGAAAGGCCTGGTGATCTACTTCCAACAATTAGCCCATGAAAACCTTATGGGATCACAACAGAACATTGTCTGACTTGCTTGCTTTGGACATGTCATCAGGAGAGAGCAATCGCTGGAGGAGGACATCATGTTTGGTGAATAGAGGGCAAGCAAGGGAGACCCGTGGTGAGATGGATTGATACAACAGCTGCCACTAGGGACTTGAACTTGCCCACGATCATGAGGATGATGCAGGATCAGGCGACCTTCCGTTCTGTTGAACATAAGGTCGCTAGGAGTCGGAGTCCAAGCCACGGCAGCTATCTATTTATCTTACACATGGATATTCTGTTCTCATCTCTCTTTCCCTTTCCAGTCTACACATGATCCCTGGGTGATCTCATCCAGTCCCTTTGCTTCCAATATGACCTCCATGGTGGTGACTCCAGGTTGATGCCTCCTGGCTTCACACTTACACTCCAATCACCTATTAAGCGTCCCCATGTGGACAGCCCTGGGCACTTAAACTCCCAGAGTGTCTCCTCCCAGCTTCTGTTATCACTCTGTGTTAAACTGAGTGCATTAACTACTGTACACATCCCAATTACTTGCCTGGGTCTTTGTTCTTCCAAACAAAAGGGCCTGCCTAATACAGGTGCCCTACGTTGACACCAGGGTTTGTTTTTACAAGGACGTGGAGGCTCCCAGAGGTGAATAGACCGCCTAATGCGGTGGAGCTGGGTTGTGATCACAGCCTCATTGACTCCAAAGGTGGTGTGGGCTCTGTCTGTAGCATTCTAATGTCTAATGCCTTAATTGGTAAGGCGATGGATAAAGCGAACTGTGTCAACCCCAGCCTCTTCCAGGCTATGCAGGGCAGACTCTGACGCAACAGAGTTTTTATGAATCACAGGTTTCTCCTTGCAGAAGCCTGAGACTCTTCATTAATCTTCACAATGACTGTACCAGATGGTATCCCAAGCCTCTGTGTGGAACCAGTTCAGTTTCCACTTGGTGATAGCAATAACAGGAGGCAACAAGGGAGGAAAACACTAGATCATATTTATGGTGGCTGAATATTGGACTAATGAGTTATTGTTATGTCTGCCCTAAGCCTGCTTCCCCCATTTTTCTGGAATGTGCTTTTCCATCCACCCACTTCAGCCATGTGGTTTGAATAGGAGCTGGCCACTCCACACCCCTGGCTGGAGTTGATTGGGCCAAGGGTGGGTATCTGATCTTTGCTCCTCTCCTGCACACGGGCAAATGATGGTGCCCCATCCTGTCCACCTTTGGGTGGTCCAGGTATGTTGTTGTTGTTAGGTGCTGTCAAGTCGCTGACTCATAGCGACCCTATGTATAACAGAATGAAACACTGCCCAGTCCTGCGCCATCCTCACAATCGTTGTTATGCTTGAGCCCATTGTTGTAGCCACTGTGTCAATCCATCTTGTTGAGGGTCTTCTTCTTTTTCGCTGACCCTCTACTTTACCAAGCATGATGTCCTTCTCCAGGGACTGATCTTTCCTAATAACATTGCCAAAGTATGTGAGACAAAGTCTCACCATCCTTGCTTTTAAGGAGCATCTTGGCTGTACTTCTTCTAAGATAGATTTGTTCTTTCTTTTGGCAGTCCTGGTATTCTTCACCAACACCATAATTCAAAGGCATTGATTCTTCATTCTTCCTTATTCACTGTCTAGTTTTTGAATGCATGTGAGACAATTGAAAACACCATGGCTTGGGTCAGGTGCACCTTAGTCTTTAAGGTGACATCTTTGCTTTTTAACTCTTTAAAGAGATCTTTTGCAGCAGATTTGCTCAATGCAATGTGTCATTTGATTTCTTGACTGCTGCTTCCCTGGGTGTTGATTGTGAATCCAAGTAAAACGAAATCCTTAACAATATCAATCATTTCTCCGTTTATCATGATGTTGCTTATTGGTCCAGTTGTGAAGATTTTTGTTTTCTTCATGTTGAGGTAGAATCCATACCAAAGGTCTTGGATTTTCATCAGTAACTCTTCACTTTTAGCAAGCAAGGTTGTGACATCTGCATAACACAGGTTGTTAATGAGTCTTCCTCCAGTCCTGATGCCCCACTCTCCTTATAGTGCAGCTTCTTGGATTATTTGCTCAGCATATAGATTGAATAAGTATGGTAAAAGGATACAACCCGGACGCATGCATACCTTTCCTGACTTTAAACCAAGCAGTATCCTCTTGTTCTGTTCCAACGACTGCCTCTTGATCTATGTACAGGTTCCTCATGAGCACATGGAATTCCCATTCTTCACAATGTTATCCAGGTATGGACATGTCCAAAGCCAGGCCAATCAGAGCCTTTCTCTGGGTTTATCAACCTGGAGCTAAGAGGGATATTTAAATGTGTGGGGAATGTTCGTTCCCTACACTACAAATGAAGTCAGCTCTATATAGTTTTGTAGCAGTCATTTACACTAAAATAATTTTTTCATTTACTTAAAAAACATAATTTATTTTTGTTGTTGTTGAAAATATACACAGCAAAACATACACCAAGTCAACAATTTCTACTTGTACAATTCAGTGACGTTGATTACATTCTCCAAGTTGTGCAACCATTCTCCCCCTCCTTTTCTGAATTATTCCTCCACCATTAAGATAAACGCACTGCCCTGTAAGCTTCCTATCTAAATTTTTGAGTTGCTGTTGTCAGTTCAATCCCATACAGATAGTTCTTCAGAAGAGCCCAATGCTCGAGGCAGACATTCTTAACTAATTAAGTCAAACTAACGTTAATGTAAAAAAGATTTCAGGGGATATTTTTGGTTTAAAGTTTAAACATTTATCTTGGGGCAATAGTTTTGGGGGCTCATCCAGCCTAGCACCAATGAGGCTGGATAAAATGATTTAAAGAAACCTTGCTGGTATCTGAACTGCCCAAGGTTTAGAAACACTCTAAATGTATTAAAGGCCTATAATCTCCCCACTGTAGGATGATCAAGAAGCCCTGGTTGCACAGTGGTTGAAGCGATAGACTGCTAACCAAAAGGTCGGCGGTTCGAAACCACCAGTGGCTCCGTGGGAGAAAGATATGGCAGTTGGCTTCCGTAGATATTTACAGCCTTGGAAACCCCATGGCACCGCTATGAGTTGGAATCGACTTGATGGCAGTGGGTTTGGGTTTGGGTAGGATGATTGGCCCATGTTTTACCTTTTGAAATGTCCGAAATGAGCCACTGTAGGCAGCTTCTTCATTAATCTTCATAATGACTGTATCAGATGGTATCCCAGCCCTGGGTATGTGAACCAATTCAGTTTCAACGTGGTGACAGCTTTGCTTCAGTGGCAGAAGCTATGCACTAGAATGTCTTCACTAGGGGTGATTTGCCTCATGAGACATTTAGCAATGTCTGGAGACATTTTTGGTTGTCACAACTGGGAGTGGGATGGCAGGTGACACTGGCATCTAGTGGGTAGAGGCCAGGGATGCTGCTCTTAAAAATAATCAAAACTCACCGGAATTTGAACCTAAGATTTATTTTGAGCAGTTATTCTATATACATATAAGGAGGTCATTTTGATTCCAGAAAAAGCAAATGGCTTGAAGAAGCTAGGTACAATGGGGCTTATAAAAAGAAGAGGAAGGAGAAATATGAAAGATCAAACATTGACTAATCTTAACGTGATTGATTGAACCCTGCTGCCCTTTTGCTGAGATCAGCTGATATCAGGTTACTTCTGGCCTGGCTGCTAATAATTTGTCCCTCCACCCACCTGTAGCCAGGAGGCCCTTTGAGATTTAAATGAGGAGGTAATGGTTTGTCTACTATTCTTTTTTTTAGCAGGATAGGACAAATTTACATGGCTGCAGAGCTGTTTCTGGCAGGCTTTTAATGGTTAATATTTGGTTTCATAGATAAGAAAAAACCTTAAAATCCAAGTAAGGTGTCTATTATTTATTTTCCTCTTCAACACTGCTGAACATTCTACAATGCTCAGGACAGCCCCCACAACAAGGAATTATCTGGCCAAAATGTCCATAGTGTCTGAGTTGAGAAGTCCTGGTCTACAGTAGTGATGTTTCCCTGCTCCACACTGATCACAATTTTCCATTGAAGGAAACATAACTAGCATGTTGTTGTTGGGTGCCATTGAGTCAATTCTGACAGATAGTGAGTGTGACAGAGTAGAACTGCCCCATTGGGTTTTCTTGGCTGTAATCTTTATGGAAGCAGATCTCCAGGTCTTTCTCCTGTGGAGTGGCTGGTGTGCTTGAATCATCAACCTTTCAGTTAGCAGCTGAGTGCTTAACCATTGCACCACAAGGGCTCCTTGGAATTGAAAACCTGAATTTTCCCTGAAAGGAGAGCTAGGGAGGTTCTAACTATTTCAATCCACTGCCAATACAAACTATTTCTGAAAAACTATGCTTAACAACTGTCATAGATTGAATTGTGTCCCCTCCAAAATGTGTTACCGCAATAACGCAGATTGGAGCCGCCTGCCGCAATAGCCGATTCTGAGACAGGGGTGAGGTGAGGAGCAGGAGTTTTATTACATATTGATATATAGGAGACAGAGGGGAATAAATTCCTCCAAAAACCTGTTTCTCCCACTAGAGATTGGCCGAAGGCTTTATAGGGACAGGATTATGGGTCTTAGAAGTTTGTGTTAGTTTCCCCTTGAGGTGGTCACGTCCCAGATAAGTTAAGCTTTTCTTGGGAGTTATCTGGCAACATCCTGGTTTTCTTGTCCCGAGATGGGTGATTTGTTTGTTTTTTCATTCCTAGATCATTATCACTTGTTTCCCACCCTTCAAGGAGGAACATTGGTTCATCTTAAACTTTTTATAGAGAATGGAACAGGAGGGAAAAACCAGATCATGAGACAATGTGGGGGTCAGCAATGGGGAGTAATAACAGTGAGCCGGACCTGTGCAGCCTCTTCCAGTGATTCCCAGTATTGTGTGATTGTCCACCATTTTATCGTCTGATGTGATTTTCCTGTGTGTTGTAAATCCTGCCTCTATGATGTTAATGAGGCTGGATTAGAGGCAGTTATGTTAATGAGGCAGGACTCAATCTACAAGATTAGGTTGTGTTTTAAATCAATCTCTTTTGAGATATAAAAGAGAGAAGCGAGCATAACACCAAGAAAGTAGTGCCAGGAGCAGAGAGCGTCCTTTGGACCCAGGATCCCTGCACTGAGAAGTTCCCAGACCAGGGGAAGACTGATGACAAGCGCTTTCCTATTAGAGCTGACAGACAGAGAAAGCCCTCCCCTGGAGCTGGTGCCCTGAATTTGGACATCTAGCCTCCTAGACTGTGAAGGAATAAATCGCTCTTTGCTGATGCCACCCACTTGTGGTATTTCTGTTATAGCAGTACTAGATGACTAAGACAACAGCCTTTCCCCTGATTAGACATTCTAAAACTTGACCTCACATGATGCTATATTTATATAACTTTTATAACCTCTTCCTACGTCTTCTTTACATTTTTGGCATTTTATAGTGGAAACTGCAAATTGTGCCAGTTGATTTAGAGATAATATTGGAATCATTATTCCCTGTCCTTGAGCGTACAGAATGTGACCCAGCTGGAGCTGGGCTCACAAGGACTCACAAGGACACATCAACTGGGCCCTGAGGTGTAAAGACAATAGCTAAGATAATCTTGGAAAATATCTTTTAGGGAACCTTTCATGTAAACAAATCATCAAACAGAACGCAAGCATTTAGTGAATAGAAAATTTGCTGGACCAATGAAGACCCTCCTGACTATTGTTACTGAAACCTGTACCAATGATTGTTAAGAAAGACGATTCAAAATGTAGGATCACAGTTTCTAGCCAATCTGTGAAAAGGTAAAGCTTTCAATGGTTTTGCCCATTTGTAATGTTAATATATACTGATGACTCTAACATTCCTTGGACTCGGGCAGACTTGACTGTGGCAGCATGCTTGTCCATTTTCCCACTTTGTCTTTTCTATAATGTTTCTTTGGACTTGGGCAAACATGGCTGTGGCAGCATGCTTGTCCGTTTTCCCACTTTTGTCTATTCGGTAATTTCCTTGGATTTGAGCAGACATAGCTCTGGCAGCATGCTTGTCTACTTCCCGTTTTTGCCCTTTTGAACATATGCCAAATAAAACTTGCTTTTTGCTTTACCAAACTTTGTGATATATTTACCCTACAACACAGTGCTCTAGCTTTTGCGGACTGTTACGTTTTAGGACTCCTTTTAGCCATTATAGAAGAGCCCTTACAAATTCCTGGCTCTCAGGTGGCCTTGAAAATGAAGGTAATCCCCAAATTTATTTCTTTGTAGCAAATATTCCACATCAGTACCACCATGTAGTAATTAAACTGAAATATATATATTCAGATTAACCAAATTCTGTTGCCATTAAGCTGATTCTGACTCATGGTTACTCCATGTGTTACAGAGTAGAACTGCTCCATAGGGTTTTCTTGGCTGTAAACTTAATGGAAGCAGATGGCCAGACCTTTCTTGGGCGGTATCACTGGGTGGCTTAGAACGTCAACCTTTAGGTTCGAACCTTTAACCGTTAGGTTAGTAGTCGAATGTAACCAAAAAACCAAACCCGTTGTCATCGAGTTGATTCCGACTCACAGCGACCCTATAAGACAGAGTAGAACTGCCCCATAGGGTTTCCAAGGAGCAACTGGTGAATTTGAACTACCAACCTTTTGGTTAGCAACCTAGCTCTTAACCACTGTGCTACCAGAGCACTGATTGTGCCACCAGGACCCAGATAATTCTCTGTCCACGCTACAGCCAACTTCTGTGATAGAAATCCTCAGAATTTCTAGTAATGGTATTTCCCTGATTCCTTGAGAGAAAAAGAAGAAGTGAAACTAGACACTTGAGACATTTTTGAGAGAAGTTCTGATTTAGAAGCAATCAAGAATAGCCCCAGAATCTACGGGCTGGTAAGTGACTACTGTAAAATATTATTAAAAGAAAATTTTTGTTGTTGTAAGCCACCAAGTTTGTGGTAATTTTGTTACAGCAGCAATAAGAAACTCATGTAGCCTGAGACCTAGAAATGGAATTGCTGGTTCAGAGGGTGAGCTCCTTTTCAAAATTCATCTATTGTCTCTCATAGACATGTAGTTTGCATCCTGGTTACTGCTCTCTGGATCCTTTCTAAAGTGTGTCCCTCTGAACATGGGGTGCCCAGAGTGACTCACCTCTCCAGATCCTGCTGACCATTGCAGAATAAGCATTTTGTTAGATTTTATCAGTGCGTCTGGGCACCTCACATGAAACTTCTGTCATTAAGCTAGAAATCACCTGAACACGTAAATCCTCTTCAGTCATGCCTCTGCTGTACTGTTCATGTGCTGTTGGTTTGTGTTTCACCTTGGGCCGGACTTTACTTTCATCCTTCTTAAAATTCATGTTGTCTAAATAAATAGCAAGACGTTAGAATATCGAGCATTGAGCTACCGACTAGTTCTTTGTTGAATTTAAGTCCCGTGTGCTTTCAGAGAATGGAAAGAGCAGGTAGATTTGGCCCCTTACATGTCTTGTAGAGAGAAAGGAAGCTGACGGAGGCATCATCATAAATAATAGAGCAAGTAAAAGCCACCATGCCAGAAACGGCTCAACGTCAGGGCTTTTAATGCCTTAGAAATGATTTACTGGAAAGCTTCACAGGAGAGCCCAACTTACAGCAGGGACTGGATTTATGGTGGGAATTTACTTTGTCATTGGTGCCAGAAAGACCAAGCCCTCCATATGGTGGCCTCAATGCTGCAGGCTTCCCCAGTGTCTGCAGAGAGGGCACCCCTGGGGGCCCATACGCTGCACCTCCGTGGGCCAGACACCCTTCGGTCAGCTCCCCAGAACTCTGCCCAGGACATGGTCGAACAAGCTCTCAGGGTTGAGAGCTCCTTGGCTCTTCATTGTCTGATTAGTGGTGGGAGGTTTTACAAATCTGAAGCAGGTTAGAGTTTGGAAAGATCTCATTCCACCTCCAGCTGCCATTGACTCAACCCTGACTCATGGTGACCTCATGTGTGTCAGAGTGGAACTGTGCTCCATAGGATTTTCAAGGCTGATTTTTCTAAAGTAGATAGCCAGGCCTTTCTTCCAAGGTGCCCCTGGGTGGACTTGAACCTCCCAACTTTTGGTTAGCCGCTGAGCGTGTAAACAATTTGCACCACTCAGGAGCTCCAGTTCCACCCATGCCCCTCCTTTTACAGATAAGGAGCCAAGGCTGGATTACATAGATTTAAGAGTTCTTTAAATTGTGGTTTGTGGGCATTTTTTACTCCAGCCATTGGTGGGCACTCTGGGCCAGACAGAGAAAACGCTTCCTGATGAGGCTCACACATGCTTCTGCCTGAAGTGGCTTTCGGAGCATTCAATGAAGTCTGACACCCATTCATGATAAAAACTCTTAGCAAAATAGGAATAGAAGGGAAATTCCTCAACATAATTAAGGGCATTTATATAAAGCCAACAGCCAACATCATCCTAAATGGAGAGACTTTGAAAGCATTCCCCTTGAGAACAGGAACCAGTCAAGGATGCCCTCTATCACCACTCTTATTCAACATTGTGCTGGAGGTCCTAGCCA
>NW_004443950.1:9985010-9990929 GCF_000243295.1 Trichechus manatus latirostris | reverse complement strand
CTGGTACTGGTACAACAACAGATACATAGACCAATGGAACAGAATTGAGAATCCAGACATAAATTCATCCACCTATGAGCAGCTGATATTTGACAAAGACCCGAAGTCCGTTAACTGGGGAAAAGACAGTTTCTTTAACAAATGATGCTGCCATAACTGGATATCCATCTGAAGTGCCTTTTGCTGGGAGACAGAAGGAAGCCCAGGTCAAAGGGCCAGGGACGCGTCACATTTGACAATACTGTATTACAAACAAACAAATAAAAAACAAACCACTTGCCAGTAAGTCGATTCCAATTCATGATGACCACGTGTTTCAGAGTAGAATTGTACTCCATGGGGTTTTCAGTCTTTTGAAACTAGATGACCAGGCCTTTCTTCTGAGGCACCTCTCTGGGTTGACTCAAACCTCCAACCTTCCGGTTAATCACCAAGCACTTAACCATTTACACCACTCAGGGACTCCCGACAGTGTACAAGATGTACCTAACTAAAGGGAAACTGTCGCTTGCAGTGATTGCATCTTCAAATGTGGAGTATATATATACGACTATACTTATGTTAAAATTATAAAAAGTAATAAATCTAAGCATAAAAAATCTAGAAGGAAAAACACCACAAATTTTAACAGGCGTGGTCTGCAGATGTTTTTTGCTTTCTATGGTTTTCTGTGTTTACAATGTTTCTAAGTTGAGTACGGGAAAACAGGAAGGAGAAATAATGTGAAACAAAACTCTTTGGACTGTAAGCAGGAATTAGAGGTTCAAGAAAAGCTGGCTGTGGCCAAGGAGATTTATGTCCCCCTGCTATCCCTCCTTCTCCCGATCTCCACCCAGAGCTGAGTGAGTGCAGTCGCTAGATACGAAATGACAACAAAGGCGGCCCTTCCTCCCTGTCACCAACAAAGGAAATAGACGCATTTTGCTTCTCACTCTTCTTTTTGATTAGTTGTTGTTGTTGTCATTTTTTAACTTTGAAATAGCTGCCCTGAGTTTTCCTGTCTCAAACCTGAACTCACTTGGTGGTTTTCTCTAATCTGTGGCTTCCCTGTCATGGTATGGCTTTCAGAAGTCTGCTGTCTACAGGCTTCCAGCACTGGAGGATTACAGAACAAAACGACTACATGTGTAGGCTTCGAGGCTAGGTGGTTCAAATCCTGACACCGCCACACACAGGTTGGGAGACCTGGGCTTGCCACTCTGCCCACCGACCTTTAGCTGCCTCATCTGTCAAATGGTGCAGAGTGTCGGAAAGTCAGTGGATGACGTACTGAAGGGGCTTAGCTCCAGGCACGGCACGGCGACAGAGTGTGCTTCTTGAAGCCTTGAGCTCATTTCCATTAGGCTCATTTCCACTGTTAGGTCCAGGAACCTTAACCTCCACCATCAGTGTTTCCTGGGGCAGGACTGACACTCCATTGCCTTTCTGCTCCCTCAGACCTGGGCTCCTATGTCACCCCCATATAACCCCCTACTTGGAAGCTGATGCCCTGTGGGTGGCCCTGAGGGGCGGGAGTCTGTGCCTGATAACTCTGTTCCCATGTGCCACTCCAGGGGAGGCTCATGGACGGGAGCCCAACATGGATCCCAGGCCCCCCAGGGATTACACACTTAGACAGCCCGTGTGTCTGCAACGCGAAGGCTGAGCATGGCTCTGTGTGTGTCCCCACAGCACAATAGGCTTAGCTCTTTCCTGGTGTTTCACGTTAGACCAAGGTTTGCTGCAAAAGAAGAGGGGAGACTGGAAGGGGCCCACCCACTAGACTCACCCTCAGGTATAGGGCCCAGGAAGAAGGTGGCCATCCAGAACAACTAGCCCAAGTAACAGGGTCTCCCTACAGGCAGGAAAGCAGAGCACAGCAACAGGAAATTTATTCAGCATGCAGATGGTAGTTAAATGCCTGCTATTTGCCAGGCACCGTGGGCTGCTCTGGGATACACACAGGCCACGGGCCATGGAGGCTTAGAGGTCAAGCTCTCGGGTCAGTAGCTTTGGACCCAACTCCTAGCGCCTGCACTTAGCATCTTTGTGAGTCCAGGAACATCTGTTGTTTTTGTTGCCAGTATCTGTCCTCTACCCATCTGGTAACAGCACCCCTACTACATATCCAAACACCTCCTGGGATTGAGGTAATGGACTTGAAAGCTAAGGATCATAGTCTCAGGGACATCTAGGTCAATTGGCATAACATAGTTCATAAAGATAATGTTCTACATTCTCGTTTGGTGAGTAGCATCTGGAGTCTTAAAAGCTTGCGAGTGGCCATCTAAGATACAACTATTTGTCTCTTCCCATCTAGAGCAAAGGAGAGTGAAGGAAACCAGAGACCCAAGGAAGCAATTAGTCCACAGAATTAATGGCCCACACAAACCACAGCCTCCTCTAACCTGAGACCAGAAGAACTAGATGGTGCCTGGCTACCACTAACGCTCTGACTGGGGACACAATAGGAAGACCCAGTTAGAATAGAAGAATGTAGAACAAAACTCAAATTCATAAAAAAACACCAGACTTACTAGATTGATAGAGACTGGAGGAACCCCTGAGACTATCACCCTAAGACATCCTTTTAACCTGGAACTGAAGCCACTCCTGGAGGTCACCTTTCAGCCAAATAATAGATTGGCCTATAAAACAAACGATAACACCCACAAAGAATGTGCTCCTTAGAACGATCAGTTATACAAGACGAAACGGGCAACATTTGTCCAAAAGCAAAGATGAAAAGGCCCAGAGAGACAGGGAAACTGGAGGGACAGAAACAGCGAAGGCAGGGTGGAAATGTGAAGAGTGCTGACACCTTGACGCAATAGCAACCAAGGTCATAGAACGAATTGTATAAATTTGTGTGTAAATTGTTGAATGAGAAACTAAACTAATTTGCTGTGTAAACTTTCACCTAAAACACAAAACGTTAAAAAAACAAAAAACACAATGAAATACATTCTGCACCCACTGGATTAGCAAAAAACAAGAGGCCTGACAATACTAAATGTTGGCAAAGATGTGGAACAATAAGAATTCACCACTCAGCTGTGAATTATTACAACCACTTTGGAATAAAATTTTGCATTAATTTGTAAAGTTGAAATTGCAACCAAAAAAATTACACTTCTAGTTATATGCTGGAGAATCTCTTGCATCAGGAGAGACACGTGCAATAAGATTATTCAGACCAGAATTACTGTAGCAAAAAATTAGAAGTAAACCAAATTTATATTAAAGATATGAATAAATTAACTGTGTATATTTTAAAAGCTAGGAGGATTTGGGAGTCGGGGAAGAAAGGGAAGTAACTGCTAATGGGTATGGTATTCTTTTTGGGGTGATGAAAATTTCCTAAAATTGATTGTGGTGATGATTACACAACTCTGTGAATGGCCTAAAAACCATTGAATTGTACAATTTACATGGGTGAGTGGTATGGTATGTGAATTATATCTCAATAAAGCTGTTTAGAGAGAAAAGCAGGGGAATGATTAAACACAAAAATTCAGGATTGTGGTTGCCTTTGATAACAGAATGATGGGGAACAGGGAGGGACACACAGGAAATTTCATAGTTTTTATTCATGATTCTGTGTATGAATGTATGTGTATTCTTCCATATGTGTCCAATATTATATAAATAAAAATGTTATGAGTAAAACAAACACAGTACCCCATTGTCCTCTGGAAGAAGCCTGGGTGGTGCAAGCAGTTTGCACTTGACTGCTAACCCAAAGATTATGGGTTTAAATCCATCCTGGCAAACTGCTTTTGTAAAGCTTACAGCCAAGAAAACCCTGTAGGGCAGTCCTACTCTGTAACACATGGGGTCGCTATGAGTCGGGGGCCAGAGCAACAGCAGCTAATAACAACAACATTGTCCTCTGGGAAACAATCCTTTGGTTCACAGGGTCCCGGAGAAGCTGACCTCAAACCTACACATGATGTCCTTTTCTAGTAATTTGGCATTTCCTGGTGATGTGTCCAATGGCAGCAAGTCAAAATCTCTCCATCCTCACTTCTAAGGTGCATTCTGGTTGTATTTCTTCTAACTCCACTTTATATTCAATATTCTTTGTGTTTGGTAAAGTAGAGGGCCAACAAAAACCAGGGAAACCCTCAGTGAGATGGCTTGACACAATAGCCACAACAATGGATTTGAGCATACCAGCGATTATGAAGATGGCGCAGAACCACACAACATTTTGTTCTGTTATACATAAGGTCACCATGAGTTGGCGTTGACTCAACAGCAGCTAACAACCAGACATATATTATTATAGATAAAATGAGGGCAAAGGGAGGTCCCCTGAGGAATGGCTTTGAGAGCTCTCTGAGTGACGTTACCAATTCCTCTGCCACTCTCCTCATCCGGCAGGAGAAATAATGGTAGGCCACCTCTCATCTGTTGGCTGACAACAGCTTTAAGCCTCAGTCCTTTCCTTATCCTGCCAGGAGGCTCCGGAGGATCTCCTCTACCTTCAGGTCTCACAGTCCATGGGGAGTTTCTCACATTTCCTTCCTCCTATCATGTCTCTATGTGGGGCAGGGGTGAGACCAGGTGAGGACCCCCACCCCCAGACACCCACCACAGGGTCTCATACCCTTGCGTGATCTGAGGTCTAACAAATAATAAAGTTAACATTATAACAGCCCCAGTTCCATTCAGTTTTCCTAAAAAATACAAATCGTTAGCGTAGGTCTTGCTTTCTCTTTTTGCATAGAGTTCTGCTCATTTGCAGAGGGGTCTGCTTTTGTGAGTACTTTTAACAAGTTAATAAAAGCCAGACTTGCCTGAGGGCTTGGCCTGAAAGAGCAGATTCCTCTTACTGGATGTACATTTTTATTTCTTAAATATGATGGTAACTTTATTTTTTAATTAAAATTAAGCACGTTTCTGTAAATTAAACAGAAAATAAAACTGAAAAGAGAAGTATATATATAAAAAAAAAAAAACTCCTTAAAATCCACCACCCAGAAATAACCATTCTTAGCATTTGATAGGAATCCCTGGGTGGTGCTAACCGAAATTTTGGAGGTTCAAGTCTGCCCAGAATCACCTTGGAAGAAAGGCCTGGCGATCTTCTGAAAAATCAGCCATTGAAAACCCTATGGCACAGTTCTACTCTGACACACATGGGGTCGCTGTGAGCCAGGGTCGACTCGATGGCAACTGGTTAAATTTGATGAACCAAATGCCCCGGTAAGAACCCAAGTCATCTCTTTCTAAAGTGATCAGGTACTTTGCTGGCAAAACTGGATGTCCATTTGCAAAAAAATGAAACAGGACCCATACCTCACACCATAAGCAAAAACTAATTACAAATGGAGCAAAGACCTAAATATAAAACCGAAAAATATAAAGATCATAGAAGAAAAAATAGAATCAATGCTAGAGACCCTAATACACGGCATTAACAGGATACAAACCATAACTAACAACATACAAACTCCAGAAGATGAGCTAGATAACTGGGACCTTCTAAAAATTAAACACTTATGCTCATCAAAAGACTTCACCGAAAGAGTAAAAAGAGAACCTACAGCCTGGGAAAAAAAATTTTGACTATTACAAGTCAGACAAAGGTCTAATCTTCAAAATCCAACACCTCTACAACAAAAAGACAAATAATCCTCTTAAAAAATGGGCAAAGGAAATGAACAGACACTTCACCAAATAAGACATTCCAGCGGCCAACAGTCACATGAGGAAATGCTCGCGATCACCAGCCATTAGAGAAATGACAATTAAAACCACAATGAGATACCATCTCACCCCGGCATTACTGGCACGAATCAAAAACACTGGAAATAACAAATGTTGGAGAGGCTGCGGGGAGATCGGAACTCTTATGCACTGCTGGTGGGAATGCATAATGATACTACCATTTTGGAAAATGATATGGCGCTTCCTTAGAAAGCTAGAAATAGA
>NW_004443950.1:9800965-9983825 GCF_000243295.1 Trichechus manatus latirostris | reverse complement strand
TTGAGTAAGGACAGTGCTGACATGTAGTGGAGTTCTTTACCATTGTCATAGGGCAATATGTGTACTGTTTAATGAGAAACTATTTTGTTCTGTAAACCTTCATCTAAAGTGAGAATAGCAGCACAACTAGAAGAACGTAATCAATATCACTGAATTGTACATGTAGAAATTTTTGAAATGGTATATCTTTGGCTATGTATATTTTCACCAAAAAAAAAAAAAAAAAAGATCTTCCAAGGCCAAGAAGAGAGTGTGTTGACATGTCGTGGGGTTGTTAACCAGTGTCATAAAACAATATGTGTACTGACTGTTTAATGAGAAAATATTTGTTCTGTAAACCTTCACCTGAAGTACAATAAAAAAAAAATAATAAAGTACAATTAAAAACAAAAAAGAAGAAGAAGAACCATAAAGTGATTGGGTACTTTGGATTTTTTAGTACTTCAGACTGGCCTTCCTGCACCCTGCCTGAATTGCTGAGCCTGGACACACAGAGAACCAAGGCCTTGTCCATGGTGAGCAGATACCTCACTCACAACACAAAGGTCTCAGCTCTGAAATCGCAGGGGTTGTGTGAGCATGCATTCAAAGAAGAAAAGAGTAGTGGGGAAATATCTGGAGGGTAATGAAATGACAGACAGTCCAGTGAACCAGTTTAAGCTCACACTCATTTTTGAAAAACAGAATTATTAAATTAGCTAAAGGGAACACATTAGACTCAGCAGAGTTGAGTTTCCGAATGTCTTTTTGAAATAATTAAGTCCAGGCAGCAGGGGCTGAGCCATTCCCTGCAGCTGGGAAGTGGCCCGGGAGGAGGCTGTATGGAAGAGGGCTTGGGGAAGGGCTGTCCTATGAAGCCAAGATCTCTGCCAGTGGCTCTTCAGCCCAGTGGTGAGGAGCATGGGCTTGGAGATCAGGTCAGTCTTTGCTCCACCACTTACTAGGTGTGAGATCATAACCAAGTTTCTTAACTCCCCCAAACCTTGTTTCTCTCTGTAAAAACAAGGATCATTTAAATCCCTACAACACAGAATTATGGTGACAAATGTAATCTACATTCTACTTTGGTGAGTAGCGTCTGGGCTCTTAAAAGTCTATGATATTCCACTAAGATACTCCACTGGTCTCACCCCTTCAGGAGAAGGGAGAATGAAGAAAACTAAAGACACAAGGGAAAGATTAGTCCACAGGACTAATGGAGCACAACTACCACGGCCTCCACCAGACTGAGTCGAGTACAACTAGATGGTGCCCGGTTACAACCACTGACTGCTCTGACAAGGATCACAATAGAGGGTCCCAGACAGTGCTAGAGAAAAATGTAAAACAAAATTCTACCTTACAAAAAAAGATCAGACTTACTGGCCTGACAGAGACTGGAGAAACCCCAAGAATGTGTCCCCCGGACACCCTTTTAGCTCAGTAACGAAGTCACTCCTGAGGTTCACCCTTCAGCCAAAGATTAGACAGGCCCATAAAACAAAACAAGACTAAAGGGGCACAACAGCCCAGGGGCAAAGACTAGAAGGCAGGAGGGGACAGGAAAGTTGGTAACAGGGAACCCAAGGTTGAGAAGGGAGAGTGTTGACATGTCATGGGGTTGTTAACCAATGTCATAAAACAATATATGTACTAACTGTTTAATGAAAACCTGGTTTGTTCTGTAAATCTTCATCTAAGGTACAATTAAAAAAAAGGTTCAGTGAAAAAAAAAATATATATATAGAACATTTCAGATGGAGTACCTAGTCCCCTGGGAGCTCGCTATTAACCGAAAGGTTGGAGATTGGTGTCCACCCAGAGGCGCCTTGGAAGAAAGACCTGGAGATCTACTTCCCAAAAAAATCAGCCATTGATAACTCCATTGGAGCACAGTTCTACTCTGGCACACATGGGATCACCATGAGTCAGAGTTGACTTGATTACAACTGGTTTTGTGAGCACTCAAGCCTTGCTGGTTATTATTGTGTTTGTTCCTTATAATGAATGAGATGGAAGAAGGGGAGGTGTGTGTTAATGAGGTTCAGAGTTGATTCTGGAATAGGAGGGGATTTAGCACCACCAAGGTCATGAACACATCTGTCTTCGAAGAAGTGCAGCCAGAATGCTCCTTAGAAGCAAGGATGGTGAGACTTCATCTCACGTACATTGGACATATTATCAGGAGGGACCAGTTTCTGGAGAAGGACATCATGCTTGGTAGAGGGTCAGCGAAAGAGAGGAAGACCCTCAACGAGAGGGATTGACACAGTGGCTGCAACAATGGGCTCAAACATCGCAATTACCGTGAGGATGAGGCATGCTGGGGCAGTGTTTCATTCTGTTGTACATAGGGTCACTATGAGTCAGAACCGACTTGATGGCACCTAACAACAACAAGATCACCAAAACAACTTGAGACCTCACAACTAGACTATTTTGCTGGATTCCCTATAGGCAAGGAATCACACAACAAGGTTTAAAGCAGACAAAACAGGTCTCAAGAGCCTCTAAAAAAAATAGATTTCTCTCAGTGAACTAGTCAGCTACTGCTGCAAAAATGCTGCATAACCAAAAACAAAAAAGAACGAGTTGTTGTCAAGTCACCTCTGACTCATGGTGACGCCATGTGTGTCAGAGTAGAACTGTGCTTTGTAGGATATTCAATGGTTGATTTCTGGGAAATAGATCACCACTTCTTTCTTCTGAGCACCTCTGGTTGGACCTGAGCCTCCAATCTTTCACTTAGCAGTCAAACAAGTTAATTCCACCACCCAGGGATTTGTTTGTACTGTTGTTGTTGTCAGGTGCCATCAAGTTGGTTCCAACTCATAGAGACCCTACGTACAACAGAACGAAACACTGACCAGCCCTGCACCATCCTCGTGATCCTTGCTATATTTGAGCCCATTGTTGCAGCCACTGTCAATCCATCTCATTGAGGGTCTTCCTCTCTTTTGCTGATCCTCTACTTTACCAAGCATGATGTCTTCTCCAGGGACTGGTCCCTTCTGATAACATGTTCAAAGTACATGAGATGAAGTCTCACCATCCTTGCTCCTACAGAGCATTCTGGCTGTACTTCTTCCAAGACAGATTTGTTCCTTCTGCTGGCAGTTCATGGTATATTTAGTATTCTTTGCCAACACCATAATTCAAAGGCATCAATTCTTTGATCTTCCTAATTCATTATCCAGCTTTCACACGCATAAGAGGTGATTGAAAATACCACGGCTTGGGTCAGGCGTACCTTAGTCCCCAAAGTGACATATTTGCTTTTTAACACTTTAAAGGGGTCTTTTGCAGCAGATTTGCCCAGTGCAATGCATCGTTTGATTTCTTGACTGCTGCTTCCATGGACGTTGATTGTGGAACCAAGTAAAATGAAATCCTTGAAAACTTCAATCTTTTCTCCATTTATCATGATGTTGCTCATTGGTCCACTTGTGAGGATTTTTCCTTTCTTTATGTTGAGGTATAATCCATACTGAAGGCTATAGTCTTTGATCTTCATCAGTAAGTGCTTCAAGTCCTCGTCACTTTTAGCAAGCAAGGTTGTATCGTCTGCATAACACAGGTTGTTAATGAGCCTTCCTCCAATCCTGATGCCCCATTCTTCTTCATATAGTCCAGTTTCTTGGATTATTTGCTCAGCATGAATAAGCCTGGTGAAAGGATACAACCCTGCCACACACCTTTCCTGACTTTAAAGCATGCGGTATCCTCTTGTTCTATTCCAATGACTGCCTTTGGTCAGGTTCCTCATGAGCACGATTAAGTGTTCTGGAATTCCCATTCTCCACAATGTTATCCATAATTTGTTATGATCCACACAGTCGAATGCCTTTGCATAGTCAATAAAACACAGGTAAACATCTTTCTGGTATTCCCTGCTTTCAGCCAAGATCCATCTGACGTTAGCAGTGATACCCCTTGTTCCAAGTCCTCTTCTGAATCCAGCTTGAACTTCTGGCAATTCCCTATCAATGTACTGCTGCGACCACTTTTAAATGATCTTTAGCAAAATTTTACTTGCCTGCGATATTAATGATGTTGTTTGATAATTTCCGCATTCTCTCGGATTACCTTTCTTTGGAATGGGCACCAATATGGATCTCTTCTAGTCGGTTAGCCAGCAAGCTGTCTTCCAAATTTCTTGACACAGACACGGGAGCACCTCCAGCCCTCCATTCCTTTGTTGAAACATCTCAATCGGTATTTTATCAATTCCTGGAGCCTTGTTTTTCACCATTCCCTTCAGTGCAGCTTGGATTTCTTCCTTCAATACCATTGGTCCTTGATTATATGCTACCTCTTGAAATGGTTGGAGGTCGACCAAATCTTTTTGGTTCAGGGATTCTGTGTATTCTTTCCATCTTCTTTTGATGCTCCCTGCGTCGTTCAATATTTTCCCCGTACAAGGCTTCAACACTGCAATTTGAGGCTTGAATTTTTTCTTCAGTTCTTTCAGCTTGAGAAATGCCAAGTGTGTTCTTCCCTTTTGGTTTTCTAACTCCAGGTCTTTGCACGTGTCATTACAATACTTTGTCTTCTCGAGCTGCTCTTTAAAATCTTCTGTTCAGCTCTTTTATTTCATCATTGCTTCCTTTCACTTTAGCTCTTATGTTCAAGAGCAAGTTTCAGAATCTCTCCTGACATCCATCTTGATCTTTTCTTTCTTTCCTGTCTTTTTAACGATCTTTTGCTTTCCTCATATATGATGTCCTTGATGTCATTCCACAAGCCTTCTGGTCTTCTGTCATTAGTGTTCAATGCGTCAAATCTATTCCTGAGATGGTCTCTAAATTCAGGTAGGATATACTCAAGATCGTATTTTGGCTCTTGTGGACTTGCTCTAATTTTCTTCAGCTCCAACTTGAATTTGCATATGAGCAATTGATGGTGTGTTCCACAGTCGGCCCCTGGCCTTGTTCTGACTGATGATATTGAGCTTCTCCATTGTCTCTTTCCACAGATGTAGTTGATTTGATTCCTGTGTATTCCATCTGGTGAGGCCCACACGTATAGTTGCCATTCATGTTGTTGAAGAAAGGTATTTGCAGTGAAGAAGTCGTTGGTCTTGCAAATTTCTAGCATGCAATCTTCAGTGTCGTTTCTATTGCCAAGGCCATATTTTCCAACTACTGATCCTTCTTCTTTGCTTCCAGCATTTGCATTCCAATCACCACTAATTATCAATGCATCTTGACTGCATGTTTGATCAATTTCGGACTGCAGAAGTTGGTGAAAATCTTCAACTTCCTCATCTTTGGCATTATGGTCAGTATGTAAGTTTAAATAATAGTTGTATTAACTAGTCTACCTTGTAGGCATAGGGATATTATCCATTACTGACAGTGTTGTATTACAGGATAGATTTTGAAATGTTCTTTTTGACGATGACTGCAACACCATTCTTCTTCAATTTGTCATTCCTGGCCTAGCAGATCATATGATTGCTCGATTCAAAATGGCCAATGCCAGTCCATTTCAGCTCACTAATGCGTATTATATTGATCTTTATGCGGTCCACTTCATTTTTGGTGACTTCCAATTTTCTTAGACTCATACTTCGTACATTCCATGTTCCAGTTACTAGTGGAGGTTCGCAGCTGTTTCTTCTCATTTTGAGTTGTACCACCTCAGCAAATGAAGGTCCAGAAAGCTTTACTCCACGTACATCATTAAGGTTGACTCTACTTTGAGGAGATAGCTCTTCTCCAGTCATATTTTGAGTGCCTTCCAAGCTGAGGGGCTCATATTCCAGCATTATACCAGGCAACGTTGTGCTGCTATTCATAAGGCTTTCACTGGCCAATTTTTTCAGACGTAGATTGCCAGGTCCTTCTTCCTAGTCTGTCTTAGTCTGGAAGCTCTGCTGAAGCCTGTCCACCATGTATGCCCCTGCTGGTATTTTAAATACCAGCGGCATAGCTTCCAGCATCACAGCAACGTGCAAGCCACCACAGTGCAACAAACTGACAAACGCATGGGGTGTATATACTAACACCTGTCAAAAGTCTTAAACTCTGAGGAAAAGGTTAAGACCATTTCTGTAATTATTTGGAATTTTTGTTTCCATTTTCCAGAATTCCATGATGCTAGGCATGAATTAAAGAGCACAGTGGTTAAGCACTTGGCTGCTAACCAGAAAGTCAGCTGTTCGAACCCACCAGCCAGTGCACAAGAGAAAAGTCCTGGCAATTTGCTCCTGTAAAGATTACAGCCTAGGATACCCTATCGGGGCAGTTCTACTCTGTCCTACAGAGTCGCTATGAGTCAGAATCTACTTGATGTTACAAAACAACGACAGACATGAATTTTAGCAACTGCTAAACTCAGCTATTGCCCATTTCACACATGTGAAAACCGAGACGAAGGTGACTCAGCTATTCCCTAGATGCCAACCAACTCTGCCTATTGGGCTCTTGGTCTCTCCTCCCCTCAGCGCACCCTTCCTTCTAAGAGTGGTCCAGATGTGCCCTTCTTCTGTGCCTTTGATAGAGGGAGGCAGGATGTGGTCTGTTGTCAAAAGATCAAAAGATTGTTTAGCAGCGTTTACTATGCCTCAGGCCCTGTGCTGATCACTTTCATGCACTGCATCTCGCATAATCCTTGCAACTACCCAATGCATAAAAACCAAACCAGCTGCCCTTGAGTCGATCATAGAGACCAGATAGGACAGAACAGAACTGCCCTATAGGGTTTCCAAGGCTGAAACCTTTTTTTTTTTTTATTGTTGTACTTAAAACGAAAGTTTATAATTCAGGTTAGTGTTTCATACAAAAATTTATACATACATTGTTATGGGACCCTAATTGCTCTCCCTGTACTGTGAAAGCACACTCCTCCTTTCTACCCCTGATTGCCCGTGTCCGTTCAACCAGCTCCTGACCCCCTCTGCCTTCTCATTTCACCTCCGGACAGGAGCTGCCCATTTAGTCTCATGTATCTACTTGAGCCAAGAAGCACACTCTTCATGAGTATTATTTTATGTCCCATAGTCCAGTCTAATCTTTGTCTGAAGAATTGGCCCCAGGAATGGTTTTAGTTCTGGGTTGACAGAGAGTCCAGGGGCCATGCTTTCTGGGGATCCTCCAGTCTCATTCAGACCATTAAGTCTAGTCTTTTTACTAGAGTTTGAGTTCTGCACCCCACTTTTCTCCTGCTGCATCCTGGACTCTCTGTTATGTTCCCTGTCAGGGCAGTCATTGGTGGTAGCTGGGCACCATCCAGTTCTTGTGGTCTCAGGCTGATGCAGTCTTTGGTTTATGTGGCCCTTTCTGTCTCTTGGGCTACGACTTTCCTTGTGTCTTTGGTGTTCTTCATTCTCTCCAAGGCTGTAATCTTTACAGAAGCAGACTGCCTTGTCTTTCTCCTGTGGAGTGGCTGGTGGGTTCGAACCGCCAACCTTACATTTAGTAGCCAAGCGCTTAACTACTGTGCCACTAGGGTTCCTTCACGGAATGCATAGAGGTACTTAAAGGACAAAAATAACAAGCAGAGAGATTAAACAACTTGCTTAAAGTCATATAGCTGGCAGTGATGGAGCAGGACCCCAAGCTGGTGTCTCTGGCTCCAAAGCCGATACTGTGTTATCACCCCTCATGGTGTTGGCCCAGGGCTTCATGGGTCCTGCTCCCAGCTTAACTCTAGACGTAAGCTCCTCTTTTCACTCCCCAGGGTGAAAAGGAAGAAAATGGTCCTTATTGGTTACAGTTTTGACTAAGGACAAGAAGCAGAAGCTGAAATGTTTTCAACAGCGAGTTCTTTCATTGCACAGCAGTAAGGATCGAAGTCGAGCCACAGTCCTGGGGCTGGTTAATCAGGAGCTCAGTGAGCCATCGAGACGCATCTTCCCAGCATCCTGCTCTGCCAACCACAGCAAATTGCCATGTGTGTCCAAGCTTGTCCCTACAGTCGAAAGATAGCTGTCACACCTCCAAGCATGAAACCCTCACACAGTTGGTATGAGGCTGCAGGGAGAGAAAGAAGGAGGAAGGGTGGACAGAGAAGAGCGATGCCTCCCTGGATCCCTGATTAAGAGGAAGGAAGTCTTTCTTGGAAGTTCTGCTGTAGACTTCCCCTCGGTCTCATGGGCAGGAGTTATGTCATGTGGCCATGCTAAGCCACGCCCTGGCAAGGGGCATGGGATTCCCAGGATTGGTCCACAGGGGTCAAAATTCACCGCCTGTCAGAAGGGGACAGGAAAGCTGGTGATAGCGAACCCAAGGTTGAGTAAGGACAGTGTTGACACGTAGTGGGGTTGTTAACCATTGTTATAGCGCAACATGTGTACTCACTGTTTAATGAAAAACTATTTTGTTCTGTAAAACTTCACCTAAACTGAGAATAGCAGCACAACTGGAAGAACGTAACTGATGTCACTGAATTGTGAGTGTAGAAATTTTTGAAACGCTGTATCTTTGGCTATGTGTATTTTCACCCCCCCCCCAAAAAAAAGGTCGAGAAGGGAGAGTGTTGACATGGCGTGGGTTTGTTAACCAATGTCATAAAATAATATGTGTGCTGACTGTTTAATGAGAAACTATTTGTTCTGTAAACCTTCACCTAAAGTACAATTTCAAAAAGAAAATTCACCACCTGGGTCTGGAAAGAGGCCCATCCTCCCCCAGTCCTGTGACACCCTCTCCACTATTCGAACAAAATTAGGGCTCTGTTAGCAAAAAAATGTTAATATCTGGGTGTGTCGGGGCAGGGCAAGGTCAGGGACACCACTGAGTGGACCAAGAGCTGTGACAGCTACTGATCGTAAAACACGGAGCACAGAGAAACCCAGGAGGGCTGCTGAGGGGCAGTCACCTCAGGGATGTATGCACGAAGATGTTTAGCAAAGTATTGTTTATGTGATGGGGCAGTTTCCTTTCCCACATACCCCTCCCCTTCTTGGGCCCTGGCCCAAACCAACGCTAACGTAAAGAAGAGGGTATTTGATAAGCAACCAAAGACAGAGAAAAGGAAAGAGATTCTTTTAGCAAAATAACACACAGGAGGTGTGTCTGGGTCTGGTGAAAGACCTAGATGTCTTGGACCATTCACCTGCAGAATCCAAAGGCACGCTTCCTCACCTCGCCCAGGAGGCCCCAGGGATGAGGAGGGGGCCCAGGGGGAAGGAAGGAAAGGAGTTACAGGGACTGAAGGGCAGTGGGGGGAGGAAGAAGAGGGAAACAGCCCAAAGCGAGGAAAGTGAGATGGCTGGCACCTGGGGAAACCTCAAAACTCAGATGGAAGGACCTCCCTTGAGTTGAAGAGAGAAAAAGCCTCCCCACCTAAACCCCACGGATAATACATCTCAGATCTGGAGGTTGGGACATAGTTCTGAACCCTGGGTGGGACCTTGACTGACCCCCAGACCACCCCCTTCCGATGTCAAGGGCATGATGCCGGGTTATAGCTGTTATCAGATCACTGGAAACAATTGCAGTACTTCACAACAGGAGAATGATTAAGTAAATTATAGGCCATCTACCTAAGAGAACAGGATGCAGCCGTTTAAAACCATGTTCCTAATAATGTGGTGAAATGTTTGGGATGTTAACTTAGATGAAAAAGCAGATACCACAAGTGTCTATGATATTTCATCAATGTAAAGAAAACTTGCATCTAAGGGGGCTCGGAGGAAACAGGCCAACATATCCAATGATGGTCTCCAGGTAGAGGGATTATGGGTGATTGGTTTTCCTTTGACCTTAGACTTTCTTTGTACTTTCCACTAAAAGCAAGAGCAGGGTGGGGCTGAGGGTGGAAAGAAACAACAGGGTGAGCAGCGCCTCTGGGCCCTAAACTCCCCACCGGTTCACTCCCAGGAAGAAGTCTCCCTCATCCTCCATAGGGATGGATGTGAATTCCCTTGATGAAGCCTCCCCAGAGCTGGGGGATGTGGTGGGTGGGCCTTGCCTCCCAGGCCCTGCAGCACCTCCTCCTGCCCTCTAGCCCACCTGGCTGGGCTGGGGTCCACCTTCTGCTTCCTTCACCAACGGATGGTTTGGCTGGGGCCTGTGGCAGAGGTGGTGGGTTAGGAACGAGAACAAGCCAGATGATAGGCTGCAAGACAGAGAGCCAAAAAAGGGCTCAAGCACGTCCCTTCTTAGCAGTTTATCAGTTCCCGATTGGCACAAGGAAAATCTGGCACCTGTGGTCAGTTTGTAAATAGCGGCTAAGAGCCAGAGCTGCACAGATTGGCTGACCTCTACGCCCAGGCTGGGGTACAAATGACCCCAGCACAGCAGGGCAGAGGGCCTCACCTACTCTACAGATGGGGAAACTGAGGCCCTGGGAGAGCATGTGATCTGCCCAAGGACTCAGAAACCTCAAGGACACCCCAGGATCAGAACCCAGGTCTCTGGATAGGAAACCAGCCACCTTGAGCAAGCTGCCTGCTCAATGGCTGCATAACACACACACAGATACACACACATTCCATACTACATGTGCCACTCGCTACCACACACAAACACACAGAGACACATAACCACCATGCACACACACGTATACAGATACACACAGACCCACACATACATATATAGACACACCCGTTATAGACACATCACACACAAAGACATACATACCATATCCACACACACACAAAACACACGTGCGCTGACAACCCCACACACAGACACACACATATATACTTATGCACACCACACATGCCTGTAGACAGTCATATAGACACACACATATACAAACACCACACACCATACCTATCCCACCTCCATATGTATAACATACACACACAGCCTCCCCCACAACACACACACATACCATATACAACCATGCCCATGCATACTCACGCAGACACACACAGATACACACACCTCATAAACACACACACACACACACACACACACACACACACACACACCACACACCCTCCCTACTCCAGCCAGGGCCATGGTGAGAGTGGGCCTCGCTGCGGCCACTGCTTTGCTTAGGAAGTTGGGAGCTTGCTGATTATGTTGGCTGGGCTGGCAGAGAGGACAACATGCTCACAGGGTGGTTGTCGTGGGTGGGAAGAGGGGGTAAGGCTGTGTCACACACTAGGAACCTGCAGAGACCCAGAAGCTGCTCCGAGGCGGGGGCGGCAGGGGTGGAGGGTAAGGCGTTGCCCTTGGTCCTCTCCCGGGTGCACAGTGAGGTCACAGCCTCTGGCAGGCAGCATCTGGGCGCCTGCAGGAGGCAAGTAATGGGCCATAAATAATGCACCAGGGTAAGGAGGGGCAGCTGGTGGAGGAGAGAGTCTGGCTTGGAGCCAGCAGACCTGGGAAGGAATCCCACCTTTGCCTTGGATGGCTGGTGTGCCCCTCTCAGGGTCTCTGTTTCCCAAAATGTAAGACCACGACCTGAAGTACTATTAAAAAAAAAAAAAACAAGTAAGACCAGGGGCACTCATTGTGATGACCACCCGCTGTCAGGATGACAAGACAAAACAGGACGAGAATATGTTGTAAACGGAAAGATCCTGTGAGGTGGTACTATTGATGTTGTTATTCATATTATTGTTATCAACATATCATCTAGAGAGGCAGTAGAGCAGAATGGTTAAGAACAGAGACCCTGGAACCACTCTGCCTTTGTGCAATCCCAATTACTGGCTCCGTGAGCGGGCAAGTGACTTTACCTTTCCCAGCCTCAGTTTCCTAATCTGTAAAAGGGGATGATGATAGCATCCACCTCATCGAGCTGTTATGGTGACTGAAGGGGTTAAGGGTGCTTAGCACTTGGAACCGTGGGGGACTGTACACCGGCTGGCTAGTCCCTCCTCTGGCAGATTGGCATGGTACTCACATGATGAGTCTGATGTTGTGAGTTCTTAGGACCCTACCCGGCACAGGAAGAGGTCAAGACATGGCGGTCCTAATGATTACCAACGGACCCAGAGCCAGCACCCTCAGGCCTGAGCCCATAGGCGGTCCTAGAACTCCGCTATCTGCCCATCCAGCATCATTCCTCATTTGCCTGCCTGGGGCTCCCTTCTCCTAGAAGGCCTCTCTTGCCATTCTGGTGACCTCACCCAGCCCAACCTGACAAGCAATGTTTTGGCCTTAGGACTGAGCTCTGACTACCTTGAGAGCTCCCATGTAGGCCTCTGCCCTCTTCTGTCTCCCTGAGGACAGTCACTGTCCCCTCAGGTGGCCCCACCAAATTACATGTGACCTGGATTTGACTTTGCAGTGAGATTTCCACCTGGATCCAAGCCAGCACCAATATCTTGAGAGAGATGGCTTCAAAACCCATCCTGGGCCCCAAAGGCTGATAGCAGCTCCCTTGAGCATCCCAGAAACTGGACTTGGATTGAGGCTGAACAGCAGCTATGCCACCATCCAGGGTGGTAGGCCACAGGAGGGGTCAGCTAGACGACACACTTCATCTGCTCAGGATGCTAGGACACAGGAGGGGTCGGCAAGATGACATACATATTCTGTCCAGAAAGAGCTTTGCATGGGGGACCAGTGCTTGGGATAGGGAACCAGTGGGCTGAGAATGACTCAGCGACAGCCTGACTAAGCCCAGGGAGAGCTGGTCTGTGGCAAAAGAGAAAGGAGGGTCCTGTGCCCCTTCCCGTTCCTCCACCTGCCAGTCCTCAACACCAAGTCCCCAAATGCAATGGGTAAGTACAATCTCCCACTAGCCCAGGGATTACCCCAGCGCAGCAGTGATCAGAGAGAACAACAGTCTTTACAATGGCCCAGCATGTCACATGTAGACAGGACTGGGGGCAACATGCCTACCTACTTTACAGATAAGGAAACTGAGCCCCCAGGGTAGGCTGAACCATGGCCTCCTAAATACATCCATGTCCTCATCCCAGGACCTGTGAATATGTTACGTTATGTAGCAAAGAGGCTTTGTAGATAGGATTAATCTAAAGCTCTTGAGATGGGGAGATTATCCTCTATTATCCAGGTGGGCCTGATGTAATTACAAGAGTCCTTATAAGAGGGAGGCAGGAGAAGGCAGAGTCAGAGAAGGTGCTGTGATGATGGAAGCAGAGACTGGAGTGATGTGCTCTGAAGATGGAGGAAGAGACCACAAGCCAAGGAATACAGGCCACCACTAAAAACAAACAAACAAAAACCCACTGCTGTTGAGTGGACTCCGACTCACAGTGACCGTAGTAGAACTTCCCCATAAGGTTTCCAAAGCTGTACATCTTTACAAAAGCAGACTGCCACACCTTCCTCCTGTGGAGCAACTGGTAGGTTTGAACCACCAACCTCTGGGTTAGCAGCCAAGCACTTTAACGACTGCGCCATCAGGTCTCCCTAACTAGAAGCTGAAAAGGGCCTCCAGAAGCCCTGCCAATATCTTGATTTGAGCCCAGTGAGACTAATTTTGGACTTCTGACTTTCTGAACTATGAAAAAGTAAATGTGTGCTATTTTAAGCCACAATGTTTGTGGCAATTTGTTATAAGTAGCACAAAAGGAAACTAATACAGCGTCCCACCTCGA
Source organism: Trichechus manatus latirostris (assembly GCF_000243295.1). Classification (NCBI taxonomy): domain Eukaryota; kingdom Metazoa; phylum Chordata; class Mammalia; order Sirenia; family Trichechidae; genus Trichechus; species Trichechus manatus. Next base: position 9,970,372 of record NW_004443950.1, on the reverse strand, counting down.
ATGCAGTGTCACATCTCACATTCAGTGGTCACTTAGTAAGTGACTGTTGAATGAAGTTGGATTATTGTTGTAAGCACACCACTTCCTATCAGGAAAGATACGTGAGAAAGAAGTGCTTTTTTCACGTTTAGATTAATATATCAAATGGGTCTCAGGAATTCTGAGCACACATATACAACCTGTGAGAGCTGGAACTCGTCGGGACTGCCTTGTTTTTCCAGGTTTCAAAAGTTTTCTGCCTTTGACAGGGTGCGGTCTTATCACTTTTCTATCGCTCATTTTAGTAGAAAATATTTGAGGTTTCCTTCTCTGACAGGTTTCTGCCTGACACAGGTTCTGGCTTTTACTATATATATATATATATATATATAGAGAGAGAGAGAGAGAGAGAGATGCTGAAGGTTATACCCCTGTACACACAAATATTAATACCAGATATCTTTAGACAGTGGGGTTATGGGTAATTTTTTAATTCTTTCCTCTGTATGTCTGACTACCGTAATGAAAACCAATGTTATCAGATCCACCTCTGCCTTTGCTCAGCACAGATTGGGGCTCCATGAATCTGGTAATACTTCCAGGGGAGGTGGAGGGGTCTTTTCAAAGGGAACTAAAGGGGTCCACTGTCCTCCATGATAGAAGAGGAGATAGGGGGCATCTGGAGTTACCTGGAGAGCAAAGGGCTGGCCCTGCAGGAAGGAGGGTCCTTATACATAAAGAGAGCAGCAACATAGCCTTTGAATGGTCCAGACTGGCAGCAGATATTCTGACGGCTGTGAAATTCCAGAGCCAGGCTGAGGCCAGGCACTCTGCCTTGCCCACCTCCTCACTCCAGCTTTCTCACCATCTGCTCACACATTCAGCATTCTCCACCGCAATTCAGGAGCTCCTGTTGGGGGCTGTGGCTGCAAAGTACCTGGCTTTGTGCCTCCAGGAATTTAGGAAAGGCCTGGTTCATGTAGGAGCTACCCAGTGTCTGCTGGATGGATGGGTGGGTGGATGGACGAATGTTGGATGGGTGGATGGCTGGGAGAGTGGATGGGTGGATGGATGGATGGGTGGGTGGGTGGGTGGATGGATGGGTGGGTGGGTGGACTGATGGATGGGTGGTGGGTTGTTTGGTGGTTGGATGGATGGATAGATAGGTGGACAAGTAGATAAATAGGTGGATGGGTAAGCGGGTGGTTTGGTGGGTGGATGGGTGGGTAGGAGGGTAGGTGGGTGGATAGATAGGTGGATGGGTGGGTAGGGGAATGGGAGGATGAATGGATGGGTGGGTGGGTGGTTTGGTGGGTAGATGGGTGAGAAGGAGGGTGGGTAGGTGGATAGATAGGTGGATGGGTGGGTAGGTGGATGGATGCTGCTCTCCCCCAACCGCCCCCTTTCTCATCTCCATCTGCTGACCTTCCACATCTGTAGGCTCAGAGGCCTCCTGTTCACGAAGCCCTTGCTGACCCTCCAGGCCCCACTGCATTCAGTGGTACCCTCAGTTACACATCCTGGCAGAGCCTGCCCGGTGCCCACATTGTGGGACTCCGAGCTGATTTCCACCAGCAATGCATGGACACCTTGGGGTCAAAGTCAACATCCTGGTCAGCTCTGGTTCTCCAGTGAACCCACAGCACAGGGCTTGGCACCAAAGAGGTGCTCAACAGATACTATAAAGGAAGAGAAAGGATCCTCTCTTCTCTGAGGCTGTTTGGCTCATCATTCGTGGGGGGCATGAATGGGGGGTGTGCCCCCACCGTCACTCGGCCGAGGCAGCTTCCATGGCCCCAGGCTCATCTGCACCCTTGACCCCACCAGCTGGTTCATTCTACTTTGCTCCCAGTCATGGTCACGAGGGGACCTGAGAAGGATGGTGACTCAGCCCAATTCATCACCACAATGGAAAAACCCCGTCACCTGTCCTCCTGGCAGCGGGACTAGAGCTGCCTCTGCATCTGGAAGGGCAGCAAGCCACACCATCTTCAAGGTCCTTTTGTCTTTCACCCGCTGAAAAATCAAAGACGACGGTCTGCAGGAGCACCCCTGACTGACACTGAGTTTGTAGTGTGAGGACAGCAATCACAGCAACCAGGGAGCAAGTGCTCCCCCATGCCAGGCTCCATGAAGTCAAGTGACCCGTGTGTGTCACAAGTCCATTGTTATCTGAAGTGGCACTTGTCACTCTTTTGGCCAGCAGCACCTGACACACCCTTCGTATGAGGCAGAGCCCATCTCTCACTGTTGTTGTTAGCTGCTGTTGAGTTGGCCCTTGACTCATGGTAACCCCATGTGTTACAGAGTAGAACTGCTCCACAGAGTTTTCTTTTTTTTTATTGTACTTCAGGTGACGGCTTACAGAACAAATAGTTTCTCATGAAACAGTAGTACACATATTGTTTTATGACATTCGTTAACAACCCTCACAGAGTTTTCTTGACTGTAATCTTTACAAAAGCAGTTTGCCAGGCCTTTCTTCCGTGGAGCTGCTGGGTGGGTTTGAACTGGCAACTTTTAGGTTAGCAGCTGATCACAAACCACTTGCGACACCCAGGCCCCTCCCACTAGAAAAACTGAAAATATCTTTTACCAGCCTCCATTGCAGCTTTGACATAATCTGAGCTCCTCCAATCAGACGTCCCCGTTCTTGACGGTGACTCAGAACCTGGAACGAGGAAGCTAAGGCCACACAGCATTCATTCTGGGAAAGATGGTGGCAGCTGTGACAGGAGCATGACCTCTAGCTTCAGAGGCAGCCGTGGTCCTGACGGCTGCACCATGGTCCATGCCCGGGGGATGGAGGTGGTGATTTTTTATTATTGTCATTTGTGGTAAACATATGTATAACAAGACATTTGCCTTTTCAATATTTGTTTACACGTACAATTCAGTGACATAAATTACATTCATCATGTTGTGAGGCCATCACCACTATCTGTTTTCATGGTGGTTTTGACACCAGAACAATGCTGCAGTGTTGAGCCTGCTTGGCTCCTGAGATCCTGAAAGCTTCCCACCTCCTTTTAGCAAAGCCCTTTTCTGCTTAAATTAGCCAGAGTGGGACTCTCTTTCTTGCAACTAAAAACCCTGACTGATATAACCAGTTGCCGTAGAGTCAATTCCAACTCACGGCGAAACCGTGTGTGTAGAGTAGAACTGTGCTCCGTAGGACTTTCAAGGCTGTGACCCTTCAGGAGAAGATTGCCTGGCCTTTCTTCTGAGTTGCTTCTGGGTGGGTTCAAACCACCAACCCTTCAGTTAGTAGTTGAGCACTTAACCGTTTGTGCTGCTCAGGTACTCCTAACTGAGATATTAGCCACAATTTACAGACGAGGAAATGAAAGCTCAGAGGGGTCTTCAGAAAGACTGTGTCTTGTCTACAGCTTAGGTGTAGGCTAGCCAGGCTTTTCCTGCCTGTTTTACAAATGGGAAAACAGAAGTCGAGAGAAAGCAATGACTTAACCCAGTATCTTTTAGGTAATTAGAAGCAAGACTGAGAGGACACTTCTTAGAAGCCCCCTGTCCCAGCCAACAGCTTGGCCCTCTGCAGGGCTCTGCTGTCCCTCTGTTAAAACCCTGCCATCCAAAGAAGGGGAGTCAGGAACAGGAGGAGGATATGGAACGTGTGGCTAATTGCCTCCATGAACAACTGCCTCCTTTGCCATGAGACCAGAGGAACTGGATGGTGCCCGGCTACCAATACTGAATGTTTTGATCGAAGATTCTATACAAGTATCGTAATCAAAAGGGGGAAAGGGGAACAGAATTTCAAAGTCTCAGGGAATCCAGACTTTCCAGATCCATTGAGGCTAGATGAACCCCTAAAACTATTGCCCTGAGATAATCTTTAAACCTTAAACTAAAAATATCCCCTGAAGTCTTCTTTAAACCAAACAATAGTTTGGTTTAATTAGTAAAGAATGTCTGCCTTAAGCATTGTGCTCTTATAAAGAACTATCTATAGGGGATCAAATCGACAACAGCAGCTGCAATGGTTTGATAAGAAGCTTAGGGGGCTGAGAGTTTGTTAATAATGGAATAATCTAGAAAAGGAGGGTGAGAATGGTTGCACAACTTGAAGAATGTACATGCATAAGTTGTTGAATTGGGGTATGCTCTGCTGTGTGTATTTTCAACAATGACGAAAATATATAAAACAAATTATTAAAAAAAAAACAATACCCTGTCATCCTGCCATCCAGCCTGTCCCCAAACATCAGGCTTCCTCCTCAGGGTGTTAACGATGAAGAGAACTCGGCAGCAGGGGGCGCTTCTCGGCCGCCTGACATGGCTGATTTCTCCAGAATGGGCCCATGCCCCCTTATACCTGCCTATCCCCTTTGCTTGAGGCAATGGCTCAGGGGGTTTCTTACAACTACATTCATCATCTATGAAGTCTTCACTTCTAGGGGTCTGCCAAGATTCCTCCTACAAATTCACAACTGACCCTCCCTCATGTTCATGTGGGGTTCATGAATTATCTGAGCTTAGCGGATTGTCTACATCAGTTCAAGACCATTCAGACGCCATTCTGCACACATACGGATGTGTGGTGTGTTGAAGTTCTTGTAGGCAGACTTTTATGCCCTCTGAGTGCCTGCATTCCTCCAAGGAATTCAGAACAGGCTTAGGCCTTGTGAATTATGTAAATAGAACATAAACATCAACAATTTTATTCAATGACTAGGTCTGAAATGGTTTTAAGGGCTAGGTTTCAGAAAAGTATGAAAGAGTCTCAAATGCAATAATAACAACCTCATCATCAATAATAATAGCAAAAAAAAAAGGTGGCCATTTATTGAATACTTAAACCGTGTGTCCCATACTACACTAATTGTTTTCTTTACTAAATCTGCCTTCTGAGTTTGGTATCATTCCAATTTCACAAAGTATGACACGGAGGCTCAGAAAGGGTAAGTAATTTGCCTGATATCACACAGCCAGGAAATAGTACAGCCAGCCCAAGCTCTTAAGGACTGGTTTTCCACCTATATATACATACAAAAAACCAAAACCAAACCTGCTGCTGTCGAGTCCATTCTGACTCATAGCAACCTTGTAGGACAGTGTAGAACCGCCCCATAGAGTTTCCAAGGAGCGCCTGGTAGATTTGAACCGCTGATCTTTTGGTTAGCAGACGTAGCTCTTAACCACTACACCACCAGTGTTTCCATATATATATGTACATATACATACACAGCCTTCTGGACCTTGGGGTTTACCCAGTCACCACTGCCCTCCAGCCTTGACAAAGGAGTGTCGTAGAGCTAAATCACTGAGCCTACTTAAAGTAAAAGCAAGGAGTTTTCTTGAGGGATAAAACAATTCGCCAGCTGGGAAACACAGGGTCAAGAGGTTCACAACACAGTGTTCTGTAGGGCAAGAGTGTAAGGGGTTTCTATCCGGTAGAGAGAACAAGTGTTCTGGTTACAATCAGGGCAACGTGGATTTACATATAGTTATAAGACAATAGCAAGTTCTACAAGGTTAGTTGATAGATTTCCTGGAGTTAATCCAGTAAGAAATTTTCTGCCTTGTATATATACGTTCATCACGCTGCGCAACCATTATTTCGAGATCCTCTGGAAAAACACTCCCTGACAAACATTTCTTTACAAACCATATTCTTGCTTCCTCCATTGTTGGGAGTGGTTAAAGTTGCATTATTTGTTAAAGTTTCCCCATTCTTCTCTAAAGCACAGTGGAAACTTAAGGAAATGACAGGCTGAGACTTATTCTAAAAATTAAAATGGAGTCTCACATTGGACAAGTGCAAAAAACCCCACAGAACTGCCCCATAGGGTTTCCGAGGAGTGGCTGGTGATTCAAACTGTTGACCTTTTGGTTAGCCACCAAACATTTAACCATTGTGCCACCAAGGCCCCTATTAATCAGTTATTAATTTTAGGTGCTCCTTTTCAGGAGGAAACCAAGAGCAGAGGTTTCCCTGAGGTGAGCCACAGAGCTGTTAGGAGAACCCAAGCTTGCCACCTCCCACAGTTTATACACTGCACCCCAAGTATATATGCTGTTTATACACGTGCCCCACCTGGGCACAATCTCCTCAGTGGGTTACTCCACAGGCCCAGCAGCTTCCACAGCAGCTTGGGAACCTCACCCCAAAGCAGTCCAGCTGGAAGGTGCAGTGATGGGGAAGGATGTTTGACCCGCCACCCTATCCTCATCCTGGACCTCCAACATGGCCTGGCTCAGCACATTCATTCTGCACCACAAGGGCTGGAATCCAGGAGGTGGGATAGAGAGCTCCCCACCCCAAGGTCACCGGCAGAGCCAAAGTAGAACCTGGGCCTCCAGACACTCAAGGCAGGGTTCTGCCCCTCCTTGCCTTGTCTCCTCTCAGGCTTTTTCTGACCAAATACATTTTTAGGGTCAACAGATTTCCATTCTCCCTCTCCACCCAGGGCCTTTGGGGTTCCCTTTTGAGGGTAGGGGTGGCAGATGGAAGCAACACAGGGCCAGATAGGGTGAGCAGAGGAAGACACCGACCTCCCAGTTCCTTTGCAATAACGTAGGGTGAATTGGCGGGAGCAGGGATCTCGCCACACTTTGGGCTGGACCCCCAGGGCTCAGCATATCTTTGCCAGGAGCCTGTCACTCCCGCAATAGTCCCCAAGAAAACCCTTAAACTCTGAAGACTAGGGGCCACGCCCCAAGGGCACCTGCACACCTGCTTCTTCGCAACCCCCTCCACCAGGGCTTTTTTCCAGCGGGTCCCTGGTGGCCGCGAGCGGGGCCGAACTGCGGGAACAAGAGGTGCGCGGTACGACGGGGAGGGCTGCCGCTTCCGGATGGGGTTCCCTTCTAGAGTCTAAACAAAGACTGAGGCGGAGGCCGCCCCCTCCCCCGGCACCCGACGCAGCGCGGCTAGAAGGGGACTGGAGGGACGGAAGGGGTCGCACACCGCACCTGGCGGAGGCCGAGCGGCGAGGACCCTTCCTCCCGGAGTCTAAGGAGGTGAGAAGCAGGCGTGGTCGGGGGTGGGGGAAGGATCGACCAGGGGTCTCGGTCAGGCCAGGGTGACGCCGCGTTCCACTCGCCCGCCCACCCACGCAAACCCAGGGCGCTCCAGCCGCTGCAGAAGGCGGAAGCAGCGCCTCGGGACCGCCCTCCGGGTCCAGCGGCCAGGCCCGGACCAGCGCCGCGGGCCAGCGACCTCTCCCCCGCCCCCGCGGGCACGCCCCCCGAGACGCCCCGCCCCACCCCTCGCTCGGCCTCCGCCCGGGGCAGCGGCGGGAACTGCGGAGGGGCTGCAGGCACTTGCACCCGCGCGCTGGCGGCCACGGCGCCCAGGCCCAGTTGCCCGCCTTCGTGTCTGTCTCGCTCAGATCACCCTAGGTGAGTGGCGGCCCTGGTCCCTGCAGCCCCCGACCCCCGCACCCCTACCTTTGTGGCTGCGGCGCGCGCCCCCAGACCTGCGAGCCGGGCGCCTTCTTGCGGGGGCACATGTCGCCTGCGCGAGGGAGGGGCGCACCCCACCCCCTGCTCTTGCTCCTCGCAGTGCCCGCCAGGCGGGAACTCCCGAGGCCACGGCCCTTTGCCATCCTCACGTCCCCCAGCCCGACGCCCGGGGCGGCGGAGCCTCTTTGTTCCGGCGGAGGCCCCCTCCCGCCGCCGCCTCCCGAATGTCACCCCCACCCACCCTGCGCGCTCTCTCCGCCTGCCGGAGTTCACCCTGACCAGGTGGCGGCGGGCGCCTTTTGGGGGTGCACGGCCGTGCAATTGGTGGATTTTTTAAAACCGTTTTGCCGGGGGAGCGCGGCGTAGGGGGCGGCGAGAGCGCTCCTGGCTCCCGGCGGCTCCTCCTGCCTAGCTCTCCTGCTGCTCCGAGCCTCCTGCGCTCCTCTCCCCGCCCGGTCGAGCGCGCTCCCCTGACGCCTCAGCCCCGAGCCGGGCAGCCCGGGCGCAGACATGAAGGTGCTGGGCCACAAGATCGAACTGCTCACAGGTACCACCGGCCCTTCCCCGCGGCCGGCCCTCCGCGCGGCCCTCGCCACCTGCCACTTCCCGAGTTGGAGCGCGTGCCGCGCGCGGGGGCTGGGGCTTGGGGCGTCTCGGGTTCCAGCAGGAGGAAGGGTTGCGCGTGCCAAATAACTCGCCTGGGAGCTACCAAGCCCTGTGCGGAGCCCCGCCCCGCCCGCCTCGCCCCTCTGAGCCTCTGTTGCCCGGTGTCCAGTTGGGCAGAGCGCGGGCGGCGGGAACGCGGATCAGGGGATCGACCCCCAGGGGTCACGACCAGCAGTGCTCGGCTCAGGTCTCCGAAAGGGAACTCGGAGTCTCAGCTATCTAATCAGCGTAGCTGTCCCCCAACAAAGGAGCTTCCTGGACTTCCAGAAGAACCGCTGCCGTGCGCCTCGCTTTCTGTTTCCTGGGGCAGTCTGGCCGCCTGTCCCTGTGGGGAGAAGTTTCTCTCTAGGAGTAGAGGCCAAGTGGCCTGGGAAGTGGGAAGCCAGATTGGATGCTGATGACTGGGGGGCCCTCAGCCTGGGACTCCTCGGAGAAGTGGCTGGATACTGGCCCCTGGAACCCATGCCCATGGAGCTGTGGCGGAGATCAGCAGAGGACACTGGGCTGTGCCTGGAAGAATCGGGAAAGGGAGCAAGGCAGGGATCTGAGGGAGAAGCTCTCCTGGGCATGAAGGCCAATTGCACAGGCAGCTCTGTCGGCTCTCTGAGCATAGACTTTGGAGAGACCCAGACAGCAGAAAGGGGGCAGAAAGGGAGACAGTCTGGTTCTCTGCCTCTTCTTACTGCAGATCCTTCCAGGCCTGGGACTGATAGGTGCTCCATCAGTGTGTATTGATTGAACACATGGACTCCCAGCAAATGCCCTCTGGCACCTGGGAGGGTTTGGTCCCTGTCCTGGAGGATCTTACTGTCTGGTGCAAGGGAACAGAGCACAGGAGTTGCGTTACAAGACAGGGGAGGGCACAGCAATCTGGGGCACCCAGGAAGCAGGTTGGAGGGTGAGTCAGGGGCCAGGAGGGGAGTAGAGAGGCTTTGAGCATGTGGCAGCGTTTGAGCTGGACCCTACAAAACAGAGTTTCTATTCACGGAGGACAAGGTGGCATTGCAGGCCAAAGGGCTGAGGGAGCAGCGTAAGGGCAGGTGCAGTGGTGTGGAGCCTGGGGTGCCTGAGGTGTGTGTGGGGGGGAGGGGGATTGGAATGAGGTCAAGATCGGAATTTGAGGCTGTGAGTGCAGGGTCTCAGAAGGGAAGGTGGAGTCTGTTCCTGGAGCACCCGAAACTCTGGCCAGGTGCTCCGACGTGCCACTGGTGGCATTTCTGAGCCCAGTTAGTCACAGGGTTGGGCACCTCCCAGGGTGCTTAGGGCAGGACCCCCCCTCCAATCCTTTGCTAACTTTTCCTTGCATGGCTCACTTGAGGCAGGCCAACCTCGCCTATGTCCAGGGGACCTGCATGGGCCACTGGACTTGTTATCCTCTGGAGGGGAAGATTTTACAGCTCCGTGGGTTTTTAGAGCCCTGCAGGGACAGAACTCCTGGGCCCTCTCTCTTCTTCCTGCCCCTGAAGGGCCTAGAACAGGAGTACTCACAGGAGTCATAGGGGCCTCCAGTGGGGGCCAGGCTTTGGGGGCCAATGTGGTGTGTCCTCATCTCCTGTATCCAGGGGTCAGGACGGGCTCCCCGAGTTCTGGCAGGCTTTCTGAGCCCCCAGCCAGGTTGGAACAGGACCGCCCCCCCACCATCACTGCTATTCACAGGTGCCCTATTGTACCTCCAGCTAGGCCATGGGGGACAATGTGTCCCTCAATCTCCATGTCAAGGTCTTTTCAGCCTCCCCTCTCTCTCCAGCCCACTCCTGCCCTTTCCTTGTCTCGCAGATCTGTGTTCAAATCCCTGCCCTGCCAGTTGCCTGCTCGGAGATTTCAGGCAGGTTACTTAACCTCTTTGACATCAGTTTACTTGTCTTAAAGATGGAACGGGTGTTTCCTCCCCCTGAGAACTGGTGTGAGGCTCCCTGAGATAGTGCAGGAGGCACGCCTGGTCAGCGCCTGGGCCCTGGTGGGCACCTCACAGGCTTAGGCCGCCCTCTGGTTCTTGATCTTGGTTGTCCCTGTGATGGGGAACTCCACCTGCCCTGCCTGGCTGGCCACCAGGGAGTTTGCATCTGCCCTCAGCCCAATTTATCCTGCTTTCTGAGATTTTTTAAACCCATTAGCTGCATGTGGCAGTCTGCTTCTTTAAAGATTACAGCCTAGGAAACCCTATGGGGCAGTTCTACTCTGTCCTATAGGGTCGCTGTGAGTTGGAATCAACTTGATGGCAATGCATTTGGTTGGTTTTGGTTTGGTGGCTCAGTGGTTAAGTGCTCAGCTGCCTACTGAAAGGTCAGCAGTTCGAACTCACCAGCTGCTTCACGGGAGAAAGATGTGGCAGTCTGCTCTGGTAAAGATCACAGTCTTGGGGAACGGAATTTCAAATTCTCATAGACTCTAGACATTGTGGAGCCATAGAGGCTGGATGAACCCCTGAAACTATTTCCCTGAGATCATCTTTAAACCTTAAGCCAAAAATATCCTCTAAAGTCATCTTAAAACTGAACAATAGTTTAGCTTAACTAGTAGAAAGGTCTGCCTTGAGTTATGCTCTTTTTTTTTAATTGGTGTACTTTAAGTGAAAGTTTACAATTCAGGTTAGTCTCTTACACAAAAATTTGCATTATGCTCTTTTAAGAACAGCAACTCCAAAGATTAGATAGGAACCTTAGGGGGCAGGAAGTTTATGTTAATGAGGGAGGAACAACTCAGAGAAGGACGGTGAGAATGGTTGCATAACTTAAAGAGTGTAATCTATGTCATTAAATGGTGCATGTAGAAACTGTTGAATTGGTGTATATGTTTTGCTGTGTATATTCCCAGCAACAACAAAATAAATAAAATTTAGGAAAAATAAAAATTACAGCCTTGGAAACCCTACAGGGCAGTTCTACTCTGTCGCTGTGAGTTGGAATTGGAGATGATGAGCAGATCACAGTCAGGAGTGGGAGCCAGTTTACTGTGGTGGCATACAGCAAGTGCTCAATAATTGTTGACTGAGTCCAGCCTCACATAGCCACGCGTCCAGGATAGTTTCATAGAGGCCTCTAACTCCCTGCCCTCACATCAGCGTTAGGGCATTGTCCCACTGAACCATTTTTTTTTAAATTCAGATTTATTTAGTTGCTTACAGTTTTCACGTCTTCCATTTTATTATCATTCCCATTTTATCAATGGGTTCGGTCGATTCCTGAAGTCCATACTGCTGGCAAGAGGTGGAGCCAGACGGAGTCTTCAGGTTGTGTTCTAACTGCCTGATTTGGGGCCAGTCCCTTTGCTACTCCACACTTCGGTCTCCTCATCTGTAAAATGGAATAGTCGTGGTGCCTACCTGGTCAGGCTCTTCAGTGGATTAGATGAGAGAGTGTGTGTGAAGCGTGAGTACAGCGTCTGTTAGGCAAACAAGAAATGGCAGTCATAGGGCTGTTGTCCCTGAGCTGCCTGCTGAATGTCCTGGAGTCTCCCCAGCCTCCCTGTGCTCTGGTCACTCCATTCCCTACCTCTGGGATGTCCTACTTCCTTCCTGGGTTCTCTGTACATTCCAGGCCTCTCTGAGATGTGTTTCTGGGGGAGCCTCAGGTTCCCGTCATACGGTACAGGGTGGGGCACAGCATCTGTGATTGGGCCCCCTGGCCGGACGTCTATTGGGAAAGCCAGGTGCCCAGGCCTGGTGTGTCCTTTTTTTCCAGGGGAGGAGAGGGGTGGCACAGGACGTTCCGGGAGGTGTCGCTGGTAACTAATGCTGATCTCAGCCGGAAGTTGTCAGATGCCCTCATGTTGTCTTCTAGCAGCAGGGGCAAGAAGGGCAGGGATTTTGGAATCGGTATAGGAATTTTGGGTCTCATCTGATTGAGCTTCTGGGCAAGTTCATAACTCCTCTGAGCCTCAGTCTTCTCATCAGTAAAGTGCGAATAACAGTCCTACTGTATTAGCATTGTGGGAAAGAGCTGAGCTGATACCGAAGGAGCGCAGTACACTGTTAGCCTGCACACAAGCTCATTACAGTTCTCAGGGGCGAGCTCTTGGTGTCCTTTGTAGGTGGGTTTTTTTTTAAAGTGTGATGTGGGAAAGTGGGACATTGGTCTGTTTTCAAGTAGGCAGGTGATTGTTTTCGTGCATTTGTACCCAAACGATATGTTTCCAAGATGGTTTGGAGTCAGAAAGAGCTCTGTAATGGCAAATTTGGTTCTCTGAAATGGTCCCTTGGGAGCCTCGATAGTGGATCTTGGAAATTTTTAAAAAATTATTTGATTAAAAAGCAAAACTTTTTTTCAGTTCTGTCTAGAATTATGGTTTTATTTTAAGAATGTGTACCCCATACAATTTTTTAAAAATTAAAATTTTTAAAATAATTTATTTGACTTTTGTTGTTGAGAAACTCATAGAATTTTACAGACTACATTTAAATAGTGTTTGGTTGTTGGTAGGTATATCAATCCACATTTTACACGTGGGAGAAACTGAGTCATGGAATTGCCCTGTTGTTATTAGGTGCTGTCGAGTCGATTTTGATTAACAGAGAACCCTATGTGACAGAGTAGAACTGCCCCATAGGCAGTTTTCTAAGCTGTGATCTTTACAGGAGCATATTGCCAGGTCTTTCTCTTGCAGAGCTGCTGGGTAGGTTCGAACTGCCAACCTTTCGGTTAGCAGCTGAGTGCTTAGCTGTTGGGCCACCAGGTGTCCTTGGAATTGCCCTAGGAGGCTCAGAATAGGACCCCCATATCCTCGTTTCCAGTTCATTCATTTCAGTAAACATCACCGGGGTGCTGCTGTGAAGAGGTGGGGGATACATAGATGGGTAAGGAGGCAGGGGCTGTTGGAGGAGAGACAGGACTGGCACATCATGAAGTGTGCCCAGGGCCGCCGGCCAGTGTGTGGGTGTGAGGACATGGGCATGCTGTTCCTCCGTGCTTAGGAGGGTAACTGGTACAACTTTTATGAAGGCCAAGTTGGCAATGTAGTATCAGAAGCTTAAAAATATGTGTGATCTGTGACTCATGAATTTTTAGGAACAAATAAAGATGTGTGCAGAGGTGTTGTTTCCAGAATGTTTATAGAAAAAAGGTAGAAACCACCTAAATGCCTAACAGTAGAGGAGGTTAAATAAATGGGAGTGGATTCATACCAGGGAATCCCAGGTAGCCGCTAATTATAAAGGTTATTTATCCATCTGAACAGATGTCCCTCGATATACGTGTAATAATAACGGTGATGACAGCTCACACTTATATGGCATATGCCATGTGCCAGGCACAGTCTTAAGAGCTTTCTATACATTAACTCATTGTTAGAACAACCCTTTGAAGTGTGTGCATTATTTTCTCCTTTTTACAGATGAGGAAACTGAGGCACAGAGAGGTTAAGTAACTTGCCAAAGGTCACACAGCTGATAAATGGCTGGCTAGAATTCAAACTGGGCTGTCTGACTCCAGAGTCCAAGAGATGTTCCAAAACAGTGGGTTTTTTTTAAGTTATTTTTTTCAATGTATAGATTACTGTTGAAAAAAGAATGAAAGAATACATGCCCAAATGTTAACAGTGGTTTCCTCTGGTTAATAGGATTATATGTGATTTTTACTTTCTTCTTTTTGTGCCTCTGTTTTCTGTTTTTTCTCAGTGCGTGTGTAGTACATGAAATTCAAGTTATATTTTTTAAAACTAACAATTAACAAATGCTCGAAGGAAGGTGATAAGTACTGTGGCTCTGATGAAATCAATCCCACGGGAATTCCCAAGAGGAGAGGAGAAGCCCAGTGTGTGGAGTGGGTATGCTTTTGGAAAGCTTGGGGGAGGAATCATTCAAGGTGGATGTTGAAGTTGGCTTTCCATCAGTCCAAGGAGGAGGCGGGCACTCGAGGCAAAGTGAACAACATGGGCAAAGGTGGGACCACAGGAGTGTTCGGGATGGGGTGGGGGGTATGCTAAGTAATGGCCTTCAAAGATAGCCAGGTCCTAGTCCCTAGAACAAGGAGCCCTGGTGGTACTCTGGTTAAGTGCTTGGCTGCTAACTGAGAGGGCAGTGGTTCAAACCCACCAGCAGCTCCAAAGGAGAAAGACGTGGTGATCTGCTTCTGTTAAAAATTGCAGCCTTGAAAACCCTGTGTGGCAGTCCTGCTCTATCCTATAGGGTCGCTATGAGTTGGGTTTTTTAGATTTAATTAAACCTGGTGTCTTAGTTGTCTAGTGCTGCTATAACAGAAATACCACAAGTGGATGGCTTTAACAGAGAGAAATTTATTCTCTCAGAGTCTAGTAGGCTAGAAGTCCAAATTCAGGGCACCAGCTCCAGGGGATGGCTTTCTCTCTCTGTCGGTTCTGGAGGAAGGTCCTCGTCATCAATCTTCTGGTCTAGGAGTGTCTCAGCACAGTGACCTCAGGTCGAAAGGACGCGCACGGCTCCTGGCTCTGCTTTCTTGGTGGTAGGAGGTCCCCATGTCTCTCTGCTTGCTTCTTTCTTTTATATCTCAAAAGAGATTGACTTATGACACAGCCTAATCTCAGAGGAGCCCTGGTCGCATAGTGGTTAAGAGCTCAGCTGCTAACCAAAAAGGTGGGCAGTTCAAATCCACCAGCTGCTCCTTGGAAACCCTATGGGGCAGTTCTACCCTGTCCGGTAGGGTCACTATAAGTTGGAACCGACTTGACTGGCACCTGACAGCAACAATCTTATAGACTGAGTCCTGCCTTATTAACATAACTGCCACTAATCTCACCTCATTAACATCACAGAGGTAGGATTTATAACACACAGGAAAATCACATCAGATGACAAAATGGTGGACCATCACACAATATTGGGAATCATGGACTAGCCAATTTGACACATTTTTGGGGGGACACAATTCAATCCATAACATCTGGCTTATAGAATAAAAATCTCCCCTTTAGGGTGGAAGGGAGGAATGTGCTGTCACAGTATAGGGAGAGCAATTAGGGTCACATAACGATGTATATGTATACATTTTTGTATGAGAGACTAACTTGAATTGTAAACTTTAACTTAAAGTACAACAGTAAAAAAAAAAACTCCCCTTTACACCCTTCCCTTCAAATTTGCATTCTTCCTTCTTGTTGCGATTTACCCTGAATCACTTGAGGACTTTTTCTTTGAATTTTCA
The DNA here is from genome assembly GCF_000243295.1 of Trichechus manatus latirostris. Lineage (NCBI taxonomy): Eukaryota > Metazoa > Chordata > Mammalia > Sirenia > Trichechidae > Trichechus > Trichechus manatus. Next base: position 9,955,190 of record NW_004443950.1, on the reverse strand, counting down.
AATATATATGCCTGTTCAGTGCATATTTTTTGCATAAATGGGGTTGCTTATTATTATTATTCTGTGACATGCCTTTTTCTCTTAACTGCATACTTCAGAATACTTTCCCTATCTATTTAAGTGGAACTGCCTCATTTTTAAATACCTGCGTGGTACTCCAGGATGTAAATGTTCCATAATTTATTTAACCACAAAGTTTTCTTAAGTAGGCAAGGGGAGGTAAGGAGACTTGATCACCTCTAGTCAATTATTTTCGTGCCATTTAAACATGTACAAGATCTTCCTCTTAAAAGTCCTGTTCATATCTACCATCTCTGCTGTACCTCAGCGCTTTCTGAGGTGGGCAGAGGAAGGCTAGTACTTCCATTTTATTGATAAGGAATCTTTTTCGTGATTTGCCGGAAATAAAGCCAGGCAGGGAGTGCGATAAAACAAATACTGGCCATGGTTTCAATGACTCAAGTCCAAACCACTAATAAGTGGAAGAGTTGAAATTCATCTTAAGCCCACATGGCTCTAACATTCCTGCTGCCTTCAGGGAATAAGGAATCAAGAGGGAAAAAAATGAAGGAGAAAAAATGGCAGAGTGAAAAGGGCCCTCTCTGTTGCTTCATAGACTCCGGGGGTCACCCACCCCACTCCGCTCTGAGCCACTTAACCCCTTACAGACCTTAACCAGGCTTCCTTTGTGGGAGGTTGAGGTTAGTTGCTGTGGAGTTGATTTCCACTCATGGCACCTTCACCTCCATGTGTGCAGAGCAGAACTGGGTTCCATAAGGTTTTCAAGGCTGTGACCTTTCAGAAGCAGATCGCCAGGCCTGCCTTCCGAGGCTTCTCCAGGTGGGTTTGAACTACCATCCTTTCAGCTAGTCGTCGGGTGCTTAACCATTTGCGCCACCCGGGGACACCATGGGAGGTTAATAGGAGCCTCATTTTCTTTTACCTTATCATCTAGCTGCTTTTTTTTTTCAATCATAACTTTCTTAGGAAGAAACTTCTCTGACACCGTCCTGTGGGAATGTCCACTCTGGCCCCTTTATCCTGGAGCCCCACATCACCATACTGGGACCTGGCCGTCTCTGTGTTTCACAGGCTGACACAGAGCCGGGTCCCCGGATCCCCTGCATCACAGGCCATCTGTCCCTGCACTGCCCACTCTCAGCCCTTTTAATAGCACAGTCCTTGGGGACAATGGTCTCCAGGGTGGTTTCATAACAGGCCTGGGTGAGGGCGGGGACACCCCGGTGCTGCCAAGCGTCTAATTGAGTTGGGTGTCGAGGGAGGCAGCAGCTAAAAAAAGTCCTGTTGGGGGAAGAGTTTTCCAAGGTGGGGGCCCTATTTCCAGCACCCCACCGGGATGGACGGGTGAGTGTGCACACATCAGAAGGGTGGAAGAGAAAGGGTGGGAGAGGAGTGAGGAGGCCTCGCTAAAAATACAACCCATCTGCATTGTGTTAGCTACTTTCCCCAGAAACCACTGGAAACAGAGTGCTCCAGGAGAACCTGGCAGTGCTGCGACCTGGCGCCTGGGCCCTGGCCTCCCTGGCCCGCCTCCTTGGGCTGTGGACAGGTGCTCTCCCAGGGGGCTCTTCCATGAGGCCTGGGTGGCCAGCAGCTCCTAGCCTGATCCCAACACGCATGAATCCCAAACTAGCCTCCAGCGGGGACCACCATGCTTTTATGAGGCACTGCTTTTGTTACAAGGTCCTTGGGTGGTGTGAACGGATTGTACTTGATTACTAAAGATTGGCGGTTCTAACATACCCAGTAGCCACGGAAGAAAGGCCTGGTGATCTGCTTCCATAAAGATTACAGCCAAGAAAACCCTATGGAACAGTTCTACTCTGTAACACATGAGGTCACCATGAGTGGGAATTGACTCTAGCAACGGGTTTTTGGGTTTGTTTTTTTGTTTTGGTCTTTGGAACACTCTGAAAGTCTAAGTCTCCCTGCTTCTTCTGGGAAGGAAAGAAGGCCAGGGAAGGCTGGGAGCTGCAACCTGGTCTCACAGCGGCTGCCCCAGTGCAGGAATGGCTGTCCATCCAGAGGCCTTGTGTCCCCTGGTTGCTGGACAACCATGGCACAGACTCCCCAGATCCCTGGCCCATCCACAGGAAGAAGCAGAAGGAGCAGAGGAGAGTGGGGTGGGGTTGGGGGGGTTTCTTCTGACCAACCAGCTGGTAGAGATTGTTGGCCTTTCAGGGCAGAAGGGAAAGTCTGAGAGCTTTACCCTTTAGAAAGCCTGGAAATAAAGTTGAGAAGAAGGAAGCAAGAAAGGAGGAAGGGAGGAAGGAGGGAGGGAGGGAAGGAGAAAGGGAAGGAAAGGAAGGGAGGGAAGAGAAAGAAGGAAGAAAGGGAGGGAGGGAGGGAAGGAGAAAGGGAAGGAAGGAAGGAGAGCAAGGAAGTAGGAAGGAACCCACCCTTCCAGGCCAGGCAGCTGTGGTGTATAGAATGAGTACTGGCCTAGTGTTCCGAAGAGCCATTTCGAGTCCTTGCCCTGTCTGGGCAAGGCACTGAACCCTTGTAAGCTTTGGCTTCCTCATCTCGCGTGTTATCAGGGTGAAATAAAATAGCACAAGAAAGCATTTTGTGAGCTTTGAAATGCATTCCAAAAATGAGGAATTGCTGTTGTTCTCCAAGCAAATAGTTAAAAAATTTTTTTTCCTGATTGCTTATTATAGATGCTAATTTTCAGTCCACTACCCAGTGATCACTCTTGTTAACTTTTTGATGTATGTTCTCCCGGGCTTTTGTTGTGGGACTATTCATATTTATATTTCAAAATTGGGATAATACTATATTTCTGTTCTTTAATTGCTTTTTCTATTTATTATGCCATAAGCATTTTCCCATATTAAAGAACCTTTTACAAGTTATTGGCCCATAACTTATTTATCTAGTTCCTTGTTGTTAGTTGCCATGGAGTTGATTCTGACTCGTGGCGACCCCATGTGTGCAGAGTAGAACTGCCCCGTAGGGTTTTCAAGGCTATGACCTTTCAAAAGGAGATTGCCAGGCCTGTCTTCTGAGGTGCCTCTGGGTGGGTTCAGACTGCCAACCTTAACCTTTTGTGCCACTCAGGGACTCCTACCAATGGACATTTAGTTGCTTCCCGTTTTTCTCTATTATAAACAGCATCGTGGTGAGCCTTCTTGTAAGTAAGTCATTGAGTGCCCTCTCTGATGGTCTTCTTGGGAAATTTCCCACAGAGAGGGGATTGCTGAGTCCAAGAGTGTGAATCCTTTAAACAATTTTGACTCGTTTTGCAAAGCTGCCCTTAATTTATACACCCATAAACCACATAGGAAAGTGCTGGTTTTGATGCATTGCCGACACTGAAAACTTGGCCGGCTCCATCTAGTGAGCTTGAAGATTTTTTCCATGTTTGTTTGCTGATTGTAGTCCTTTTATGAATTTCCAGGCCATGTCCTTGCCTCGTTTCTCTTGGTTCATCACAGTCTATGCCATCCTGAAATCCAAGTGAGGGCTGCAGAGCCAGTCTTAGAGGAATTAGGGTCCTGAGTCCCTCTCTGGCTTCCTTCCTCGGCCACTGTTGTTGTTTTAAGCTTATAGTGACCCCGTGTGACCGAGCAGAACTGCCCCATAGTGTCTTCTAGGCTGTAATCTTTGCGGGAGCAGCCCCGGTAGCACAGTGGTTAAGTGCTCGGTTGCTAACTGAAAGGTGGGCAATTTGAACCCTCCAGCAGAAAGATGTGGCAGTCGGCTTCCATGAAGATTTCCATGAAGAAACTCTATGGCGGCACTTTTATCCTCCCCTAAACGGTTGCTTTGAGTCAGGATCATGTGTTGCTTTTTTCTATTTTTTTGAAATATGTTTTAATTTTGAAGAGCAAATAAAAGAATGGCGTCCGCAGAGCCAAGTCAGCCGGTGTTGCAGAAGGAGCCCTCGGTTCCCTGGGAGTAGCGCTCCTAATGGGCCAGCGCTTGGGGTGCTGGGGGTGGACAGTCAGTGTGGTGCCCCAAGTGCCGCAGCCCCAGCCTTGTCCTTCCCCCTGGGCGTCCCCGCCGCAGCAGGCCCCAACCTTCTTCCTCGCCCTCCCTCCCCAGGGCTGCTGCTCCACGACGTGACCATGGCGGGGCTGCAGGAGCTGCGATTCCCCGAAGAGAAGCCCCTGCTCCGGGGCCAGGACGCCTCCGAGGTGGTGAGTCGCTCCTTCTCGGTCCTGGGGCCGAGGGCGCCACCTGGTGGCCAAGAAGGAAACCTCGCGTCTTTCCTCCAGTCATGACGATAGTAACTAGAGCTGACGCTCCATGGGGACTAGCCAAGTGCCACGTGCCCGGAATCCTTACACTACCCTCACAGGCTTTGTCCCTGCCTTCCTGCTGGCCTGAGTGTCCACTCTGTTAAGATCAAGCCAACCTCACTGTGGCTTCAGCTACCTGTGTGGATGAGAAAAGTTGGTGATGAGAAAACAGGCACAGAAAGGGCATCTGACTTGGCCAAGGCCACACAGCTAGCAGGGAATGAGGCTGTACCCAGCCTCTGGTTCTGGGTGGCCTACAGCCCCAGGCAGTAACCACTGGGCAGGGATGCCCCTGGTGCTCCCCTTTCTGCTTGCTTTTTTGTCTTTTCCTCACAAGCTTCTGAGGTTTGAGGGCTTGTATTACCAACAGTACCACCTGGGGCAGTGGAACTGAGACCATCAGGGGTTACTAAGTCACCAAAGTCCCCTCTGTCTGGGGACCAGGCGTTCGATTCCAGATTTCTACCCACGCTTGGCTGGCACACTCTCCCTGTTCCATCATACTGGGAACTGTGACACAAACCTCCCTGCCAGGAGAGGCTGTGGGCCCACACCTCAGAATTCTGGGGTGTCAGGGCTGGGGGTGCCAGCTGGTTATGCTATTCCTGCCCTTCCTCATTTACAGAGGGGAAAGCTGGGAGCCCAGTCCCTGGAATCTTCAGGAAGCTCTTTGCCCTCTTCAGGCTCCCCCGAGCCGCCCCCAGCTTCCCACCAGAAGGTGAGCCCAAGGGCCACCAAGCAGCAAGTATTGGGCTCTGAGCAACAAGCCAGGGATTCAGGGGATCTGGCCACATGAGGCCAGCTGTCCTGTCCCCAAGAAGGCTACAGCCGTATCTTTAAGGCAGGACTTAGTTAACTCACAAGACCCGGAATATTGGAGGGCAGCCCCTCCCCAGGAGTGGCCAGGGGACACTTTGCAGGGCCCTTTGTTACCATTCCATTCCTTCCCAGGTCCCGGATGTTTGCAGGGGCCTCCTCACTGGCCTCCTTGCTTCTGCCCTTGTTCTTCACAAGCCTTCAAAGTACAGAGTGTCACTGCTCTGCTGGAATGTCATCAGTGCCGTGCTGCCACCTCACTCAGCCACAGCCTTCCTGGGGCCTGGGTGCAGTCTGCACCCCTCTCCCATGCTTTCCCCTGGCTCACCCCTCTCCATTGTCCCTGGCTGGCTGCTGGTCCTCGACCATGCCCATCATATTCCCAGGCTGGAATATTCTAGCCCCAGAAATTTGCAGGCCTGGCTCCTTGTCTGACCCAGCCCAGCTCCCCACCCTACCCCCCCAGGCTCCTGGGAGTAGGGATCTTGTCTGTGTGGTCCCCGTCTCCCCAGCACTTAGCACACTGCCTTGTACATAGTAGGCTCTCAGTAAAGGCTTGGACTGGGTGGAAGCCACAAGTTGTGATCCAGCTCAAAAGAAAGACGTTTCTCAAAACTTTCTGGAAATCCCCTTTTCCCCACAATCAATCTTTTGAGGTGTGTGAACAGACACCAACTCTCTTGGGAGGGCCTGGTGGGGCAATGGTGGTCCTCAGGGAACCTTCTGTCACAAGGGCTGAAGTGCGGGGTTCCATTACAGCCCTCATGGAGGGTTTGCCTGCTGGGATGGGGGTGCATCTGTGGTCCTGACCAGGCCCTGTGGTACATGAGGGCATGTTAGCCTGGTACCACTTGTTCCTGTCATCTCAGCAGTGGGCACCCCAAGAGATATCCCTGCCAGGGTGGCCCCACACCCTGTCTCTGTCCAGTCTGGCCAGCCCGTTGTTGCCCCCTCCCTCCCTCCCTGACTTGAGGGACATGCTCCCACCTTTTCATGGGGGTGCTGCATTCTTTCTGCTTCTGCCTTGGTTGGGGGCTGAGATCAAACTTCGTCCACCTGCCGCCATGGCCAGTGATTGCCACCACAGTGTTCCTGCCTTGCGTGAGGGTGTGCGTTTCAGTCCCCTGCTGGAGGCCTCGAATCCCTGGCCCAGTTTCTCTCTTAGTCAGCACAAGTCCCATGCAGTGGACCTGGTCATGTCCTTCTATTCCAAAAGTGCATTAAAAGCCCTGTCCCCAACCCTGACGACAACCCTCGGTGCTCCCCAGCTCGGTCTTCCCAGGTATTGGTGACAAGCTAGCACAGGCCTCTGGACTCAGCCTTCAAGAGCTGTTTGGTGTGCTCGTTCCGAGCTGAGACACCCTCAGGTGAATTCTCCTTTTCCGCCTGCAGTGCGTGAATGGGGCTGTCGGCTTCACTTTTTAAATCTTCCGGAGAGGGGTGAATCCTTCCGCATGGTCACCCCCATCCCTGCGGTCACTTTAGACTTTCTTGCCTTTGAAGACTCGAATGCCAGGGCTGTCCAGGACTCTGTGGGGGAGCTGCTGCTCGTTCTCCCACCCCGGCACCCCCCGCTCGGCCTCCCATGGCCCCTCCTGTGCCTGGCCAGCTCCTCTTAGCTGGGCCTTCCCTCCTGCCGTTATCCCTGAGTTTATAACTCATCTCCTCCTGGACCTCCGGGTCTCTGAACTGGCTTGTATTGCTCTGTGGTGTCTTTGTTTTACTGGTCCTGCTGCTTTCGCAGCCCCCCAAATCTCCTGGCGCCCCCCAGCACCCTGAGGGCACACAGCGTACCCCATCATTATCTGCCTCATCCTCTTTGTCTGAGTGTGTTTTTAACAAAACTGCCTCCTCTTGACTCCTCTGAGATAATTGCCCCCTTAGTGTCTCGAGTGTAAAAATCTCCCACGTCTCCTTCCCCAGCCCCATTGTGCAAGGGTTCATAACCAGCCCCCATCCCTTCCCCCCAGCCACATCACCTTCTGCTGAGGGCAGAACCAGACTTGGTTCCACTAATCAAAGGCCCACCCCGCTCAGTGGAAACCACCCAGGCAGTGTAAACTCAGACCTCTGTGCTATGAGAGCATGAAGCAGGCAGGTCAGGAAAGGCAGGAGGGGACGTGTGGATGGAGCAGCTGCCACTGCCACTGGCCCAGATTAGAAAAGCGTCCTCGTTAACTCCCTTCCTGTGTGGACCTCAGCTTCCCCATCCCTAAAACGGGTGTGATCGTAACTTTCTTCTGTCAGGACTGCCCATAAATCATCAAATGTTCCTTCCCTGCCTCTGCCCTGTGCCTCGATGGTCAGACCATGAAAACCATGTCGGGGGGGGGCGGGGGGGGCAGCAGGGCCGTGACAAAGAGCAAGGCATTGGAGTCAGAGATCCCACTGCTTTTGAGCCTGTGACTCAGCCTTTCTGAGCCTTACCTTTCTCACCTGTGAAAAGGAAATCTTCACATTTTAAATTAATAAGTAAAATCAGTGTTAGCAGCTGCTTAGGGGCTCATCTGCCAAAGACTTAATACCTCCCTGCCTGGCCCTTTGTAAACCCTTGGTTGCTCTTATTAAGACAGACTCACACGCGGCTGTCGAGTCAATTTGGACTCATAGTGACCCTACAGAACAGAGTAGAACTGCCCATAGGGTTTCCAAGGAGCAGCTGGTGGATTCAAACTGCTGACCTTTCGGTTAGCAGATAAGCTCTTAAACACTGCATCCCCAGGGCTCCTAAGATAGACCAGGGAACTGAATTATCTATTCTGGGTGGTGCAGCGGTTAAGCACTTGGCACTACTAGCTGGAAGGTTGGCCGTTCTAACCCACCCAGTGGCTCCATGCGAGAGAGACCTGGCAATCTGCTGCTATAAAGATTACAGCCAAGAAAACCCTAAGGGGCAGTTCTGCTCTGTCACATGGGTTGTTATGAGTTGAAATCAACTCAGTGGCACCCAACAACAACATACTCCAGGGAACAGAAATCATGTCCACTCGAGACAGAGCCCTGTGGGCTCCCAGGCCAGTGGGGCCTGACTCTGCCCCGTCTATCTGCCTTCCCACAGGAGAACTCGGATGCCTTCCTCTTGACTGTGGACACAGACTGGAAGGTAGGTCACCACCGTTTAGCCTCCTGAGATGTGGGACTACAGCTGGCCGGTCCCCCACCGCCTGGCCTGGTCCCAGAGAAGGGTTATTATAGCCCTTATGTGCGCCCCATCCCAGAGTGGCCCCCGGGACCACCCCGACTACTCAGAGCAGCTCTGCCTGCCCCCTGCCCAGTGGAGAGTTGCCTGAGGCGGTCTGGCTTGTCCTTCCTCCTTGAACAGGACATTGGGGAAAGGAGAAAGATGGGGACAGAGAAGGGAGTGAGGGATGTTGTGATCTGAATCAGCATTTTCCACCAATGAAAGCCAGCCTGATGCTCAGAAATAGCTCCTGTCTCCATGGCAGCTGTTGCCTGGACAACCATGTCCTCCTTCGTTTGATGCCACAGTCTCTGTGAAAACCAAAATCTTGTTTTTATTCGTGCACACAATGCTCTTGCTCACCAGGCCCACCATTTCTCCCCTTTGAGACCCAGAGTGGCCATTTATTTCCAGGTCTCTGGAATTGTCTGGCTGCAGACATCTGTTATCTGTAGGCAGAAGAGGAGTGTGACTCACACTGGGAGTTTTGCCGGGTGCTGGGGCCCCATGATTGTCAAAACCTACTGAGCAAACACAGACCCTTCTGGGACCTTCCTCTTGGCTAGATGGAACAGCTCCCAGGCCAGTGCCCTGGTCGGGGCCTGACCTCAATTTGGGCCAGTTCCCAAGTCCCGTGACAGCACCAGCCTCGTGGTCTGGTGACGTGGCAGGCGGGGCTGTCTGATGCTCCTCCCCGGGGCCAGCAGCTCTGCAGTGAGGATCGATCTGCCTGTGCATTGGTCCTTGGTCACGCACCCCTTCAAGGACGTCAGGGGAGCCTTCAGTGCAGTCAAATGTGCACATGCTCAGATCCCTGGAGCGCCATCTCCAGACACAGAGGAAGAATGGGGACAGGGAGGTGGGGAAGGAGTGGGAGTCCAGGAGGAGGGATGGGAGGCACGCGGTGGAGATGGTCCAGGCTGGTAGGCAGCGGAGATCAGAGCAGGCCCAAACAAGGGCAAGAGGTGTAAGCAAACAGGCCATGCAGGAGGGGACGCTGCCCTGACGCACCGTCCCCATGGCAAGGGTGGCTGAGGGGGGTTTCCTGCCAGCCCCCAACAAACACACACCTGCTGCAGGTGTTGGGGGGGTGGTTCCGGGGTCATGGAAGAGGCCCCTGCTGCACCCCTGCATGCTGGGTCTACTGCTTTGAAGCTGCCCCCTCTGCCCAGGGAGCCCTCTGAAAAGCAACCACCCCAGCAGACTGAGTCCTTTACGTTGGGTGCTGGGCCCACGCCCAGGGTAGTGCTCATGGTGTGTGGGACCCCGATTCTCAGACCCTTCCCCTGGTAAAGGGCAGCATGTGTTAAAAGGCACCTCTTGTCCATGCCAGAGTCTCCTTTTTTTTTGCAAAGCAGCCACAAGTTTGGCTGATGTGTAGGTGGAGGCCTGGGAGAGTTTTCATCCCATTTCACAGGAGCAGGCAGTCACTGCTCCTTGCCTCAGTGGGTCCAGGCAAGGATAAGCGAGAGCCAGACAGACCTGCATCCAGGTCCTGGCTCTCTGCTTACTGGCCACATGACGTCGAGGACAAGTCACTCCACCTCAGCTACCTCATTTGTGCAGTGAGACAAGGAGCTCAGACCTCACTTGTGTGTTTTTGAAGGTTGGGGATGCTGCCTGCAGGCTGAGCACTCAGACACTTGGCATACGGCAGCCATGTCCAGAGAGGCAGTACAGGCTAGTGGCCACCAGAGCATAGGGTGCTCCTGGCTCACTAGCTGTGTGACATTGGGCAGGTTACCTAGCCTCTCTGTGCCTCAGTTTGTTCATCTGTAAAATGGGTATTAAAAAGATAACGTAAGATAACGTGTAAGGCGCTTGAGTAGAGCCTGGCACGTGGGAGACATTCTGGTAAGTGTTTGCCACTCTCAATAATGTAATCTCAGCCCCTTACTAGCTGAGTGGGAAAATTACTTAACCTCTCTGTGCCTCAGTTTCCTCGTCTGTATTTGATTGTCCTTTCTCATAGGCTTGTGAGGATTACGTGTCTTATCCTTACAGCTACCTGTGCAGTAGGCATTGCTGTTTCTTCCATCTACAGATACGGAGGGCTCAGAGAGGTTGAGTGACTTGCCCAAGGTCATAGCTATGGCTGGTACCTGGGTCTGGCTGGCTCCACAGCCCTGCTTTTAATCACCATGTGGGAGGGAGCAGGACCTGAACCTGCCTCGTGTGACCACAACACTGCACAACTCCAGGGAAGACGCAACACAGATGTCCCATTTCTCCCCTGCCAGGGCTGGGCAGGGCCTCAGGTCGTCTGGAGCAATTGATGCGGGGGTTTTTCATCCTCATGGCAACACTGTGAGGACAACACTAGTCTTTTACAGTTGAGGAGCCTGAGGCACGGAGAGGTTAAAAACTTGCCCAAGGTCACCCGGTCAGAGGGGGAGCCAGTACTTATACCCAGGTCTGTGTGATTTGAAGCCAGTGAGCTGGGCAGAAATGGGGAGCCTTGGCTTGGAGTGGGCAGTGTCGGAGGTCAGTTTCTCACCTGGGTCAGAGGGAAGGAGGTCAGAGGTTGGAGTGAGCATAGGTTACATGGGGGCTGGGGGAAGCAAGCAGGGCTTGCTGGCAGAAAGCTTTACTCTTCCTGGCCTGATCCCTTACACAGGTGGGACGCCACCCCTTGCCCCTTCCTTTGAGAGGCACATGGAACAACTTGGCAGCAGGGGCAGAGGACAGGGCTGTGCCTTTACAGGCTGCCCCAGATGTCCGAGCCTCTTCCTGTGCCAGGGTGGCTGCAGGGAACAGAGTGTGGCCAGAACGTGAGGTCCGGGGGTCACCCTGGCTACCTGCGGGTGGGGCACACGGCCAAGCACTCTGCCCAGGCCTCCAGAGCAAGACGGCAGAGATGGGGAAGGGGCAGTTGTGCCTCACCCCCAAGGCAGGGGTACGGCCAGGAATAGCATACCCGGCAGGTTTTGACCAGGTCATCAGGCGCCCAGATGCGGGAGCCCACCTCCTTCCTCCAGGGCCGCCAGCCAGCGTGCAGGGCTGTCAGTGCAGGCTGGGGCACATGGTGTGTTTCCACTCCAGAGAGACAGAATGGGGGCAGAGGCACCCAGCACCCCGCCTTCTCTCTGTCGCTCTGCTTTTCTCAGCCCTTGGGCTCCCTCCCTTGCTCACCTCCCTGGCCCATTTCCTCCCCTCTGCCTCTTTCCCCACCGCCTTCTCTCTGTTAGCTCTACCCACGTGCTGCTGACCAGCTCACCTCCCCAGATCCTCGCTGCCCAGGAGCCTCATGGATCCTGCGCCCCAGAGGCCTGGGAGCCAAGCCTACAGGCCCCGGGAAGGGGTGGGCATGTCAGCTGCGACAGGCTGCGTCCTGAGCCCTCTTCTCCTTGCAGCCGGATGAGGATGCCCCTCCGTGCCCCTGGCCCTGCAGTCCAGACCCCCTGGCCCAAAACCCCCACAGCAGAGTGGGCAGGCATTGGGCATACATGTGGGCAGGGGGGAGCTGCCTAGGGGAGGAGCTGTCCCCTTGAAGCAGGGCCACTACCTTGGGTGCCCCAAACAGCAGTCACTCTCCAGGCCTTCCTCGTGGGGATGCTGGGTGGTCCCCAGGAGGTTGGGACCCCGGGCATGGGTCAAGGGCTGTACCCATCTAAGGCATATCTGTGTGTCCTGCTGTGCCCTGCACTGGTGTGCACGTCTGTGAGCGGCTCCTGTGTGCCTGACACTGTGTATTGGGACATGCCTGTGTGTGTGGCCTGCACCTGTGTTCCTAGGACCCCGTGTGCAGCGGCAGCTGCCGGTGCTTGCTGGGGGTGGGAGAGACGACGGGACTGTCCAGGATTATGTGTTGCTGGGGGCGGGAGCAGCAGCAGCAGGGCTAGGGGGAGCAAGGACCTCGGAAGCCAATTGGAGCCCGATTTGACTCCCAACAGCCAATCTGGGAGCGGGGGCTTGGGGCGAGCAAGTGGCTGCTCAGGAGGCCCGCGGGGAGGATGGGCCAGCCTCAGCCGGGCCAGGATCTGAGTATAAATGTCCCGAGAGCGGGGCCCCATCACAGAGCCGACCCTCTCCGCCCGAGCTGCCCCTCCCGCGGAGTGACTCAGGCTTTTGTTTGTCCCTCCTGGTCGAGTCGGGGCCGCCTCCCTCCGCAAGATGCCGGAGTGCTGGGACGGGGTGAGTGTGGCTGGGCCCGGAAGGAAGGGCACCCCTCGGTCCCATGTCTGGCGTGCTGGTCCTGCAGTTGCCCCACCGCCGGGGTTACTGAGGCAATGCGGAGGGCTCAGGCTCCCTGGTCCGCAGGAGTGGTTAGGACAGCCAGGGCCTAGGGAAAGGGCAGAGTCAGGTGACATCTCTGCAGAGACGGATGCCCCCTGTCTGGGACTTGGGCGTGTGGCCCCGAGGGTCTCCTATAGGCATGTCAGTGTGTGCACATACCCTGGCGTGTGACTTCTGCCTGAACCCCGAGGCAGGGTTCCCCCTGCGGGCTAGTGTCCGAGGGTGTCTGCAGGCGGCTGCCCTCCTGCCCGTGTTTGTTGGTAGGGGGGTGTCTTCGTTGTTTGGATTAGCACCGAAGGACAGGCAGCCTCTTTCTTCCTTAAGAGCTACGTGCGAGGTTCTCCGTGGTCCCCAGGCATTTCAGTGCCATCCAGGCAGATGGAAGGGAAGTCTCAGCCATGGCCACCGCAAACGGCTGCCCGCAGGCAGGGGTCCCTGCGGGGGAGGGATGAGAAAGGGTTGCCTTATTTCGTGGGTGGGAGAGGGCAACGCTGGATCTTTGAGCCCAACAGGCTTGTGGTGCCAGGTGGGTGCCAGGCGCCCCTTCCCATCCCCTGGGGCAGCCAGGTGCACAGGACCCTTCACCCTCATGGAGGGAAGAGGCAAGGGCAGACTCCCCACCCCGCCTGCCTGGTCCGCAGACTGTGGGATCGATCGCCCGCTCCGAGGCGACGACGTCAGTGCCTACCGCCCGCGCAGACCCGTCCCCTGAATTATTGATGCAGTTGACGGCAAGAATCAGCCCCCTACCGTACCGGCTCCCCAATCTCTCCCGCCCCGAGGGCTGTGCAGCCCTCAAGGTCACGGGCGAGGGGAGACGGCTGGCCGACAGGGACGTCAGAGCCCCCTCCCTCACTGCCGCAGTGCCTCCCGTTGGCGCCCACCTGGAGGGAGGGGCTCTGACGTCACCCGAAGCCAATAGGAGCGCTTGGCCTCGAGGTTTGGGAAGCTCAGAGCGTGTCGGGCTGCAGCCCGAAGGGGGGCCCCACTGTGAGCAACAGCCGGAGGGATGGGGGTTCTACCAGGCCAAGCTGGGTCTGGGCTCTCCCAGGGTCGGAGGGTTTAGCCAAGGTCACTGGGCCACACGGGATTAGCGCCCAGGCCCAACCCCTCCTGTCCCAGGGGAACTGAGCTTTAGTGGGGCCATCACTGCGGCTGAGGCTCTGCACGGGGTTGGGGTGGGGGGGGGATTGGGACCAGGGCTGAACAGGGACATCGGCCCTCCTCAGCAGTGGAGGGCAGGCATAAGCCCCACCCACCCATGCCTGCCCTGGGGTCACTGACCCCGGAGAGTCTGCGCTGAGAACTGCCTTTTATGCTACAGGAAGCGCATTGCAGCTGTCCGGCAAGGACGCCCCTCCTGCCTTCCAGAGCCCAGAGAAAGGGGGGAATGCGGCATGGACCCCCAGCAGGGACAGCTGGCTGTGGAGGGGCTGCCTCCATACCCCTGGCCCCTGAGGCTGGCACCTGGCAAAGCCCACCTGCCCCCTCTGGGCTTGACCTTGGCAAGTCATTTCTTTCTTGGCCTCGGTTTCCTTCTCTGTGGCTTGGATCCATGTGAGGAGTAAATGAGAGAAGTGTCCAGCAAGTGGTCAGTGGTCCGTTGTTCATGTGGTTAGTTCTCACAAAGTCCCCGTGAGGTGGCTCCAGGTGAGGGCACAGAGGAGTGATGTACCCTGCTCAGAGTCACACACTAGTGGATTCAAACCTACAGATCCACTGTTTCTTGATGGACCAATGACCCTAAGTAGCAAAACCAAGGGTGTGAACACAGGAACATCCCAGAGTGGGTACCGGGAAGGCCTTTGGGGAGCGGGTGGGTTTCTAACCCCGGGCCTGCCTGAAGGGAGGCCTTGGGGAAGAGCATTCAAGGTGGAAGGACCAACTGAGCAGGAGCTTAGAGGTGGGAACCAGGGACAGGTGTGAGGGTCTGGTGGTGGGGGGTTGGGCTTGGCTGGCATGGAGCTGTTTACCAAGAACTGTAGCTGGGGCTGGAGTGCCTGGGTGGTGCAAACAGTTAACTTGTTCAGCTGCTAAGTGAAAATTTGGGAGTCTGAGTTTACCCAGAGGTGCCTCGGAAGAAGGCCTGGCGATCTACTTCTGAAAAGTCAGCCATTAAAAACCCTGTGGAGCCCAGTTCTACTCTGACACACACGGGGTTGCCGTGAGTGGGAATCATGGCAACTTGACAGCAACCGGTATTGATCTAAACCAAAAAAAAACCTAAACCCATTGCCATCGAGTTGATTCTGACTCATAGTGACTCTATAGGACAGAGCAGAACTGCCCCATAGGGTTTCCAAGGAGCGCCTGGTGGCTTTGAACTGCCAACCTTTGGTTAACAGCCAAATTCTTAACTGCTACGCCACCAGGGTTTCCAGTATTAGTCTAGCCAGGGCTATTGAGGCCATTCCCCTTTAGGAGCAGGGAGCACTTGAAGGGTTCTGAGTTGGGGAGGACCAAGGTGGGAGCGAGGTTCAGGCTGGGGTGAAGGGGTTAGTGGGGAGGCTATCTCAAAGGTGCTGCAGCAAGATGGAGAAAACAGGCCTCACTGGACCCTTGAGGGCTGAGTGAAGGGCAGCGCTGGGCTAGGATAGCACGGCTGGCTGGCTGGCATGCGAGGGGCCCCGTGCTTCTCCACGCAGACCAGTTCATGTTGTTCCTGACATGGCTGGGGGGGCTGCTGCATGTGGTCTGTCCTCTCTGGGGGCTGCTTGGGTGATAAGAATGGGATGCCCCAGATGGGGCCTACCGCAGACCCAACAGCCCACAGCCTCATTCCCCAGGAGAACCAGGAGTGGGGGCTGCCCAGAGTGCCCAGCGCTGTCTGTCCCCTCCAGGAGCATGACATCGAGACGCCTTATGGCCTTCTGCACGTGGTGATCCGTGGCTCCCCTAAGGGGAACCGCCCGGCCATCCTCACCTACCATGACGTGGGCCTCAACCGTAAGTGCCCAGCCTTGCTTGGCCCTTGAGTCCACCGGAGCAGTAAGGCCTTCCCCTCCACTCCCCACAGGACCCACAACTCACCTTTGTAACCTTAGCCACCTGGGCCACAGTTTCCCCATTGGACCATGAGGTTGATCACCTCTGCCTCGCCTGCCCTCTCAGCCCCTCCTGCCCCTGCTCTGCTCAGCCACAGCCGAGAAATGTGTCTTTGCAGACAAGCTGTGCTTCAACACCTTCTTCAACTTTGAGGACATGCAGGAGATCACCAAGCACTTCGTGGTGTGCCATGTGGACGCCCCAGGGCAGCAGGTGGGGGCGTCGCAGTTTCCTCAGGGGTAGGTACCCCAAGCCCCCCCTAGTCTTTCCCCAGCTCTGCACCCAAGCTGCCCCTGAGGCCTGACCTCCTGCTCTGCCTGCAGGTACCAGTTCCCCTCCATGGAGCAGCTGGCTGCCATGCTCCCCAGCGTGGTGCAGCATTTTGGGTGAGTCCTGGCCCAGCCCTGTCCCTCTGCTGGGGAGTATGGTGTACACAATACCACCACGGACCCACCAGGCTCCAGCTGAGGGCTGCGGGGGGGCCTGCTCTGGGTGATACCGCCCCACGGAGGGGGGGACTGGTGCATCCGTGGGGAATGGCACCCCAGCCCTAGGTTTACCAGTCACGCTCTCTACCAGGTTCAAGTACGTGATTGGCATCGGAGTGGGAGCTGGGGCCTATGTTCTGGCCAAGTTTGCAGTGAGTACCGCACCAGCCCCCCAGCCCTGCCCAGGAGACTGCGTCACCGGCCCAGGGCCCGTCTCCCCCGGGAGCAGCCCTTTGGCCACAGGGAGATTTTCCTGCTCTTTCTTCTTCGCCTCCCCCCCCCACCCCCACTTCCTTTTCATTTGGAAGAGTCCTTTTTTTCTGTTTTTCCTCCAAGGAAATTAACTTTTTTTGAAAACATGGCTTCTTCCATACATTTCCTCAGAAGACTATAAACTATAACTTGCTTAACCATTATTCAAAACCAGAATTTCTATTAGCAACAAACTATACAACTAATTGCTCTAGCCACTAAATAAGGATTGCCCTTCACTAAGGTAATAATTAAACATGGAATACTTTTTTACCCCAGAATTACACTTACATTAAGCTTGTGAGATTTAAAGAAAGTCATATTTGAAAAACATCTTTAAAAACAAAGACTTAATTTTTAGGATTCAAAATATTTCTTTCATCAAAACAAATGACCAAGTATGGAATCCAGACTTTCTGGAGCTGTCAAGGCAGGATGAACACCCCAAACGACTGCCCTGAGATATTCTTTAAACCTTAAACCAAAAATATCCCCTGAAGTCTTCTTAAAACCAAACAGCAGTTTAACTTAACTAGTAAAGAATGTCTGCCTTGAGCATTGTATTCTTTTAAGATCTATCTATATGGGATCGAATTGAGAACAGTAACTTGAAAGATTAGATAGGAAACTTAGGGGGACAGTGAATTTATGTTAATGGGGGAGGATCAACTCAGAAAAGGCAGGTGAGAATGGTTGCACAACTGGAAGAATATAACCACTGAATGGTACGTGTAGAAACTGTTGAATTGGTGTATGTTCTGCTGTGTATGTTCTCAACAACAAAAATAAATTAAAAGAAAACCAAATCCACTGCCATCATGTCGATTCTGACTCACAGAGACCTCATAAGGTTTCCAAGGCTGTAAATCTCTACGGAAGCAGACTGCCATCTTTCTTCTGCAGAGCCGCTGGTGGTTTCGAACTGCCGACCTTTTGGTTAGCAGTTGATCGCTTTAACCACTGCACCACCAATTGTAAACACATTACTATTTTGTTAACTATAGACCATTCCCTACCACCCCAGACAAACTTGGCATGACTCTAGCATAGCATGTATGTTACCGTCTTCCTCTGAACATGGGCAGTTAAACAGAAGATGCAGATCTGTATTACAACGTCCAAGGAGCCCTGGCAGTTCAGCAGTTTGAACTCACCAGCCAGTCCGTGGGAGAAAGATGTGGCAATCCGCTTCCGTAAAGATTACAGCCTTGGAAATCCTATGGGACAGTTCTACACTGTCTTATAGGGTCGCTATAAGTTGGAATCGACTGGACAGCAATGGGTTTGGTTTTGGGTTTGGTTACAATGTAACCAAGCCGTAAAAAGGCCAATTCATGTCAATCACTAGGGCTTCATTTTCTATAAGAGCAAAGAAAAAATATCTACAAAACGTAACAAGGTGTTCTATTTAAGATGTGTAATACTCAGTTTTATAAAGGTATATCAAAAGCAGTGGAAAACAGTGATATAGTTGTAGGTTCTGAGCAAAGCAAAGAATTTTAAAAGGCTAAGGGGAGGGAGGGAGGTGATGCCATGTGTTACAGAATAGACCTGCTCCATAGGGTTTTCTTGGCCATATATCTTAATGGAAGCAGATTGCCAGGACTTTCTTCCATGGTACTGCTGGGTAGGTTCAAACCGCTAACTTTTGGGTTAGCAGGCAAGTGCATACTGCACCACCCAGGGACTGCTATGAGTCCAGTTGACTGGACAGCAACTAACAACAACAAAGGTGGGGAGCAAGGCCGTGGGCATCTGGAAGCAGTAACGCAGGCGGGCTCTCAGCTGTAGCCAGTTGGCTTATCAATGGCACCGTGAAGTCTTTGCAGAGCATTTCTGTCGCCTTTGACCCTCCCAGCCGCCTGTGAGATCGGCAGGGCCAGCTTTTTAAAGCTCATTTTCTAGGTGGGAAGATAGGGGCTCCCTGTGCGCCACCCCGCCCAGCCCTGCCTCCCTCTTACTGCAGCTCATCTTCCCTGACCTGGTCGAGGGGCTGGTGCTGATGAACATCGACCCCAATGGCAAAGGCTGGATCGACTGGGCTGCCACCAAAGTGAGCATGGCCATGGCCCCGCCCATGGGAGAAAGGTGGGGCAAGGGTCGTGACACCCACACACCAGCCCTCTGAGCCTGTGTCCTTCTGTCCACTCCCCTGGGCCCATGGGACGGGATGGGGGCGAGGGATGGGTACTCACACTGGCCTCCACCTTGGCCTGCAGCTCTCCGGCCTGACCAGCACTTTACCTGACACGGTGCTATCCCACCTCTTCAGCCAGGTAAGGGGGTGGGGGCTTCTGCAGATCTGGGCCAGCCTCAGACAGGAGCAGGGTGGCGAGGCTGGAGATCTTGGCTCCATCTCAGGAACCTTGGGCAGCTGCTGAAAGGCCTGGGTCTGCCCAGTCGCAGCCACTCCTAGGGATGCCTGGCAGCCAGGCAGATGGTTATTTGGCCCCTGGCATCTCACTCTGTACTTGGCTATCATCTGTGCATCCCTGGTGTCAGAAGAGCAGATGGGGGTGGGAGCCCGCCCCTCCCGAGGCGTGCCCTCCCTCCCGAGGGTAGAGCAAGGGCCGGGACACCCGCACACCAGTCTTCCGAGCCCATGTCCCTCTGTCCACTCCCCTGGGCCCAGGAGGAGCTGGTGAACAACACGGAGTTGGTGCAGAGCTACCGGCAACAGATTGGGAACGTGGTGAACCAGGCCAACCTGCAGCTCTTCTGGAACATATACAACAGGTGTGGGCCGGGCGGGATTGGCAGCACCTGGTCTCAGTCAACTTCTTGCCCCCGCCACTACCACGGGAGGCAGGGCTAGCTCCACAGCACCCCCCTCGCCCCCCCTCCCCCCCCCCGCTTTGTAGATGAGCAGATTAGGCCTCAAAGAGGGCTCACTTCTCGCCCAGGGTCACTGTCCCAGCCCCGTGAGGGGCAGAGTGGGGCCTGGAAACAGGGTTCTGTCCACTCCTGCTCTCTTGGGACAGCTGGCTGGGAGCCCTGGGGAACACTGTCAACAGCTGTGTCCCTTAGCGCCCCTTTGGGGGCTTCTCTGCAGGAGGGGGGCAGTCAGGCAGCCAACACTCCCCCACCTACCCTCCCTTCTCTTTCTCTGACAAGTATTTATTAAGCACCTGCTTGTGCGTGGTGCCGAGAAACAAGGGCAAACAAGAGAGACCCTGGCCCTGCCCTCCTGTGTGTCTGGGAGACAGGCTGGCAGTGGAAAATCCCACAACACAGATGGCGCTGCCCCTCACAACGAGCGCTCTGAGGGCGATGGGGAGCGATCTGGACCCCCACCTGGCATGAACTGGGGGGTCTGGGAAGAAGTCGGGGACGAGGGGAGCCCCCTGTGTATGCAGGGCTAGGTCCATGTCTCCCTGCTTTACACACTGGAATCTGCAGCCAGCTCTGTGGTTCTGGGTGGGACCAGCCCAGGGGCTCCGGGAATGTTGGGCCACACTGGTTATTGGGTGGCGATGGGTTATGGCTGAAATACAGCGGTGTCAGGTGCGGGGACACTCTCCGAGGTTCAGTCCTGGGGATGCCCACCTCGGCCTCTGTCCCCACCCCGACCCCACAGCCGCAGAGACCTGGAGATTAACCGGCCTGGGACAGTGCCCAATGCCAGGACCCTCCGGTGAGTGCCCCCACACCCTCCTGCCCGCCCCATCCTTGACCCCCCACCCCATGCCCAGACCAGCCACCCCTTCTCCTCTGTCTGCAGCTGCCCTGTGATGCTGGTAGTCGGAGATAACGCACCTGCGGAGGATGGGGTGGTGAGTGTGGCTTGTGCCCTGACTGCGCGTGAGGGGAGGAGGAAGGGGGTCATTCGTCCCTGGCCAGCAGGGCCCCCTCCTGACCCAGCCCGGGGTAGCCTTGGGGACAGGCACTACACAGTGGACTTCTCATCCCACTTTCTGTCATCTTGCCACACGTCACCAACTGGCGTCCCCCCTCCCTATCCTTCAGGTGAGGGAGGTGTGGAGATGGGGGGGCAGAGGCCGGGCTGGGCCACCCTATGGCCCCTGCTCCCCTGCCTTCCCAGCAGTGCAGCCCCCACTGCAGCCTCTGCCCACTTTAGACCAGAGCTAAGAGCTGTCTTTTCTTTAAAATGTGATTTATTCACTGTGAGGTAAGTTGTTCATGGTCCTGTCTGACCACCACTTGCATCTGTTTGGGGACCATGTCTCACCTTTCCTGCTGGACTCTGGGAGCAGGCAGCCTGGGCTGGCGTGTCCCCCTCAGTACACCTGGAGAAGTGGGGGTCCAGGATGCCCAGGGCAGCCCCCACGTGTGAAAACTGCCAAACCGTCCTTGTGACTCGAAGAGGGCTCAGCAGAGCAGGAGTGTGGGCTGTGCTGGCCATCTTGACCCAGGCAGGGGTCTCCGAGTGTCCTGCTGACCCTTGGCACCTTCCCCAGGTCACTGCTCTGTTTCCTGTGGTCCCTGGCACTTTCCCAGACCACTGCACCAGGGTGGCCCTGGCTCCTTCAGATACTGCCCGGCCTCTGCCCCACGCCCACCCCGCCAGCACTTGTTAGTGGAGTCCCAGTGTTCTCGGGCCCCTCAGGGGGCTGCTAACTGACCTCCAGGGACTTGGCCTGGGTGGGGCAGCGTTGCCCAGGTCCTAGGGGCTAAGTCTGTGTCTGCTTCCCCTACACTCCCCTCTCCGTGCCAGTAGAGCCCCACAGCTCTGGGTCTAGGACCCACCCTAGCAACTGGCTGGCCGGGATCCCCCAACCCCACACCCTCAGGCTAGAGGGGACCTTGCTTTCTGCTGAAGCTGCCTTCTTGCCCCCAGGTTGAGTGCAACTCTAAGCTGGATCCCACCATCACGACCTTCCTAAAGGCAAGCCTCCCCTGCCCAGCCCTGGGCCATGTCCCACCAGGAGCCCAGCCTCAGCGAGGGGTCTGTCCTGGGGGTCCTTGGCAAGGACAGGAGCAGGATTGTATGTCTGGTTAGGGGAGCCTGTCCATGTGTGGGAGGGCCAGGGTGGGGCGGCCCCTGCTCAGCTGACCCCGCTCTCTCCCCTGCAGATGGCAGACTCAGGAGGGCTCCCCCAGGTCACACAGGTGAGGCTCCTGGCCCTCCTTTCCTTGTGTCTGTAGCCAGAAGTGGGGGAAGCCTCCAACCTCCTCCTAACCCCAGGCAGCCAGTCAAAGCATGTCCCTGTCCCACCCTCTTGCAGCCTGGGAAGCTGACAGAAGCCTTCAAATACTTCCTGCAAGGCATGGGCTACAGTAAGTATACCCCCACCCCACCCCAGAGACTGGTGGGGCAGGCTTCAGGAGTGCGGGTGGGGGGGTCATGCTGGTGGGGGTGGTACCCAGGTGTCTGGGGGCGCTTGGGAGCCTGTGGGCATATGAACTGTTTGTCACCTGGGCCCAGGATGCTGGCTGACTCTTGCCACATACTCCTGTGTTTGTGTAGGACACACAGTGACCTACTAGAGTGTCTCCACCTAAGTTGTAAGTTGAGCATCCCAGGGCCCAGCTCTGTTTGGAACGCTGTTTTGGTGGCAGTGCTGGGCCTGGTGGGGGGCTTGTCTCCCAGCCCTGGAGGACCAAAGGTGGGGCTGGGTCTTGCAAGGGGACACAGCACTTACTCCTGTTGGGCCACGGGGGCATTCCTGGGCCTGTAGCACCTGAGAAGGCCCTTTGTCACAGGTGCTGGATGGTGCTCAGGGCATCACTGGAGTAGACTCGGAGTATGGGGACCAGGGAGGGCAGGTGGGACCATCTGGGTGTCAGGAGAGCTGAAGGCAGCAGAACCTGGGGAGGGGGGTATATCTGAGGACCCTGAGGTAATAGGGGCTATGGAACGGAACTGGCTTCTTGCCTCCTCTCCTTGCCTTTCCCTACCCAAGTTTCCCCTTGTAGAGGGATGAGGAGACTCCCAGACTGCTCGTATGCCCCCCAAAAAACACACACGTACCCCTGGCTCCTGTACTGGGAAGCAAACCTTCTCGCCCTTAATTTTTTTTTCTCCTCCAGACTTGAGCCTCTGGAGCTTGGGTGACTTTGGGAGGACAGGAAGGGCAGGGCTGTGGGGGAGGCGGGGGAGCATGTCCAGCATAGATTCACTCTGGCCCCCAGGGGCTGCAGCCTCTTTGGAGAAGTGGGGCAAAGAGAGTCTGAGGCCCATAATGAGGCATGGCTGGAGCTCCGCGGCTGGGCCTCACTCAGAGGCGCTCAGTGGACATTTGTGGGACGAATGAATGAGTCATACTTGTCAGGTTCTGGAATGTGTTCTCAGGGGCCCTGGGAAAAACACCACCAGGCAGCCCAGTCATTGAGAGGGCCTCCTCCATTCCATACAGGGGGACACTAAGGCCCAGCAGAGTGGTGAGGGCCCTGGGACTAGGATGTGGGCCCAAAAGGACCTTGTTGACATGGGTCCCTCAGTGCCAGCACCCAGGATGGAGAAGGGGGGCCAGATGAGTACCCCCACCCTGCTGTTGGGGTTCCCTCAGGCCAGACACATTATCTATCCATGCTATGGTTCCTTCTGGGGGCCGCTGCCTTGGTGGGTGGGCTGGAGTGGGCTCTCGGAGGCTCTGGCCCTGCCCCGGCCCTTTCGGTGCCTCTCCTTTTTCGTCTCATCTCTTTGGCCTGTCTCAATGCCTCTTCACCCACGTTCTGTGTCTCCCCACCCCCTGCCCCTCTCTGGCTCTGTCTTCTCTGTTAGTTGCATACTTGAAGGACCGAAGGCTGAGTGGAGGAGCAGGTAGCCCTGTGCCCAACCCCCACCACTGCATGGAAACCCCCCCAGCCTCCCCCGGCCCTGTCCTTTGTGCAGTGCTGCAGCCAGGCCGCGTCTTGCTGTGGTTTGAAACCTTGTGTCCTGCTCAACTCAAAAGCGCCAAAGATGCCCACTCTTCCGCAGGTCCTGGTCCACCATGGGATCTGACCCATTGGGCTCTAGATTTGCTGGGCTTTTAGAGCATTTTTGCTTCTAGATTGCTGTGGGCTGTGTGCCTTCCAGAGTTCTGGGAGTTGGAACCAGAAGCCACATCCTCAGAGGTAGGGCCCAGGCCTGGCCATGCCCAGCTCAGAAGAGATGGCTGGTTGAGTTCAGAAGGGTAGAATTTGCTTCCTGCAGATCTCACTGATGAAACTCTTGATAAGTTGACTTAGGGCAGTTGAGGCTACCATACCTTGTCCTCCTTCTTTCCAGAAGAAGTCCTAACCGCCCTCCCCCACAGCATCCTCCTGAGGGAAGCAGAGTTGGAAATGTCACATCCGTGCACCAGCTTAGGGATGCCTGGTCAGCTCCCACCCTGGACTGGCCTTGACTCTGGTCAGCGACTGAGAGAGGGTCCTGCTGGCCTCTGCCCGGCCCCTTTGGCTCCCTCACTGTTGCTAACGCTGCATGCCTCCAGCTTGATGGAGCAGCCGCCAGAGGCCTGGCTTGGGATGGGCCTCTGTGTGCCACTGGAAGACCAGGTCTCGCTGGCCGCTTTGCTTGCGTGTATCCTTTTCCTGCCTGCTGGTGCCTGGCCCCGCCTCCTTGTCTTCATGCCTGTCCCGTCTCTGTCCACAGTGCCCTCGGCCAGCATGACCCGCCTGGCCCGCTCTCGCACTGCCTCCCTCACCAGTGCCAGCTCGGTGGATGGCAGCCGCCCGCAGCCCTGCACCCACTCGGAGAGCAGCGAGGGGCTGGGCCAGGTCAACCACACCATGGAAGTGTCCTGTTGAAGCCCTGGGTCCCGCCGAAGACACCCACCTGTCCACTTGCATCGACCTGCCGTCCCACTCCCATCCTTGCACCTGCTCATTTTCCCTTTATTTTTGTGAGGGTGTAGGGGGGGAAATGGGGGTTACTTCTCTTTTGTTTAAAAAAAATGAGGGGCTCTATTTTAGATGCTGCAGCTGAACAGTCGTCAGATGGTTTAAGGAGCTCACTACTCCCTACCCCCAACTCACTCAACTTCACTTGGAATTAGACCCCTCTCACCCAACCCCCAGCGGCCCGAGCACAGACAGACAGACAGACAGAGACAAGGCAGGGGTACAGGGAGGAAGGCAAGAGTCTGAGTCCTTCTCTGGCCAGGATCCAGACAGTGTCCTAGATTCCAGAAAACGTGTGGGATGACCCTTTGGGCCGGCAGGTTTGCAGACAGGATGGAGTTTTGAGAGTGGTGGATGCTGGCACAACAGGAGCCTGGGGTCCAGCTCAGGTACTGGCATGAGAGCCAGGAGACAGTAGCGGGGAGCACTGGGGGTCAAGGAGCCTTGGAGCTTTGAAGGCCCCTTTCCCCAACCCCTGCACCAAGCCCATCTGTTTTTGTTTTTTAATACATGTGACAATCATCTGAATAATAGCCACAAGGGGGCGCTCCTAGCAGGCGGCTGTTTGCCTGGTGTTCTCTTGTGCCTGGCTGGTGCTGTAGGGCCAAGTAGGCAGGGCTTTTAAAGGGAGTTTCTCTGCCCAGGGAAGACAGAACATGTAGGACCCTGAGGAACCCCACAGACTGTCCCTTCCAACCCACCACATCCGGATCCTGGCCCTGAGGCAGAAGTCGACCATCTCCACAGTGACCTGACTGGGGGCTGAGGAAAAAGGCTGGGATGACCCTTGCATGTTGTCAGTGAGTGGCCAGAGACAGTGGTGGCTGAGTTGCTGCAGACCCCTTCTTTGCACCAGTCAGCAGGAGGTGGCCTGTGGTGTTTCTAGGGAGACTTCTGGTCAACCTGGGCTAACCTTTCCTGTAGGCATCACTAAGGAAGAGCAAGTTCATCCGGAGAGAAAGGGTGCACAAATCCTCATCTTTTCCATCTGAGTTGGTTGGAGGGGTGGGGCTGGGGCTTGCTGTGTTCTGGAATGGGAGGCTTCCCACACACCCTAGCCCTCTCCGGCCCCCAAAGCCCAGGACTGTGCCAGGTACTTCCGACCCACCCACCTTTCCAGGTAGAATTTCCTGGCTCAGCAGCCAGGACCCATTTGTCTCAGAGCTTAAATCAATTGCCTCAAACCCCAAAATAGGCAAAAAGAGGGGAGACAGCAATGAAAACCGAAGGGCTGTGGAGGAGGGTGTGTGGGGGGTGTTCTGAGGCTGAGGACACCTGCATGGATGTGTTTCCTCTGCACACATCACCCACCCCCTTCTGTAATCTTAAGCCATTACCAGACTGTGCTAGAGCCTGGCGAGTGTTAGTCTGTTCCTAGTGCTAGTCAGTCACGTGCTTCCTTTGACTATCAAGTGTGACTGTTTGAAAAGCTGGTAGAATTAATCCCTCTTACTGTAGATAGCACTGCGAATATTGGACTTTTTTTTTTTTTAAATTTTGCTGTGTTCTTTCAGATGAGATATCTATAAATATCTATACAGTATATATATATGTATATTGGGTCCCCCTGTGTGTGGTTTTCCATCAGAGGTAGTCTGCTTTCTCTGGTCAAGTTGAACTTTTAATGGAGTTTATTATCTTCCTCTCTGTACAAAGTGAAGAGCCTAATTTTGTGAATTCTGGTGGCTGATGTCATGAGACTTTCAGATGACAAAATGTAAAACAAAAATCCTTGTCAACGTAGAGTTAATTGTGCTGAAAAACTAATAAAGACGCTAAGAAGAATGTGAGTGTGGTGATGCCACGCCCAGAAAGGCAGAATGTTTAGATCGGTGTCTCCTAGGTTTAGGTGGGGTTGAGGGTGCAGGGGGAGGCCAGGGACTGTCCCCATTTCTACATCTCCAGCACTTGTCACATACATTATTTTGGTAGTCCTCACATTAATTCTACAGGATGGATATTATCTCGGTTTTACAGATGAGGAAACAGCTTCAGGATAAGGGATTTGCCCTAATAAGAGGCCACGTTGGGAGCTGAACTCGGCATTGTTTGACCTCAAAACCTAGATGTACCAGTAATCTCTACTTGCTGCCCCAGTTCTTTAAATTTAACATGTTACTTAGCTGCCCACATTTAACCACCGTCCATCACTCATTTATAATAAATATTGAGTCCGTTAGATGCCAGCTAATAGAGAAGTAAAGAAAAATAATATCTAGTATGTGCTATGCAGAAGATGAAAAACGGGAGGATACACTAGCGAGTGGAGGGAAAGAGGGCCTATTCTAGATCTGGGAACGCTCGCCGCGCCACCCCGGAACATCCACACGCAGACTGCTGTAAGAACAGCAGGAACACCGGAGCTAACAAGGGGCTTTGGACGCCCACCTGGGTGCGCTTTCCTCAGGCCAGCCGCCAGGCCCTCGGCTTCCAGTCCAAAAACCAGATTTTGTTCTAGCACCCAGACTTTAACACCTCGCAGGTTCCCAGCTCTAGGAGAGTCATCAAAGGAGAGGGTTGTACCTGGCTCAGTAGGTTCGAGGCGTCACCGGGACACCCCTTCCTTTACTCAGACCACGCGTCTTCTGAACTCAGTTGGGGGCCCCACCCCATTGCCGTGTGGTCGACCTAGACTCAGCAACTCCCTAAGACAGAGTAGAACTGCCCATGGGGTTTCCAAGACTCTTATCTTTACGGAAGCAGACTACCAACAGCTGGTGAATTCCATCGTCGACCTCTCAGCAGCCGAGCGCTTAACCTAGGCTCCTTCCTTCAACTGGGGGCAACTGGATTCAAAGAGGATGTTTCAAGAGGAACTATTTCACCGGGAGCAAACCCTCATGGCTCTCTCGGGTGGATGCTAAAACCACGTGGTTCCAAGTGCCGGCTGGCCCGCCCCAGAGGCGTGGTCAGGCCGCCGGAAGCGCCCGTTTGGATCTGCTAACAGCAACGGCCTTTTGCGCTCTGACCATGGAGACCGAGGCTAAGCGCCGGCGGGTGAGTCCCGGGCAGCCGATGCAGGGCCCACTTCTCTCCGCTGCCCCCCACCGAACGCCACCCCGCCCCGGGACGTCGTCCCGCTCGCGCCCTCTCCGCTCCCTCCCGTGGGTCACCTGCCCCTGTCCGCGCGCCCCCTCCCCCACCCAGAGCCTTGCCTCCCCGCGCGCGCGCGTGCACGCGCACGCGCCGCCGTCTCCTCCCGCCCCCAGCAGGCCTTCCTGGGTGGGGCCCAGTCACTGCGCTCACTTGTCCAGGTGGCGGGGCCCGTGGGCGGCGGCGACGAGGATCCGGACCCGGTGGCGGGCTTTCTGAGCTGGTGCGGGCGGGTGGGGCTGGAGTTGAGTCCTAAGGTGAGTGAATGGGCGGCGGGCTGGAGGGAGGGGCGGCGGGGACGCGGCCAGCTGTGACCAGCCCGGCCCCTTACTCAGGTGGCGGTGAGTCGGGAGGGCACGGTGGCCGGCTACGGCATGGTGACCCGGGAGAGCGTGCAGCCTGGGGAGCTGCTGTTCACGGTGCCGCGGGCTGCGCTTCTGTCTCAGCACACTTGCTCCATCGGCGGCCTGCTGGAGCGAGGTGGGCAAGCCGGCAGGCGGGCGGGGGTGCCGGGACGCACCGCGGGGCGCCGAGGCCCTCACCCTGCGTCTCTCGCAGAACGAGGCACGCTGCAGAGCCAGTCGGGTTGGGTGCCGCTGCTGTTGGCGCTGCTTCACGAGCTGCAGGCTCCGGCTTCGCCCTGGAGCCCCTACTTCGCGCTGTGGCCCGAGCTGGGCCGCCTGAAGCACCCCATGTTCTGGTGAGAGCCGTGGGAGAGATTAGGGAGCGCTTGCAGGGCAGCCTGTTTCGGCCGCCCTGTCCTCGAGCGCCGGTCCTGGTAGGGCGTGTTGAAGGGAACCTGGATGGGGGTGTCACTACAGGCCCGAGGAGGAACGCCGGCGACTGCTGCAGGGCACAGGAGTGCCTGAGGCCGTGGAGAAGGATTTGGCTAACATCCGCAGGGAGTACTATACCATCGTTCTGCCCTTCATGGAAGCACATCCGGAGCTCTTCAGCCCCCGGGTTCGCTCCCTGGAACTCTACCAGCAGCTTGTGGCTCTCGTGATGGCCTACAGGTCAGTGAGTAGAACTTGGAGGACTGGACCCTGCTTTTAGAGCTATTTGTGGCTGGAACCTATCTACCAGTCTTGGATGGGGAAGATTTGGCAATCTGCTCCCATAAAATTACAGCCTAGAAAACCGTATGGGCCGTAGTGAAAATCAAGTCCACATAGCTAACATTGAGGGACAGGAAAAGGAACAGTGAACCCCTCACCCAAGAGTGGGCCTTAGCCAAGTTCTCTCCCTCTCTCTCAGCTTTCAGGAACCACTGGAGGAAGACGATGATGAAAAGGAGCCAAATTCCCCCTTGATGGTGCCTGCTGCAGACATACTAAACCACTTAGCTAATCACAATGCCAATCTAGAATACTCGCCAGTGAGTAGATCCTGCCCAGTTCTTGTTTTTTTATGTGCAGTGATGATTGGGCTTGTGATTCAAACCAATGTGACATTTATGCTAGCCTGGTAATTAGCTAAAGGCTCACTCCCCAATTCATGCTGAAAACAGGTGTAAGTTAGCTCTTCCTGCATCTACTTGCTTTTTACTTAAGTATAATGCCAATAAAAATGTTTGAACACAAACTTATTTCGAATCCCTAAAAGAAAATGGCAGTTAACTCTCTGACAAACTATTCAGCCATCCTTTATTTGGAGCTGGAGGTTGCTGTCTTGCACAGCCATACTTCATTCTTCCCTTCCCTGCTCTGTGTAGTGCCACTGAGCCAAGGTAGGTACTGCCCCTGTGGACAGCAGCCCGAAACATGAGTCTCACTGAGGGGGTTTTCATAGGTCAGGGGTCTAGGACTATCCCAGGGCTGTGATTAATCAACTATATTTGCTGTATAGAAAGTTGCAAGAAAAAAGTTTATGGAATTAAGAATTAGGAAGTAGGGCTGTTATTTCTTAATCCTTGTTTCCATTGTCTTTCCCCACTTTGAACTGGGTTTAAATTATTCTTAAAAGCTAGCAACTTTGTAGGTGCTGAAAATGAGTAATCAAGCAATTCACCTAATGAAACATTGAGGCTGAGCTGTGTAAGCTTCACCCCTTTCATTCTGCAGTGCAGGGTCAGAGAGGACTTAAAGGCAGACGTTGGTATAGCGTCAGTCTATGGCTGAACTACCCCTGCTGGAGGCTCTTCTGAGGGAGAGAATCTTCCTGGGGCTGGCCTGGGAAAGGCCTGGCCGCAGCTTCTCCCTTCCACGCTAGGACTGCCTTCGGATGGTTGCCGCCCAGTCCATTCCTAAAGGCCATGAGATTTTCAACACTTACGGGCAAATGGCTAATTGGCAACTGATTCATATGTACGGCTTTGTTGAACCATATCCTGGCAACACGGATGACACGGCTGACATTCAGATGGTGACAGTCCGTGAAGCAGCATTACAGGGTAAGTGTCTGATTAACTGTCAGTCTTGAACACTGGTGGATGTCTTTGTACTCACCCATCCCACTCTACTTCCCACACTCCCAAGTTCAGGAACTCTGCTAATAGCAGTTGCCCCCCTCCCCTTTGGGGGGTCGGGGGGGAGGGTAGACTAGGTGGTAGAATAAAGGAGAAATGAGCCCTTGCTATACTGGCTTTCACCCTATTGCTTTTTTTATTTACAGGAACAAAAGTTGAAGCTGAAAGGCTTCTACTGAATGAACGCTGGGATTTCTTATGCAAACTGGAGATGGTGGGGGAAGAGGGAGCCTTTGTGATTGGGCGGGAAGAGGTGATAACTGAAGAGGAGCTGACTACCACACTCAAGGTAAAGGCCTGAGAAGGTGAGAAGATGGGAGGTGTGTGGTGGGCTGAACGTAGAGGACACTTTTAATAAATGCTGCCAAGACAGGTGGGAGCCTCCTCTAAATCATCTTCAGAAGCACACAAGTAGTGCATCTTAAATAAAGGGCCGCATGGTTGCTTCTAGGTACTGTGCATGCCAGCCGAGGAGTTCAGAGAGTTTAAAGACCAGGATGGCTGGGAAGACGGTGACAGGGAAGAGGACAGCCTGACAATCACAGATATCCCCAAGCTCAGAGCATCATGGAGACAGCTTCTTCGGGACAGTGTCTTGTTGACCCTGCAAACCTATGCCACAGACTTAAAAACGGAGGAAGATTTACTCAGTAATAAGGAGGCATATGCCAAACTCAGCTGGAGGGAACAGCAGGCCTTACAGGTTCGCTATGGTCAGAAGATGATCTTACATAACTTGTTGGAACTGACAAGTTAGCAGGCTGCCCTGTTGCCTAAAGGAACAGAGATGAGAACAACTTTATTGTAAGCTGATGCTTGAAATGAAGGAAAATTTGGATCTTGCTATTCTTATTTAAATATCAAAAGGAAAACTAGCAAAAGGGGTTATTCTGGCTGGGATTCACTCCGAGTAAGGGTGACGTGTTTAAGGACTAGGGACAGGAGACTTAGGAATCACTGCTAATTGGTAAAACAGAATAAAACAACCAAAAATTTTGTTTACCCAAAGCCAGCAAAAATGGGGTAGTAACAGGCCTTCTCATTATATTCTAGCATTTCATAACATGGACTTTGGAGGCAGATACAGCTGGTTCAAATCTGGGTCTACTTTGAGTGAGTTACTTCACTTTATTTTTTTAAAGACTCTTCACTTCCTGTTAAAGGACTCAGCAAACTATAAAACTGGTACAGAAAGAGCACTCAGTGATGGCCGTCACTTTAATCCCACCCTCAATTATCTAACCTGCAGTCTGAGGTTTGCTCCAGATGGTACAACGCACCCTGCAGGGAATGAACCCTAAGGCCCCAAGGACATTCAAGCCCCACTCATGTAAGACTTCAATTATTTAATTTTGAATTTTTTCATCCTTTCTTAAAACTTGACAGTCATCATCAAAGGTAAGGTAAATTTTAAGTGGGAAAAAATTTAAATATATACTCATTTTCTTTTTAAAATTACATCAAAGACCATGAGTGTAAAAGAACGTTAAAGAAAAATGGATTTTTTGTAAAATGTGTAGTTCAGTTTAACCAGAGACCTGCTCCAACAATTTCACTGTTGAAAAGGAAACAGAAGAAAAACACTATACAAAAAGCATTTTCCTTGCTTGTTTAGCATGCCAGATCAGTGGGAGAGAGTGATCAGTTCATTCAGCAAAAAGTCACCCTCCACCTTCTTCCTCGCCACCAGCAATGGCTGCTGCTACTGAGAAAGGCACAGTGGACGCGCATGCGCGACGTGACTTCGATGTTTACAGTGTGCACACACCTACAAGACGTGGGGGAGCTAAAGCCCAGGAGCTAGAAAGGCTACAAAATACAACACATGGACCAATACATTTACAAAACATTCAGAATCCTTACAAAAGGGGCTGTACTGGTCCTTTTTACTTTTTTGTTGTTAAACTCATATGGCCATTCAGTGCTAACGGGGAAAGGCCGTTCATAAGGTTTGGTTCCCTTTCTTTTCCCCATAATTTACAAGTATCAGGAAAGACAAAGAGCTTTAGGCCTGGTCTGATTTCCCTGTATAAAAAGAACTGACTGTTTCACAGGCCCAAGGGGTATCCTCTCCAGGAAAGATGAGAAGCTGGTACAACTGTTGCTCTCCCTGCAGAGTCAGCTTCGGATTGGGGCTGGGGAAGAGGCAAGACAAAAAAAAAAAATACCACAGGACCTCAATCTTGAGCCCCTTACCACATTCCCTGGCGTACCAAACTGCTGCATGTCCACATTTATCTAACAACTTGATCTTCAATTCAAGGTCCCCTGTCCACATTAAAAAAATAAGTTACATAATATTTAAACTGGCTTTTCGCTATTCTTTGGGATACCAGAAATGTCCGCAGACATGGAGCTATGTCCCCAGACAAGTGCACGGCATCAGTAGCTGCCTCTTTTATACGTTGGGTAGGTATCAGTTTATCCACTTGCCCTGGACACATTTTGCACAAACCCAAGAATTTCCAGACAAAGGTTTTCTCTTTCATATATTTACACAAGTTCAAAATGATATTCACAGCATCTTCTAAATTTTGGCCAAGAGTCAAAAAAATGCATTTGAACTTTGGAACGTGCCCACATAGACAGCAGGCTGACCCCGACAGTAGTGGGGGCAGATACCCGGGAACCAGAGGGCTAGGAAAAGTCAGGAGGAGCCAGAAGGATTCTTCCGTCAGTTTATCAACTTCGTGCGATGGGCCCTCCCGGCTGATAAGCTTACAACAGAGATGCAGTTCCATCTAACTGGCACCTGTCCCTTCCATTACTTGCTGAGCTTGCTTCTGTCCCATACAGCACTGTGCGACCGACTGGAATAACCTGAAGAATGGTGACAGTTAAAATCTTATTTGTGAGAAAAGTTCAGACCTAGCAATACCTACTACACATACAGCTTCTCATTTGCTTTAACTACAATTGCCTTAATCACCAACCCAAGCTGGAGACATCAAATGAGTCTCATTTTCCTGTCCCATTCCTACATAATTAACTTTTCACTCACTTTTCAATTTCTGGGGCACAGTGTACAAACTCGTGGTTCCAGAACTTAAATGCTGGATTTTTAATCAGCTCAATGAAAGTAATGAGAAGACCCCAAGGATGTGGCCTATTTACAATCAACCGTTCCAAGAGAACCCTGGAGAAGGAGAAAAAAGAGTTAATGCACAGAGAAACATACAAATTCACGACAACTCTACTACCTTTTTTCGAACTCATCCCTGATTATTAAACCACATGCACAAGTTGTTGGCTTTTACTAAAGAGAGTGAATTAATTTTTATACACAGCATGGTTAATGTAGATGGATTCTGGAATTAGAACACCTGTGTTTAAATCCTGGCTTTTCACTTAAACGGAACCCTAGAAGACTACTAACAAAGTAAGGATAATAGTATCTGTCTCTCAGAGTGGCTGAGAATGAGATGGAGAGAAAAAAGCCCACAAAGCACATGAACAGCACAAATAGAAAGTAATCACTTAAAAGAATGAATACCCAGCATAAGTGAGGAAATAGGAAACAAAGAATTCAAACACTACTAGTGCCTATGAAAACTGGCAGTATTCATACTGTTTGACCTACCAACTGTACTTCAAAATTTACCCTAAGAAAATAATGAAACACATGAATGAAGAAGTAAGTACAAGGAAGTTCACTGCAGCTTTATATACACAACGGTAGGACATTAGCATCTAAACATAACTAATTAAACTTTGGTATGTAAATCTAAGGAATATCATACTTAGTGCCACAGGTACTAGTATGAGGTGACTGCACATGTAAAATTATGTTCTCAATATTTAAAGTATATGTAACCTCTCTCACTACAGTCTACCCACTGTCTCATCTCCAGTGCTGTAAAATCAATCTGAAATAGATTCCTAACTGCTGTTGCTAAAACAAGTATGATCCTCCTCCTGCTTAACAACCTTTAACCCAGTGGCAATGAGGAAAAGTCCAAGCTCCTTAATCCTTAACATAGTCTTTTAAAAAGCCTGCATAATTCGAGACCCTGGTTAAATTAAACGCCACCACCACCACCACCACCTTTGAGTGATGCCCTCAATCAAAATACGGTGCCTTTTACTGTAAACTTTTGATTCCAGCAATGATCATGATTTGTAATTCTCTGTGATTTTTCTGTTCCAGTATCATACTAAGCATTACTTGGAAAACCTGGCTGCCGTTGAGTCGATTACAACTCGTGGCGACCCTACAGGACGGTAGAAATGCCCCATGTGGTTTCCAAGGAGCAGCTGGTGGATTTGAACTGCCGACCTTTTGGTTAGCAGCTGTAGCTTGCTGTAGCTCTTAACCACTATGCCACCAGGGCTCTGACTAAGCATTAGGAGGGCAGAAACCATGTTTATTTTATTCACAACTATACTGCACACCTAACATTACTAGACAAAAAGACGCTCAGTGAACACTGAATGCATGGAAAAAATCAGAGAATTCGTAATGGGGGCGGAGGATACCGTTTAAGAAGCACTTGAAAAACAAGTTTCTCTCTTACCTTGTGATCTGTTCTTGGATAGCTTCAGTGTTGGCCTCTGCAAAAAGGTACAGCATGGTGCAACTGAAGTAATGTGTGTGGCTGTTTGGGTACCGTAGTTGATTTGCAATTGCATTCAAGAAGAGATACCGACCTAGAAATGAAGAAAATGCAGTTGAGTGAGGCCTCGCTCTGAGAGGCCAACATAGAAACAAACAGTTCTAACTGGCTAGGGTTTGGCTTTCTATATGGGCTTTCAAAGGAATTTTTCTTTGGTCTAAAACAGAGATTCTCAAATTTTTGGTTTCAGGACCGCAAAGAACTTTTGTCTCTATGGGTTTTATTTCTGTATTTTCCACATTAGAATTATTTTTAAGATTTCAAAGAGTTCATTTAAAAAAAAAAGAATAAACCCACTATGTTAATCTAAAAAACATGTTAATAAAAAAATATTTTTTTTAGTGATGAGTAACATCGTTTTACATTTTGCAGAACTCCTTCAATGTCTAACTTAATAGAATACAGCTATATTCTCATTTCTGTTTCTGCATTCAGTCACTCTGCTGCAGTACCACATTTCATGTACCCTCTGGAAAACTCCACTGTAATACCTGTCATAGCATGGCAGCGAAAAAGGCAAATACGTTGTTTTACTATCATGAAAACAGTTTTTACCTCACAGCTTTCCTAAAAGGGCCTTGTGGATATCTCCAAGGGTCCCAGACCACACCTTGAGAACTGTTAGGCTAAACTATATTGGAATAAATATTAACTATGCTTGGTTGCCTGCCTTTGCTTGACATTATTCATGTCTCTGAGGGTATCACAGTGGGTCTTAACAACACTTCCCCCCTAAAGGCTGCCTGCCTTTTATTTCTGGGCTCTTAGTGGTATCTCAATCTTGATATTAAGATGTCTCAAATCCCATCTACAAATAGGACACAGTATATATACTTAAGATTAATCAGCCTCTCAAGAATCCATGGCAAAACTAGCTGTCTTTCTGAAGTTTATCTGTGCTAAAAGGAAGACGATATAAGAATGAATATAGAGCACCAAAAGAAATGTAGCTCAGCCAGGCAACCTACAACAGAAGTAATACTGTGAATTTTTTGCAGACCAAGTTGAGACAGTCCCATTCATTAATCTTTATGAACCCAACATTTAACATGTTGCCTGGAAAGAAGGTACCAAAACTGGAAAAGGCAGGCTGACAAAAGCATGTAACATGAGCCTATGTTTAAAGAGAGATTAGTAAAAGAACCGTGTTTATTTTCACACTAAAAAAATACAATCACACACCAAAATATTAACTGATGGGGTAGGATTCTGGACAATTCTTTCCTTTATGCTGTTCTGTGTTTTCTGCATTGAGCAGACTAACATCCAACTAAAGATATAACCACCAGCCAGACCTATACTATACCAGGAGTCTTTCCCCGTTGTGCTTAAAACATTTTCTGTTTTTGTGATAACTCAGATTGTGGCTAAAAGTACACATCTCGACTCTGAGAATTGTCAGGCTTCACTCACCTTCAGTGTCCAAGTCCACAGCCAGGTTCTGGAAGATATCCATGTGTGCTGAGTGGGTGATCGTGCTCATAGAAGGCGTACTGCCCTTGTTGTGAATGTGTGCAATGGCCTGAGTCCCTACATAGAGCACCAGTGCGTTGATGAGCTGGAGGTTGTAGCGATTGCCAGGCTCACTGGACACCTAAATAAGCAAAGCAGAAAACTTCTGATTTACTGACTCCCACAGAGGATTGATTCCATCGTAGTATTTTGAAACCCTTCTTGTATCTTCATGGAAAGGCTGAACTGTTCTCAACATTCTTTGTGATTTAAATTTTAGAAACTGAATTTGTGTGGTTAATAGCCTAAGGGTGGTTACACCTGCAACAGAAACAGGATTTTCCTCAGGAAGCCAAAGCTTTAATAGGTACCATCACTGTGCTCATGCCACAGCTCTACTGTAGTCTTTGTAAGCTCAACATATGGCACAATCCCAATTTTTAAAGACTTGGAGAGGGAGAAAGTTGTAGTGGCATGGTATGGGAAGACTGAACAACTTCAAGTCATTCCATACAGCAAATTAAATCAGAATCCACTTATATTTAGAAAAACCTTGGGGTAGAGACAGGCAACGACTGTCAGTGGTTTATTCTTAAGAGAAAATCAGACAGTCCATACCCTGGATGCCTCTTCCAGACTACAGCATTGTTTCTGATAAACTGAACCAGTAAAGTTTATAGTCCATTTAATCCCATCCAACCATTAGAGCTGACGGGATGATTTAAAATCTTTAAATCAAAGCTTGGCAACTAGGGTTTGAAAAGACTAACTCACAACTGGGCCACACACAGGATTGTATAATTCACACACCAAGAGCTTTCTGTGGAAAACACAGCTGAAAAATTTAGTTCAAGATATACTAAACCTTTCAAGACCCTATTATTTTCTGCTTTTTTTTTTTTAATGCCATGTGTTTTCATTAATGGAAGCTGAGTCATGGACTGTGACTTTCCGGTTGGTAATACGGATTTTGAGAAATATTTTGTGGGCATACATGGTTATCACAAAACTTGCGGGTTCTTGGGTACCATGATTGGGTGCCTGCCTTTCCCACCAGTCATGGGTAGCAGAAGTATTGTGGAGTGCTTTCCATTAGGTTACATGGGGAGCCTCTGGTTTTCCAAACAGGACACATACATAAAACCAAACCCACCAAGGCTCCCCTAACTATCACACAGGTAACCATAAATATGCTTACAAGGCTTATCTAGCTGTGCCAAAAGAGACAAAAGTTTTACCCAATCATACTTCCTGGATGCACTACCTCACATTTAAGCATAATACCCCAGCTATTTTGCTTCAACAAACTTTTTTTTGCCTTTCACCATTACCTAAGTCCCACTGGAGGGCAGCAAATACTTTCAGTGGAAAAAGTAGACTCCCTAGAAACCTGCGAGCTGGAAAAAGTGGGTAGGCAATCATATATCCCAGGGATCCTGAAAGGGCTAATTAACCTGTAGGTTGCTGCGCAAATCCGACAAAAAAGTAACTGGCGATCGAGTTTTGAGATAGGAGTCCAAATCCTTTTTGAATTGAGGTGGCATCACTCCAGTGAAATTGGTGAGAATCCGAGGTGCAATGTTAATTTCACTCAACATGTCCACCTGCCACAGATAAATTCAAGAATCACAACAAGAAACATTTTGTAGGAGACTGATAGCAAAATGTATCTATGCCAGGAAGTGGTAGGATTGTTTTTTTCCTAAAGCTATATACATTATAAATGTCTTTAAGAGTAGAGTTGCTGTATTTTATTGGTTTGATGTGTCTTTAATTAGTTTTTAAAAAGGAGGGCATTGGCTATCATTACTCTAAGAATCTATACAGAAAATGAAAGGAACCTCCCATTCTGTATGTAATGCTGTTGGTGTGCTGTCGCATCAATTCTGACCCATAACGACCCTAAATCACAGAGCAGACCCGCCCCATAGGGTTTCCTTTATGGGAGCAGACTGCCAGATCTTTTCTCCCGCAGAGCCACTGGTGGGTTCAAAATGCCCACGTTTTGGTTAGCAGCTGGGCATTTAACCATTGCACTACCAGGGCTCCTTCTGTATATATTACTTTTATAAAGTAAAGCAAGATAAGCATCATTTCTGGAGAGGACTAGTTTGCACCATTAACTGATTTTTTTTCTAGACTGGGATTTCAAAATAGGAATCCAAGATGAGATTTCTTAATTCATAAAGAGCCCCAATCTTTTAAAAGAAGCCCAACACAACAAAGTAGGAGACATCACACACTTGCTACTTTAAAAAAAAAAGAAAAGTGAAAGAAAAGAGTAGAACATACATAAAAATCACAGTAACCATGTTAGGGTGGTGTGATTTTAAGAAGTCCCTTCTCTAAGTTAGAAGTTACTTTGACAATTTAAATAAAATACAAGCACTGAAAAATCATCTCTGAAACAGGAATGTAGGAGTATTACAAAGGCCTGTTTGTTCTGCAACTCTTTGCCATATAAAAGACACCCAGCAAACGACTGGCCCAACAGCTAGGTTGAGGTTCTATAAATATAGCTAAATTTAATACAAAAATTAAGATAAAAACAGCAATTACATAAATACTGAGAACCAAAATTTAGCAGCAGCAATGTCATGCCCTGTTAAGTGTAACAAACATGATTGCTTCCCCCAAACAGTACCCTTACCTAATGAAATAAACTTGAGGAGAGGAATTTAAACAGCCAGCTTATCAAAGAAAGGGCTGAAGTAGTAGGAATTAAAACTTTCTTTTCCTTCAACTATTTGAATCTTTACCTTTAGATTAGGAGTGAATGGGTCTGGGAGTCTCATGTTTCTTGGGAAGGCACTCAGGATCAGATTTCTTAGCTGGATACAATTAGGTGGGATCACATCACAGAACCCATAATGGTAATCACAAAGGAACTCTGGGAAATCATGCAAAAGAACCAGCAGCACTCTTAAAGTGCCCTGTTTTTTTTTTGGGGGGGGAAAAAAAAAAAAAAACATTAGCTGTTTCCACACTAAGAAAACAGGAGTTAAGATTTTTCCTATTATGAATTGAACTCAAGTAAAAAAGGCAAAAGTATACTTCAGTAACATTAAAAAAAAAGTTATAGGCTTTAACCAACACTAACAATATCACAGGTCATTAATCTTGATAAGGAGTTTTTAAAATCAAACTGAAGCTCTCAGCAAGGCCAAGATGGCTGATGACTAGGTTCTCAATAAAGGGTTAATCCAGGCCACTCTGAGAAAGCAGGGGAGGAAGACAAAAAGTAATGTATGTGCTCAGAATGTTCCAGGAAACATGTGACTCAAATGTGATGTCCTCGGAAGGAATCTTTTGCCCAGATGGTCTTCTGGAAGGAGACAGGATTAACTGATATGAATAAAAAGCTGTTTTTGAAATGTTTGTGGGATTAGTCATGCCTAACTTTTGTGTATAAAATATCAACTTGCTCAGAAAGGTGCACTTTGTAGTCTTCCTGCGTGCTGCCTGATGTAAACTGTTATATTCCCTTAATAAAACTCTTTACTTTTGCTTTCAACAGACTAGAGACTTTTGTGATATTTCCGGTGTCACATTTGTGGGATTCAAAGGTGCATTACTGTAGGCAATCCTGAGGCACTGAGGACCAGGCAACAGCACCAGTAGAGCCATTTTTGGCCTCACTGTCTCCACAGAATCTCAGGAGTCATCCTCAGGTAAATAACCTCTCAAATTTGGGCTCTGCTTCCTTTTGAGTGTAGCCCTTGAAGTCTTATTGAGGGATCTGCTGCCTTCGTAAAGGTAAGCAAATTTAGTTTCACTTGGTACTTGTGCAAGTCTGTTTTGGTTTTGTTTCTGCAGAAATTGACTCCTTCATCAATTGGAGGGTCTGCTGAATCTTTACGAGGTTGACTGCCCAGAACTTCAACTTTGCTCCCAGGGGAACTCCAGACTCCAAAAGCCACCCACACACAAAAAAGATAACTTCCTTATAGCAGACCTCCTACCAATGCTATCAAGCAGAGGGAGGTCCCTCTAATAATTTGAGAATGAAAAACCATAAATAAGAAATGGAAGGCTCACGGGACTGGGAAAATTTAGACTCACATATAACAGTTTTCTAAGTCCCTAGCACTGAGAACACCCAGTGCAAAGAAAGAGAAACAAAGTAAAGAACACTTCAAGATAGCACTGTGTTGAGCAGCCTTGAAGAAACCTTAGGGGCTCCCTCTAGAATGTGCTGATAACTGACCCTGCCAAGATAACTGAATAGCAACATAGTCGCAGCTGCAGTAAGAAATAGGAATTTTAAAATGGGAGGACTGCCTCCTTGTCTCTAGGCAATTGGGCTGCACCCATGCTGCTTGCACTTGAAATGGTGTAAGTGTGACTCCACAAATGACTTTGAGGGTTCTGCCAACTGTACCCAAATCTTCTGACCTTCAGAAATGATCAAGCCTAGGTCCCTCTGTCACCAGGGAGTACCAAAGGCCCTCTGGTTACAATTAAAGTTCAGTGAGTTTGCATTTGTGTTGCCCTTCTCAGAGAACTTTTAATGCTCAGCTTTAATCAAAGGATCTGAATAAAATCTCTCCATCTGAGACTCTGGCAAATTAATGAGTTTTTCTAATCAATCTCATCCAAAAATTGCTATACAAGTATCCCTTGCTTTTTGAAAGTTCGCTTTATGCCACTTCACTTTTACGAAAGACCTACATTAGTACCTTTATCTCTAACCAAAAGAAATCCAAAGAGGATTTTTGCTTTTAGGAGAAAAGGCAGAAATAGCGTTCAGTGTTTGTTTTGCAGTGAGCACCCTGAGTGAGAGTGCTGCCATGCTCCTTCCCCAGGAACTACACGCAGCATCTCAGCTTTTACTATATGTGTTATTTTAGGTTTTATGTGTTATTTGGTATGATTTGGTAGGTTATTTTTTGGGTCTGGAAGCTAAAAAACTTTTTCCCATATAAATTAATGGTAATCGCTTCTTTGCTTTATGCCAGTTCAGCTTAAGAAAGGCTTCACAGGACTCTTCTACTTTCAGACAGCAAGGGAAACCTGCATACATTTTAAAAAAACTAGACTGTGACATATACTACTGTATAAACCTGGTTTTTGAGCTGGACTCACAGACCAGTAAGTTTATGCAGTTTTTCTGTTTTGTTTTGTTCTGAAAGCTTGCCTCTAGTCGAGAGCACTGTATCTGAGTTTCTGTATCAGGTTGAAGGCCATGTCTGGTGTTTTTCAAGGGGCTGTCTAAAAGCTCAGTTCTTTTCTCTTCCAAGAAAGACTACTTCTTGCACCTGGGCTTTTAGTAGCTACTCTGAGTAACTGATATGTCAGTCCATTTGAAAAGTACACCAAAAAGGGATAGACTATTTTGACTGGTATAACAAAGCCTTAAAAAGGGACAAATTATTCTAAATTGCTTCTCTAAAGGATCCTATAAAGCATGCAAAAGACAGGATTATGAAAATATAATAAATTTCCTACCTCTGGATGGTATTATTAGATTATAATAGCTCTTCAAGCAGCCTTATTCTGATTGGTTTATAAATAAGTGCTTACATAAATTCATTACTCCTACTATTCCCAGAAACTAATGAAAGTGAATTTGTTCTAACAGAAGTTTTTATGTTTTGTAGTATGTCAGATTAAAAACAGTTTCCAAGATCTTTTTTGCTTATTAGGCTAGACTGAGTATGCTAAATGTATTTTGTTAAATGAAAACAGTCATTTTGTCTTAAAATAAAGACTGCTTGTTTCAAAAAACACACACACACAAAACCTGGATGGATATGGAAGTCTCTGGAAGACACAAAGACACAAGGAAAATATTATCCCAAAAGACAGAAGGGGCCACGTAAACCAGAGACGCCATCAGCCTGAGACCAGAAGAACTAGATGGTGCCCGGCTACCACCAATGACTGCCCTGACAGGGAAAACAACAGAAAGTCCCTGACAGAGCAGGAAAAAAGTGGGGTGCAGAACTCAAATTCTAGTAAAAAGACTAGACTTAATGGTCTGAGACTGGAGGCACCACAGAAGACATGGCACCCAGACACTCTGTTAGCCTAAAACTAAAATCATTCCTGAAGCCAATTCTTCAAAGATTAGACTGGACTATAAGATATAAAATGCTACTTGTGAAGAAAGTGCTTCTTAGCTCAAGCAGATACATGAGTCTAAATGGGCAGCTCCTGTCTGGAGGCAAGATGAGAAGGCAGAAAGGGACAGAAGCTGGCTGAATGGACACAGAAAATTGGGGTGGAAAAGAGGAGTGTGCTGTCACAGTATGGGGAGTGCAACTAGGGTCACATGGCAATGTGTGTATAAAGTTTTCTATGAGAAACTGACTTGAACTGTAAACTCCCATTTAAAACACAATTTAAAAAAAAAAAAAAGTCTGATGGATTTGAGAATTTTTAGTTTTAATATCCAATAACAAAGAACTGAGTTTATTGCTACTGGAATAATGGATTTTCTTTGATTACTGGGTTGAAGAGGTAATTTTATTCTACGTGCAATCTCCCTCTAAGGCAAGGGTTCAATACAATAAATTCCTAAATCAAAAACCAAGCTGTATGTCTTTGGAAAAAGTTAAGGTTTTTACCTTTAAGATCTTTAAATAACTCAAGTATTGTTCCTCAGTGACCTATGATAAACTCCTGACAATTGCAAAATTTCACGGAAAGCCAGAAAAGGATTTCTGGTTTATAAAGAGAAAAATGCTTTAAAAATATTTTTAAAAAGTTTATCTACTGTGTTATGAATTGCATGGCCAATGTTATCAAATCAGAAGATGTGTTTAATTTTCGGATAAATTTGGGTTGAAGAATACTAGTACATTTCAAAAATTGTATAAATTACTAGAAATGTGTCAATGTTCTCTCTGTCCCTGATATGCTCTGGTGCTACCTGGCCTAGTATTAATCAAAGTACAGTATTATCAGTCATAACTGCAGTCTCTTTTTTTTAAGTATTGACTTGGGAACTACTTTAATTTAAAAAGCAGCATCATCTAGGCCAGTGGTTTTAACTGTAGAATTCACATTGTTTACCCATAGTTTTTATTACTATTTGAATATCCAGAGAATTCCTAATCTTAGTATATCCTATTTATTATTATGTCTCAAGATTATTACATGTTATATCTGAAGCTCTTTGAAAATAAGGTTAATCATCATGTTTAGAAATATGTTTGTCTAAGTTTTTTAAAACCGGCTATATTTAGTTTTGCATTACTTTTGTAGTTAATTCCTAGCAGGTCTTTCACCTTTAAGAAGAATTACTGTTACAAGTTAACCAAGGACATTTTAAATTTGTCATCTGCAGAGAAGTTTTACTTTGCCAATTCATTGAAAATGTCTGACTAAAATATTTCAAAAAAATAGACTAAGATTTCTAAAACTCTTATATAGAAGCTGACATGAGTTTCAGACTGCTACTGATCCAGAATTGCATGGAACCAAAATTAACTATGACTGAGTTAACTAAAAGAATTACTATAAGGTTT
Source organism: Trichechus manatus latirostris (assembly GCF_000243295.1). Classification (NCBI taxonomy): domain Eukaryota; kingdom Metazoa; phylum Chordata; class Mammalia; order Sirenia; family Trichechidae; genus Trichechus; species Trichechus manatus. Next base: position 9,912,022 of record NW_004443950.1, on the reverse strand, counting down.
ATATGAGCATACTGTTGATATTTAATGTTCTATTTTCTAGAATAATTACTGGAAAGCCCATGGTCCTCCCTTATTTTGCCCATACTGACTTCACATTGTTCAACCTGAATTGTTAAAATATTATCACAGGTTAAAGAAACCTTTGATGACCAGAAACCAGACTTCTAAAATCTGCCTAACCTTACCCTGGGAGACAATATATATACATTTTTATTTTTATTTTTTATTTTTTTTAGAAAACACACTGATTAAATGACCCATTAGGAACCCCACTGAAAAGGATCATACCTAGTTGTCCTCATCAACATGTGTGCCACCAAAAGTAGAAGGAGTCAAACCCTAAATCCATCTATTACAACTGACAAAAGCCAAGCTGCCTCTGTAGACCAGCCAGCCTCCATGGAACTAAAAATCTCCCTGAGACACTCCACAAGCTAGAAGCAGATGACATTTGAGATAAACAGCTAATCCTAAGATCATGGAACAAGATTCCATGCATCCTGCTGAACTTTTGGACTTTGCTTTATAATTGTAGCTATCCTTATGCTGTTAACATTACCCCATTACTTCTCGTCTTGTTCCTTAGTAATTTTATGCAACATGAAAGTCCATTTAAGTTTTATACTTCTCTTTGTAGTAATTTCTTCTCCTTTTTTGGTATCTTTAGTTAGTTACCCAACAGCCGTGGTTCTTGGTTATGCTTATTATTACAAACTGGACTAACTCTTTTGATCATTATAATGTTAGTCATAGGACTTGTTAAACGTATTATGCATTATGTATCTAACTTTTGCAGTCATACTGCCAGATGCAAAGTTATGCAAAGGATTATATATCTTGAGGAAATTCAAGTTTCTGGAACTTCCAAGCTTGTGCCCTAGCCTATGTCACCTTTTGTATTGCTGAAATGTTCCTCTAAAAATTTCAGCCTATCAACTCCATGCACACTTTACCATCAGATCACAAGAAGCAGTGACTAAGCAACAGCATGGTAAAGATACTAGATGGTGCCCGGCTACTGAATAGAGCATAGTAGTGCCTGAAGTCTTAAAAGCTTGAAAGCAGACATCTGTGTTACAGCACAACTAAAAGACCATGCAGAAGAAAGTGCTCTTATAGTAAGTGGTCTCTGTGTTCTAAGAATTTCTATAAAAATTCTTCATCAAAAGGGGGGTATGGTAAGTAGTTTCTAATATCAAACTGAGGCTCTCAGCAAGGCCAAGATGGCTGACAACTAGGTTCTCAATAAAAGGTTAATCCAGAGCACTCTGAGTAAGCAGGGGAGAAAGACAGAAAAGTAACGCTGTGCTCAGAATATCCCAGGAAACGTGATGCAAATACGATGTCCTCAGAAAGAATGTTTTGCAGAGATGGTCTTCTGGAAGGAGGCAGGATTAACTGATATGAAGAAAGAGCTCTTTTTGAAACCTTTGTGAGATTAATCATGCCTAACTTTGTGTATAAAAGCTCAACTTTGTCTCCAGAAAGGAGCATTTTGTAAATTCTTCCTGTGTGCTACCTGATTCAAATTGTTATAGTCCCTCAATAAAACTCTTTACTTTTGCTTTCAATAGACTCAGAGACTTTACTCCTTCACACATCTAAATATTTACATCTGAAAAATCACTAAAATTTAGGCATCAGAAGTTTCTAGCCTTAAATGCATACACTAGAAGAGGCAAAACAAAAAGGAAAAAAAAATGATGTATGTACACTTCTATCAGCAGAAGTGGAAAAAACGAACAGCTAATGAAAACCAAATAAAGTAGGAAAAAAGATAGTAAGATCAGAAATTAAAGAAGAGGAAAAGGAAAACCTCTTTAAGAAGTGCAAATTAAATCCATAACTGCCAGAATGGCTAAAATGAAAAAACAGATAATAACAAGTGTGGCAAGGACGTGAAGAAACAGTAACTCATATGCTGCTGGAAGTGAAACTGGTGCACACTTTGGAGAACTGTAGTATCTACTAAAGTTGAGCACATGGATATCCTATGATCTGGATACTGATTATGGAAGTATGTTTGGTTTTTGCACTTTTTTGAATGTACATTATACTTAATAAAAAGCTTAATAATGAAAACAAAAAAATTAATTTTACAACTCCCAGTCAAAAGTTTACTGATCAAATTTTTTTTTTTTTTTAATTTCAGGAAGATTAAGTTACTTTACTTTATAAATCCAAATTTAATTACCTTATAGAGGATTTGCATAGGTTTGGTGAGTTCCACATTTCTGAGGAAAGGCGCTAAATATTTGAATAAATCAATCAGTAGCTGTGCATACATAGGCCAACCCTGAAAGGAAAAAACAATCACGAACCATATTATACTCAGCTGTTGTTTGGCCATCAAAAAAGTTGTCGAAGCAGCTATACGGTGACTTGATTACTGCCTACTTCATACTAATGTAACTAGAGAACATTGACCAAAGTACCTCTATTAAAGACTGATTTGCATTCAAATGGAATGAGTAAAATTATGGAAATAGTGAGGATATTTTAAACTAACTGGCTCCAGAAATTCCAGGACATATTGGTCCTTGTGCCTGCAGCAAAAGCTTAAAAAAGGGGGGGGGGGAACGGGGGTGTAAAGGAGGTTGAGGAAATTTCAAATAAAATGGAAAACCAAGAGACTGACAATAACTAGAGTTTTTGTTGTTTTGTAATTCCTTCTTTTAATCAAGTCCTGGATCTCAGCCATTTCTTTTCCCACTTCCAACTCCTGGCAAATAGTATGAATCCTCTATTTTCTGCCAAACTTGGCCTGCTCACAATTCACCAATCATGCCAATTATGTTCATTCTTTCATAATTTTAAGCGTTAATTCGCCACTGTTGTTTGTTTTTTTTTTTTTTTTTTTTTTTGCCAAGATGACTCCAATACATGGTAATCACGTTTTCTTCTGATTTAAAAAAAAAACCTTTGCCACTGAGTAGATTCCAACTCATAAGGACTCCACTGGAGAGCAGAATTGCCCCATAGGGTTTCCAAGGAGTGGCTGTTGAGTATGAACTGCCGACCTTTTGGTTAGGAGATGTAGCTTTTAACCAGTGCACCACCAAGGCTCTGATCTAAAGAGCCAAATAAAAGTACTTTCTACTCCTTTGCTATTTAATTGCAAGATGGGAGAGAAACTTCTTATATTAACTGTGCTGTATTCCCAATAAGACTTAATAACTCTTTAGGAGAACTTGACCCTAAACTTCTTCAAACAAAGTAGCCCAGTGGTTCTCAACTTATTGTGTGACAGCCTTTAGCATCAGGAATCCCCTGTAAAAAACTGGCAGGTTCTAGGACCTCATTACCAGATACTTATTGAGATGTATAAGGAAGCACCTAAAGGTCTGAACTCTTTAACAAAACCCTTAAGTGACTGACACAGGTGTCCTACAACAGACCTGGAGAAGCAACATCCTAATCACCAAAGAATGGTTTTCAGGCAGAGCAGTCAAGTACAGGTAGTTTGCTGCTTACAACAGGGTTGAATTCTGACTAGTAAGTTGAATACCTTTTTTTTTTTTTTTAGTTTTCATAATTATTACCTTTTATTATCAGTATCTTTATAAATTCAGCAGTGTTCTGAACAGAAAATCATAAAACCAAACATCTGAGAATGACAACATCAGCAAATTACATGCTGCAACATATTACTAATGGTAAGGTGTACAAAAAAAAAAAAAAAAAAAAAGATAGTTGTTAAGTATGGTTCGTCGTAACTCAAATACATCGTTAAGTCAGGGACTACCTGTACTTGTTTAAGCCTTCTCCACCACCTGACTCAGTATTAAACAGAAGAATTCCCAACTAAACTTGGAAGAAGTAATAATCACTACTAACTGACTAAGAGAAATCTGCAGGCAGTGCTAATAGGCCCCAGCTAGTTAGTCTTCACTGGTAGGAGATAAACTGCAGCCACACCTTCTGCTGTGGTGTATGTGCTAGCATTCGTGCAATAAATATCCGGTGGGAGATCAGTTCAAGCCAGGCATACACAAAACCAGGGGCTTTGGTAGGCCTCAAAATGTGGAATGTATTGCTGAAAGAAAAAAAAAAACCTTAGTCAGAAGCGCAGTCCAACTTAGAGTATAAGTTGAATGAATGTAATGTAAGTTGGCAACATGCAAGTTGTCTTACAAAAATCAGTATGCCTCAAATCCACAAGAGTTCTGATTCTCAAATTTTATTACACTAAAGCAGCAACCCTTAACAGGAAATCTCTATCAACACTAACAGTACTCACCAGAAAGCTGTCAGTGTCTGGAAATTAATGGTTTCCAAAACATGTTCAGGTGCATTGAGTTCCAAGAGCAGCATAATAAAAATTCGATGGTAGGGAAGCTGCTGAAACTCACTTTGCCGAACATCATGATCCTGCAGAAGAACTCCCACTACTATACCAAGAACCTGTAGAGAACACAGATTTTAGCTTATAGTCATGAAGATAATTCACTTACCACATTCAAGTCATGCTTTTTTACCCTGTATTCCTAAGCCCCACACTAAAGAGTATACACCAGCTGAATAAAAAACTGTACACTGGCAGCCAAAGGGACTTATACTTTGATCTGATTTGGCCTACAATGTTTTGTCTCTTCTTTGAAAGTTAATGCCTTTGCACCAGACATGTAAACTCTCCACAAACGTCCGCTGGTTTTTCTAAAGTTCTAGAAAGCAGCATGGTCCTTCACATTTTACTAGGCTACCACAATCTAATAATCTTATTTTTCTGGTCTGACATGATTCCAAAATCTAAGTGAATTTTTACACAGATTTTTTTCACTGTTTTGATACTCAAATTTTCTAGGAATGCAATTACTGTGTAAGTCAAGAGAAAACTGTACTTTGTTCCCTTTCAGAAATATCAAGTCAACAACTACAATGTCACTGAGTTGCCAATCTACTGTATTCGTGGACATTTCCAGCCATCCCATTCACAGTGTATCTGTGTATAGGGGACAAATCTCATACTACCTGTCTGTCTTCTAGTGCACTCATAAATTAACATTTATACTGAAACACACCATGAATTATTTTTTCTTCTTGTATTTCAGTTAAGACACTATACTGTTTTTCTTAAACTTGGTAGTTATGTTTGCATATTATCTATCAATTTAATTTCAGGACAGAAAAGGGGATGCTACGAAATGTTTTTGGGAGGGGGTTGGGCCTGGTAGGGTTGACAACCACTGATACAGACTTCAAGTATACCATGATTAAGGGAATAAAGGATTTCAGACCTTGTTTAGCAGATTGATCTTTGTGACAGTGTTGGTGGCCTCCCCTGAGTGCTTCACTAGCAGTGCAATGAGTCGGACAAAGGCATCCAGGTTGTGATAGCACTTGGCTCGGATTATGGTGGGATTAGCAGCAGGATTGTGCTGCTGCTCAGCCTGGGCACGGTAACTGATTTCAACACACATTTCTGTACACAGACGAAAGAACCTTGTTATGAGGTCATCAGTCTTCAGGATTCCTTGCTGGTGCATCTACCATGGGAACATAACATAAAAGAGGGACAATGAGATAACATACACGAATAAAATTCTAACAGCTTTGATATTCATGCTTAAGAGGTATTCTCTCATTTGTTTCTATCCACATTTATAATTTTCACTTTGTAAAACAGACGTCATTAGGAGAGTGACTTCCCCACTAAGGAACTGTACAGAGTTCCTCTGTTTTAAGTTAAATGGACAATTAGAGAAGGTGGAAAATGAGAAAGAGGTAATATAATGGCAATTCTGAACAGTAATCCATAGCCAAACAATGGGGAAAATAAACTATATAAATTAAAACCAACTTACAGTAACCCACAAGTCATATTAAGACATCCTGGACAATGTGTCTTTCCCACAAGAAGGAGACTAAATTACACGTATTTTACTGTCCCACAGAATTTAAGGTAATTTTCACCAATTTACTCAAATGATAATAAAACTGGGTGGAAATTTTTGAAACTGCAACTAGCTTAGCCCCCAAAACTCAAATAATAATTTATACAAGATGTAGGCACTAAATAAAAATATCCACAGATCATATCCAGCTATTTTAATGTAATGAATTGTTACATTAAGTTAAAATAAAGTTGAAAAGGAGTCTAAAATTATACAGCATTTGATCTAGAAGTAAAGCAGAGCAGGAAAGTTATTTGGCTAGTATCAAAAAAAAAAAAAAAACAGACAGTGAAACAAGTGTTAAGGTGCAAAGGGAGAAGGCTGTCAGTGCTTAGTAAACAAAGAACCCAAGCCCAGAAAAGAAATCCAGGGGTTATCTTGAAAATTGTAAAACAATTTAACTGTCCCTTGATAAGCAAGGAAACCCTGGTGGTGTAGTGGTTAAGAGCTACGTCTGCTAACCAAAAGGCTAGCAGTTCGAATCCACCAGGTGCTCCTTGGAAACCGTATGGGGTGGTTCTACTCTGTCCTATAGGGTCACTATGAGTCAGAATCGACTCAAGGGCAATGGGTTTTTTTTGTTTTGTTTCGGTTTTCTGATAAGCAAGAAAACAGCCAAATCAGTAGGAAATATAAAAAATAATAATAATAACAATGAAGACGGAATCAGGACTCCTACAAGAAGGAAAGCAAATTCTCAAAGGGTGCAAAGGGGAACAGAAAAATGTAATGCATTATCTTTTTCACGCGGAGAGAAGACATGAGAGCAAATAAGCCAGCAGGAAGAGCTGAGACAGGTGCCACATCCATACCCACGAAATATCAATGATCACAAAAACCAATTGATTTAAATTTCTTCCACCCAAATCAGAAATCAAACTAGACATAGGCTTTTTGACAGTGTCTGTTTTGTACTACCCTGGATTCTTCCAGGGGAGAACTTAGTATGACTTACTCATTTTTGAAAGTAAATCTGATTTAAATTTTAAATTTTAAAAACTTTTAAATCAAATCAGCTCTTCCCATTCAATTGTCATTTATCTGAAAATAGACCTAATCTATAATCTTTCTTTGGTGACATACCTAAATCTTTGGTGTCTCTTTAAAGACATATGACGGTCAATCCTGCAGAAATAAGCAGATACCTCCTCTTCAACAAACATTAGTTACAATGCTACTGAAGAGACTGTAAGGCCAGTTCAGGAAAAGTACCATTCTCATCAAGTAACATTATGATCAGGACACACTGACTTACTGGGCTTTAGTCCCTCACAGTGGCCAAAGGCAGCCAGTGATGATCAAAACCAGAATGTTAAATTGTACAATGATGCTCTTCCTACATTTTTGTCTGTTCACACTGTTCACAAGTATTTCTGCCAAACCTGATTTTTAGCTAGGGGTTTGGTTCCTAACACTGTAACTCGAAGTCCCATTTAGATCAAACTGAGTGAAATAAATACTGGAAACTATTTCCCAAAGGAACTTGTTAATAAGTTTTAGGTAGATAAGCTACTTAATTTAGAAAATACAATAAAATGCTCCATATCATTTAAATATTTTACTTTTTATTTGCTTGTTTTATTGTTTTATTCTATTTTTTGTTTTGTTTTTATTATGAGAAGATTTCTTATTGATTAGCCCCTCATCAATACTGACTATAAAGCTAGTAAAACTACTACATTCATTTGGCAATTTCATTATTCATTATCCATTGTACTTTGAAGCTATGACAGCTGAATAGGAAAAATACCGATGAGATAAACGTAACTATAATGGGTGGGGAATATTGACTTTACTGCTTAATAATCAACAAACAATAAGAAAACAAATAGGCTATATCAATTTAAGAGAGAAATGATGATGATATTTTTGGTTTGCATGAGTATGGAGGTAACTGTCTGACCACAGGTACATAATACTGAGCTTTAATACTGGAGGCATCACACCCTACTTATGTTGAATAAAAAGCACCTTTCTTTCCAAAAGCTCTACCTGTCCAACAAACGCAGAGAAAGCTTTGGTACTGTCACGGCCAGCTGCTGCTGAATGGTAGAGATTCACCCATTCCCTCAGAAGATACTCTGCCTTTTCCCTCAGGCCTGGAGGATCATCGTATTCTGAGGCTTGAGAGATCCCAGAATGCATCATAAAGTTAGGCCCTCCATGAGCACGATCAATCATTGCTTCATAGTTGGATCGCACTACTTCCATCAGCTGGGGCAATCTAGTACGATAAATACAGTGAAAATCAGTCTACTCATGGTTGTGATTTCATGGACATACAGTTGGACAATTTGTTTATATAACAGAAACCACAAAATGATAATTACTTCACTTTACCATTTCCGTATTTACACAAAACTATCCTTGCGCTTGAGCCCTGGTGGCACAGTGGTTAACCGCTCACCTGCTAATGAAAGGTTGGCAGTTTGAACCCACCAGCTGCTCTATGGGAGAAAGATGTGGCAACCTGCTTCCATAAAGATTACAGCCTTGGAAACCTTACGGGACAGTTACAGTCTGTCATGTAAAGTCCTATGAGTCGGAATCAACTCCATGGCAAGGGGTTTATCCTTGTACTTTGCTGCTTTTATGGCTTCTTCATGTCTGGTTACTTATGAGGGTATTATGCAAATGACTGACCTCAGTTAAGCCATTTCTAGACAAAAAAAATTTGCCTATTGAAACGGAGCTGATGTTCAGAGTCAAGAAATGTCCCTGGCGTGCCTACTATGTGCTGTGATTTCTTAACGTTCTCTCCCCTAATTCTCAACAGAAGTATTATTTCCAATTTATACAAGAAACTGAGGTGTAGGGAGGATAAGTCACTTGCCCAAAATCAAAGAAGCTTTAAGTGGCCAAGCTAGGGCTTAAACACAGGACTTTGACACCAAGTCAGAGTATGCAATAGTGTATGCATCGCTCTACATGAGGTAGGTAGGACAGTTAGTTAAGCTTTCATATTTCAAGGGGCAATATTAGGCCTCACTAAAGCTCCCCATATGTTGTAGATAAAGCAGTTATAACAGGAAATGTTAGTAAGTCTGCACATTGATTTCTGAAGCACTTTCTCAGGAGACTGTTGAAGACACAAGGATTTCATCCTCACCCTTCTGGAGCATTGCCTCTGGAGTGAGCATTAATCCTCATTAGGGTTTCAATGGTGTGGAACAGATCAGCCTCAGTAACATGGGCAGCACTCCTTTCATCCACCAGCAGGATTTTTACCAACTGCATAGCAAATGCCACAGCCATGTAGTTTAAACCATTCTCCATTGACTGGCAACACAGAAAGCACAATGTAAGAATGGCAATACTTACAGCTAACACACTTCCCATCTAACAGAGTCCCTATTTCTTTTTAAGTAAATTCCTTTCATACCTGAGCTAGGTGAAGGTCATACTGCTGCATATTAACCAGATGATTACGAATTAGCAATTCCACAGCCTCCACATTGTATTTATATTCATCTCGACATTCGATTAGGCACCTAGAAAAAGGCAGTATTTCTGTATTCATATAGGCTTAACCATACAGTATCAGGTAAAATAAAGGGCCCATTTTAGTCCACAGAGGATTTAGTCCAAATTAAGGGGACCTTGAGAACCAACTGCAAATCAGTATCAAAGTTTCAAAATAATCAGCAATAAACACAGGTAGCCAGTGTTAAATTCAGACTTTGCTCTCAAAGCCTAGAAAACAGGATTTCATTTAAGACATTTAAAATTTTTATATATGGAGCACCACAGGTGTGACATCATTAAAATCTTTTAAAACAAATGACCTTACATTTATTCCCCAAAGCAAAATATTGGTTTTCTGTATCTACCATGGGGAGAAGGTGAGCACCAGATGAAAAAAGGACAACCATTCAACAATTCTTATCACTCACAATTAGGAATTCCAAATGTTCCATTTACCTTGTGGAAAAAAGGGGAAACTTCTGGACATATGGCCATGCATGTCAAAAGGTAGTCTAGTAATTACTATTCTTCGATGGTCACTGACCTTGTGATCTGTTTGTTACACCACGGAGATCCATATGCCCGGCCATCCTGCAGAGCTTTTAGGACCAAGAGGTGGCATTCCCTGTAACGCAGCAGTAGGTCAGCATCAGCACCACTTGTAGCATCTAGCAAGCCCTCTACAGCCTACAGGAGAAACAAAGTGCTTAGAACCATGGAAAATAACTCACCCCAACTGTCAATGCCAGAAACCAAACCTTAATGCAAACTACAATACACTTTTGAAAGCCTAAAGTTAACAAGCTCTCCATTCTTCAAATACTTTTCACTGACCTAACACACAAGCTCTACCTAGTTCATGCTCACTCTGTGTTCTTCATTGTCATAAAAGGCTCATCTGTCCCTACAGAGTCAAAATCCAAGGCGCCCCACCTACATCTCTTCCCACATTACCCAGGTACTTGGATGAACTTTCCAACTTGTCCTTCAGAATCTAAAGGGCTATTTTTGAAAGTATCTTCAATAATATTTCCAGAAAATCATTCCTTAAGGAAAAATAAAGACTTCCCATTTTACCATCTGTAATTTCCATGACTATACCCTATTCTGGAGAAAATCACCTGCTTATATAAGCAAAAATTACATTAATTTTTAAAATCTTAAGCATTAACTGCATAAATACATAGGTAATGGCGCAGTGTTCACAAATGTAGCTTCTCGTAAAAGTAACAGCTGAAGAACCAACCTTCTGAAGCAATCCAAGAGCAGCTATGGCATCCCGAGAGTTTCGAGATAACACTACAACCTCCAAAAGACTTCGAAGAGCTTGAGCTTGAGGGTTCATGGCCAAAGTTGGTGGGATGGCATGCAGATGCTGTTCCAATTCTGTAATGCACTTATCATAAATCTGAGCTACATCATCTGTTGCCCAAGCTTGCTATTTTAGAGAAGATAATAACAAAAAGAAATAAGCCAAAAAAAAAAAAAAAAAAAGCAAGGTTTTTTAAATTGGCACATGTACCAAATGAGATATCTATAGTTATATTTACCCCCGTATTTACTTTTCTCATCAAAGCATGTGGTTCTTCCATACCCCTTCCTGAACTATTCAGTCTTAACACCATTAGGTGAGGCTATGGAAGACAGGCATGGGAAGAAGGATGGCCTGGAAGATACCACCTTAATCAAGTGATTAAGGAGAGCATCATCAATAATGAAACAGTCTGAGGGCACTTGTTGCATCTAATAAGCCCTCTACGGCCTATGGTATCCCAAACATGGAAAGTACAGTACTCAGTTCAACTGTCAAAGCCTGATATGATATTAATAAGAACACAGCATCACTTCTATATTACTATCAAAGACGCATTACTTGACTCTAGTCACGTGAAAACATCAGACAAACACAAATCAGGCCGTTCGAAAAAATAACTGACCTGTCCATAATCATCAAAAGTGTCATGGTCATGAAAAATGAATAACTGAGGGAGATTTAAAAATATGACAAGTAAATTAACGCAGGTTCTGAACTAGGTCCTTTTACTATAAAAGTCATTACTGGCAAAACCTGAATGAGGTCCAACTAAGGATTAGGTGGTAGTAATGGATTGTGTTAATTTCTTGATTTCAATGGTTTACTGTGGTTACATAGGAGAATATCTCTGTAGGAAAACATAGCACAAACCAAAGGATTCAGGGTGATGGCGCATCAGGTCATCACCTTCCTCTCAAATGGCTGGATGGAAGAATTTTTTCCCTAAAATTCTTTTGTTTTTTAAAAAAAGGGGGAGAAAGGTCATGAGGTCGCCATATAAATTCCTTTAATTAGGCCAAACATAAGAGTTAAATCAACCTCATGGATTAAAAAAAAAAAAAATTCCATTGTTCTGTCATGCTGATATGATACAAAGAATAATTACACTCAACAACCATGGGTAGATTTTTTCCCTTGTAACTTAAAGTCCCTGAAAGCAAGTGATACATTAACTGGCAAAACATTCCAATTAAACTATAAAACGCTTAATCCAAGGCAAGTATTTACCTTCATGGGCTGAGCTAAAAATCCCGTGGGCTGACTTAAGTCATTCGTAGGCAAAAAGCCAGGCACATTGCGCGCAAACTCTTCATAAACAGCCAACTGTTTTGGGTCCACACCACCAACCTTGAAGAAAAAAATCCTATTTTGAGAATATTTACTCCACATCAAAGGAAGCTTTTTTGAAAGTGGAAAGTTTTCATGGGAGTATCACAGAGGTTCTGAGAAGAACAGAGCAGTCATTACAATATGAACAATAACAGCATGACTGCACACATACACAGACACAGTTCAGAAAGAACACTGCTCATTACCCTGAATACTGTCAGAATCACCTTCATTTATAAATTTATTAAGTTTTTCCACTGGAAGATGCCTCAGATTGGACTATGCAGTGTAATTCTCCTTTAAAGCTGGCAAAAGTTATCAGATTTCTCACCACCCTGTTAGAACCAATAAACAACTGGCACTAAAAAGACAAACATCAGAAAATGAGACTACAGAAGCCCAAGCTGGGAAACATAAAAATAACTAACAGGCACATGAGCTCTTTTCAGTAGCACTTCATCAACTTCGGGGGGGAAATCTAAGCTACTTCCATACCTGCTCCACAGGCAGTCTTTAACGAAATGCTACTGAGGTGAGGTGCTTCTCAGAAACATTTAACTCTGTTATCCTGGTGAGAAGGTTCAAGCAGTAAGAACATAAAGAAAACAAGGATGGGGCAGGCAGGGAGAGAGAGAAGCCCAAATGCTCACTTTCAGTCTGATTTGCTCTGGCATCCGCTCAGCTTGGTATGTTAATACTACAGGATCACAGTACCTGCGCCCTTCCTGCCTCGCGTGTTTTCTCAGCTCAAATTCCTGCAAACAAAAGAAATCACTGAGGTTCTTGTTATGAGGCACTTTCTTAAACAGAAAAAAAAACTGCTTAAAAGGCAAACACTAAACACTTACAGTTGCTAATCTCTTGTCCATCTCAGGGCCTGCTTTTTCTACTGCAGTCTTCTGAATAAAACAGCAAGCTAATTCACAATTGTCCTGAGCTAACTGAGCAGCTGCCTGATCCATCATTTCCCTTTGCTGTGGGGATGCAGTCTATTTAAAAAAAAAAAAAAAAAGGCTCAAGGGTTTCTGCAGATAGATAGCTTCGTACAGTTATACGTGCAATGCATTAAGTCAAACGAGTTATAGTTCTAAGTACTGGCTCTGTTTAGGACTCACTAGCTATGACGGTTAGAATAGTCTAACAGTCCATTTCCTCATTTGTAAAACGACAATACCACTTACCCTAAAAGCATCTTACCAGGCTGTTAAGATGGTGAACAATATGAAAATAGTAAAACAGTAAACAAAGGCATTATTAACTAACACATCTGAGAATCAAAACTAATAGTTACTTAGAGTGTGGGTGTTTGTGTATGTACAAAGTCACTTAAGTAATTTTCAATGCTAAAAAATGCTTCCTTTCTTCAAACCAAGAAATATTTGGGTATCCATTATTTGCCAAACCCTGTATGTTGAGGATACAACAGTGAGGAAAAAACAGGCATGATCCTTTTTCACCTTACAGAATTTACAATCTAAGAGGAAGGAAGACATCACACAAATAAGGTAGTTAATAGAATACGTGGTAATGCCTACTGCTATAGGCCAAGAAAAAGGAACTCTAGCAGACAAACAGCGGTGAGTTTTGTACTACCAAGGAAATAACCAACTTACACGAAGGGCTGAGGCAAAACTGTTTTTCAGGTTGGTAGATATGCTCATGAGCAAAGGTTCCCTGCAAGTAATCATGGCCATTCCAGCTGTCAAGTTACGCATCATATGATGAGCTGCTATTCGCATTCGGGATTCCTCAGAATCCAGGGCAAAATCCTTCCTGACTATTTGTTCACAAGTAGTCATGGCAATCTTAATTGACCTATCCACCACAGGATGGACCAGTTCTTGGACAGCCCGTTCAATTGCTTGACGCACACACTGCTTTAACTGTGGATGGGCCTGGAACAATGGAATCTAGGTGGGGAAAAATAAGTCAAGTCAGTAGCTCCTTGAAATAAGTGAACCCAATTTGTATCAGAAATCACACCCATGATTTTGCAATTACTTCAAGGTTAACCAATAACTGCCAGTGTCTACTTAAAATTAACCAATGAAAAGAACTCAGGAAGTAGGCTACATAGAAGGAAAAGTACTGCGTACACCCTGCGATATAGGATAATAGACGTGTCAGACTTTTTTTTAAATTCCAAATTTAATGCGCAAATTCTTCACTACAAGATGCATTACCTACTTCTTGCTTGGTTCAAATTCATGGCTCAAGCACTCTTAAAGAACTATGCCTTAATACTCACTTTGGTCCCTTTAACTCATTAAATTTGTTTAGAAATTAAAGATAGGAAATATTTTAAATATTCATCATGAACACATAAAAGTAATCAGACTACAGAGTAATATAAAGGAGAATCACAATTTTTACATCTAGGTTTAGTTCAGAAACTAAGCACTACAGCTATATATTTAAAAATGAAAAGGCCAGGTTAAAATAATCTCTTTAAAAGCCTTTCGTTTTAATAAAAAAAAGTTCAGTGTATTAATGTCATCCTCTACCTGTGAGCAAGTTACTTTCTAAAAGGCAAGCATCATGAAAACTGTAGCTACTTTAATCCGGATTAAATAAGTTGAAAGTAAATGATAAATTACCACACTGACTCTATAGCATAAATATACCTTTAGTTTAAGTACAGGAAAAAAGATTGACGGGAAGCTTAGATCAGACTGTCTCCCAGAACCAAGCCATGACAACTTAACTGAAAGTGCCAAATCCCACTTCAAGACCTTAACCTGGAAATTTTATATACCCACACAAAGATCAGCTCAGTTCCAGCTAACTGCCAAAAGAAGTGGCTTAACATAAGGCTGAAGTAACATGGTGAGGAGAATAAACAACAAAAAGTTCTAGTACGCACTAAGGGTCTTCGGACCTGCATAAGGAATTTTCAGAGACTGGTTTTAATGCAGCTGACTTAATTTTTAATATCATGGATTTGGATATGAGGAATCAATATTAACGATGTCCAGTTACAGTGAGTATATTCAGAGAAGGAAAAAAAAAAACCCAGCTGTATTACACAGCATTTCTTGATCCCTGTTCTTTACAACAACAAATACCTATAACCTAGGACACGAGAGGGAAGGGGAAAGAAAAAGGGAAGGTGACTAAACAGTTTGCTTGTCAGAAATTAGCAACTGGGGATATGGAGGTGAGGGTGTTTACTTACCGTTGGGTTTAGAGTAATGTGTGGTGCCAGGCCTGCGAGGGAATACACATTGATGTCATGGTAGCTATACTGTGGCTGTGGTGGAACAGTGGCTGTACAGGTGGTGCTGGTAGCTGGTGTTGTAGAAGTTGCTAAATGTAAAATTATAAAATAAGAGCTAAAAAGAGTATATTTCTTAGCTTTACTGCAAAATTTAACTGGGTATCAAGTGGTAATATTTAATGCAAACTAAATGAATTACTAATTGGCTCATAGGTCATTTCTTTCCCACCCTAAATTGTCGCAAGGGAAATTCTGTTATTGGTGCAGAAGTTTGAACAAAACATGTAAAACTATGTACATGGCAGTGCCCCACAGCACAGAAATCAATGAGGGGCAATGCCACATTAGCAGGCCCAGGCCTTGCAGGAATAGTCTATATTATAGATGTTTATTCTCAACGTAGGTTGTTCCCTGATTTCACCTGGAGATTTTTAGCTACTGAGGGCTAAGAAAGAAAAGCAAGTTTACTCTAATCATACCTCTCATCCCAGCCCTCCTGATTCAGTTCACATAAGCTATTCCCCCTCGTAGGTCCACTTGGTTTGGCCAACCCCAGGGTAACAGATAGCACAGGTGATCATGCGATGTAATTGGTTTCTGAAGCCGCAAACTACTTAAGAGATAAACAACCCTGCCTAGTTGGGATAAAGAACTGACATTTAGTTTAAAATGCCATATGTAAGGCCAGAACAGGTAACAACTAATATTACTAACTTTCCCTTAAATAATTTAGATGGTTCACCAAAAAATATACAGTTTCAGCAACAAAAAATGTGGAACAATTATAACTTGCTGTATACATGGAGATGTACCATTTAAGAGAACATTCTGGCAAGGAGAGGGCTAGACTAGTTACGACACTTACTTGTGGCTGTGATAGGAGGAAGTTCTTCTGGTTGCTTGACATCTTTCTTTGGAGCAGAGAGTTGTTCATCTAAGTTCTTCAGGCGATCTTTATCCTTTAGGAGGTTTCCAGGTTTTAGTTCATTGATGTCTAATGCAAGGTTCTTACACAGGACCTCAATCTCGAACTTCAAGTTTAACTGCATAATTCCAATAGTTAATTAGAATTTTAAAAAGAAAAGTCTTAGCTTTATTCCTAATATACTCTATTCTCACCCAATTATTATCATGCTTCTCTAAAATACTCTTTACTGTAATTTGTAATAATTTACAGGCAGAAAATGTTCCAAGGAATAAAGCAACAAATTTACCTTTAAGTCATGTTCCTGATGTAGTTCAGCTAATACATTCATAATTGCCATTGTCCAGGGGTTTGGTGGCCTAAACACCTAAAGAAAAGCTATTATGTTAAGCTGCTCAAAAATCACCCTTTAATTTGGATTATTTAAAACATTTAAGCACTTATACCTATGTGAGCATAACAAAAACTCTAAGCCTTCCCCCACCTACACCAGATTTCAGGAAAACATTAAAACCCACAACCACCCATTAGAACCAGAGTCTTATTATTTTACCTGGCTTCACAAATTGAAAATCTGAGTTCCACTAAAGAAAAGCAGCTCTGTGCTTATAAGAAGGATCTAATCTCTTGATCTTGTGCTAAAACAAACCCTTACAAATGAGCTATCAATAAAATATTAAAATCTACTCACCACACTACGTATGCTAGACTCTAGAACTTTGGCAACGAAGGGCACTACATAGAGCAATTCTTGCTGTCCTTTAACATAAGCCTCTAGCAGCAAAGATTTTACATCCAAGTCCTAGAATAAGAAAAATATTTTTGAAAGCTGGGAATATGTTCCACAACTACTCACGAAGTACCCAAAGAAGGGAATCTTGCCAAGCTCAGCCCAGAGATAGGAACCAACGTAACATCTGACTTAAGATTGCCTAAAGAGAAGGAAGGGTGACAATTACACTTTGCTGCCTTATTCTTTTTTTTTCTTCTTTATGGTACAGTACTAAGAGCATGCAATTAGGGATTCAAAATGTGCCAAACTCTTATAAAAACCCAGTAACAATAAAAATAACCTCAAATAAAGTCATGACTTTCAGACATCATGTATATAAACAGTCTCAAATTTTATTTGAACCTTCAGCTGAAACTCACAGTGTGTAGGATGGGTTTATTTTTAGCTAGTGTGATCATTCCAAGCCAATGTCCCAAGTTCTTCAGCAAAGAACGATCTGAGAAATTGGCCGCAGCTTTATCAGATGTCAGGAGCACCTAAAATAGTATAGGAGTAAGAAAGGTATGAGAACGAGATTATGAAAGAACATTCTCTATCAAATGTCTGAGAATTCCATTACTCTTCTTTATAGATAAAACGATGTCACCCAAGAAGCCAACCAATTCTGAGAACGTGCCACAAAGTAGTCTACTCCATGTATTAGACAGTGATATCATTTTGCTCTGCATTCATTATCCAACAGTAAGAATTTTACTTTTAAAAAGAGTTTTTGCATTTTATTCCAAAAGGTACACAAGATTAAAAGTGTCATGTGACCTCCCATAGAAAAATATTTTAAAACTCTGATAACTTTAGCTAGGTTTGAAGCAGAAATCCAACTTCAAATCTCTCTGTAAAGCTAATAAATTCAAATGAAGACTACAGCTACACTTGTAAGTCCTTCATGGCAGCAGCCATATAGCAGAATGCAACAAAAATGGCCACCAGTTGCAATCTTTATGCATTATCCAGGTCATTATACATCTCTGGTAACAACTAAGACAGCTTTTTGAAATGTAGTATAATATTGCTACACACTTCTTTTCCTATGTCTAAAAAACACAATTCATTTCACAGAGCTTGATTTATGTTATTTCTCTTAACTCTCCAGTTCTTGTTTTCCTAAGAGGGAAATGAACCATCACAAGACAGTGCTTTGAGCAACACACGCACCCTACTATACGGTCTCTATTAATTTATGGCTACATTAAATTTTTGTTTAAAAGGAAGAATCTTGAAAATTTTGCTTCAGCGTATCTGGAAACTTTCATGTATCCCAGTCACTCTTGGTATCAAATAGATCATATAATAAAAGCTAAACATAATTATGTTCCTTAACTCCTTACAGCAACAGCAGAATGGCACAGAGTCAGCTGTGCAAGAGGAAGAGCCAAGGAATTCTTTAGCACTACAGCGTAACCAAGAATGGGGAAAATTTCCATCCATTGGTTTAAATATAGTGCTGGTTCCTAGCCAATATGCCAAGTTCTTTCGCAAAGAACAATCATAGGTGTGTGCTGGGTTGCGCTGTTTTTTCCTAAAAGTTATTCCTCATAAAAAACATTAAGTAATGGTTTGGAGATTAAAATACTTAAATGTGATGAAACAAGTTTCAGCTCATTACAAACAGTTTAACCTTAAAATAAATTGCTGAGAATCCTAGACAATAATTCCACAAATAGGTTAAAAATCTAGAGATATACGGCATTTGAATACCAGAAGACACAAATAAAAACATTCACTTCAGCACTGTTTGTAATAGTGAAAGTTATTAACAAGCTAAATGCCCATTAGCAGTATATATCCATATAATCAATTTCTACAAAGCTGTATTTAAAAAAAAAAAAAGAGGGACTAGAGCTAAGAGCATACTGCAAACAATATCCGGGGGTTGGGGGAAGCAAATTAAATAGATACACAGAGGGTGATGTCGTATCTAGTTTTAGAATACGTAAAGCAATGCTATACTTTACGTACGACAAGTGGTAAGGATATAAAACCATGCATGGAATGCTGAAAACAAATTCAGAATAGTAGTTATTTTCAGAGTAAATGTTATATAGGGTTAGGCCTATAAGATTAAATTCTTCATGAAATTTAGTTTTGTATCTGAAACAAAGCTTAGAGCAATCTTCAGATATCTAATAAAGATAACATATAGGGAAAACACCAACACGTCCCCTTCCCCCCGCCAAAAAACCCAAAACCTACCTATAAGATCATGTATTTTCAAATTCTTAGTAATGAAAGGAAATACAAGAGCTAACACCTACTTTGATGTTTCTGTAGGTCTCATTCAAAACCATCTTGTTAAAGTCAGGATTCTTCAGGGTGTCAAGGAAGTTTGAATACAGGCTGTGAAAGTTTGGCTCAATACTGACTCTTTTCATAACCAGGTATTGTGAAACCCAAGGCATAAATTCTTCCTTCACAGTTTCCTTTAGCTCTTCAACCTAGCCAATCAACATGACACGAGAAGCATATAATTACAATACAACAAAGGTTTTGTTTATGTGAACCATACTACAGTAAGTGGCTCCTTGCAATATTAATCAGATACTAAATCAGGAAGTTATGTCTTTGCCCCACATCAGAGGGATGCTACGTAGTTACGTTTAGTCTAAGGTAAGTAGAGTCATCTCTGAAACTGGGTGACTAGGACTGAAACATCTAGGGTCACTGTGAGCTTTGAAATTAGGAAACATACAGTCCCTTACCACATCTCACCCAACCCTCGCTATGACCAAAAGAGTAACAGATCAAACATCAGGAACTATGTTTTCCTAAATTTCTAACTCTGGGAATCATCTGTAAGTTTGAAACTTCTCTTCCAAAAAAGTACGCTAAAGGCCTCAGTTCATGGAATTTTTCCCCTAACCAAGTACACTGGAATTCTGAAGGCTAGTACTTGCATTACACCTTAAAACCCTCTTGTTTAGGCTAATCTTATTGGCTAAAACTGGCATTTCCAAGCATTGTCCTAGCATATAATCTTAGAAGGCGAGCATCATTTTTAGGCTGTTTTTCATAAGATCTACCTCAGTTACTCGGCCTAATAAATGCTGCGAGTGATCTCTGGGAGGAGACGTTAAAGTGCAGATGAAACCTTCCATCACCATGAGATCATGTGGTTGATCTCGAAGAGTCTATAGCTCACTGCAGAACAATACATTTTGAATGTGTGCTAACTAACGTCCGTAAAAATCACAACCAGTAGTTTGCCATCCAGTTTCCCTTCACTTTGACTCTATTACCTCTAACTTTAAAATGAGTATTAACAAAAGGATGCAGAACTTCAGAAATAAATCCCCCTAACCACTAGGGGTGAAAAAAACAGCATTTGTAAGTGATTTATAATCAGGCTCACCTTTTGTGTCATGTTCGATTGTGAGAGATTGTTGAAGATAAAAGCAATTTTCTCTTGGATATTTTCTGGTGGCTCCACAATTCTCTCTGTTTGATCTGTGGCCACAAGCAATGTATCTATATTTGTAGTATTAATCGAAGGCTAAAAAAAATAATAAAGTACATAAACAAGTTGAAATGCTTGCTTGACATGTTTCAAAAGAGAACATATACACATTTCTTTAGTATAAAAATACACATGGTATGACTGAAGCATCAAGCAAGAGTATGTACTAAACTAATAATAGTGGCTGCCTCTGGGAAATATGGGGAGGTCTCAGAGACACAAAGGGAGAAACGCTGGTCTTTATACCTTCCCTTTAATAGGCATGTGTTATGGTAAAACAAAAATACAGGCTCACTAGTGGATATATTACAACATAAAAACAAATTCTGGAAAATGAAAAAGATAGACCTACTTACTGGCACATCTTTCTTAAAGCTGACTCCAGTTGGCCTGGTGACTGTAACCGTTTTAGCAACAGTGGTGGTTGTTGAGGTGGTTACCATAGTGCTAACCTGACCAGCAAGAGGAGCTTTTGCTGGAACCTGGGCCTGAGCTTGGGCCTGAGCCAGTGCAATACTTCCAGGGGTTGTAATAGAACCCTGCATTTTCACAGGAGGATCTCTAGACTGCTGTCCATATTCGATATACTATAAGGATAGGAAAGGGGAAACATGTTTTAAAAGTTTTTAACAGAAATTTCAACATTTCAATTATACTCTCCTCACTTTTCTGAGGCAGGTAATAATTTCAGAGTACTCTTTTGGTTCATTTTCCTCATTCCTTGCCTCATCCGGGTACTAACACAGAAGTGGGCACCATGGACTCCTTAGCAGGTAAAATATTAGTATGTAAAAACTATCTATGAGATAAATAATCTAACCAAACAACTTCCAAAATATCAGTCCCAAATATCTGCATAAAAATTTCTTTTAAACACCTTAACAAACGCAAACTTTAAAATTCTTAAAAATATATATAGTAACCTGATCTGTTTTTTGAACACAGATGAGAAACCTAAGACCTAAAAAGGCACGCTGCAATGATTAAGTTTTATCTAATAAAGTTATAATTACCAAAACTAAAATAAAACATTGTACACAGCCAAGCCAACTCGACAGTAATACAAGGTGTTCTAGGGAAGATTCCCTCCCCCACACCCCCCCACAAAAAACAGTAAACCTCCCTTCTCCATCCCCACCCCCAAATTAAAAGACTGACATAGCGTGTCTGATGCTATTTCAACAGCCCCAACCTGGCAAAACTAAAGCTATCTACAAATGTGATAATTTCATAAAAGAAAGGACATTTTTACATAGAAAGGGCAATCTCTGAGCCAAGTATAGCCCTCTAAAATGACTAAGTATAGAAATATAAGCAATGATCTCTTTTTATTTTTCCCTATCTTGTTATACTAGGTGTTTGGACAACAGTTTTCTATGATTATCCTCATACCATCTCTCTTGCTCTCCAGTCTTCCAAGCTCTATATTCCCAGCTCTGAATTCCAAATACTCTTTAGAACCTTTGAATGTGGTGAGCCTCTGGCCTCCCATCCTAGCTTTTCAAAATTCTGCTCTTCTATATAGTTTTTAGTACTCCTGGCTTAGAACTATTTAGTACTATATCCCCTCCCCCTACCTCCTGCCTTGAATGGATACACTCCTATGTCCCCATCCATGGTCTCCTAGGTTTAGGCATCACAGTAGCCCTGCCTCTTTTACAAATCCAGCAGGATGAGGCAGAAAACACAGATTAAACTATAATTCAGAATTTCAAGTAAGTTCAATTCTGGTCTTTGTGATTTCTTAAAAAACAATCTTACAAAGTCATTTATCTGCTCTGTGTAAAATACAAAGCTAATAAAGCTCAATCAGATTTCTTGTTCTCTTTAAGCTGACTTTGACCACAGGCAAGACAGAGGTATCAATGCTTACCAATCGGCCTAAAATCAATCACTTAGACAATGGTCCTCAAATTTCAAGAATATTCACCCAAAAAGGCAGGTAAAAATATTGTTTCCCTAGTAACTGTCTCCTTTTCAACAAGCAACTCGAATGAGCTGGTTAGGAAGACTGCATTTTACTACATGCAACACTACTGAATTTTATTAATATTTAAAGCAGATAGATAAATAATTTTACTGATTTAAAAGCAAAATTCCCACTCAAAATCCTTTTTCAAAGAATAAAAACTCTTTACTAAATCAAACAAAACCACTGCTTAAAAAAGATAACCCAAGAATGATTTTTTTTTATTTTCCACAACTGAGCTGCAAAATAAGCAACAAATATGTATACCCAGTTCATGCCAATCATTAAGAAATCTTAATGCCTTTCCTAGCAAATCCCAAATTAAACACTCTAAATTAAAACAGGAGGAATGTTTCCAATACATAAACCCTCAAATTACTAAAAAGATTTTAGATACTAAAGACACTTACCTCCTGTAAATGATGTGGGAATTGCATAAAGTGACTGATAGAAGCCAAGTGCTGACAATACTGGGGATAGTCCTTCAATCTGCAAACAAAATCATTCATTCATTCATCATTTCACATAAAAGCGGAAGCCGAGTTACAAAAACTTTCTTCCATATGCTAATCAAGGTCCTTTACCCCATTCTACCTACAAAATAACTTATCTGAAGAGAATGCAAAAAAGAAGAACACAGAAGTAAAGGGGGAAAATAGTTACGAGCTGTATTCCTTTTACATCAAGAAGAAAACATTACCTTTGTTTTTTAAAAGTCACATTTTACTTAAAACTAGCTTTCAATGGCCTCACTAAAACTGCTACCTGTAAACAAGCCCAAATGTTCACCAACAGGTCATTAACAGGTGACAATTTGTTGTTAATCCATACACTGGAATACAGCTTAGCAATAGAAAGGAATGACCTACTGAAACATAGTGACATGGATGAATCTGAAAGGATCATGCTAAGTGAAAGAAGTCAGACTCAAAAGGCTACTTACTGTAGGATTTATTTATATAACATGTCAGAAAAGGCAAAACTATAGAGAGAAATCAGATCAATGACTGCCAGGGACTGAGGGTGGGGAAAGAGGACTGACTACAAAGGTTAACAAATATTCAGTATGTTGATTGTAGTCGTGGCTACACAACTACATAAATTTATCAAAATTCAAAGAACTATACCCCTAAAAAGGATGGCTATTATTGTATACAGATTATACCTCAAACATATAAAAATCCTGCTATCTCAATTTACAGACTGCCTACCACTTCAATTATCATAATAAATTGAAATTGTAAATTCTTCCTCATCTACTTCATACAGTCATTGTAAGAGAAATGTATGTATACTGCTTTGTATGAGGCCTGGCATGTATTAGTTAATAAATGATAGTTATTATTCTTCATATTAAAAGGGAGAATCTTCAAAGGAAATCTACTCACTCACCTATTTTTAAATCTATCTAAAGCAGCAATCCCGAAATAATACATTTTGGATCCAAAAGGCTTGCGTAAGGCTTCAAGGACATATCGCAGGGCCAGACCTAGGGCCATGTATGTGACCAGTCCTTTTTCGATTATTCCACCAAACAGGCAAGCTGTTATATGTAGCTCCTTGTCGGGGTACTGGGGGAAAAACCGATATTCTTCAAACAAGTTCCTCAGCATACAGTTAAATACTTCTCGTTCTCTCTTTATAGTAGAGTCTTTAAACCTCTGTAGCATTTCTAATACCTGGAAAAAAGCAACACACACACATAAAGCAACTATTTCTAAAAGCCTTCCTCAAATATCCTTAACAGAAGATATGTTAAATTGAATATTTAACAAAAATCCCATGTTCCTGAAAAACTTCAATTCTGAGACAGTTGAATCAATTTGAGAGAAACATAAGGTTTTAAGAGATACAAAGACATATCAAAACACTTTGAGCTGGCTTTAAAAAAACAAACAAAAAAAAAACCTGAAAAGAGTATTATTTTAAGATTTGCCTGAACAATGAATAATCAGATCATCCTGGACACTCACCTCATCAACAGACATGGTAGGATGTGGTGGGTGATTATATATTCGCTGGAAATAGCTGTTTGCTTCATCATCTATCTCTTTACTAAAGTGCTGGTTTGCTTCTGGCCACACCTGAGACAAGTCTGCTGTTGGAAACAGAAAAGTAACCAGTGGGCAATTTAAGCCTTTTGACCACTCTCTCATAAAACACACAGAGAACCAAAAGACCAATACAGTTTTAACCTCAAGTGAAAAGTACAGAAACTGAAGAAAGTATTAAAAGGTCAAGTTTCATATGAAAGTGTTTCGGCTAGACATAAAAAAATTTTAACAAAACTGCCTAATATTTTCCTTACCAGGACTAATTACACCACAATGTTCAAACTCCTACTACATTTACCCTTAATACAACCGCACTCAAGGTTAATTCTTCACTATTTTATAATAAAAATCACATTTAACATATAAGAATTTTCAATGCAGTGCAAGACAGACCAGTAAAAACACAAAGCATGCTACAAAACATAACACTCAGACAAGCCTTTCACACTAGTATTTTCAAGTTAGCTGGTATACTACTTTTAAACCTTTACTATGAATATTTAGTCTCAATGACAAGACCAGTTATAATTCCATTATACCTACGGATTTATAAAGGTGACTTCTCTGACTTTAAGAATTATAAAATTACTAAAGGATGCAAAACTTTAAAAATTGGTTTTAAGTTGTATCATGTTTATTATATTGCTATAACTGTGAAAGAAATTAAAATACAGTCATCTATTTTATAAACTGCCAGGCTGAAAATAAATCTGAAATTCTTCTGGCTATTCCTGATTTGAAACAACAACAACCTTTTGGGGTAAGCTCAAGATTTACACACATATATTTAAATCACTGATAATCTTACTTTCTTATTACCATATCTGCTTCTTACTTTTAGTATGATCACACCCTAAGAATGCTACCCCTCATTAAACTTAGAATTTTATAAAAGTAGCATCAGCATCATCACTTTGTTCTAGTAATGGAAAGCAAAGGTGAATTAGTACCTCGTATTTTTTATCTTAATAATTCAAATTCGTTAATTTACTCCAACTGGTCTAGGAGGTATATCCACATATGGTCCTACCAATAACATACTAAGATAAGCCAATGTGTTTGTTCCTGTAACTCTAGGTACAACAGGACACGACAATCAAAAATTTGCACATCGATCAGTCACACTTCACAATCACGGACAACACTACCACTTACAAGGTTTCATCTTACTCTGCTGGAATGTAGGCTGGTTCAGTCCAGAGGTGCCCAGTTTTCTCTGTACAAAAGGGTCGCTATTCACTGCAGGGAGTCCAAGAGCCCCAGTTCCTATACCAGTCAGGCTGCCTGTGCCAAGACCACCTACTAGAGAGAACGAAGGCAGCCAGAAATCCTATCATTACTCATATTCTTGACTTCATTCACATCTCAAAAATAGTTTTTATTTATTTTTAAAAGTCAGGATCTTTGTTAACTCCCTATGTCCATTCAATTTTACAAAGGATCTCAACAAATAATAAAAGTGGATTAAAATGGAGAATGCCAAAATATAGTTATCTTATTAGTTCCTTTATATTCTTGATAAGTTATTAATGTGCAAAAAAAAAAAAAGTATACATTCTCAAAACACATACCATCATACTACCAGGTAGTCAAAATAAGAAGAGCTGGACTACTTTTCTCAATGACTAAAATTGGACAATTTCGTGCACCATCTTGTTACCATAACCCAAGACTTCTTTATTCCCCTCAACTTTAGCAAAGAGATTCTAACAATAGTTAGAACTTTGCTAGGAAGCCTTAATAAGGACAGTACCTTTGGTTTAAATAATGGAACCATTAGGGCTAGAACCACAAAGCAGCAGTGTTAACTAGATTATAGATTACGACAGCATTTTAGTTCTCTAATTTATATTCTGATGATAAAAGGTACAGATGGCTGAAGACAAGCAAGTGGGTACACCAAAAAAAAAAAGTAACTTTTACTTCAATATAATATCAAACTCCAAAATATCTGAAAAAACTATTAAGGATTTACTCGTATTTTCAAGGTAGGTAAAGTGCAGTGAAGCCAAACACATGCTGAAATCTGATATGTACAATATTTTCTACCTTTATTATAGCAAACATAAAGCTGTGAGTTCCTGGATCTAAGCTTCTTAAAATGCGTGATTAAGAAACGCATTACTGTTTATACTATCATTTGGTAATACAGGATCCTTACTGAAAAAATTAAATTAACTTCCCCACTACAAATATCCTTAATTATTTATTCCATTAGGTGGAATTAAAAGTAATAGCAGTGTGTTTTTCTCTTCCTAACTCTGAATGTTGAAACAGCTTTTGCAAAGATACGGTATTTAGCTGAAACAGCTTTCCTTATCACAATGGCTACAAATCCTTACTGTACACGAAGGCACAATGAAATTTACAAATACTTTGCTCCCACCCACTCACTCCCCTTACCTGGAAGCTGTGACGAAAGTCCTCCAATACCACTGAATGCAGTTGTCTGGTTTGGGGTAGAAAGGGGTGGAAATGCTTTTGCTGGTGACTGAGGGGTACTGAAGGCAGAACCCAAATTTGGAGGAAAACCCTGCATACTCTGGGTGTGGGGGGCAGCTGAACCACCTATACTAAGAGATGCCATTCCACCAAGAGGGTCAATCTAAAGAAAAACATTATAAAGATGTATTAAACATAGTTCAAGCAAAAGCAGACATATGACACAGGTAAACCTATCTTTAGCAACAGCACTTTATGTATTTCATAAGCTGTAAAACCCCACGCAATTGTGATGATACTTAAATCTCAATAAAGTCAGGTGTGCCAGTCATTTTTCTTACTATGTCATATACTAAGTAAGTTTAAAGAGTTGGCCCCTGCCAAGGTACCAGAGCCATAAAATGAGGCCTACCAAACTTCAAGAACACCTGAGAAGAACTGCCCTGCATCTGTAGTACTAAAAATTTTGTAGCAACAAGGCACAGATGTTATCCTTAGAATTTTCAATTAGCTGTTTTAATAGAAAATGAATCTCTCAAGCTAAGTTATGTCACTTTCAACATAGGAGTTAGCAATCAATCTTTAAGGCAAAAGAAATAAATCTAGTCAAAATTATAAAATCTTGGAGTTTGGGGAAGATCAGCTCTGACTTTTAAAAACAAACAAACAACAACAACAACAAAAAAACAACAGTGTATGTGATTCACCAACAGATTTTTTAAAACATCTAATAAACTAAACTTTCAAACTTTTTGGCACTATTTCATTCATACCTGACTACAGAAAATAAATAAGCAAAATGCCTTTTATAAAGTGGCCACTGAAGAATCACTGAATGCCTGTTTGTTTTTTTTAAGCCCCAATCTGCCATTCAGTGCAGCTGGAAATAGAAGCAGAATACGTTGCTCCCAGAGAGAAGGGGGTGGTCGGTGTCAGGGAGTAACTTAAATGTACCTTGTTTTTAAAAGAGCAGTTCAGTTGAGAGCTGAAGAGCCCCAGTTATAACAAGTCCTTATGCTCTAGCACTGCTGCTTGGCCCGTGAAGCTACAAACAAGACACATCAGGTTCAAAGGCAGTGCTTATTTCTCAAGAATCTAAGTTAATTCTTATTTTAAAAAGAAATCCTTACCATTTACCTAAATAAAGTTGTTTTGTACCTTCCTCTCAGTCATGTTCTATTTAATGATTAAAATCTAAACTCAACTACAATGCCTATTTATGATCTCCTTTAAAATGTAAGTGGATGCTAGACATGCGATTATCTAAAATGTAATAAATTCTGACAAGTTTTTCTTTTGAGTAGATTACTAATGGTGACATAGAAATTTATTCTATTCCAAGTCTATGAACAGAAGCGGATGTACAAATTGCACGTTTCACTTACCTGAACAGGAGAAATAGCATCTAAGCTGCTAGCACTGGGAGGGCGTCCTTTTGGCATAACTCCAGGTGGAGGTTGTCTGGCCTTGTTCATAACATTACTGCAGTTGGCTACCATGGTGAGGATGGTTTCTGATAACTCCTGAGAAACACTCCTAAAGAGAGAGTAAGAGTGAAAAATGTAACTTGCTATTCCCCAGAACACCTAAATATCAGTTAATCTGATTTTCTGATAAGGAAATCTTGCTGGAACATGTGATTAATTTCTGCCATATCTCCCAACTTTACATTTATCACTAGACTTTTCTGAGCCAATTAGCTACAGATTCTCTTGAAAGTATCTAATTAATACTTCTGAAAATAAAGCCTGTGTACAGCACAACCAATAAATTTCAAAATCCTCCAACAAACATTCCATATTCTCACCCACTCTGCCAAAAATCATGTGCAAACCCAGTCGAGTTAAAGAAAAAAATGGATGACTCAGACATCAAAATTAAAAATTCTCATGCACCAAAAGACAGTATTAACAAAGTACCTTTACCTACACAATGGGAGAAAATATTTGGGAACCATATATTAGATAAAGGTTTAATATCCAGAATATACAGTAAAATCTGCAAAAGCTGGAAACTGGGTACAACTGAATCCTGTTAGAAAAGGAAAACTCAAAATATTTTCCACTAAAACAAATCACAGAAAACTGGTATGACTGCACCTGTCAAAGGTGGCAAACTTGCGAGACCCAGAAAAACAAGGCAGTCCCATTAAGTTCTGGCTTTCACAGGTTTCACTGTATAAAGAACTCCTACAACTTAACAACAAAAAGACAATCAATCAAAAATAGTATAGAGGACTTGAACAGACATTTCACCATAGAAGATACGCAAATGACCAACGAGCACAGGAAAAGATCATCAGCATCATTAATCATTAGGGAAATGTAAATCAAAACCACAATGAGTCAGAATCAACTCTATGGCAACTGGATTTCTTTTTTAGGATGGCTACTATCAGAAAAATGGAAAACAAGTGTTGGTGAGGATGTGGAGAAATTGCAACCCTCACTCATTGCTGGTCGGACTGTAAAATGGTGCAGGTGCTGCGGAAAACTGGCAGTTCCTCACAAAGTTAAAGATAGAATTACAATATGGTCCAGCAGTTTCATGCCTAGGTATGTGCCCAAAAGAACTGAAAGCAGGAACACAAACACCAATGTTCACTGAATCACTACTCACAACAGCCAAATAGAAACCTAAATGTCCATCTGCAGATGAATGTATTAATGTGGTATATACATACCAAAAAAACCAAACCAAACTAGCTACCGCTGAATCAATTCTGACTCCTAGTGACCCCGTGTGTGTCAGAATAGAACTGTGCTCCATACAGTTTTCAATGACTGTGATCTTTAGCAAGTAGACTGCCAGGACTTTCTTCCTAGGTGCCTCTGGATGGACTCAAACCTCCAACCTTTCAGTTAGTAGCCAAGCACTTAATCATTTGTGCCACCCAGGAACTGAGTAATAAAGAAATGAAGCTCTGATATATGCTCCAACATGGAAGAACCTTGAAAACATCATGCTGAGTGAAATGGAAAAAAAAAAACAGAACAAAAAAAACCAAACCCGTTGCTGTTGAGTCGATTTCAACTCACAGCGACTTCACATGACACAGCAGAACTGTCCCATAGAGTTTTCAAGGAGTGGCTGGTGGATTCAAACTGCCAACCTTTTGATTAGCAGGTGTAGCTCTCAACCACTATGCCACCAGGGCTCCAGAGTGAAATAAGTCAGACACAAAAGAACAAATACTGCACGGTTCCATATAAATGAAATATCTAGAATTTAGCAAATTACAGAGACTAAGGTTTATCAGTCATTACCAGGGATGTGGGGGACGGAAAAAAAGAAGCTATGGTTTAAGGGGCCTGAGTTTCTGTTACGGATGATGGGAAAATTTCTAAACAAATAGTGGTGACAGTTGTAAACATGAGAAACATAATTATAATCAATATCAGTGAATTGTACACTTAAAAATTATTAACATGGCAAACTTCTTGTTACATATACTTTACCACAATACAGTTTTTTTTAAAGTCTACATTAGATCACTACAGCAAAATCTACAAAAATTTTTACTGGTCCCAACACCAAAATATAATGGTTTACACAGGGACTAGAAATTTAAAGAACAATGAGTTGTTTTATATACACTGTAACAAGGAAGGCAAGTATTAACAGATCAGATCACAGAAAAGAAAACAAAGATGTCTACTATTAAAGGTAGGGGTTTACTTATTTTAGTAAGGGTAATCCT
Source organism: Trichechus manatus latirostris (assembly GCF_000243295.1). Classification (NCBI taxonomy): domain Eukaryota; kingdom Metazoa; phylum Chordata; class Mammalia; order Sirenia; family Trichechidae; genus Trichechus; species Trichechus manatus. The sequence goes on along the minus strand of NW_004443950.1, from coordinate 9,881,468 downwards.
TTAGTAAAATGAATAATAAAACCACTAGTTTACAAAAGAAACTCAAAACAAGTAAAGGCTTTTCAAACAAAAGAACACGAATAGCCCTCTCAATCTTCTTTTAAAAATGTACAGTTTAAATGAGATACAATCTCACACAAACAAGGCTAGCATTAATCCAAAAAACACATAATAATAAATGCTGGAGTGGTTGTGGAGACACTAAACACTTATACACTGTTGGTGGGAATGTAAAATGGTACAACCACTTTGGAAATGACTGGCACTTCCTTAAAAAGCTAGATATAAAGTACCATACGATCCAGCTATCCCGCTCCTCGGAATATATTCTAGAGAAATAAGAGCTGTCACACAAACAGATACATGCACACCCATGTTCACTGCAGCACTGTTCACGATAGCAAAAAGATGGAAACAACCTAGGTGCCCATCAACGGACGAGTGGATAAGCAAATTATGGTATATTCACGCAATGGAATACTACGCAACAATAATGATGAAACCATGAAACATAACATGGAAGAATCTGGACAGCATTATGCTGAGTGATTTAGTCAGTCACAGAAGGACAAATACTGTGTAAGACCACTATTATAAGAACTCAAGAAAAGGTTTAAACACAGAAGACAACACTCGTTGATGGTTACCAGGGTGGGGAGGGAAGGAGAGGGTTATTCACTAACTAGATAGTAGATTAGAACTAGGTGAAGAGAAGGACAGCACACACTACCGGTGAAGTCAGCAAAACTGGACTTAACGAAACCTAAGAAGTTTCCTGAATACAAACACTTTGAGAGACAGAGTAGCAGGGGTAGGGGTCTGGGGACCATGCTTTCAGGGGACATCCAGGTCAGCTGGCATAACAAAGCTTATTAAGAAAACGTTTTGCACCCTACTTTGGTGAGTGGCGTCTGGGGTCTTAAAAGCTTGCAAGCGGCCATCTAAGATGTATCAATTGGTCCCAACCACCTGGAGTAAAGGAGAATGAAGACACCAAAGACACAAGGGAAGTATTAGCCCAAGAGACAAAAGGGCCACATAAACCAGAGACTCCATCCGCCTGAGACCAGAAGAACTAGATGGTGCCCGGCTACCAACAATGACCGCCCTGACAGAGAACACAACAGAGTCCCTGACGGAGCAGGAGAAAAGTGGGGTGCAGAACTCCAATTCTAGTAAAAAGACCAGATTTGATGGTTTGAGACCGGAGGGACCCTGGAAGACATGGCCCCCTAGACTCTCTGTTAGCCCAAAACTAAAACCATTCCCAAGGCCAACTCTTCAGACAAAGATTAGACTGGACTATGGGACATAAAATGATACTAGTGAAGAGTGTGCTTCTTAGCTCTAGTAGATACATGAGACGAAACAAGCAGCTCCTGTCTAGAGGTGAGATGAGAAGCCAGAGAAGGACAGGAGCTGGTTGAATGGACATGGGAAATCCGGGATGGAAAGGAGGAGTGTGTGCAGTTACAGTATAGGGATAGCAACTAGGGTTACATAACAGTATATGTACAAATTTTTGTATGAGAGACTAACTTGAATTGTAAACTTTCACTTAAAGCACACAAATTAAAAAAAAAAAAAAAAACTAATTAGAAAATCAATTCCAGGTAACCCAGATTAAATTCATAGACTCCATCCTTTAAAAAAAAAAAAAAAAAAAAAAAGTTATGTAGTTAAAAAATACATACTCCCCTGTAATTAAAACTTCAGTGAGATACCACATCTCACCTTTTAGATTGGCACATCCTCTGTCAGCAAGGCTATGAGGAAACAGACCCTCATTCTGCTTGGTGGTTATACACGATAGAAAAATTCCCATAGACGGAAATTTTGGAATATCTAACAAATTCTAACATATGCATTTACCCTTTAACCTAGCAAATTTGCTTCTAGTGATCCAAATAAAACACTGGCAAGGATGATGAATGCATCCAAGGCACAAGAAGTGGTCCCTGTTCGCCTGGAACAACAGAGGAAGAAGGAAAATCAGGAATCAGAGAAGGAAATAGAATGTGCTGCTACTTGCCTCCATGAACAACTACCTCCTTTGCCATGAGACCAGAACTGGATGGTGCCTGGCCACCATTACTGAACATTTTGATCGAAGATTCCAAATAATAATCCTGATCAACGGGGGAAATGTAGAACAGAATTTCAAATTCTCATGGACTCTAGACTTTCTGGAGCCATGGCAAGTAGAAGAATCCCTGAAATTATTGCCCTGAGAAAATCTTTAAACCTTAAACCAAAAATATCCCCTGAAGTCATCTTAAAACCAAATGATAGTTTAGCATAACTAGTAAAAAAAAAAAAAGTCTGCCTTGAGCATTATGCTCTTTTAAGAACTACCTATATGGGATCAAATTGACAACAGCAACTCGAAAGATTAGATGAGAACCTTAGGGGGCAGTGAGTTTATGTTAATGGGTGAGGAACTCAGAAAAGGAAGGTTAACAATGGTTGCACAACTCGAAGAATTAATGTAACTGAATTGTACATGTAGAAACTGTTGAATTGGGGCATGGTTCTGCGCTGTATACTCTCAACAAGAACAAAATAAATAAAATTTAGAAAGAAAAAAAACAACAACACTACTCATTAAACTATGATAAAGAGTGGAAACCATCCAATAGGAGACTGGTTGAATAAACCACTGAACACGAGTAGTACAAGACATGTAAATTTAAAATGGCAAAAATATTGAAAGAAATTAAAGAGGACCTAAACAAACGGAAAGACATATCTCAGGTTCATGGACTGGAAGACTTAATACTGTTAATTAAAATGGCAATACTCCCCCAAATAATCCACAGATTTAATACAATCCCTATCAAAATCCCAGCTGACTTCCTTACAGAAATTGACAAGTTGAACCTAGAATTCATACGGAAATGCAAGGGACCCAGAATAGACAAAACAATGTGAAAAAGAACAAAGCTAGAGCACTCATACTTCAAAGCTTCTCAGCTGCACCTGGCTTATGTACAAAAAGTTCCTGTTCTCCACTCCATGCCCTGCTGCCTTTATCAGCTGAGGACACTCAGTTCACCACGTAGAAACAGCCCACTTCATCTCATCATATTCCTTTCAAACATCTAGTACCCAGCAAACACTGCAGTCTTGCTGAATGCTGTAGAGGCTTTGGAAACTCAGGGAACCTGAGACCAAGACTATGTCCCAAAAACTGTTTTATTTTCTGGGTCTTTGTCTAACCGTAGCCATACTGTCCTTTCCTTGTACAGCTGAGTTTTCTTGCTACTCAGGTTTTCAAAATGACACAGTACATTATTAAGAGTATACAGATAAAGGATAAAACTACAAAGAAAAGCAAAAACTAATATAAAAGTGGTGACGGTGGTTATCTGGGGAAAATGGGGGACACAAAGGGGGTTGTGGCTGGGGCGGGCCAACAGAAGGTAGTTAAGGTTCCGCTAACACTGTCTTTCCTAACCTGAGCGATAGAGTGCAGCTATTCACATTATTATTTAACTTTAAACTTTACATATACATTTTTTATACTCTTCTCTATGTATGATACACTTGGCAACAAGCATTGTTTGAATAAAAAAAAAAAAGAGTGACAACAGCAAAAGGATAGACAGAGATCAATGGAGTAGAATTCAGAGTTCAGAAATAAACCCATACATTTATGGATAATTATTGTTTTGAGAAGACAATTCAAAGAGGAAAGAATAATCTTGTCAACAAATGGTGCTAGGACAACTGGATGTCCACATATAGAAGACTTTGGACTGCTACTTCACACCATATACAGTAATTAACTCAAAATGTATCTAATATATATTTTAAGCAGTAGAAACTTTTGTCTTAAAAACCACTGGATTGTCTTAAGCTGCTGTCACTTTTATTCATTCAACCTACTCTCCCCCAAATCAACAACTATTCATACAATCCAATTCTAGTATTAAATACAGTCATTTTCAGGCATGATCTTCCTACCCTGCACAAGCTTGTAGACAGGCCAACATTGTCGCCAGAGTTTCTGGAGGAAGTTGAGCACTTTTGGGCTGATCTTTCTCTGGGGCAAGTCCACCCAAAATAGAAGGGCATCGTCTCTTTAAAAAGGTCATACATGCCTGGATAAAGGGCTCCTGAAAAAAAAGAAAAGTCTCTTAATGTATTTGAAATTCATCTGAATTGTTTTCAGATTGAAGATAACTACTACGCAGTATAACTAAAATTCAGAATAAACAGCATCTTCGGTACTATTTAAAAGTTGTTTTTTTATCCACTGTAACTATCAAGATTAAAAGGCAGAAATGAATAAATAAATTCTGCTTTACCCCATGCTCTCTAATTTTATCTGTGAGCCACTTGTCAAGTTTGAGGTATTCACGACGTGAAGCAAGTGCAGCAAGGTCAATAACAAAGGCAAATGGAGTACCATTTAGCAGCATTGACAAGGCCTAAAGAAAAAGAGTATTAGAAACTACAAGTCAAGCAATTAAGTAACCCTTTCTGTGTCTCAATCCTACTATTTCCAGTTTTTATTTTCACTAACAAATCTAAATAAAACATTCTGCTAATGTTTTTTTGGTCACAACATTTTTAAATGGTTTAGTACAACTCAGTAGGTAACATTAGTACTTGCCTATAAGATCACACTTTAAAGGTGAACCCATGACACTACCTACCAAAAAAATTTTACCCTGTGATTTTTCAAATTAAACTTACAGCAAAGCAAGATTCAATCAAAATATCAATAATTGTCCTTCTCCATTTTCTAAAATCGAAGCACAAGCTTCCTCTAACTTAAGCATAGCTACACAACACCAGTGTTATACACCAAGTGCTAAGATTTAGACTATTTGTCAAAGATCCTGCTGATTCTAACCAAGGATGCTAAAGGGTTGAAACTCAGTTTCTCCAAAAATGGTATCTCACAGATTGCCTCCCAGAAAAGCTCAAGTATCATTTGCTTTAAAACAGCCTTTCAAACATCACAGACCACCAATCAACAGTCAAATGTAAATGAAAACATTTTTTTTTCCTATGCCTACAACCACTCTCTTTCTACCTAACAAGGAGAAATTCTAAATCCTAAGTCATTCTAGCTATGATCTAGTTACATACGCACTATTCCTAAGGCATCTTATGTTAAAACTAAAAAAAAAAATTTTTTTTTAAGAAAGATATTTTTTACCACTAATAAATGACGTCAATTTATCCCTCCAAATCACCTTCAAGTCCTGGGCCACATCAAGTATTCGAGACAATTTGGCCTGGTCATACTGCTCCCCTCTCATGTACCATTCTGCCATTGCATGCATGATAAGTTGGCGAATTGAGGGAGACTGCCCCTAAGGGAAAGACAGTGAGTAGGTTTAAACAGCAATATTCCTAAACATTTTGATAGGCACTATTGTATCTTTCCAGCTAATTTTACTTGTTTTATTTATACAAAAATCAGGCGTTATCAGTCAAAATATCAACTACAGGCCACAAAAACCATGAAATTACAGGATATGCATGCAGTGACATTCTGTATGGGAAAGCCAAGTTACTTCACGTCTTCCAAGTCTGTCTCTCGACCTGGGACATACAGCCATTCAACAAATTTATTTGGTCTATAAAAGTCTGCCCATACATTTTCTAATACAATATAAGAATAGACATAATATAAACATGAGGTTATATCAAGTTAATATTACTTCTTTAAAATTAAATTCTGAATTTCTGGTCTATAAATAAAAACAAAACAGTTTAACCATCTTTCATGTTGCACGTTATATCAGTATTTCTGGGAGCAATATTTGTACACTCATTTTAAATCTACCTACTTCTAAAAACAGAATATTGAGTTTTTAATTTATTCAATATTTTTCTCACCAGAAGAAAATGAACATGTTGCTAGGTTTTGTTATTTAAACAGTCTATTTTTGAGAACTGACACAAAGACTTTCAGTTGAAAGATCTAAATGCTAGTGTAACAAATGGGAAAACAAAATTTTAGAGATGTACACAAATCCTATTTGGTACAAAATGATGAACTAGACTAGGGATTCAGTTTTGTTGACTCCTAAATCTGCAGACCTTCGAACAGTACTTGACAAATAGAACTAAGTAAATTATTTCTCAGAACTGACAGCAAGGCAGTTCCTATTACTTCTCCAAATCACATTCCAGTAACTGTCCCAGAGTAGAAGAGCCAAGTGAAAGACAGGCTCAACCAGATTGAGTAGACAAGGCTCCCAGTCTCTTAGCCTGGGTGAGGAAGACATAAGATTATCTGGGCAACAAATGCTACCATGTTACTTAAGTCTCTAGGAAAGCAGGAGGAGCTGGCTGAATAGTAAGGAACCAAGGCTAACATTTTTTCATTTATAAATTTTTTAAAGCACTTATACATACTAATATAAGAAAAAAGAGTACCCACAAAAGATACTTGAAGTAAAGGAGAAGATGACTGCTTTTTTCTTAAAGCTTCTGCATTTGTCATATTAAAAATGTAGGCTACTGAGAAAAATCAATAGACAAAAGAGTATTTACTCGTCAAATATATTCTACAAAATTAGAGGGGAAAAGCACAAGGGTTTGACAGGCATTTCTATACAAACTAAAAGAAAATCTAAATGTTTGACTCAGATAAAACAAAATAATGTCAATAAAATTGGTGTGTGATTGTCGCCCATTTACTGGCTAAAAAAAAAAAAAAAAAAATCACTTGTGTACCTTCTACTTCCGTAATAAATGTTTAATTAAGCTCCTTACTACAATCAAAAGGAAACTAATCTAGCCAAATGAGTTGAAAACATATGTCCACACAAAAATGATTTCAGCAGCTCTATTCATAATTGCCAAAAATGGAAGCAACCAAGATGTACTTTAATAGGTGGATGGATAAACTGTGGTATATGTGGTACATGGAAGAACCTTAATTGCACATTGCTAAGTTAAAGAAGCCAGTTTGAAAAAGCTACATAGTGTATGATCACAACCATAGATGACGTTCTGGAAAAGACAAAACTATAGAAATAGCAAAAAGAGCAGTGGCTGCAAAGGATTGGTACTGGGTGTGGGGAGTGAACCGGTGGAGCACAGGGCATTACTAAGGCAGTGAAACTACTTTGTATGATCCTGTAATTGTGGATGCATGACATTATGCATAAGCAACAGAACTGTACAATACACACAGTTAACCCTATGTAAACTATAGACTTTAATACTAATGTATCAATGACAGTTCATCAATTGTAGCAAACATATCACACCAATGAGAAGACATTAAAAATAAGGGAAACTGTGGGGAGGGGGGAACTCTGTACTTTCTGCTCAATTTTTCTGTAAAGTTAAAACTGATAAATCCTCTTAATTAAAGAAAGAAAATTGGTACCCTAGCAACAGAAGTTTCAAAATACTGATTTTTTTTTTTAGTTGCCTTGTCCCCTTGCTCTTTGGAGTTTTATATGTTAATGTCCACATGATCTAAAAGATAAAACAAGTTTTATGACACTGTAACTTTTCTAGAAAGATACATTCAAAGATTAACAATAATTTATTTTTCTATTTTAACATCCTCGATTCTCCACAGAATGTCAATCATTTAGAAGAGGAAGTGAAGATAAGGAAACAGTCACGTCTCACCTGCCCGTGCCATGCATAATGTAAAATAATAGCAGAGTTGGGGTGGTTTCCAAGGAAAATTGGCATCAGAGTAGAGATGAGTTCATGGCGCAACGTGTGCCAGGAGGTGTTAATTTGTAGTAAGGCCAATACCAACATGTCTGGGCAGTGCTTGATAGGGAAGCTGAAGAGCTGTTTGACTTGTTCATACTGTCCAACCTCTGCAAGCCTCAGCAGAGATTCAATCAAATCCAAGCTCTTCCTACACAAAAAGGAAGTAACACGATCTCTATCAATGAAAATACAAACATGCAAAATTCATTTTCCAAAAGACTTGATGCCAGCTATCAGGATAAAACCAAGTTACTACCATCTTCTAACATTCGCAAAACATTAAGTTTTTATAAAACAATCTAGACTTTTGGTTAAATTGGTGCTAATATCCATCACAAAACATATGCTGGATTGTGCAAATGGTTAAGCTCCTAACTACTAGCTGAAAGGTTGGCCATTCAAATCTACTAGAGACTCCACAGGAGAATAAACTTGGCGATCGGCTCCATGAAGACTGCAGCCTAGGACACCATATGGGGCAGTTCTACTCCACCCTACAGGGTTGCTATGAGTTGGAATCAACTTGATGGCACACAACAACCTTAAAATAAGCAGGCTTACTAAAAATACCATTTCAGTTAAATCTGTTAACTATTAATTTCGTATTTCAAAAACACATAAGTGACGATTTAAAAGAAAAGCTAGTGAGAGTTTTTACCATGTGGCAATTTCTCGATTGTCATCCTCTGGTGGTGCTTTCAGAATATCAGTTGCAACAGTATGACAGGGATAGTCAGCAAAACAGAAGATCTCTGGATTTATAAGGGAATGCTGAATGAAGGAGAGCTGGAACAAGAGAAACGTCCTTACTACTGTAAATGATTATGAATGCTATAAATACTACAAACATTTTCACTATGCTAATCTCAATGTTTTATTTGAATGATAGTTTCTCTTTAAAATTTTAATTATCTGTCCTTTCAAAACTCACAGATAATTCACGCAGATGAAAGGTGAATAATGAGATGGCCTTAGAAACAAATGTCCTTAAACTACTGGGAAACAGCTTGACTACTGTAGCTCAACTGAATCTGCCTAGTATTAAAACTATAATATTCCTTCAGTGTTTATGACACTGTTACTTTTCTGAGCTATGCAGAACAAAAGAATATTTCAATCAATGGATAGGTGGCATTACGTTATTTTGTTCCCCTTCTATAACTAAACACTATTCACTTACCTGGCCTTCTGCGTGTTTCCAAGGTCTATATATGAGGTCTACCGGGAACACTTCCATTCCCAGACCTCTTTGAATACCATAAACCACATTATGAAGTCCTTTACTGTCACGAATTTGAAATCCAGGATGGTCCAGTTCATAAGTTACTTCCTTGAAATTCAAACTTGGGTTCTATAAAAGAAAAAGGCATTTGTAAGTTTAATGAACAACAGTGTTCATGTTTTGAAGCTCTATCCAAAAGACCAACTTAAATCTGCAATTCAATCAAGGTGTCCCCATCGCAAACTCAAAGTCATCCGAATTTTTCTGGCATTCTGAAAAGTGATTTAGAAAGGTAAATTCTTAATACTCAGAATAAACTGGCTCTATGAGCAAGGTACCCAAACCTTTTAATTCATGGCATACTTCTAAACTTTTGAGTATGTAAAGGGGGAGCCTTCTCTTTCCTTACTTTAGTTCCAACCCCAATATGGCAAATAAACAGCTCTTCATTCAGCACCTCTTCTCTTTACATCAAGATTCTATTATCTTGGAACAAAATGGCAAAGATAAATCAATTATCCCAAACACCCTTCTTAATTAACTGAAGATCTTCCTTAAAAGTATCTTAATGTATGCATCAGGAAAAGTGGTCTAAATCATTATGACAAAATGACTGACAATTCAATTCACCATATGTTGTATGAAAAGGTATCCTAAAAAGCAATTATCTGCCCCTTTAAAAAAAAAAAACACAAAGCAAAGGAAACAAATTTATAGAAAGTAATTTACCAGACATCCCACACCAAGTAATAAGTATGTTGTGCTTGAAAGAAAAAAGCCACAAAAGGAAATGATATATGTTGGCCTAGTCACTGCCGTGCACACTTAGTATTTAAAGTGCCAACCAAAGCATCATGGCCATTTAGTCTTGCTCTGAAGTGCCTCCTTTCAAACCATGAAAGCTTAATGCTTGTTTCTACATGGCTCAAACAACAAACTTCAAACAGGGTATTTTCTCAAAATCACCAGTAACACAAAGAATAGTTAAAATATTCGTGCACCCACCCAATGAAATACTATCTTTCCTAAAAATCATATCATACAATACTAGTATTATTTATAGGATTATTTCTCAAACTTTAATGTACACATGAATCATCTGCGAATAATACAGATTCTGATTCTGTAAGTCTGGGGTAGCACCTTTCAGTCTGCATTTCTAACAAGCTACTACGTGACACCAATGCTGCTAGTACATGGACTACACTTTTAAGTAGCAAGAAGTCTAGAATATGAGCTCAATCTTGAAGGTGGGGTGGCAGGAGGGGTGTGGGTCAGGCAGGATCAGCTCTGAATAGTTACAATAAATGACTTTTATCATCTCTGCACTCTTTACCTTCAGTTTTCTACTCAGAAAAAACATCTTTTCATTTTAAAATTTGTTTTTAGGACTGGCTTTAACACTTCCATTAATTTATTGTTTAACAGCATTATCTTAGAGAAAGACAAGTATGGTAAATCCATAGGCATGCCCCTGTGGTTTCCTCCTCCCATCCTTTGTGGGCAATCACCAAACCAATCTATGTGCCCAATGTGTACCTGACACTGTCCTCTGGTCTCTGCCAAAAAAAAGAAAAACGTAGAGAAAATACTAATATACAGAAATAAAAAGGAATAATGGGAAAAATAGGTAAGTGATTCATCTGTTCAAACCCACAGTGCAGCACTCAATTTATAGCCAATTCTCACTCTCTGAAATCAGGAAAAGGAACTGATCCAGGTAACATGGAATTCCGAACTCGGTCTGTATCTTTAAGAGTATTTTTAATGGCGCAACAAGTACAAAAACGGAATTACTTAGTGAAGAGGGCATGTCTTCACTGTTAACAAGACAAGCACCAGATATTAACTGGTTACCCATAAGTGATGAAACTGTCATTTTATTTTGTTTTTCTTTTTATCCACTTTTCAAGTTTTCGGCAATTACTAAAGGAGAACAGCTCGAAAACTGCAGTGTTCAACTTTGTCCATCTTCTACTACCACGGACATAACAGGTCCATCTAGTATTAAGAAAAATAACAAAAAGAAAACCCATTGACGTTGGTAGCAGTAAAGTCATACACAGATTCACTCTAATGGGATTTTACCTATAAGCTGCAAACATGGAAAACTGAAGGTGAGAAACAGGATACATGACCTGGACAAGCGATAGAAGAATTTTATGTGTATGTATTCATGTTCTTTAACATCATATTTTGTTTCTTGACATTTTATGAACAAGACTGAAAATATTGCATCTTAACTCCACTCTTCTCCCACTGATTAAATTTCATCATCATCTTTTAACATCTGAGAAGTTTCATTCTCTTGTATTATTTAAGTATTTCAACATTTTAGGAGAGGTTCTTTGTTTTGGGGGGAGGAGGGGGTGGCGGTAATTGAGTTTGTGAATAATCCAGATGTGAAAGTAGTAGTAAATACGGACTTTTATTATCCCTATCCACCATAAACAAGACTTGGCAGTATTTTTGTTACACCTATCAGAAAACATTCTGAAGGCCTCCCTTCTCAATAATTCCATGCAAGCACCATGGGACAATCATTACTTTATAACAAATAAGTACCCCAAAAAAACCGCACACACCCCTACCCCACCAACTTACTTCAGCAGTGCACTGGTTCAGAATTGCATGCCAACAACCACTAACAAAATTTGAAGTTGATTATGTACTATTTCTAGAACATAATTATCTCAGATATTTTATTACTTTTCGAGCCAATAAAGTTACAGAATTTTAGAACATTACTACTCTCACTTAGCTGGACATTTATTCATTAGAATTTCTTTGGCTGCATCATACTATAATCATGACTCGAAAACCATGATCACATGTACTCACCAGTTCTTTGAGAACATCAATCAAGACTTCTACATTCCATGTATGTGCCTGTGCTCCATCACTTTTATCTTTCCCATCACTCCAGATGCCACTTCCAGGAGCAGAGATACTCTGTAGAAATAAAACTTGAATTAAACAAACTCAAACCCTTACTGCGATTCGATCTTGCTGTTAAAACAATCAATCCTACTCTAATTTAACAAAGAAAATAAACAGCATATGACATTAATTCACTTAACAGCTGAATTCTATATACTTACCTGTAACGGAATACCATCTGTTAATCCTGAATGAGTTCGAGCCATCATTCCCAAAACCCTTGCAACCTGGGCAGCTGTGACCTCCCGAACACCAAACTGCATGATTATATTGCGACATTCTTCAATACTGCAACAAAAACGTAACTTCAGAAAAATGCTAAGATTAAGAAATCAAAACCAACGAAATGCTGGTATAAAACAAGCCCTTGTGTGAGATCCCCAGAGGTTTACTAATAGAGGCAGAGTGATAAGAATCATTTCTTGTTACTTTTATATAGCTAGGAATGTGAAAATCATGTAAATAAGAAAAGTTTAAAAGATCAATGGAAGAAAATATGAACTAAAAGGGTAATGGTTTTTTACAAAACACATAAAATTATTATTGTCATCAATATTCAGTATGATTTTACTCTATAAGATACTGACAGTTTGATCATTCTAATATGTACATACAAAGTCTTGAAATACATCCAAACCTTTTCATTTGAAGTTCAATAAAACAAGCTTTATGTCAGGCACACACACAAAAATGAACTATTTCAAACATAAGTGGAAACGAGGTTGGAATGAGGGTTTTTAAAACATTGAAGGTTACACTTAAAGTCGAAGCAAAGCACATGAATGTCCCTCATAACTTATTCTCAGATAAATATTAACAATCCGCTATTATCACAGTCATAAGTGCTACCAATAGGGTGAAACAATTTTCTCTGATGCCCCTGGCAGGTAAAAATATGCAACAGGCAGGAGATAAAATGGATAGAAAAAGATGACAGGAGATGAAGGCATAGTGAGGAAACTGTAGTTAGGAGAAGAGAAAATTAGACATTAAGTGGAAAGTGATACAAGTTCCATAAACGTTAGCGTCAATACCCCCCCCTTCCCCTAAAACGATACTGCCAATGAGGTTAAAACTTGGTATTTTCTAGATCCCAAAATTTCAAGGGGGGGTGGGGGGTGGATTTAGCCAGCAAAACTAGTATGTGAAATATGTTTTAGCAGTAAAAATTCTAAAAGCCAAAGACAACCTTAAGAAATCTGAGGAACTTGTTTTAAAGAATGAAATCGTACTTCGCGTAAGAGTAATCAGAATTTAATGTGTCTGACTACCAACCTTGCACAAAAGCCATAGCCTACTTCTTGCATGAAGTCAGCCAGAGAGCTCTCCATCATGGTTTTAGCTACCCCTCCAGAATCAGGCAGGATCCTGTCCATTAGAATGTCCCGTTTTTCAGAGTATAAAAGTGGTGCAAGCACCACGGGACAGCGTTCCTGGGGAAAATCTGAAGAAAAAGAACAGAATTGTAACTGCTGTGGTGATTAAATGCTCACTAACAGCCCCTCAAACCTGATTCTTCACAAGTTCGTGTTCAAAGCAAGGTTTAGTTTTTTCCAACCTTTAGTAAACCAATTTGAATATTTTTATATCACAAAAATTTCTCATAAGCATACTTTTCATTTTTCATATTAGGATTCTGGTATCTAATGACCAATCCATGCCCTAACTATTACTTTAAATTCTCACAATAGGGCTAACTATCAATTTTCACACAAGGAAGGCATCAGAAACATAAACAGAATATGAGAGCCTATTTATTTCAGTGACAAGCAGAAAATTACCTATCACCGAAAAAGTTAACGCAGCTTAAAATTAAACTATATAAGCATTAGGAAGGAAAAAAATTACAGGATGTTAGTCCACTACCAAAGATTTAAGGGTACTTACCTCTCTAAAAAGAATGATCAGAGAAATAAAGAATGGCAACATTAGAACCAGTAGTTATTTAGCATAACAACGGCCAATAGTAAAGGTGGCAAAGTGAGTCTATCAAAACTGACCAATACAGGAGAATGATTAAAATTTTTAAAAACTAAAAAATTAGCATGTTATTATAATGTAGTCTTCCTAAGGGAGAAGGGAAAAAAAAAGACTTTTTTTTAAAAATCTATCTATCTACATCTAGAAATATATCTAGTGTTAACTATGATATTTATATAACAAGATTGTTGGTTAAGCCACATCCATTTATACCTGTTCTATAATGAGGCTTTATCATTCATATTTTAAATTATAAAATACTCTCTTCAAAAAGATTACACCAACATAAACACAGGAGGGTAAATCCCTACCTTTACTTATATTCTAAAATGCTTTATTGTGTTTTTGATTATCCAAAGAAATTACTTTTTGTAGGCTATAAAACACTCCCTTACCTCTGCGCAACGTCTTAAGAAAAGCGTCTATCTGCTCCTGTCCAACTCCAAAGGCTCCCTTCTGCCCAAAGAGGAGATGGGAGAGGAGGAGGTGTAGGACCTCTATTGCTATATCTTGGAAGCCACCTTCTTGATTTCCACTGACGTCTGCGTCAATGTAAGAACGCAGAAGATCTGGAAGCTTCTGTTTGATAAACTGGGCAGCTAAAAATCAGGCAAACCAAAAACCAAACATCATTTCCACAGCACAATGAGTAAAAAGTCACATACCATCAAAATGTATCTATAAACACCCACTCCTCACTGATCAACATGATTAGGTTTCAAAGACCAGGTTGTTATGCAAAAACGGGTATTATATGAAAATGGAAGATGACCACATCAGACTATAAAATGGAAGATGACTACATCATTACATAACTGCCAAACCACTGAGAATCACTGCCCAGCCAAGCTGACACATAACCTTAACTATCACAGGTAGCGTTACTCTCACCTCGCACCTCGGAATTCCTGAACTGCCAGACATACATCGTTAGCTCACGAAATAGATAGATTTTTCTTACTACTGTCATAAATGTGAAATATCAGATAACAAGATAGTCGATAAGTGCGGAGTAGGTGTATTCTATAAATAAAATACATCTACTCATCCTTCTCATTTACCAAATCACCCTTTACCCCTTTGTGATGCTTCACATCTCTAGCTGGTATTTTAAAAGTTAACCTTTAAAGAGACCAAGGGGAGTCAGTCTTGTTTTAAAAAAAAATCAATTGTAATTTCTAAACTATGAAGCCTCAAGATTCCCCAAGCTGATTTTAAAGAATCTCACTTCACTATAGAATTTTTAGGAAAAAAGGAACATACCAAAACCTCTGAGATCCGAGCTGGAAGAATTCAAGAGGGCAAGGCCAAAAATTACCTGAAATAAGAAGGGTTAGAGAGACTAAGAATTCAAATGGCTGTTTTTAATTCTAATTTGGCCCACCTCTCTTTACTAAATCACTTACCTCTTGTACTTTGCTTAACTTGAGAACTTTACTCAGCTGGGCAAATAAGTGGGGTGCAGGCTTTAAACTCTGAAACAGAACAAACTTTATTTTAAAACAAGAACTTAACAAGTTTTCAAACAGTTTTTAAAGGCATCTGTTTGCTCAAGTATGAAGCTATTTACCAATAAAGGTAACGTGTAGTGCTTCTAGAAACAATACACCATGTCCTAGAACTGTGAACTGACATACTATGAACTAACATCTCAGCTTTATAGTAATAAAGCTTAAGCCTTCATAGGATCTGGTTTTAGCAGGATTTATTTATTATCAAACTAACTGCCTGGATTTTGTTAGAAAGCTACAATAGAAACCCTAAGTAACTACTTGAAATTTTAAAATTAAGGCATGACATTATGAGATCAAGGTTGATGGCCTCTTTAGAAAGCTTAATAAGAGATCATATTATTAGCACTGCTAAAAATATAAGCAATAAATACCAACCTTCTGATAGTGCAATGGATTATCAATGGCATAGGAAAGCGTCGAGATAAAATTTGGCTTTGTAATCAGCGACGCGCACTCCTGAATCAGAAACTGAGTCTTCAAAAATAAAAAAGGAATTTTCATTAGCGCTGACAGTCATCTTGCACAAATAAAAAGCAGATGTGCTCAGAACATGTAAGTGTAATGTAATACTATATGTTTCTATGTTATCAAAATCAGCTCTTTAAAGCTCCCATTTAAACTAAGTTCAATTAGTAACAGTGTTAAACAAAAACCTCCACAAAATAATGCCCACTAATAAGACTATGAGGACAATATCATAAGAAACTGTTACCAGACTGAGAATCAAGCCAAAGAAGACTCAACCCAGGACATGAGATTCCCCTCTCTGCCTTACTTACTTGTCAAGCAGGACATCCCCATTCCTGCTTCCTTCAGGCAGGTCACATCCCCAGCTCTCTAAGCCTGAACTAGGTAGCTGTAAGGGCAGCTGGGCAGGAGAAGGGAAGGACAGAAAAAAGGAGAAGTCCAAGAACACCTTTTAGCCATCCAGCTAAGATTAATTTCTGGATGCTCTCTGTATGTGTCACTTGCTACAAACACTATGCCCAAAATATAATTCACTGAACAATTAAAGCTAAGTGGACATAAACTCTATGAGCCCCAAATACCTGATGGAAATCTTTGCCACTGCTTTTACCATCGCCACTGAAATCCACATGCGAAAATAGGCAGCGTAATAAATGCCTGTCTGCCTCAGGACCGTGCCGATTCACAATCTAAAAAGACCAAAAATATAAGTTTTCAAGTCAACATGGGGGTGACCAATCTCTAGCACAAAATCCCAAATTAAGTTAATTGTTCATACTGGAATGAGTATAGGGATTACTAAGATGGAGGTATGAATATTTTATATTTTTAAAATGTTTCTTACAGTTACTAGCAAGAAGGACTGAGAAGAAGAAAAACTACCAGTAATTACCCCATATAAGCCTATGCACTTTAGTCAACTTCTATACAAAAAACACCAGGCAGCATAAAACCACATGTGGTGGAAATACAAAGTTAAAAAAAAGAGTTTTAAGGTAACAATTGTGTAACAAACTAAACTCATAAGAGCATTTTTTCCCGGTATTATTTTTACTCTAAAAATGTAACCTATAATTTCTCTAACACAGCTGTGACTCTATACAATGACCTAAAAGGCAAGGCCCTAAATGAACCGGCCACCAGCTACCTCTGAACTCGGTGCTTTGGATGATGCCCTTGAGCTCCATTAGTTTGTTCCTCACCGTTCCTCAAAATCACCAACATTTGTACTTGCTATTCCTTCTAACTGGAAAGCTCCAGATAACTGCACATGGTTTGATCTTTCACTTCCTTTAGGTCTCTACTTAAAAGTCACCTCATCAGTGAGGCCTTTGGTGACTACCCTCCCTAAAATAGCAACATAACCTGTCCCACCATCACCTCTCACACTGCTTTACTTTTCTCCACAGCACTTACCTCCACCTGATATATTTATTGTCTGTGTCCCTCACTCAACTATTAATTGCACAAGAACAGGGAATCTGCGTGGTTGTATTAAGGTGTACATATCTAGTCTAGAAAAGAGCTTATTAGCACAGTGTATGTGCAGCATAAATATTTATTAAATGCCACATTAAACATTATAAATTATAAACAGTTAACAACCTACTTTGGGCTAGATATCGTACTGAGCTTCTTTAGTTTCATCATCAACAATCCTGCCAAGAATTATCCCCATTTTGTAGGTGAAGAGGTAGACACTTAAAACTGATTCCACGAGCCTAAGATCCAGTAGTCTGGGAGTTAAAAATCTGGATTCATAGTCTAACTCCAAAGCCTAGGATGTTTGTAATGTATCATGTTAACTGTATTATCTGACAGCTGGCTAAATTACTTATTTTAGTTTCCGTTTTCCTGTGCAGAAAAATGTGTTGAGTTAGGTAAGATTAATCTTTACATTGTCCCATAGGCATCTGAAAGTTAAAATCTATATAATCAGATGATCAACAAAAACCTCTGCATCTCCAAAGGCTACCATGAACCTATTCATAATGTATTGGTTTTGCAGGTTTTTATCTTTCCTTGATTAAGTTCTGTAAACACAGGAACAAGTCTGACCTTCCAGTATCCTCCTAGAATGTTGACCACTCATGAAGAGCCAACTCAGATTAACTAGGAATAGAATTACCTATTCTCCAACTAACCAAGCCTCTCTCAAAAGAACAAAATCTGGCTCAACAAATATTTATTGAGTACCTGTATACATGCTAGACACTGTTTTAGGTGCAGCAAGTACAGCAGAAAAGAAGATTGGTGGAGTCTATGATTCTCATAAAGTACATTCTAATGGAAGAAGAAAAGCATAGGCAAAAATAATTTCTGATAATATTACCTGTTAAGTGAAGAAAATACAAGGCTATGTGATGTAATGACGGGGGGGAGGGGTGCTCAGAGAGGAGCTGAAACAAAATACAGTGAGTTGACAACGACAGACAGGGTTGGAGAAAGGCGACAGACAGGGCTGGAGAAAGGCGGAAAAGCATTCCTGGCAGAAGGAAAATCTATTACAAAGGCTCCAATACAGGAAAGCACTTGTCTGAAGAACGAAAAAAGGTCAAAGATAGTCAGGGGCTAGGTCATAGTTAACGAACATACCGACTTATCTAGTACTGTTATACCTACCTAAAAAAAAAAGGAAAGTAAATATTCCATTTGACTGGCAATGGCAAAAAAAAAAAAAAGTTCCAAGTGCTTAACCAAGAGTCAGCAAAGACTTACTAATATCCCCTTTTGTCCTTTACATCATTTCTATGTTTTATAGTTTGCAACTGCTTTCACAGACACTCTATCTTCACAACCCCATGAAGTATTAATGTACAACAATATAATATTAAACACACATATGCAAGGTTGCAATAACTAAAGATGTTACACATAACTTGCTAGCTGGTAGTAAGACCAGACAGTATGTTTTATGACTGCTAAGTGAATGGAATATTCCTTCCGAGACACCACGCTGGCCCCTCTCACTAGGAAAATTTTTTTATTTTTTTCTTCTTAAACTCAAGTGGCATTTTAAAAACATTATCCTGAGTTGCAGTGATGACGAAGATTATATGTATCCTTGTAAAATTAAGCCCCCGTAAAATTTGCATTTTCACACACACATGCAAAACAAACTGAACCAAAAGTCTTGAAATACCCAAGATTCTATAAAAGTACCAGATCTGTCTTGTTTTTGCCGACTGAAGACAGTCACTCACTACATGACAATATTTACAAGTTTTGCAAATGACTGGAATAACTAGAGTCCACCGAAATATACGTAACACTTCATATAAAAAAAAAAGAATCTCTATATTTTTTAAAATTGTTAAACATATTCTACCCTTAAGCATATTCATTTCAGGTTTTTAGTGTATTATCTGTATGAATAGTTTGGACTTTATAAAAATACTGCATCTATTCAAAGCAGTTTAACATAATGAAAAGACCATGAAAACAGGAGGAAATTCTGCAGCAAATATAAACAGTTACTTTTAACAGGAAAGGCATTAATTTAAGAGCAAAAACTTCATATTCCTAAGTAAAAGATGGTGGAAGTAAAAGGATTTTTCTATTCTAACCACTCAAAATACAAAATAAAAATTCCATTTCCAATGAAACATTCTGTTATGGCAGAGAAAACATTTTTCTCTCCTCAGACGAAAGGCCAAATACAGATTCTTCTTTAGGGCTGATAAATCAATAGATACAAATGTTTAGGACTGTTAAATATCCCAAAACATATGCAGTTATCCTATGTTCAAATGATGACATCTGGGGTACAAATGAATCATGAAAGAAGACAGACTGTCCATTTAGAGAGCCAGATTAACATGCAGAAACTGCAGAAAAGCAAAGCAGATAGAGCTATAAAGGAGTAAACCAGGCTCAGGATGCCACTTTTAATATCTATGAGTTAACCATCTAGCCAAAGGAGGGTGCTGGAATAGAAGCAGAAAGAGAAAGAAGAGGTGTCAACCATTATAAAATCTGAAAACAGAGAGAAATGGTAGGCTACCCTCAATATTCCCACACTCTCAAGCATCTCCACACTGCTGATACGTGAGTAACTAACTAGACTCATTCAAAGATGGGCAAAAATTCAAAGAATCATCATGGAACCTATCTGAAGAAACTGTAAAATAAACAGAGCAATGAAACAAACAAGACAGGTAAACATACATTTCAAATTTCTTATCAAAATATACTGATAAAGAGTTCAAAGAAATAGTATTCTGTAGTCTCGAAGAAATTATAGGGATTGTTTTTGTTTTTAAAGGGGAAAGTCCTTAAAAAAGCAAAACACTGGTTCAAAGACAAGATAACAAGAAAAGGACATGAAAGCAAGCTTCCAGCGCCTAGAAAAGAAACAGAAGAAAAAACCTTACAATGAAGATAGCCACACAGCAGCAAAAACTATAAAACAAAAATCGTTTCAAATAATTAACCCATTGCTCTCAGTCGACTCTGACTTATAGCGACCCTACAGGACAGAGTAGAACTGCCCCGAAGGGATTCCAAGGCTGTAAATCTTTATGGAAGCAGGCTGCCACATCCTTCTCCCTTGGTGCAGCCAGTGGGTTCAAATCACTGACCTTTCTGGTAGCAATCCAGAGCTTAACCACTGCATCCATCACCAAGGGGTCTTCAAAATAATTAAAGGAAGGTTTAACGATATCACATAAATCTAGGCAAAACATATGAAAAGGACAGACTAAAAGATTAAAAAAAAAAAAAGAAAACTCAAAGGTGTTCCAACACAGAATAATCAATATACCTTCAAATCCATGAAAACAAATGAAACATATTCAAAGAAAACAAAAATACCTCTAAAATAAAGACTTCAATTAGAAGATCAAAGGGTACTCCATATTACAAGAAAAGCTGATGAAATGCTGAGGCAAAGCTGACCAATGCCAGAGCATACAGGTGAAGTTAATGAGCTTGAATTAAGAGAAAATTCACAAGAATATTGAGGTTAGGAGTAGATGCAAGCAGGAAAATTAAGTCCCCTACAGCAAATGGAGAAGGGGAAACAGACAGCTTTGGCATTCAATGTTGCTATAGAATAAAGGGAAGCAATATTTACAAAACTAGGGAAAAATACAAGAATTTCATAACTAGTGACAATTGGACTTCAAATAAAAATGAGAATGCCTACACCAAGTATGGCTCTGAAGTATTTATAAACGGGATTTCTCTTTCTTTAAATAATGATATCACAGTACCTGCCTGCCTACAATTAATCTTTAAGGTAAATTTCAATATTCTAAGAAACTAAGTTTTATAGTGAGTGTATCATTTCTATCGTAGGGTTAGGGAAATACCCAAATATATTTGGGGATAAAATTCTTAAAAGACATATAATCTTTATAAATCAGTTTTAAGTATGATTTAACATATATACATCATGAGGAAACATGATTTTTACCATTTTGCTAATTTTATGGAAAATTATTAATTCATCCTTCAATGACAATTTCACAGGTAAAAGAAAAAAAACTACGAACATCCAAATTTTTAATGGCACAACCACCAACCACGTACAGTGTCATGCATTTTTAGTTATTTGAAATGAGTTTTTGTTCCAATAAGCCCAGTAACGCCATAAGTGCTTCCATGGCTGATTCTGTCACTTAGAATGGACTTCAATTGGGGGATATGGATAAAAACATCATGGTCAACATGTCTTGACTGATCAAATTTCTACATCCCTTCAACTGCTCCTTGTAGCAATCAACAAAGTACTGCCCTTTCACTGAAGCCATTGTCCTAACCCTCTCACACAGTAGCAATGAATTAAAAATTGGGTTAATATAGCCATCACAAAGACTTCCAAGTTTTCATTCCCTTCTGTGTCTCTCCCTTTGGCATGTTTATAAACCTCACTGAATTGGACTGTCTGAAAAATTCAAACGACACTTCCCTTGAAGTAGGAGCAATCTGGGGTCAAACTTCATTTGCAGATTTAGCAAATAAAAATACAGGACACTCATTTAAATTTAAATTTTAGATAAATTTTTTTTACTATCAATATGCCTTACATACTGCACAGGGCACACAATAAAAATTATTTGTTGTTTATCTGAAATTCAAGCTTAGCTGGTGAATTTGTTTTTTATTTGGCAACCCTACCTTGTAGTCCACATTAGCCAATGGATGGGATCTAGAAAGTGTACTGAGACAATAGTAAATGATGATAATGGTGATGGTGATGACAGCATCTGATTTTCATAATGTGTTTAAGAGGTGCTAAAAATAATGAGCTTTTCTGATTGTGTAACTGGGTGTGATTTGCTAGAATTAATCAAAAGAAACAATCTACTTGGTGTTTTTCCAAAAATTCATCCATTTATTACTAATTGAAGTCCTACATTTTGTCAAGCTCTTGCCAAGCACTGGGGAAATGGCACTGAACAA
Organism: Trichechus manatus latirostris; assembly: GCF_000243295.1. Taxonomy (NCBI): domain Eukaryota; kingdom Metazoa; phylum Chordata; class Mammalia; order Sirenia; family Trichechidae; genus Trichechus; species Trichechus manatus. The sequence goes on along the minus strand of NW_004443950.1, from coordinate 9,859,235 downwards.
AAAGACCTGGTCTTTGTCCTCATGGGGCCCACAGCTAGTAGGGAAAAGACAGTAAAATACTCTCAAAATGCATACCAACAATGGAGAAGAGGGGCAGTGAAGAAAAACAGCAGGGTGTCATGAGAGAGGAAAAGAGGGGAACCTACTTTACAGCGGACTGTAGCTGAGGTGTGGAAATGTGTCAAAGAAGGCCTCTCAGACTGAGATGTAAAGTTTGAACAGACGTGGGCATGAAAAGCACTGAGGGAAGAGCAGGAAAATTTGGCAAGCTAAAAGAACAATAGAAGGCCAGCGTGGGTAAAGCACGGTGAGTGAGGCCACAAGGACAGGAAATGAACCTATAGAAATAGGTGGAGGCCAGACCATGTGGGGCCTTCTGCATCACGTTAAGGATTTGGGTTTTGTTTTAATGGCATGAAGAAGTCATTGAGATTTTTTAGCAGTGTGGTGACATGATCAAAATCGCCTATCAAAATGGTCTGTCTGTGGCCTTTTGATTCAGAACTGAAGTCATTCCCGAAGTTTATCCTTCAGCCGAAGATTAGACAGGTCTATAAAACAAACAGTAACACATATGAGGAACATGCTTTATGGCTCAATTATGTACACAAGACTAAATGGGCCCCCCGAAAAAAAAACTGTTGCCGCCAAGTCGATTCTGACTCACAGTGAACCTATAGGACAGGGTAGAACTGCCCCACAGGATTTCCAAGGAGCAGCTGGTGGATTCAAACTGCCAACCTTTTGCTTAGCAGCCAAGGTCTTAACCACCACAGCACCAGGGCTCCATATGGACACACCTGTCCAGAAGCAAAGACGAGAAGGCAGGGACAGGAACACTGAACGAATGGAAACAGGGAAACCAGGGTAGAGAAGGGAAAAATGTTGACACTTTGTGGGGTTTGCAACCAATGTCACAAAAAAAATTGTGTATAACTGTTGAATGAAAAACTAATTCGCTCTGTAAGCTTTCACCTAAAGCACAATTTTTTTTAAAAAAAAAAAAAAAAGGCCTCTCTGTTGCTGTGCAGAAAATTATACAGAACGGAGAAACAGTACCACTGAGGAGAACAGACCATTTAAGTAGAGGGGGCATGAAATGGGAGTGTCTCGAACTAGGGTGGTGGTGGTGGTGGTGAGATGGAGAAATAACTTCGAATTCGAAATGACAAGACTGTCATTAGACATTGGTAAGGAATAAAGAAAACAGAGATTCCAAAGATAACTTATTAACAGTATGAGATTGGGGAGGGGAGATGGATATGCCATTTCCCAAGAAGGGCAACCCTGGGAAAGAAGCAAGTTAGACTAGAGCATGTCAGGCAGCCCAAGAGGCAATCTAACTTTGGCCCTGTTTAATCTGAAATGCCTAAGTCACATTAACCCTCACACCCAGCCTTCGTGCCTTGTATTACATCAATTTTGAAACAAAAAGACTGGAGTCATTAGCACCTGGTTTGTGGAGCTAACATGTTCTATACTCGGAGAAGATGTTTTACTTCATAGTCAAAATACAAATGAAGAGGAAATGTTCATTATCCAGGATAGAACCTAAAGAGCTTGGGTTAAATAATGAGCCATGGAATTGGAACCAATTAAACACTGAGATTTGGAAGAAGGCACGGTAGTAATGCTCTTAAAATGCAAACACACTCTATCACTGATAACATTTGTTCCCACTAAATGGAGAAAATTTCAGATAAAGGAAGTCTTCATATATTATTTATTGATTTTCTTCTTGACAATTTGACAGACAAGAAACAGTTTGCTTTGCAGGCTGACTCCATTTTGAGAACAGTAACCAACAATCAGGCTGAGTGGCTAAAACTTTTAGTCTAGCAATAGCAAATGAGTTTTCCACCCCATTCTCAGCATTTCCCATCAAATTAACAGTATGAACACTTACATATACTGTTCAGTATTTGTGAACCTCATTTTATTCTATATAGGAAACTTTTAATGAGAACCAAAAGTTAGTTAAATCTTCTTACATTGTCCTCCTCACATATATAACCACAGAATAATAACCCATCTAGAGTACATCACGGAAACTGTTCAACAAGAAAGAAACTACACGAAAATAACCATTTAAGAGAAATTGCTGAAAAATAGTGTCAGGATCCATTTATGTAATTTCTCGATGTGTTGTTGGTCCCATGTGGTGTGGTATAATGGGCCTTGTTGATGACACTTATGTATGTAGATAAAGATGTAGATATCTAGGCAGAGCTTTATGAAAATATGCCCATTATGTAATGAACAGAATCCATTTCATCCAATATTCTTACATAGCACATTAATGCAGTGCTTTTTTAACATAACTTAAGAATGTCCCACCTGGAAACATTTAAAAACTTTACAAGTACATCTGCTAATGTCATCACAGACAGCAGCTTGTTCAGTCTGTTCTCCGCAATGTGTCAATCATCACTGCAATTCTTAGAACTGAGATGTTTTAAGAGTCTGTGGTGTCAAGAATGGGTTCATTGTGGGCTGCTGGTAGTAGAGATTCCTACAAATGTTTCCTTGTACTTCTAATGATCCATGCCTAATGGACCACAAAGAACATTCTGAAGCCACCTTTTCCCTGAAGGTCTTGAACTCTCAGGATCTTGTCAAAAGAGCATCAGTGGTTGCCACAATGATATCGCCCAAGTGCCCCTCCCCCAATGTAACCTTCAAATGGATTTGAAGGCTTTTGAAAACAGGCAGTAAATTGTAAGAGGAGTTCAGTAGTGCACATCTGAGCTTTAAAAAAAACATTAAACCTGAAATAATATTTGAGAAATGGGCCTTTCACAGTGGAGAGAATAAACCATTATTATATGGGAATTCCATTTTTACCCAACTGGGATAAAATAACAGCAAAGAGTTCAGAACACTTGCTAGGTTGTCAGAATGTAACAACTGCTTTAATTTGTTATCTCATTTAATTTTTACAACTTTCCTGTAAGTTATCATTATCATTGTCATTTTACAGATGAGGCCCTAAGAGATGTAAAGAGACATTCTCAAGAGACATTCCTCACGTAGTAAGTGGCAAAACGATGACTGAAATCCAGATCTATCTGATTCCAGCTAGTAAACATTCTCCAAAGTCTCTAATTTAGGGCACCATAATATAGAGATCCATGGACTCAGCTAATTTCCAAAAAAACAGTGCAAATCCTACATTTACTCATGATGAGATTCCTGGTTTAGTCAATATTTTTCCTCAGCTTTTGAGACAGAATTAGAAAAAGAGAAAGAATTAGGTTCAAATACCTGCTTGTCATTTATGCCCTGTGTGACCTTGGACAAGTTATTTAATTCTTCTGTGTTGCTGTGATTCAACTCAATGAGGTGAATAATATCATCCTCGTTTTTCAGACGAACACACTGATTAAATGCAACTGTGTGTGCAACTATATCCCAAGACTGTTGATCCTTTTATTTACAGAGACAAAAAAGTGTGCTGCCAAATTTCACTGAGTCTCATTCTAGATCAAAAGGTTGAATAAATGAGATGTTGGGGGCTATACTGACATGAATTTATTGTGCAACTGTCTTGGAGGAATTACAAGACCAGGCTAAATGCCTGTGGGTAAGAGAAGAGTTTTTTTTCTAAAGTGAAACAATATTTTCACTGTCTGGCATCCTGGGAAGAGGTCCTTCTGGGGCAATAAAAAAGGACTCAAGACATTTCATCAAAGAGGACATTCAAATGGCCAACAAGCACACAAAAAGACACTCAACATCATTAGCCATTAGAGAGAGGCAAATCAAAACCACAATGAGACACCACCTCACCCCCATTGGAGTGGCAATGATCAAAAAGGAAAAAAAGGGGAAAGCAACAGCTGTTGTTGGCAAGTATGTGGAGAAACTGGAGCCCTCATCCATTGCTAACTGGAATGCAAAATGGTACAGCTGGTATAGGAAACAGTTTGGTGGTTCCTCAAAAGTTGACCATGGAACTATCATATGACCCAGCAATCCCAATCCTAGGCATATACCCAGAAGAAGTGAAATCAAGAACTCAAACAGAAACCTGTACACCAAAGTTCACTGCAGCACCTTTCACAATAGCCAAAAGGTGGAAACAACCAAAATGTCCATCAACAGATGAATGGATAAACAAAATGTGGTATATAATACAATGGAATATTACTCAGCCATAAAAAGAAATGAAGTCCTGACACATGCTACAACATGGATAAACCTTGAAAATAATATGCTTAGTGAAGTCAGTCACCAAGGGACAAATACTGTATGAATCATTTATATGAAATAAGCAAATATACAGAAACCAAAGATTATTAGCGGTTACCACAGGTGGGAGGAAGGAGGAAGAGCGGAGTTCTTGCTCAGGCGGGACACTGAGTTTATGTTAATGGTGGTGGAATAGTTAGATAGGGATATATGAGGTTATACAATATGAAGAGTATAATCAATATCACTGAATTGTACACGTAGAAACTGTTGAATTGATGAATGTTTTATTCTGCATAATTTCACCACAATAAATAAATAAACAAACAAAAGGAGCTCAGAAGCGCCTCATTAAAGAAAGGATTATTTTCCTTTCCTTCAGTCTAAGAACCCAGGTCAGTTCATCTGGCGTTTGGCTACTCCTGGCTGCACTGATATAGTTCCAGAAAGAGGCAGAAAGCCCATCTGGGAAAAAGACCTTGGATTAGGCAAAAGCTGAAAATTTCTTTACAAGTTTTACTTCTCCTTCCTTATTACCAACCTTCAGTAAAATCTCTGCTATGCTCTAGGACCTTTGCAAACACTGCAAAGGGCCAGATAGTAAATATTTTAGGCTTTGTGGGCCATGCTATCTCTGTTGCAACCACTTTGTCGTTGTAGCAAAAAGCAGCCATAAATATGTAAACGAATGAGGATGGTTGTGTTCCTGGAGCCTTGTTTTTCACCAATGCCTTCAGTGCAGCTTGGACTTCTTCCTTTAGTACAATCGGTTCTTGATCATGCTACACCTCCTAAAATGGCTGAACATCAACCAATTCTTTTTGGTATAGTGACTTGTATTCCTTCTATCTTCTTTTGATGGTTCCCACGTTGTTCAATATTTTGCCTACAGAATCCTTCAATATTCCAACTCGAGTCTTGAATTTTTTCTTCAGTTCTTTCAGTTTGAGAAATGCCAAGCACGTTCTTCCCTTTTGGTTTTCTAACTCCACATCTTTGCACATTTCATTATAATGCTTTACTCTGTCTTCTTGAGCCGTCCTTTGAAATCTTCTGTTCAGCTCTTTTACTCAATCAAGGACATCATACATGAAGAAAGTAAAAGGTCACTAAACAGACAGGAAAGAAAGAAAAGACCAAATGGATGCCAGAAGAGACTCTGAAACTTGCTCTTGAACATAAAGTAGCTAAAACGAATTGAAGAAATGAAGTAAAAAAGGGACATACCCTAAGGACTCAAAAAAAGAAAAAAGGATAAACTACTTTTAATAATCACATTGCTGTTACCAGTGTCAGGATAGGTATTCTAAGACTCTTGTGTGTGTATAATGTGCACTAAAGCAAATGACTATGTTTGTACCACTGAACATTGAAATTTTATACATGGGAAGAAAGGAGAGACAGACTTTAGACCATGAATTTAAGTAAAAACCCTGTAGTCCTGAAATTAAATTGGAATTATCAATCTGAACGCATAGTGTATTTTATCTTTATTTCTGACCACTGAAAAGTCCTAATAATGGCCAACCCAGCAGCATTAAGCAATATAAGAGATTGTGATCTCTAAATATCATTTCCCACTAAAAGAAAAGCCAAAGCTTTTTAGAGAAATTGCTAATTCCAGGTCTGGAGCAAGAAATGTACAAGAGTAGGCTGAACATCTTAGTTTCCACACTATCTGGAACGACATCGAAGACTACAAAAAGGACTCAGGAGCCAACCTGAATAAGCTTCCACTGGATAAAATGAAACAGGGTGAACATCAATAAGAATAATAATTTCAATGGATTGAAACACACTGAATATGTTTAAAATACAGTTCATAAGAATATTAAAAAACTCACTGGTCATCAGTTTTACTCTGTCCTATAGGGTTGCTATGAGTCAGACAAACTCGATGGCAACGGGTTTTTGATCTCTGGAGGATGCTATGGAACCACCTCATTATTCTGAAAACTGGCCATTAAAAGAGAATCAAACATTTATCTCACTTTTCCTATATAAACCTTCAAGTAACCAAATAGCTGATGAGGGCAGGTTTCCCTCAACAGAATTATTCTACCTAATAAAGAAAGAATGAATAACAACTAGAATATCACAAGTTTACAATCTCTAATGAATTAATGAATCTAGTCAAGAAATCAAACGCATGTATTGCATTGGGTAAATCTGCTGCAAAAGACCTCCTTTAAGTATTCAAAAGCAAAAACATCACTTTGAGGACTAAGGTGCACCTGACCCAAACCAAAACCTGTTGCCATGAAGTTGGTTCTGACTCATAGAGACCCTACAGAACAGAGCAGAACTTCCCCACAGGGTTTCCAAAGAGCAGCTGGGGAATTCGAATTGTCGACCTTCTGGTTAGCTGCTGAGCTCTTAACCACTGTGCTACCAGGGCTCCACGCCTGACCCATGCCATGGTATTTTCAATAGCCTCATATGCATGCGAAAGCTGGACGATAAATAAGAAGAATTACTGCCTTTGAATTATGGTGTTGGCGAAGAATATTGAATATACCATGGACTGCCAGAAGAACGAACAAACTTGTCTTCAAAGAAGTACATCAAGAATGCTCCTTAGAAGCAAAGAAGGTGAGAACTTTGTCTCATGTACTTTGGACATGTTATCAGGAGGGACTAGTCCCCGGAGAAGGACATCATGGTAGGTAAAGTAGAGGGTCATCGAAAGAGAGGAAGACCCTCAACGAGACGGACTGACACAGTGGCTGCAGCAATGGGCTCAGACATAGCAACAACTGAGAGGATGGCGCAGGACCAGGCAGTGTTTCGTTCTGTTGTACGTAGGGTCACTATGAGTCAGAAACGACTCGAGGGCACCCAACAACAACAACAACCAATGATCAAAGCCTGCTTAAAAAAAAATCACAAAAGTAGAAACAACCAGACATTATGAATCTTCTGATGAAAGCATACACCACCATCTATAAAAGTTGGGGGGGGGGGCCTTTAATCTGATTAAACTTCTGAATTTAACTACCAATTTGCAGGAAATAAAAGACAGAGGAACATGTTAAATATCACCCTGGGGATATGCTCAGCAAAATTAATACGGTGGGAAAACTACAGGACAAACAACCTGATTTCGTCAACAAAATAATTGCAAGAAAAAAAGAGGGAAGAAAAAGTACAGATTTTAAAAGACTTAATAAGGGCCAATGTAACAAAGAGAATTTTATTTGAATCTTGATTCAAACCAACTATTAAAAAAAAATTTACACATGAAACAAACAAAAAAATGTGAATGTGAACTGGTTATCTGATGTTTAGGAATTAGTTCTAGTAGATGTTTTAGAGCAGGGGCAGCCAAAAAACAGGACTAGACTAGAAGACCTTCCAATCCCATCTAATATTTTTTTCTTTCTTGTCTTGCATAAACAAATATAAAAGGACTCAACATAAGGATGTTGTGAATTTAAATCTCACATTTGCCATTTTAAAACAGTATCAGTGGACAAGATTCTTAACATCTTTGAACTTCACTGTAAAATGGGACGAGTCTGCAAGACTTGCTATGAGAATGACAGAAGTGGCATTAAAATCACATGAAAAACAAAGCCTATAACACTGTAAATGTTTGAACAGTTGCTATGAAATGAGAGAACTGATGTTACACACAGAATGATGAAACTGATAGAATGCTTAGCTTCTTTTACTCAACAGTGTTTGTAAGATCCATCCATGCTGTTCCATGTAATAGACACACTGCTCTACAGTGTACCTTACAGACACTTGGGTGGTTTCCAGTTTTGGGCTATTACATGTTTTTTGGTGAATATATGTATGCATTTCTGTTTGGTATATATACCCGGAGTGTAATTAATGGGTCATCAGTGATTATGTTCAGTTTCTGCATGATCTACATGGTTGTAACAGGTATATGTTCACTTTTGTAAATTCACTCATCTGAACACATATAACTTGTGAACCATTCTATATGTACGTATGTATAATATATTCCAATAAAACAAGTTAAAAAATAATAATAATGTGTGGCACGCAGCAGAAGTTTAAATCGCAGTTACATGAACTGTTAGGTCAAATTCTGACCAATCACAGTTTTCAGACCGATTAATTTCCCAAGTAATTAATCCAAGTGAAGGAAGAAAACTGGTAAATCTTTACTGGAAAGGTGGACAGCTTTTGGGACTAGATTTTAAGGCCCTGAAACTCAGAAGGAGGAACTTAGATTTGTTTCTGTAGTAAGAGGACCACTGAAACTATTAGAACAAACAAAACTTAAGCACTATAACTGATCTTATTTTTTGCACCTCTGACTAGGGACACTCCCAGTCTCACATTAAAAAAGATAAACTCTTCCTCCTTACTAAAGTTTGATAAACAAAGCAGTGTCAAATGCAGTCAAATCCACAAGCACACAACCCTGCTAATACTTCAATCTACCAAAGAAACAGTACTATGGAAAAAGAGAAAGATCAAATAGGAGCTAAATAATTCTAAGAATTAAGCTTTTCCAATAGAAAGCAGAACAGAAGAGTTGCCTAAGCACAAAAGCATAAATACTTATGATTACAATCCAAACATATTACTTTCCTAAAATACAGGATATACAGAGAAAGCTTTCAAAAGGGTTTCATTCATTTAGTTTGTCACAGTAACGTATCATTTCAGAAAGCCACAGCAAATGATTATAGAGCTTGATAATCCCAGAGTTTGAGAGTTTAGGAATTTGACTATCCTCGTTCACTGTTGGGAGTTAAGAGCTTCTCCAGGGAATCCGAAAATATGCACCAAAATCTGACCCTTTGACCTAGCAGTACTTCCACATCTAAGAATTAGTGCTTCAGAAAGAGACAGGCATACATAAATAAAACAATGTTGACTGAAGCACTGCTCTAACAGAAAAAATTGGATACAAACTAAATATCCATCAATAGGTTACTAATTAAATCATAGTATATCTACACTATGGAAAACTATGCAGTTAATAAGAATTACAGATCTACTAAAATTAAAATGGCAAAAGACTAATTTTATGTTTAGTATGACCCCATCTAGAGCCCTGGTGGCACAGTGGTGAAGTGTACTTAAAATATACTTTATGAGTAAAAACAAAAATGAGAGTTATAGTAAATACACCACAACTAAGCTATGACTTTCTTTAGCAGAGAGTTTTAAAGGAAATAGGCCAAGCAATATAAAATTGCCTCTTCTTACTGCAACAATGCTGCTGTGACAAGGTGCATTTGAGGTATTTTTCCAATTTACTACTGAAGAGCTGATAACTAGTAATCCAAAGATCTTCTGGGTTCAGGATTCAAAACCCGCTCAGAACCAAGAGCACTCACTGAAAACCACCGTCTGCCAATAAAACCTGGCCATAATATTCTTGGAAGTCGTTATGAACAATTCTACCATGGAAATCCACACTATACAGAACCACGAAGAAAAAAGTCTCCCGAGAGCTGACAGAGACAAGGGAAGGGCTGAAGAATCACTGTTACCTGATTGTTTACTTCGTGCCAGGCATTTTACAGGTACAGAAACATGTTAAGACATATTTCCATCTCATTCACTGTAATTCCTGGGCAGCAGTTATTGGCTTATGGCTAATTACACAATAACCTGAAAACTGGGTTAAGAGACACAATTTACACTTATCAAGGTCATATTTCAAGTAAACAAGCCTCTTTAGCAGCTGTAAACTGAAGAGAAAACTTTAGAAAAGGCCTCTAAATGACTAATAAACCTCACAAAATTAAGGCTCTTGCATTCCTCATCACGGAATTTCAATAACTTCAGCATTTATTAGAACCTGAAATTTGAGTAACTTCTTTTCCAGCTGAGAGCAGATAAAACAAACAAGAGTAGGGCTGAGTGAAGCAATCAGGACAACCAGAGAAGGAAGTGGCAAAACACACACACACCATCCGACGTCACATATTAAACTACTAGAGCCATTCATTACGAGGTAAGTAGCTTCCATAGCTTTGAAGGCCCTGAGGCATGATTTTAGGACATAAAGGGATTTCTTGATAATACTGGGACATTAAAAACACACAAACAAAAAAACCTATGTCAATATTATGTTTTTAAAACCGTCAACAGCCAAGTGTTCATTTAAAGTAAAAATCAGCACTTGAAGGAGTAAGCTTCAGTAATATGGAAGAGTTTGCCTTATTCCCCCAAGTTCCAGGAAAATGTATACAAACTCATGAACAATTTCATCATCTACCATATAACTGGAAACCAAAAGGTCCGCAGTTCGAATCCACCAGGTGCTCCTCGGAAACTCTATGGAGCAGTTCTACTCTGTCGTATAGGGTTGCTATGAGTCAGAATCGACTCTACGGCAATAGGTTTGGGTTTGTTTTTGTTTTTTATGTAACTTGTTCTTAAAACGAGGATGGACATTCTAGTGGAAACAGGTCACACTGTCAAATACCATCCTTCTTACTCACAACGTGATAAAAAGAATGAGTCAGAAAATGGCCACTTTATCTTTCCAAATAGTATACAGTACAGATTACCCGTAGATAGGTTGCTAACAAAAAGTCCACAAAATCTTTAACCTCTTCTCTCTGCCTAACCAGAGAAAATGATACTGGCATTCAAAACAAACTAAAGTGCTCCTTTCAAGCCATCTGGTGATTCAAAACTTCAAATGTACACCTTTCAACCAGCAAACCTTCAAAGAATCTATCCTATAAATTATACTAGCACAGACATATAAAAAAATGATCTTAAAAGTATTATTAATAGCAAAAACAAAAAAATGCCACTGATAAGGAATTAAACAAAATATAGTTAATCCATACAACGGTTTATTATCCAGCCTTTAAAGAAGAACAGAGAAATTTTTTGTGCATGGATAAGAATAAGTTCCAAGATACACTATTAAAAAAAAAAAGACGCAGAAAAGTACTTATTGCACCATTCACATAAAAAAGCGTGGGAAATATTTCCTTAATTTCTATATGCAAAGAATATCTTTGGAAGGACAGTCAAAAGAAATGGCTAACATCAGTTGCCTGTGGGTAGGGGAAATGGGTAACTCCAGAAATCAGGTTAATGGGTTACCTATTTTAAAAATAAAATTAAATATCCCCTAAAGTCTTCTTAAAACCAAACAATAGTTTAGCTTAACTAGTAGAACATGTCTGCCTTGAGCATTACGCTCTTTCAAGAACTATATATGGGATCAAACTGACAACAGCAACTCGGAAAGATTAGATAGGAACTTTAGGGGACAGTGAGTTCATGTTAATGGGGTAGGAACAACTTAGAAAAGGAGAGTGACAATGGTTGCACAGTTCAAAGAATGTAATCAGTGTTACCGAATTGTACATGGAGAAACTGTTGTATGTTTTGCTGTACATATTCTCATTAACAAAATTTTAAAAATTAAATGTAAACACAGGTCCTACGCACACACAACATAAAAAAGGGAAAGAAAAATAATGTTCCCATACAAGCCCTCTCATTCCTACATGTAGCTTAAATAATTAGTCCTCTATTTCACTTACAAGCTAGTTACCCTATGTACTAACTAGTTAACACTTTAGAAGGAAGGCAATTAGCATTTTTAATGCCTGTGACAGAACTGTGTTAGGTAATCTAATTTCATTTAACCATAACAAAGTTTTGAGGTAAATTTTATTCTTTTTATCCTCATTTTGCAGATGAGAAAAATGAGGTTCAGAAAAGTTACCTAGGGTCACACAGCTAGTAAGTTATAATACTTTCACAATACATACATACATACATTTGACTTAAAACTGGGAAGAAAGTAAGACCACTAAAACTATACTATTTAGCTTTCATAAAGATTGAATGAAATGCTCCAGAAGTCAAACCTAAACTTGAGAACAATTAAAATCAACTGGGGAGGCGGGGAGGGAAAGGTGTGCAAAAGGATCTGAATGGCCATTTCTCCAAAGATATACAAATGGCCAGTAAGCACACGAAAAGATGCTCAGCATCATTCGTTATTAAGGAAATGCGATGAGATACCACTTTGCAACCACTAGGATGACTAAGATGAAAAAACAGATAACAAGTGTTATCAAGAATGTGGAGAAAATGAACTCTGATACACTGTGAGAATGTAAATGGTGCAGACACTTTAGAAAAACGGTTTAGCAGTGTTAAAACATCTGACCCAGCAATTCCGCACGTAGGAATTACATCCAACAGAACTGAAAATACACTTGTATCCACAGCAGCATTTATTTGTAACAGCCAAAAAGTGAAAACAACCCCATTATGTCCATCAACTGTTGAACAGACAAAACGTGGCATATCCATACAATGGAATATTATTTTCGACCAAAAAAAGAATGAAGTACTACTGACACATGCTACAACATGAATGAACCTTAACATTATGCTAAGTAAAGAAGTCAGATGCAAAAGATCACTTATTGTCGAATTCCATCATATGAAATGTCCCGAACAGGCCAATCCATAGAGATAAACAGTAGATAGCGGTTGCCAGGGGTTGGGGGGAGGAGGAATAAAGAAAGAGTGCCAATGGCTATTGGCATTTCTTTTTGGGGTGATAAAAATGTTATGGAATTAGATTGTAGTCATGGCTACACAACTTTGTGAAGACTAAACCACTGAATTGCACACTTTAAAAGCGTTAACTTTTGTGATTTGTATCTCAATTTTTTAAACAAAATTTTAAAATTGGAACTAGGTCATAATTTCCATAGAAAAATAAAAATCTGTGAGTGCTAAAAAAGACTGAGGTAAGATGACTCTTAAATTAAGCTGAAGTGAAAGCATTTGAAATAAAGGGCAAAAGTTAGTTGCCTTTCATGCACAATACCCACATAAATTTCCAGCTTTCTTTCCACTGCACACTCATTACCTTTAATGGTATTTGTTTTCTGACAAATTTACTTACATGCTGTATTTCCTGCTGGCTGGCTCGGTAGTTTTTCTTGGTTAAATTGTCCACCAGGTAGCTGATTTGAGACAAGGCCAGCGAGAGCGAGTCAAGATTCATTGCTGGTTGGGGCGGAAGCAGGCGGCCGAGCCCGGCGCAAAATCACCATTATTCCCCTTTAGTCACCTCAGAGGCAGGTTAATGCTTTCTCTGTAATTAGCCTGTATCTAGTGTCTGCACAATGTGTTCAGTTCTTCTTTACCAAGGGTCTTACTCTGTTCTGAAACATGGCACCTGTTTAAAAAAAAAATCCAAATTCCAAGTTAGTCAATTTTTAAGTAGGGGAAAAAAAGTTTTAATAAACCTTTTTCCTTCCATCTTAGTATATAAAACATCACCTAAGGATTTAAGAACAAAAACAAAAATCTTAAGCTATCTCAATTGCTACTAATAAATGTTACCAAGTTTCAATATAAGATTCAGCAAATATAAGAAAATAACCCCTCCTCAAAAGGTTTTATTTTAACAAGGCAATCTATAATTTTGAGATTTCTATTTTATTATTTGGAAATAGCAGGAAAGCACTGTATTTAGAATTAAAATTAGAGTTTGTGGAAAGAAATACTGATTGCACATTTAAAGTGCCTCTTTCCACACTGTTGACAATCTATTTACAATAATCCATTTATTCACTTTACTCCTTATATACTGCTTCAGAATCTGACAGTTTGGTCTTAAAGTTGTACAGTAGCATGCATGTTTTAGGTATTTGAACGGCTGATTGAAAGGCAGATAATGCTTCAAAACTACTAAGATCTCAGTTGTGTTTGTGGAATTCAGATTTTCTTGGAAGATCATTCAACACATTTGGAAAGTCATCATGTGCTGAATTTGTGCTATTTCAACAGGCTTCCATACCTTTATTATTAAAAACATACATACGCATCCTTCTCCCAAAACCCCAGAGGATCTGTCATGCCTTGTGATGCCACTGGGATCATTTAAGAGTGGAAACAACTGTATTTGTAGAGAAACAAGTAAGATAACCAAAACTATCCTGCAATAAAAAGGCTAACGTCCTTCCAAGCAATTACTATAGTCATTTTTAACACTTCTCAATTTAACCATGATGTGTTACTGTTCAAACGAAAGGTCACTGACATTTGACAGCAATATATAAGACAATTGTTACCTGAATAGTGATCAAAAAAAAAAGAAAAAACTCTTACCAAGGATATAGCGGTAATAATAACTGTAGGGGACAAAGAATTCTATAAGGGTATTCTCAGTATTTTTCCTAACAGTAAGATATTGGGAACAATCCTGATATTCATCAATATAAGGACTGCCTACATACATGCAACGAAATCCCAACCAACATGCTAAACAGACATTTTAAAATGTAGTTTTGTCATAAAAATCTACTGCGTGCTACAGAGTAAAAAACATTATAAAATCCCATGTAGAAAACGTAGGTACTGTTCATCTAAAATTATTTCATATTTTACAGGAAAAACATCGTACAATATTACAAATTGTTTCTTATACATGCTTTCCAAGAATACCAAGCAGCTGTCGTTTACATTTATCTTAAGTGTTAACATAAAAGCATACATATAAACTATTCTCTATATATTGCCGGGTAATGCAAATAAATGACACTGAGTGAAAAGCTATAGAACTTTGATCCTATTTCTGTTAAAACACAGATAATAAACACGTCTATGTTTGTATGTACACAGAAAATTAAGGTATTAGTTTATAGCAGCTACAGAGACAAGACTTTCACTTAAAACCCCATCTGAAAGGGCCCAGATAAGTAAAATGCTATTGAAGAGTGGTGGCGCAGTGGTTAAGAGCTCAGGCTGCAAACCAAAAGGTTGGCAGTTTGAATCCACCGGTCACTCCTTGGAAACCCTATGTGCAGTTCTACTCTGTCCCATAGAGTTGCTATGAGTCAGAATCGACTGGATGACAACAGGTTCGGTTTGGTCTTATTGAAGAAGAATAAAGTAGAAGACCCTGCACTACCTGACTTCGGAACCTACTACACATCAACAGTAGTGAAAACAGCCTGGTACTGGTACAACAACAGAAACACTGACCAACGGAACAGAATCAAAAATCCAGATGTAAAATCCATCTACCTACAAAGGCCCGAAGTCCATTAAATGGGTAAAGATAGACTTTTTACGAAATGGTGCTGGCAAAACTGGATGTCCATCGGTAAAAAAATGAAACAGGACCCATACCTCACACCATACACAAAATCTAACTGAAAATGGATCAAAGATCTAAATATAAAATCAAAAACTATAAAGATCATAGAAGAAAAAAGAGGGTCAATGCTAGAGGTCCTAATACATGGCATAAATAGGATACAAACCATAATTAACAATACACAAACACCAGAAGATAAGCTAGATAACTGGGATCTTCTAAAAGTTAAACACTTATGCTCATCAAAAGACTTCACCAAAAGAGTAAAAAGAGAACCTAAAGACTGGGAAAAAATTTTTGGCTATGACAAATCAGACAAAGGTCTAATCTCTAAAATCTATAGGAAAATTCAAAACCTCTACAACAAAAAGACAATCCAATAAAAAAAAATGGGTAAAGAATATGAGCAGACACTTCACCAAAGAAGACATTCAGGCAGCTAACAGATACACGAAGAAATGTGATTAGAGAAATGCCAATCAAAACTACAATGAGAAACGAAAATCAAAACTACAATGAGATACCATCTCACCCTGACATTACTGGCAAGAGCTTAAAAAAAGCAGAAAATAGAAATTTTGGAGAGGCTGCGGGGAGACTGGAACTTTCATGCGGGGAGACTGGAACTTTTATGCATTGCTGGTGGGAATGCAACATGGTACAACCATTTTGGAAAATGATATGATGCTTCCTTAAAAAGCTAGAAATAGAAATACCATAGGATCCAGTGATTCCACTCATGACACTATTATAAAAACTCATGAAAAGGTTTACATACAGAAAGAAACAATCTTCGATGGTTGGTTACGAGGAAGGGGAGAGATGGGGATAAAAAAACACTAGACAATAGTTAAGCGGTAACTCTGGTAAAGGGTAAGGCGGTACACAATACTGGGGAAGTCACACAACTTGATCAAGGCAAGGTCATGGAAGCTTCATACACACATCCAAACTCCCTAAGGGACCGAACTACTGGGCTGATGGCTGGGGACCACGGTCTTCAGGGACATCTAGCTCAACTGGCATAACGTAGTTTATAATGTTCTACATCCTACTTTGGTGAGTAGCATCTGGGGTCTTAAAAGCTTGTAAGCAGAGGTGGTGGGGCCAAGATGGCGGAGTAGTCAGAATCTTCCAGTGGACCCTCTTACAACAAAGACCCGAAAAAACAAGTGATTCGGTTATATATGGCAAAATGGGAGCCCTGAACATCAAAGGAGAGTTGAGGAACCGGACCGAGTGACAGTGGGAGGGGGAGAGAGTTCGGAAGCAGCGAGGAGTTGCCAGACCTGACCCACGGAGAGCCTAAGCCCATCAGGCCTGAGCAGCTCATGGGTTAGCGGTGAGGCAGGTGAGCAGTGGTGCTCGGGAGGCGCATTTACCGCACCAGGACATACCCAGCGCCAGAGTCTACACGACCACCCAGAACCAGTGAGAAGCAGCCCTCGTTGGCGAAAGGCAAGTACTTGCGTACGGCTTACCGTGTGCATCAAAAACACCCCCCTTAGGGAAAAACTTCTCTCCCATTTACCTCCCCGCTCCCTGCTTTGCACTGGGTCCCGGACTGGCTTCAGCAATTGCCGAGTCCCCTAGGCAGGAAGTAGGATCCGTCATGTGCCCGGAGCCATTCTCCCTGCCTTGGAGAGTGAACAAATTAACAAACGGGAAAAGATAAACTGCCAGCTCCCCTAAGCCAGGAACCCAGGGTAGGCACAGCTCCTTTGCCTAGGCACAGGCATAGGGATCCATGGACTTTAAGTGCCTTGCCCTTTGCATAGACTTGTGTGGGCCCATCTCAACAGCGTACGTCCTCATTACTGCAGTACAAGATGGTATATACCGGAACTCTAACTTCAACTATTTCAGCTGTGAAGTGGCAGATTCTTGACTTGTGACACTGCTCTGCCCATTAAACAGGGTCTTCACGTACCTACATAGGGGCCTGAGGACTGTTGGCTCCACCCATGCCACCTAGCCACCTGTGACAGGGACGCATGAATAAGAGATGACCCCCAGTCCTTACAGCCAACAGCATTAGGTGCTCATACTCCAGATGCAAAACCCACCCACCTATGCACTCTAGGGAACAGGGACATGCCTTCCTCCTGGACACTCTGGGGTGGCCGTCAGCCCCCTGCCTTGCTCAGAGTGCCCCCTTGCTGCAGCCAGATACCTGTACCTACACCAATTACCCATGCCTGTCTAGGACTGTAAGTGAGAGCCTACACCAAACACTTGGTGGTTATCTACCTGGACACCTGAGCTGAATCCACACGGGAGAAGTGGGAGGACTCCTGAGCTCACCTAGTAACAGATCTAATCACCTGGTGACAGGACATTAGAGCTTCAAAGGTGTCAATAATCAAACTAGCTCGTGCATGCAGCCTATTTGGAAATCTCAAAACATAACAAGCCAGGAAACAGTAAGCAAACATCAAAATAAATAAATATAATAACTTACTGATGGCTCGGAAACAACAGTCAATATCAAATCACATGAAGAGGCAATCCATAATGGCTTCAGCAAGCTCCCAAAAAATGGAATCTAGAAATTTTCCAGAGGAGGAAAATTTCTTGAATTACCAGAGGCAGAATACAAAAGATTAATATACAGAAATCTTCAAGAACTTAGGAAGGAAATTAAGCAAAACGCAGAACATACAACAGAGGAAACTAAAAAGATCAAAGAAGAGCATAATGACAAATTTAATAGACTGCAAGATTCCACAGACAGCAATCTGAAATACAGAAGATTAACAATAAAATTTCAGAATTAGACAACTCAACAGAAAGTCACAGGAGCAGAACTGAGGTAATGGAAGTCAGAATTAGTAAGACTGAAAATAAAGCACTTGACACCAACTTATTTGAGGAAAAATCAGACAAAAGGATTTTTAAAAATGAAGACACCCTAACAATTATGTAGGACTCTATCAAGAGGAATAACCTACGAGTGATTGCAGTACCAAAACGGGGGGGATAACATAAAATACAGAGAGAATCGTTGAAGATTTGTTGGCAGAAAACTTCCCTGATATCGTGAAAGATGACAAGATATCTACTCAAGATGCTCATCGAACCCCACATAAGGTGGATCCCAAAAGAAAGTCACCAAAACGTATTATAATCAAACTTGCCAAAACCAAAGACAAAGGGAGAATTTTAAGAGCAGCTAGGCATAAATGAAAAGTCATCTACAAAAGAGAGTCAATAAGAATAAGCTCGGACTACTCAGCAGAAACCATGCAGGCAGGAAGGCAACGTGATGACATATATAAACTTTGAAGGAAAAAAACTGCCAGCCAAGAATTATGTATGCAGCAAAACTGTCTCTCAAATACGATGGTGACATTAGAGCATTTTCAAATAAACAGAAGTTTAGGGAATTTGCAAAAACCAAACAAAAATTACAAGAAATACTAAAGAGAGGCCTCCGGTTAGTAAATCAGTAACATCAGATAACAACCAAAGACTAGAACACAGAACACAGCAAACAAGTATCAACCCAGATAGGAAAGTCATAAAAGTAAATCAAAGCTAAAACACTGAAAATAGAGAAACAGATATCAATATGTAAAACATGACAACATTAAAACAAAAAAAGAGGAACTTACGAAATGCAGACATAGATTTTTTGTATGGAGACAAGTCAAGGCGATAAGAAATAAAAGACAGGTATAAACTTAGAAAAATAGGAATAAATATTAAGGTAGCCACAAAGAAAACTAATAATTCTACAAGTCAAAATATAAAAACTAGAAAAATATAAAGACTCAGCAAACACAAAATCAACAACAATGAAAAAGATGAAAAGAAAAACGACTCAGCACAGAAAATTAAATGGAACAAAGAAACTGTGAGCAACACACAAAAAAAAAAGACATCAAAATGGCAGCACTAAACTCATACCTATCAATAATAATTACGCTGAATATAAATGGATTAAATGCACCAATTAAGAGACAGAGAGTGGCAGATTAAACAACACGATCCGTCTATATGCTGCCTACAAGAGACACACCTTAGATTTAAAGACACAAACTAACTAAAACTCAAAAGGATGGAAAAAAAAATGTATCAAGCAAACAACACTCAAAAAAGAGCAGGAGTGGCAATATTAACATCTGACAAAACAGATTTTAAGGTAAAATCCACCACAAAGGATAAGGAAGGACACTATGTAATGATTAAAGGGTCAATACATCAGGAGGACATGACTATAATAAATATGTACGCACCCAACAACAAGACTCCAAAATACTTTAAAAAAAAAAAAAAACTCTAACAGCACTGAAATAGAGACAGACAGCTCCACAATAGTAGTAGGAGAGTTTAACACACCCCTTTCGGTGAAGGACAGAACATCCAGAAAGAAACTCTACAAAGACACAGAAGAGCTAAATGCTACAATCAACCAACTTGATCTCATAGACATATACCGAACACTCCACCCAACAGCAGCCAAATATACTTTCTTTTCCAGAGCACTTGGAACATTCTCCGGAACAGACCACACATTAGGCCATAAAGCAAGCCTTAACAAAACCCAAAGCACTGAAATATTACAAAGCATCTTTTCTGACCATAAAGCCATAAAAGTTGAAAGTAGAAAAAGCAAGGAAAAAAAATCAAACACATGGAAACTGAACAACACCTTGCTCAAAAACTACTGGGTTACAGAAGAAATTAAGGATGGAAAAAAGAAATTCATAGAATCAAATGAGAATGAAAACACATCCTACCAGAACCTTTGGGACAAAGGAAAAGCAGTACTCACAGGTCAGATTATAGCAATAAATGCACACATCCAAAAGGAAGAAAGGGCCATAATCAAAACATTAACCCTACAACTGGAACAAGTAGAAAAAGAACAGCAAAAGGAGCCCTCCTCAGGTGACAGAAGAAAGGAAACAATAAGAATCAGAGCAGAATTAAAGGAAACAGAGAACAGAAAAACAACAGAAAGTTAACAAGACCAAAAGCTGGTTCTTTGAAAAGATCAACAAAATTGATAAACCACTGGCCAAGTTGACAAAAGAAAAACAGGAGAGGAAGCAGATAACCTGTATAAGAAACGAGATGGGTGATATCACAACAGACCCAACTGAAATTAAAAGCATCATAACAGAAAACTATAAAAATTGTACCCTAACAAATGTGAAAACCTAGAGGAAATAGACAAATTTCTAGAAACTCACTACCTATCTAAACTAACACAGAGGTAGAACAACTAAATAAATATATAACAGAAGAAGAGATTGAAAAGGTAATTAAAAACCTCCCAACAAAAAAAAAGCTCTGGCCCAGATGGCTTCACGGGAGAATTCTACCAAACTTTCAGAGAAGAGTTAACACCACTACTACTAAAGGTATTTCAGAGCACAGAAAACGATGGAATACTCCCAAACTCATTCTATGAAGCCAGCATAACTCTGATACCAAAACCAGGTAAAGACACAACAAAAAAAGAAAATTAGAGACCAATATCCTTCATAAACATTGACGCAAAAATACTCAACTAAATTCTAGCCAACAGAATTCAGCAACATATCAAAAATATAATTTACCATGACCAAGCGGGATTTATACCAGGTACGCAGGGATGGTTCAACATTAGAAAAACAATTAACGTAATCCATCACATTAATAAAACAAACGACAAGAACCACATAATCTTATCAATCGAGGCATTTAACAAACTCCAACACCCATACATGATAAAAACTCTCAACAAAATAGGAATAGAAGGGAAATTCCTCAATATAATTAAGGGCATTTATATAAAGCCAACAGCCAACATCATCCTAAATGGAGAGAGTCTGAAAGCATTCCTCTTGAGAATGGGAACCAGACAAGGATGCCCTTTATCACCACTCTTATTGAACACTGTGCTAGAGGTCCTAGCCAGAGCAATTAGGCCAGAAAAAGAAATAAAGGCATCCAAATTGGTAGGGAAGAAGTCAAAGTATCTCTGTTTGCAGATAATATGATCTTATACACAGAAAACTCCAAACAATCCACGAGAAAACTACTGGAATTAGTAGAAGATTTCAGCAAAGTTTCAAGATACAAGATAAACATACAAAAATTAGTTGGATTCCTTTACACCAACAAAAAGAACCTTGAAGAGGAAATCACCAAATCAATACCTTTTACACTAGCCCCCAAGAAAATAAAATACTTAGGAATAAATCTAACCACAGACATAAAAGACCTATATAAAGAAAACCATAAAACACTACTACAAGAAACCAAAAGAGACCTGCATAAGTGGAAAAACATACTTGCTCATGGATAGGAAGACTCAAAATTGTGAAAATGTCAATTCTACCCAAAGAGATCTATAGATACAATGCAATGCTGATCCAAATTCCACCGGCATTTTTTAATGAGATGGAGAAACGAATCACCAACTTCATATGGAAAGGGAAAAGGTCCCGGATAAGTAAAGCATTACTCAAGAAAAAGAACAAAGTGGGAGGCCTCACACTACCTGATTTTAGAACCTATTATACCGCCACAGTAGTCAAAACAGCCTGGTACTGGTACAACAACAGATACGTAGGCCAATGGAACAGAATTGAGAATCCAGACATAAATTCATCCACCTATGAGCAGCTGGTATTTGACAAAGGCCCAAAGTCTGTTAACCGGGGAAAAGACAGTCTCTTTAACAAATGGTGCTGGCGTAACTGGATATCCATCTGCAAAAAACTGAAAACAAGACCCATACCTCACGCCATACACAAAAGCTAACTCAAAATGGATCAAAGACTTAAAATCGAAAACTATCGATAGAGGTCATGGAAACAAAAATAGGGACAACGCAAGGAGTCCTAATACATGGCATAAACACAATATGAACCATGAGTGACAATGCACAAGCACCAGAAGAGAGACTAAGTTAAATGGGAGCTCCTAAAAACCAAACACTTATGCTCATCAAAAGACTTCACCAAGAGTCAAAGGACAACCTACAGACTGGGAAAAAATTTCTGGCCACGACAAATCCGATCAGCATCTAATCTCTAAAATCTACAAGATACTGTAAAACCTCAACAACAAAAAGACAACCCAATTGAAAAATGGGCAAAGGATATGAACCGGCACTTTGCCAAAGAAGATATTCAGGCAGCTAACAGACACATGAAGAAATGCTCTCGATTATTAGCCATTAGAGAAATGCAGATCAAAACTTCAATGAGATATCATCTCACCCCAACAAGGCTAGCATTAATACAAAAAACACAAAATAGTAAATTCTGGAGAGGTTGGGGATAGACTGGAACACTTATACACTGTTGGTGAGAATGTAAAATGGTACAACCACTTTGAAAATCAATTTGGCGCTTCCTTAAAATGCTAGTAATAGAAGTACCAAAAGCCCAGCTATCCCGCTTCTTGGAATATATCCTAGAGAAATAAGATTTGTCATACGAATAGATATATGCACACCCATGTTCACTGCAGCACTGTTCACAATAGCAAAAAGATGGAAACAACCTAGATGCCCATCAACGGACAAATGGATAAACAAATTATGGTATATCCACACAATGGAATACTACGGAACAACAAAGAACGACAATGAATCCATGAAACATTTTATAACATAGAGGAATCTGAAGGTCATTATGTGGAGTGAATTTAGTCACTCACAGAAGGACAAATATTGTATAAGACCACTACTATAAAAACTCAGGAACAGGTTTAAACACAGAAGACAACATTCTTTGATGGTTACATGGGTGGCAAGGGAGGATGAGGGTTACTTACTAACTAGATAGTAGATAAGAATTATCTTAGGTGAAGGGAAGGACAGCACACACTACAGGGGAAGTCAGAACAACTGGATGACACCAAAGCTAAGAAGTTTCCTGAATACCATCAAACACTTCGAGGGACAGAGTGGCAGGGGTGGGGGCCTGGGGACCATGCTTTCAGGGGACATCTAGGTCAACTGGCATAACAAAGCTTATTAAGAAAAATGTTCTCCATCCTACTTTGTTGAGTGGCGTCTGGGGTCTTAAAAGCCAGTGAGCGGCCATCTAAGATACATCAATTGGTGCCAACCACCGGAGTAAAGGAGAATGAAGAACACCAAAGACACAAGGAATGTATCAGTCCAAGAGACAGCAAGGGCCACATAAACCAGAGACTTCAACAGCCTGAGAATGAAGAACTAGATGGTGCCCGGCTACCACCAATGACCGCCCTGACAGAGAATTCAAGAGAGTCCCGGATGGAGCAGGAGAAAGGTGGGGTGCAGAACTCAAACTCTAGTAAGAAGATCAGACTTAATGGTCTGAGACTGGAGGAACCCTGGAAAGTACAGCCCCTGGATTCTCTATCAGCCCAGAACTACAACAATTTTCGAGGCCAACTCTTCAGACAGGGATTGGACTAGACTGTGGGACATAAAGTGATACTCGTGAGGAGTGTGTCTTAGCTCAAGCAGGTAGAAGAGACTAAACGAGCAGCTTCTGTCCAGAGGTGAGATGGGAAGGCAGAGAGGGTTAGGAGCTGGCTGAATGGACATGGGGAATCAGGGGTGGAAAGGAGGAGTGTGCTGTCACAGTATGGGGAGAGCACTCAGAGTCACATAATAACATATGTATAAATTTTTTTACGGGAAAAAAATTTTAAAAAGCTTGTGAGTGACCATCTAAGATACTTCACTAGTCCCACCCCGCCTGGAGCAAAGGAGAACGAAGAAAACCAAGGACACAAGGGAAAGATCAGTCCAAAGGACTAACGGACCACAACTACCATGACCTCCACCAGACTAAGTCCAGCCCAATTAGATGGTGCTCAGCTACCACCATGGACTGCTCTGACAGAGATCACAATAGAGAGTCCTGGACAGAGCTGGAGAAAAATGGAGAACAAAATTCTAACCCACAAAAAGACCACACTTACTGGTCTGACAGAGACTGGAGTAACCCCCAGAGTATGGCCCAGACACCCTTTTAGCTCAGTAATGAAGTCACTCCTGAGGCTCAACCTTCAGCCAAAGATTAGACAACCCCATAAAACACACAATAATACCCGGAGCTCAACCATGTAAACGAGACTAAATGGGCACGAGCCCGGGGCAATGAGGAGAAGTCAGAAAGGACAAGAAAGCTGGACAAATGGAAATCGGGAACCCAAGTTCAAGAAGGCGGGAGTGTTGACACGTTGCGGGGTTGGCAACCAATGTCACAAAACAATAAGTGTACTGTTTAACAAGAAACTCATTTGCTCTGTAAACCTTCATCTAAAACACACACACACACAAAAAGATACTAATTGCTTGTCTTCTGTTTTAGTAGGCATCCAAGAGAGCTGCAATACATACAAGTTCTGCAAATTAAAGTTTCATTATTTTTAAATAATATTTTAAAAGTTGAACTCAAACCAGAAGAACCAGATGGTGCCTGGCTACCACCAATGACTTCCCTGACAGGAACACAACAGAGAACCCCTGATGGAGCAGGAGAAAAGTGGGGTGCAGAACTCAAATTCTAGCAAACAGTCAAGACTTAACAGTCTGAGACTGGAGGATCCCCAGAAAGCATGGACCCTGGACTGTCTGTCAACCCAGAACTAAAACCATTCCTGGGGCCAACTCTTCAGACAAAGATTAGACTGGACTATGGGACATAAAATGATACTCATGAAGACTGTGCTTCTTAGCTCAAGTAGATACATGAGACTAAATGGGCAGCTCCTGTCCAGAGGTGAGATGAGAAGGCAGAGGGGGTCAGGAGCTGGGTGAATGGACATGGGGTGGAAAAGAGTGTGTTGTCACAGTATAGGGAGAGCAATTAGGGTCCCATAACAATGTATGTATAAATTTTTGTATGAGAAAGTAACTTGAATTGTAAACTTTCACTTAAAGTACAACAATGAAAGAGAAAAAAATTGAACTCAAAATACATTCAACATTATCAAAAAATGTCAATATTACATTTTGTCAAAATAAGAGCCTTTAGCCTTTAAAGATTTCATTTAAAAAAATCAAACGCCTATTAAAAACGGTTTTAAATACATCACATATTTATTTATACAAACATTTCTCTCTGATGATGACAGTCAAAAATTTAAAGAGATCATTATTAAAATGTCTTCATCAGAACTGTAAGTAGCCTGTTAAGCATAAAACCTAATATAAAGCTGATTAAAGAAACAAGCTCTTACGTTTTGAAAAAAATTTTAAATTGGAAAAATCCACTATTATGTAATCCCTTATACTGTCAGGATTATATAAAATGCCCCAATAGTGATCCTCTCAAAATCTCTTCCAGTTTACTCCAGTATACTATACTAATTCACCGCTCATCTGTCAGTTTGTCATGCTGTGGTGGCTTGCATGTTACTACAATGCTGGAAGCTATGCCACCAGTATTTCAAACATTAGCAGGGTCACCCATACTGAACAGGTTTCAGCAGAGCTTCCAGAGTAAAACAGGCTAGGAATAAGGCCTGGTGATCTACTTCTAAAAATAAGCCAAAGAAAATCCTTTGAACCAGAGTGGAATATTGTCTGATCAGTGCTGGAACATGAGCCTTCCAGGTTGGAAGGCACTCAAAATGCACAGTGGCTGCAACAATGGATTCGAGCATACTAATGAACTTGAAGCTGCAGGACCAGGCAATGTTTCATTCTGTAGTATATGGGGTCACCATGAGTCAGAGCAGACTGGAGGACAACTAACAGTAACAACAAGTATCATCTGCTAAAGGTGCCCCTCCTATTAACTCAAACATCTGCATCCTAAGTACATACCATGTAATCAATCACTTTAGGTGCTCCAGAAAACACAAACGTGAACACTGATTGATCTCAAGTGACTTAATAAAATAAGCACAGAATGTACTATAATTCTATGCAACTAAGGCAACTGTTTATAAGATTTAGGGGGTGGGGCTATTTAAAATGCTGTTTTCTAAACACCATCCCGGACAAAGAGTCTCGAAATTCCTGGGAAGAGTACGAGACACTGGATTTTAAAAAAAACTGCCCAAGTGATTCCTATGCATTTTAAGGTTTGAGAACAGTGGTTCTAGGGAGCAGTTCCTTGCTTCTTTTATCAGCTTCTTCCTTGACAGTAGCTCTTGGAAACGCATCTTTATACTATCTCTTCGTAGAAAGGAGACAAGGAATACCCTGCTCACTCACATTCCTCCCGCAACCCCTCCTTAACTCCTTTCAGCTGTACCAAAGATATGTATGCCCCTGACCCAAGCCATGATGTTTTCAATTACGTCATATGCATGGGAATAAGAAGACAGAAGAATTGATGCCTTTGAGCTGTAGTGCTGGTGAAGAATACTGAATATACCTTGGACTGTCAAAAGAAGGAAGGAATTCATCTTGGAAGAAGTACAGCCAGAATGCTCCTTAAAAGCGAGGAGGACGAGCCTTCATTTCACATACTTTAGACATGTTATCAGGAGACACCAGTCCCTGGAGAAGGACATCATGCTTGGTAAAGTGGAGGGTCAGCGAAAAAGAGGAAGACCCTCAACGAGATGGACTCACACAGTGGCTGCAACAACAGGCTCAAGCATAACGACGACTGTGAGGATGTTGTACATAGGGTCACTCTGAGTCAGAACTGACTCCACAGCACCTAACAACTACAACATAACACTGATGCCAACAATCTTCTGAGCATCACCTATCTAGCTTGGTCTAGGTTTAAATATCAGTAGGTACACTTTAAGAAGCCAAATAGGCCAGACCCCAAACTTTCAGTTTATTGTACCCCAACTTCCAGTATTAAAAAAAATTTTGAAACACTTAACATTTCATGTTTTTGAAACAAACACATAACATTTCACACGTGTTGTGATTTGTTGCTGGAGGAATTAAATGTGTCCCATGTGACTCCACTCTGAAAGGACTCTTGGAAGCTTGTCCTTGGTTTCCTCTAAACTTTGTCCCATGTATCTTTTCCTGATTTTGCTTTGCATCCTTTTGCTATACAGTCAGTCCCTGGGTTACAAACAAGATCTAGATCAGTTCCTAAGTCTGTTTTTAAGTTGAATTTGTAGGTAAGCTGGAGCAGGTACATACGGTTCTTACTTAGCATCAGTTAGTCAAATGCCTGATGTTAGTATATAGAATATTTGTATCTTTCTATAAGGAGCTCTGGTGGTGTGGCGGTTAAAGCAATTGACTGCCAAGTGAAAGGCTGGCAGTTCGAAACCACCAGCCGCTCTGCGGGAGAAAAATGTGACAGTCTGCTTCTGTAGAGATTTACAGCCTTGGAAACCCTATAGGGTTGCTATGATTTGGCAGTGGGTTTGGTTTTTTTGGGTACCTTTCTACAGGGTCGCAATAAGTCAGAATCGACTTGATGGCAACTGGTTTGGGTTTGGTTTCTACGCATGTAAAACACTTAAGAAACACTTCCAAACCTAGCAGTGTTTTCATTCGTGAGCATCACAAAGTAGTGTCTGCGTTCGTTATTACAAACCATTGTATTACACTCATTATGGCAGTCGTTTCTTAAGTATGAGCTGTCAGTAAGTCAGACATTCGTAACCCAAGGACTGCCTATACAAGGTCATAGGTTTAAGTACAACTGTGTGCCAGGTCCAGTGAACCCTCTAGCAAATTATCAAACCTTGGGGTGGTCTTGGGGACCCCAGACACACTCACCCACGTATACTGGCCTCAATGAAATGCCATCTGGAGGTAATTAGGACCTAATTTGTGGATTTCCTCTCTAGTACTTCCAGAACCTACTTCAGAATTTGGATTTTATCATAAAAACAATCCTGTAAGGGGTATGAATCAGTTTTGGTGTGTTTTAGGAAATAAGGGTGTGACAGAGAATGACTACATGCTCACCAAATCTGTTTCTTTTTCCCAGGGTAAACAGCGAGACTACACTTCCCAGCCTCTTTTACAGTTAGATATGGCAATTAGGAGGCTCTAGCCCATGAAATGTTGGTCAAAAGCAATATACGACACTTTTAGACCTGGCCCATAAAACCTCCTACTTGGAGTAAGGACAGTGTTGATGTGTTGTGAGGTTGTTAACCATTGTCATAGGGCAACATGTGTACGAACTGTTTAATGAGATACTACTTTGTTCTGTAAACCTTCATCTAACGTGAGAATAGCAGCACAATAGGAAAAGCGCAGTCAATGTCACTGAACTGTGCATGTAGAAATTTTTGAAGTGGTTTATCTTTCGCTATGTATATTTTCACCAAAAAAAAAAAGGTCGAGAAGGGAGAGGGTTGACATGTTGTGGGGCTGTTAACCAATGTCATAAAACAATGTGTGTACTACTGTTTAATGACAAACTATTTGTTCTGTAAACCTTCACCTGAAGTACAATAAAAATAAATAAATAATTTTTTAAAGTAATTAAAAAAACAATAAACCTGCTACTTGTGATCCTCTGGTTCTTTCATCATCTACCAGGTGAATAAAGAAGACTCCCAAGACCTAAAGGAGGGTATGTTACAAGATCAAAGATGCCTAGGTTCCTGAATTACTGCATAGAAGGCAGCCTAACAAACATCAATGAAAGTTTTGTGAGGAAGAAATAAAGTTCTACTCCGATATCATGGGATTGTTCTTTATAACTCTAGCCTGCTTTACTTAATACCACGGGACATGATAAGGTGAACATTTTTAGGTATCTTTATATAGTGTGAAAAAATTAAGAAAGAAAGAGAGTAAGTTGCAGGGAAATTAACAATGTCAGCATGAAAGAAGAGTGAATGCATCCAGGAGAGAACTTCAAGGACTCTGGAACTGTGTGAAGAATGAGGGAAGTGAAAGACAGGGAGGACATTTCCAGACTGGCTCATGCACCTGGGTTTCTGGTGTTCCACTTACACCTGACATAAAACAACTGAGGAACAACAAGTTTTAAGTGCAAGAAGAAAAAAGAGGAACTCAATTTTGGAGCATGTCTAGAATGAGGCACACAGAAGGAATCCGTTGGGCAGCTGGATTTGCTGTATCTGAAATGCAGCAAGTGTGAGCTGCAAATATAGATCTGGGAGTCATCAACATATAGATGAGAAAACTGAAGAATGAGAGGACCTTGACAATCTTGAGGAAGCTTAGCATTTAAGAGTGGGTAGAAAAGAAGAAACCCACAAAGGAAAACAACAAGTGGCCAGAAAAGAAAATCTAGAGTGTATAACACTAGCTAAGAAAAGAGTCCTCTGCAGGGTGGTAATAAGTGTAATCTAGGAGTAAATGGCATCCCTAAGATACAAGGACAGATCTTTGGGAAATGCCCGTTGGGACAGGCAGTCTCTAAAATGGCCCCCAATGATCCCTGCCTCCTAACATTTATCCTTTATATAGCCCCCCACTTTAAGAGTGGGTGGGACCTAATGACTGGGTATGTAAGAACAAAATACAGCAAAAGTGACAGAAAGTCATTTACAAAATTAAGTTACAAAAGACTGCCTTCTGTCTTGTTCCTCTTTCTCTGAGCCTGCACTGTGAGGGAAGCAAGCTGCCATGCTGTGAGTAGTCCTACGGAAAGGGCACATGTGGCAAGGAACTGATGTCTCCCGACCAACAGCCGGCAAGGATTTGAGGCCTGCCAACAGCCACTTGAGAGAACTTGGAAGATCTACAGCCTAGGGATACCTCAATTGCAGCTTTGTGACAGACCCCAAGTCAGAGGCATCCAGCTGAGTTGTACCTGTGAAGTAACAAATGTTTGTTGTTTTAAGCAGTTAACTTTGCAGGTAATTTGTTATGCAACAACTGATAACTAAAGAGCCCTAGTGGCACAGTGGCTAAGCACTCAGCTTCTAATCGAAAGGTAAGCAGTTCAAACCCACCAGCCGCTCCACAGAAAAAAGTTGTGGCAGTCTGCGCCCATAAAGATTTACAGCCTTGGAAACCCGTTCTATTCTGTCCTATTGGGTCACTATGAGTTGAAATCAACTCAATGGCAATGAGGTTTAATTGATAACCAGTACATCCATATATTATGGAAACCATGGGGTAGAGATTTCAAAGGTGAAAATAGTGTAAAAGCGTAAAAGCAGACAAAGAAATGTTTATAAATCATCAGAACTGGCAATTAGGAGATCACTGATGACCTTCAAGAGAAGGAAATTAGTGTTTGAAAGATCATAAAATAAAGAGTAAGGAAAAGCAAGAACAGACTGTTCACTAACTAGATAGCAAACAAGAATTATCTTAGGTGAAGGAAAGGACAACACACAATACAGAGGAAGTCAGCACAACTGACTAAATCAAAAGCTAAGAAGTTTCCTGAACATTATCAAATACTTTGAGGGACAGAGTAGAAGGGGCAGGGGTCTGGGGACCATGGTTTCAGGGGACATCTAGGTCATCTGGCACAACAAAGTTGACTAAGAAAATGTTCTGCATCCCACTTTGGTAAGTGGCATCTGGAGTCTTAAAAGCTTGTGAGCAGCCATCTAAGATGCATCAACTGGTCCCAACCCATCTGGAGCAAAGGAGAACGAAGAACACCAAAGACACAAGGAAAATATTAGCCCAAGAGACAAAAGGGCCACGTAAACCAGAGACTCCATCAGCCTGAAGCCAGAAGAACTAGATGGTATCTGGCTACCACCAATGACTGCCCTGACAGGGAACACAACAGAGTCCCTGATGGAGCAGGAGAAAAGTGTGGAGCAGAACTCAAATTCACATAAAAAGACCAGACTTAATGGTCTGACTGAAACTAGAGGAACCCCAGAAGACATGGCCCCTGGACGCTCTGTTAACCCAGAACTAAAACCACTCCCGAGGCCAACTCTTCAGACAAAGATTACACTGGACTATAAACATAAAATAATTAACTCGTGAAGAGTGTGCTTCTTAGTTCAAAGTAGATACACGAGACTAAATAGGCAGTTCCTGTCTGGAGGCAGGATGAGAGGGCACAAAAGGATAGGAGCTGGCTGAATGGACACAGGAAACCCAGGGTGGAAGGGGTGAGCGTGCTGTCACATTATAGGGACCGCAACTGAAGGTCACGTAAAAATTGTGTACAAATTTTTGTTTGAGAGATTAACTACAGCTGTAAACTTTCACCTAAAGCACAATTAAAAAAAAGAAAAGAACAGACTAAATCTCTCCAAAGGAAGGGGACAAAAGCATCACATAACAAGGTCAGGACTTTAGCTCAAGCTCCATCCCCTCTACAGCCACACAAACCACTTCATCATCTACCCCTTTACCCCCCTCCTTCCGTATGCATGATGCACTATAAAATATAATCCCACTGTTCACTGTTGTTCTATGTGTATTATCCTCTTCATCAGCTCCCAGGGACACCTTGAGTTTATTCAGTATCTCTTCCTCACCGCTACAACCCAATCAAACATTCAGCATTGAGGGCTCTTCAACTAAGCTTTTTAAGAGAAACACAATGTAGTCAACAAAGTTTGGGAAATTTCTTCCTTCTTCACCAACCATGAGAGATGGTGATAATTTTCTACAATCTCCATTTTAGGTTGGCTGTCTTCAAAGTCGCCTTCATTAACATTCTCGTTACTTCCCCAACTAAAATTCTGCCCACAATAATGCCAATAATGGCTTCCTGAGCCAAAGTGACAAAATTAGTCACACAAGATCTACAACATGAATTACATTATACGTTGCTACACAGCAGCCACTCTTATACCTGAAGCAAATTTCATTAAACTACTTACTATGAGTAATGTTCCCTGATTTCCTACTGTACTCCCTCTTTTTAATGCTGGTGTAACCCCCTGAATTCACAACCTGGAATTTAAAAGACAATACGTTTAGACATTCCTATTTTGTTGGAAAGGCACATACACTTCAAATTTAAGACAGCAATTTTAATTGTTAACAGCATTTTATGTTATCACTAAAAAACCAGCTGCTGTCAAGTCGATTCTGACTCATGGCAACACCATGTGTCTCACAGCAGAACTGTGCTCCATAGGATGCTCAATGGCTAATTTTTCAGAATTAGATTGACAGGCCTTTCTTCTCAGGCACCTCTGGGTGGACTCAAACCTTCAACCTTTTGGTTAGTAGCTGACCATGTTAACCATCTGCACCATCCAGGGACTCCGTATGTATCACTAAGAAAGTGTAACTGGCAGCATTATTTTCTAACACAACACTTTCTCATGACAGATAAGTACATCCCAATTTCACAGATTCTAAAATGTGGAAAAACTGTCTTAGAATCAGTGAAATATAATATTCCTTCTCCCTAAGTAATCTTCTTTCACATGTGTTACTGTAAAATTAAAATAAGGTTGTGACTTGTGAGTTATACCAACAATTCAATCTAAAGTAAATAAAATAACCACCACAACAAATCTGAACCTCAAGAGATTTACCAGAATAAACTTGAGGGCAATATAATCTCCAAAAACATTTTGAAATGGGTGGGGCTGGGGGCTACTGGGATTCAGTGAGAACCAGAGATGCAATAAACATCTTGCAAGGAAAATAACCACCAACGAATAACCGTACTGTCCAAATGCCAACAGTGGCCTTGTTGAAAAAATGGCCTTTCCATCCACCTTCTATAGGGTGGGCCCTAGATTTGAACACCTCAAGATTGGCTATCCACAAAGTTAACAGAAAGCCAAGCGCAATTTAAATCCATCATGTAAGAAATGGTAATTGGCTTATGTGAAGTGCCTACCACAACTATCAGAATAACAGTTTATGCGTAACTACTGTGCATATTCACCCAGTCATGTATCTGTTGAGCACTTACTGTGTGCCAGGTACTTGGGATATATCAGTGAACAGACACATATCCCTGCATCTCACTGGAGGAGACAAGTAATTCATTCAAGGATTTCATTTTACTTGAATCCACAATCAACGCCCACGGAAGCAGCACTCAATAAATCAAACAAGGTATTGCATTAGGCAAATCTGCTGCAAAAGACCTCTTTAAAGTATTGAAAAACAAAGATATCACTTTGAGGACTAAGGTGCTCCTGACCCAAGCCATGGTATTTTCAATCACCTCATATGCATGCGAAAGCTGGACAACGAATAAGTGAGACCAAAGAAGAACTGATGCCTTTGAATTATGGTGTCGGCAAAAAAATACTGAACATACCACAGACTGTCAGAACAACAAACAAATCTGTCTTGGAAGAAGTACAGCCAGAATGCTCCTTAGACGTGAGGATAGTGAGACTTCGTCTCATAACTTTGGAGGTGTTATCAGATAGGACCAGTCCCTAGAGAAGGACATCGAGCTTGGTAGGGTAGAGGGTCAGCAAAAAAAGAGGAAGACCCTTAATGAGACACACTGACACAGTGGCTGCAACAATGGGCTCAAACATAGCAATGATTTTGAGGATGGTGCAGGACCAGGTAGTGTTTTTTCTGTTGTACACAGGGTCACTATGAATCAGAACCAACTTGATGGCACGTAAAAACAACATATAATACCAATGTTTTTGGTTGCCAGAGTCCTTGGGGCCTGGTAAGGGATGACTAAAACTTCAAAGTGAAATTGCAGTGCAGTGCAGTGAATTGCTTTTATATGGCATTTCTAGCCACGGTCTTGTAACGTCCATGAAATGATTAGGTGGGACTATGCAAATAAGGTGTGTAAAACTCTTACCTGAATTGGCTGGGATATGCAAATAAGTTACTTGTGGTTCACCAAGGGGACTGGTCAGTTTTTCCATCTCACTAGGCTTAAAAAGAACCAATTCCAGAGGTTGAAGGAGGACCTCGCTACCTTTAAGAACAACAGGGAGCAAAGCACATCCTCTTGATCCGGGGTGCCTGTGCTGAGAACCTCCTAGGCCCAGAAGACAGCTGTAACACTAGAGGCAGCACAAGACAATGAGAAGCGGCGGCAAGCAGGGCAGAGTCCAGCAGCATAGCAACGGTGGCAGCAGAACCAGGAGACTGGTGCAAGACGGCACAGTGGGCTTCCCAGCCCACAGAGCAAGGCAGCTAGAGTGGGCTTGCCAACCTACGGGGCAAGAGAGCTGAGGACCTTTGGGCAAGAGGCTTCCTGGCAGAGTGGGGTGCCTCTGGGCACTTATCTCGGCAAAGGCCTACCTGAGGGCACAGCAAAAAGCAGCTGTCCTGATTGAAGGACTGTATCCTGAGTCACTTTTTTTTTTTTAATTTCACATACAAAAATTTATACACATATCATTTTGTTACATTAGTTACAGTCCCCACAATGTGACAGCACACTCCCCCCTTTCTACCCCAGGTTCCTTCCTGACTTGTTCCTGATCCTGAATTGTAACCTGTTACTTCCTTAATAAACCTCATAACCGTGAGTGTGGTCTGTGTGTTCTATGTGTGGCCATTGCAGCTAATTACAGAATCCAGCAGAGAAGTAGAGAGTGCCATGAGAGGAACGGCTGGTGGCAGAACTGGTAAAAAGTTTAGAGAGTGGAAGTATGTCTGACCTCCACCTCATAGGAATCAGCCTTGGGTTGATGCTGATCTTGATTCTCTCTACTCCCCCTGAAATTAGACGAAGTCTACTACTGCCATTTTTACAGAAACACTTTCAGGTTATTTTTGCATTTTATCTTTGGACAAATACCCTATACTTCCGTGCCTTTAGAATATTTACCTGTTTTAAAAGGGAAGGGGCATATTCTCAATATATTCACGGCATACCAGCTGAGTGCATACATGGTACACTTACCTATTACCCAAACTACAAAGATATAGATGTGAATAACCCAAAACAAGGGAACAGAATTTTCCTAATACTTAAAGCAATTTATTTTACTCAGTGTAAAATGAACTTAATATTAACATACTTTTAAAAAACACTTAATAACCTCATATGGATGTCTTAAGTATTTTACAAAAATTAATCCAACCGATAATCAGCATAATTCAAAATATTGTTTGCAGGTGTTAGCAAATAAATCCCTTACTTTCAAGGACTGAGAACGTGAAGAGAGTCAGAAAAGCCTGTTTACTCCAAAATCAGAAAAGAATCAAGTTTCTGATCATAATCAACTGAGTATTCATAAGCATTTTCCAGTAGTTTTTTAAAAATTTAAAAACTATGAAATATATATAAGATTGTTAGATAATAACAGTAAGTATCCTTCTTGAAACTACTTCTTTTATTTAAAAATCAGAACTACACCAAGAGTAAACAACTCAAATATCTATCAGAATTCAATATACAATGCTAAAGATTTTTTTCACATTTAAGTTCCTCCATCTTAGGAGGCCATAGCAGAACTGCAAGTTTATTACAGACGCTAAGCAACGACCATTCACACTAATATAATAGGAAAGACTGTCTTTTTGTCACACCCAAGTTTTACATTTCCATACTGAAAAGATGAAAAACTCCAATCATGTGTCTTGTCCTCC
This sequence comes from Trichechus manatus latirostris, assembly GCF_000243295.1. Classification (NCBI taxonomy): domain Eukaryota; kingdom Metazoa; phylum Chordata; class Mammalia; order Sirenia; family Trichechidae; genus Trichechus; species Trichechus manatus. Next base: position 9,823,623 of record NW_004443950.1, on the reverse strand, counting down.
AAAAATTGCTGGAAAAAAACCCTAATTTGCTTTGGTTACAATTAAGAAAACCTTATTCAAATAAAAAGGTGAGAGTAAAGAAAACTCTCGTTAATGCAAGGAACTGACAACATGTAAACAGTGTAATTCTGCAGAATTATTAATAGTCATGATATCCTAAAATCCAATCCAGAAAATCCTTAACTACAAGATGAACCTTCAGAGATTTTAGTTGTACAGTGATGAACTTTGTGTCTTTCAAAAAGCAAATGGTTTACAGATTAATGGTCTGACAGAGACTGGAGGAATCTCCGAAACTATAGCCCCCGGACATACTGTTAACCCAGAACTGAAACCATTCCCGAAGTCCACTCTTCAGACAAAGATTAGACTGGACTATAAAACAAAAAATAATACATGCGAGGAAAGTGCTTCTTCTTAGTTCAATCAGATACATGAGACCAACTGGGCAGCTCCTGTCCAAAAGCAAGATGAGAAGGCAGGAAGGGATAGGAACTGGACGAATGGACACAGGGAACCCAGGGTGGAAAGAGGGAGTGTGCTGTCATATTGTGGGGATTGCAATTAATGTCACAAAACAATGTGTGCATTTAAAAAAAAAAAAAAAAGTGACTGGTTTAGTTCATAAGAGGAACCCTAGTGGCACAGTGTTTATGCGCTCAGCTGCTAACTGAAAGGTCAGCAGTTAGAAACCACCAGCTGCTCAGTGGGAGAAAGAAGTGGCAGTTGGCTTCCATAAAGATTTACAACCTTGGAAACTCTATGAGAACAGTTTTACTCTGTCTTATAAGGCTGCTACGAGTTGGAATTCAACTCAACAGCAATGAGTTTTAGTTCATAAAATTACATTCTACAACATCGTTTCGTGACTAGTGGCTGGGGTCTTAAAACTATTGGTCTCTACTCATCCAGAGCAAAAGAGAAAGAAGGAAACCAAAGACTCAAAGTAGAAACTAGTCAACAGGGAGACTTCCGGGCAAAATGGCACTATAGACAGAAGCACCACGCCATCCCTCCACAGCAAAGATCCAAAAAACTAAGCCAAACAGAGAAAACGTCAATCCTGAAACCCTAAGCATCAAATGAAGAGAGAAAGAACTCAGCCAAACACCGAATGGAATAAGAAACTGAGAGAGAACAAAGAGTGAGGAGAGATACATGCAGAGGTCCCCTATCAGCAAACACAGTACGAATACCATCTTGGACTCCTATCAGAGATCGGTGAACAAGGGGTATGGGAAAGCAGCTTCATGGACCTTCCAACAGGAGACAGAACAACCGGTAACCAGTAATATACCCTTCCTCACCCCCCACCCTTCTTCACCCCCAGTCGGCCTCCACTGCTTCCTGCGGCCACAGTCTCTTGGCTGGGAAGCACCAGCTTCACCCTAGTGCTGCTTCGATTCCAACAGCCCACACTGGCCGGCTCCCTGAATGCCATTTGTTGGCTGCTAGTGTTGCTTTTATCTGCTTCTTTTGATTTCTTCCATATCTCTCACCACCTCCCTCTCCTTTCTCTCAAATACCTGGCTCCATGCACCATGTTTGCTTCCTCCTGAGAGGCTGTGAGACTGTTTCCCGGCCCATGCTGTTGCGCTGGTAGGGTGCCAGGGCTTTTTGTTTGTTTGTTTTGAATTGTTTCTTCGTTTGTTTTCTTTCTCTTTTCTCGAATTGGGAGCCCATTCTAGCCAGGGAGTACTGTGCAACTTGGGACTTACCCCCTAAGTTTGCACAGATGTGCAGAGGGATCCCTGAGCGCATTTCTTTTTTCGTGTTTTTTATTTTTGTGTGTCTGTTTTTTGGGGATTTCTTGTTCTTTTTTCTTTTGTTTTGTTTTCTTTTCTTTTCTCTCTTTTTCTCTTTCTTTCTTCATTACTCAGTTTCTCGTCTCTCTATACTTACCTTCTTGTCCTGTCTCCTGAATACCTGGCGCTGAGTGACACCTCTATCCCTTTTGCCAGGCTGTACTTCACTGCCTGGGAGCAACTTCCCCAGACCTCACAGCCACACCGGTGGGATCCCTGGGGGCTTTTCTTTTCTTTTTTTCTGATTTTTATTTATTCATTTTTTCTTCTTCTCCTCTTTGTTTTTCTCCATTTCTCAGTCTCTCATCTCTCCACTCCAATGGCAAGCTCCCCCAGCACTCTTTTTTGTTTGTATGTTTTTAGCTCCTGTTCCTCTCTCCTCTCTCTTCTCTTTCCCATACTCATCTTAGCTCCACCCATCACAATCTCCCCCCTCCATCCTGCCTACCTGCACCATGTGCTGAACATCACACCCCTAAGCAGCACAGGCACAGCCTACCGGAACCTGCCCTGCACTGATTACTGGCCCACCCTGCTGGCCCTAGTACGTGCCACAAACAACCCATCCAAGCAACTCTTCAGCTAGACCTACCCTGCTGTACCATATCTGAGCGACTGACCCTGCCAACTGGACAAGGAGGCAGAAAATATCATACCCACAGACAAGCCAGCAACAAAGAACGCACAGCCCACCTGCTCAGACATAACCAAATAAAACAAAAAAGCAGGACAAAACTAACAAATCTACAATCAATAAACGAGGAAAATAACTATCAAATGCCCTGAAGACAGCAGACAATATCAAAACATTTACAAAAACAGGACAGGATGGTTCCAGTAGACATGCAAAATATAACACCAGATGACTTTCCAGTAGAAGAAAAGGCACTAAAAGTACCTGATGGGGAATTCAAATCTCTAATATTCAGAGCTATCCAAGAGTTGAAGTAAAAAGCAGGCAAAAAAGAGGAAAAAATAGACAAATTCATGGGAAAGGCAGGCAAATTAATGGAAAATACAGACCAAAAAATGGAAGAATTCAGGAAAATAACACAGGTGCAAGATGTCAAAATAAATTCACAACTAGAAATCATACAAAAATAACAATTAGAAATCAAAAAGATAAACAAGATTTCAGAAATGGATGCTATCATAGAAGGGCTGAGGAGCAGGTTTGAAACGGCGGAAGACAGGATCAGTGAACTTGAAGACAAACACTTGGATACAACTCTGTCTAAGGAAAAATCAGAAAAAAGAATGAAGAGACCCTGAGAATTATGTGGGATACAATTAAAAGCAAAAATTCGTGAGTGAGTGGAGCTCCAGAACAGGGGGAGAAAACAGAAAACACAGAGAAATTCTCTGAAGAACTGCTGACAGAAAACTTCCCTAATAACATGAAAGATGAAAAGCTGGGCACCGAAGAAGCTCAACGAACCCCATGCAGGACAGACCCCAAAAGAAAATCACCAAGGAATATCATAATCACACTCGCCAAAACCAAAGACAAAGAATCCTAAGAGCAGCTTGAAAAAAACAAAAAGTCACATACAGAGAAGAAACAATAAGACTAAGCTCAGATTATTCGGCAGAAACCATGCAGGCAAGATGGCAATGGGAAGACATGTATAAAAACTTGAAAGAAAAAACTGCCAGCCAAGAATAATATCCTGGAAAACTCTCATTCAAATATGATGGTGAAATTAGGACATTTCCAGATAAACAGAAATTAAGAGATATGTAAAAACCAAACCAAACTTACACGAATTATTAAAGGGAGTCCTTCAATCTGAGAACAAACGACATCAGACCACAGGCTGAATCTAGGATGCAGGATCGTATCAGCCAGATACCAATCTAGGAAATGAACTCTCAAGGCCTATCCAAAACCAAAAGAAATACAACAGGGTATCAGAGAAATTAATCTGTAAATGACAACAACATTAGAACAATAAAAGTGAATAAATGGTGTAGGTATAGAACCTTCTAATAGAGAGGAAGACAAAGAGAAATCAATAATAGACTGCTTCAAACTTAGGAAGAAAAAGGTAAATTTCAAGGTAATCACAAAGAAAGTTAACAAAACTACTTCTCAAAATAAAGAGGAAAAACGCACAAAAACAAACAATCTTTGTTGGTTTCAAGGGATGGAAAGGGTGGGTGGGGAATACTAAATAGACAATAGATAAGTTGTAACTTTGGTGAAGGGTGAGACAGTACACAATACTGGGGAAGCCAGCACAACTTGTACAAGGAAAGGTTATGGAAGCTCCACAGACACATTCAAACTCCCTGAGGGACTGAATTGCTGGATGGAGGGCTGTGGGGACCATAGTCTCAGGGAACATCTAGATCAATTGTCATAATACAGTTTATAAAGAAAATGTTCTACATTCTACCTTGGTGAGTAGCATCTGGGGTCTTAAAAGCCTGTGAGCAGCCATCTAAGATACTCCACTGGTTTCACCCCTTCCGCAGCAAGGGAGAATGAAGAAAACAACATACAAGGGAAAGGTAAGTCCAAAGGATTAATGGACCGTAACTACCAGGGCCTCCACCAGACTGAGTCCAGTACAACTAGATGGTGCCCGGCTACCACCACTGACTGCTCTGACTGGGATCACAACAGGGGGTCCAGGAAAGAGCTGGAGAAAAATGTAGAACAAAATTCTAACTCACAAAAAAAGACCAGACTTACTGCCCTGACAGAGACTGGAGAAACCCTGAGAGTATGGCCCCCGGACACCCTTTTAGTTCAGTAATGAAGTCACTCCTGAGGTTCACCATTCAGCCAAAGATCAGACAGCCCCATAAAACAAAATGAGACTAATGGGGCACAACAGTCTAGGGACAAGGACCAGAGGGCAGGAGGGGACACGAAAGCTTGTAATAGGGAACCCAGTATTGAGAAGGGACAGTGTTGACATGTCACGAGGCTGTTAACCATTGTCATAAAACAATATGTGCTCTGTTGGAAACTATTTGTTCTGTAAACCTTCATCTAAAGTACAATTAAAAAAAAAAGAAACTAGTTAAAAGGTCAGTCTACCTGAACCATGGCCTCATCTACCCCGAGACCAGAAGAACCAGATGGTGCCCAGCTACCAGAACTGATCATTCTAATCAGAGCCACAAGAGTTGGACACTGTGAAATGGGAGAAAAATATGGAAAAGAACTTCAAATCCCCCCCCCAAAAAAACATATCCCTCCCAAAAAAAACCAGGCCCACTGAACTGGTGGAAAATGGAGGACTCCCTGAGACTACTGTCCTGAGATACCCTTCGAACCTTGAACAAAACTAACCCAAGGTCATCTTGTAGCTAAGTAACAAACTGGCTCAAAAAATAACGACTATCACCCATAAATATTGTGCTCCTTTAAAAAATAACCTATATGAGACCAAACGGTCAATAATTACTTTAAAACAAAGATAAGAACGTAAGGGAATAGGGAAACTAGATCAATGAAGCGGAACACCAGAAAGGAAATAATCAGAATGTTCACACACTGGGAAGAATGTAACCAATGTCACTGAACAACTTGTGTAGAAATTGCTGAATGCGAACCTAAACCTAAACACAATAAAACATTATTTTTTAAAAAAATGCAACTGGTTGAACACATAAATTCTGATTTTTTTGATGAACTATCAGATACACAGATCTTGAATTTCCTTGTATTTATTGAACTCTAGTAATGTTACTATTCAGTCAAGCAATAGGGAAAGACAGAACGTTAGGCTAGAGTAGGAAAACCTGATACACTCTCAGCTTTGCCATTACTTGACCTCAAATTAAAGAAGTCACCTCACTTTCCTGGGCTTCAATTTCCTAAACGGATGACAACAAAATTCTCAATGGCAAACTTCCAAACTATAACCATCTAAAAAAATGTCAACAGAATTATACGTATATAGCACTAAGAAAGACAGTCCATGCCTTGAAAGAACAAAAAACAAAATGTACTGTTTTCTAAGAATGCCATGCTCCATAAATCTATCCAACTGAATCAAATGAAGTGCTATTCATTTATAAATCTGGGCAATGTTTATATGTATTGAGGAAGGGTAGACTCCTTGCCCACTATAAACTGAGACAGAAAACTTAGGAGGCATATAGTTTAGTGAACTTCCCAAGTAGTCTTTAGGAGGCTGAGAGAAATACGAGAAATCAATTTTGCTTAGAATGATCAGGAAAGACTCATAGACAACACATGTGAGTTTGGAATGATAGATCAAGTTTTGGTATATACAGATGATGGGGACTTTCCAGACAAAAGAGACAAAGATGTATTTGGAGACAACGGTGTAGCAGTTTTTTGTCTATATAGCACAAGATATTAATGTGCTGCTACAGGCAAGGAGCGGTGAACACTTTTAGCTCCAGATGAAGGTGTCTGAAGGGCTTTTGAGCAGAGAAAGGATATTTTCAAAGCGGTGATTTTGGGAGCAAATCGGCAGTAATATAAAGAATAGTATTTCTAGAAACTTTTACAATTACAATGTATTCACATGTTATTTATCTAAAAAAGAAACCCAATAAACAAATGGAGGGAAAATGATAGTGGACATTAGTTAGAAAGCTATTGCGAAAAAGATAAAGGGTCTAAAACCAGACAAAAGGATAACTATTCTTATAATAGATCTATATAAAAAATTTTAAAGTAACGATTTCAAAAACTAGGAGCTATAAATTGAAGACCTGAGTAACAAACTTTCAAGCTAATTCAATCATCTGATTAAGGGAAAATGTTGAGCTCTTAGGATGAAGCTTAAAAACATTAGATGCTTTATTTTAAAATATGCTTTCATCCCACCTTATATTTCATATAATTAGTCCAACATCACAAAAAAACTCCTGCAGACAGTTTAGTGTCTCAATCAACGTTCTAGAATTTCCTTCTAACAACAGCATTAAGGGCAGAACTGCACTTCTTAAATCTCTACACTCTGAAAGGCTGTATCTGCTTCAAGTCTCAGAAGAGGGTTTCAGATTAGGGCTACACCTCTAATTGCTGACTTCCTAATGATTTTCAATGAACAGTTTAACTTTTATTTGTTTTGTTACATTCTTGCAAAATTGAGTGAAAAGTACATTAAAATAAACTATTGTATACATACAGTACAGAAGGTTTTGAAATGATTTTAGCTTTGAAACAGCTTCTAAAAAATTGTGAGCGAACAGAAAAAGAATTGTTGGGATTTTCTATATATAAAGTCCTAAAATAAGACTCAGTGGGATGCCATTTTGAAACTTCCCAGCAGGAAGTTCAGTTTGTTCAGAGGGCTGTTTAAGAAGTGCTTCAGCTAATATTTTTCATGACTTGAAAGCTTTGTTCTTTTACAAAAGAATATATACCAAGTTCATAAGACACAGCATTTCAAAATGGCAGACTAACAAACATTTTACAAAAATGGAATTACTGTGGACAAATTTCCTTCCTCGGCCAAACGTTTGTTATCTAACAGAATGAAATAAAAAATCAAGTTCATAAATTTAAGCTGGTTAAAAAGAAAGCTTCTCATAACTAGATCAGACTCTAACTAAAAACACACTTGGAAAAAATAAACATCAAAGATAATCTGAAATTAGTCTTTAAAGCATGTTTTGAAGAGACAATACGCATTTCCTTTTCTGGCTTCACATAGTTTTGTTTTGTTCTTTTATGATTTAATTTAGAGTCAAGAAGATGTCACAGTACTTAACCTGACAAGATCCATGATAGGGAGCACAGAATTTAAACTTCTAGTAGAAATTTAAGAGACTAGAAAGAGCCAGGGATCCACCCAAGGAACCAAGGAAGAGCATTTCAGCTGTGTTCCATCACAGTGCCACAAAATCTTGCCTTAAAATTTCTAAGACATGCTTGGGGGACACTAAACACCTGTTAATGGTGATGGTTGAACAACATGATGAACACATTTAATGTCACTGAACTGTACATGTGAAGATTGTTAAAATAGCAAATGTTTTGTTACTTACATTCTAAAAGTAAAAAAAAAAAAAATTAAAACAAAAAAACTTCTAAGATTACAATGTTAGGTAAAAAAAAGGAGGATTATCGTTTACTAAAGGTCAAGTCTTTGTGCCTTGATTGAAGACTTTTTTAAGTTTCCACTAAAAGACTTGAGGCCCACTTGTTGAAAAGGGACCAATCCTCCAAACAAGTTTTATCAACATACTACCATTCAGTCAAAACACAACTAGATGCCTAAAGCTTTATGTATCATCAACCCATTTTCTTCTTAGACAAGGTAACAATTTGCAGTGTCCTAAAATGTGATTAAACTGTTACCATATAGCTTATTAACAATTAAAATACTGTACTGCCAATCTCTGGAAGGCTATGAACCTCAACCTGGGTCACAGATCACTAAAGTATTAAACTCAAGTATCTCTACCAAAACAAGTTTGTTCTGAATCTGTTTGACCTAGTTCTAATTTTTTACTCACCCTCCCTCCATTTTTTTCATCCATGTATCCCTATTCCTATCAAAAGGCCTGTCAAGAGGGAGTGTTCAGAATTTTTTCCTAAAAAAAGTACTCAATTATATTTCCTCAATTATTGACTGCTAAAAAAAAATTCCCAGTCACATGTAATAGTTATAGAAAAATAGGCAGGAGAAAAATAATTTTTAAAAAGGTCCTAAGAAATGTGACATTCGACTGGAGACCTCAAAGAGAAAAGTTTAATTGTAATATAGTTTCTTTTAAACACAACATTTTCAAACACAGATACCAATAAGTTTTTGTTTTGTTCTTTAACCCACAAAGCTTACTACTCCTGAGGGTTGTATCTGTGTGAGCACAGTTGGATAAATTCTGCAGGGGGGGAGGTATACCGAAAAAAAGGTATTATTTGTGTGTTCGGCCTTAAGTAACCCCTGCAAGATCTGTAGCAAATCCCTCACCAGCAATTGTGGCCTACAAGTGTTTTGTTCACTAGGGGGACTCCCCACGGCTAAGTAGAACCGCCTTTACTGCAGATACCCGGCCGGGTGGCTGTGGGCAGACGACGGAGAAAAGTGTGAGCGCACAGCGCGCGAGTGGAACAAAACCTGTGGCCAGAAGTAATAAGGAAGTGCTCGCTCCCGCCCGCCCCTCCCACTCGCAGAAACCCGAAACATGGTGGGTTTGACAACGTGCTGGGCGACAAGAAGGAGATTGGCAGCTCCAGATACACGGAAAAGAACTGGGAGCCCACAACTCCAAACACGGTACCCCTGCCCACGGAAGCAGGCCTCGGGAGCCGATGCCTCTGCACTCACTCGGGAGCCCAGAGAGAAAGGAACAGTTGAAGAGGCCGGCGGGGTCTTAGGAAGTGCAGATCGCGTGAAGTGAGGCCCAGTGGCCCAAACTGCTGCCACCGTCGCGGTCCTTGGAGCCTCCAGGCCCGGGCCGGGGGCCACCCCGGCTCTCACCCCCCGTTCTTCTATCCGTTTCCCAGAGCTTTCGCGCTGGCTTCTTCTCTTTAGGGCCCAAACATCCGCGAATCGTGGGGCCACAGTCCACCCTCTTCTGCCTCGCCACTTTTCCGCCCTGGCTGCTCCTCACTCCCCCGAGCTCGGGCAACGCTTCCAGTGGCCCCAGGACCACTCCTGTGCCTTCCCTCACCGGAACTCGCGTCCCGTAGCTAACAGAGCCCGCCCATAGCAACCCCAGGCTCCAGCCCACCTCACCTGACACAGCTCCGGCGGCGCTGGACACAGGACACTCCTGGGTCCCCGACTCCGGCTCTCCTCGACCCCCTCTTCGGTTAACTCCGCTTGTTTCTCTACAAAATGGCGCCGAGGTCGCGCGCTCTCGTCGCGGCCTTTCCCCTCCCCGTTCCCATTTCATCATTCGCTGCCCGCCCGAGGAAGGATGGCCCCCAGCAGCAGCCAATGATCGCACCCCGCCCGTGGCTCCGGCCCAATCACTGGCAGGTGCCCGCGGATTTAAACCAATCACACACTATCACTTGCAGAAGTCAAGGTAGAAACCAGGCTCCTCTGCAAGCAACTACCAATCCGGACTCCCACTTCGCGGGCTTTGGCCAATTGCCTCTCACCCGTCCCCAGGGACTGGAATTGGAGCCCTCGCGCCTGCGCTACAGGCGAGGACCAATGGGGATACGCAGGTAACTTCGATTTGGGGCTTCAGGTACTTCCCACCCTCGAGGTCTTCAACCAATAGCGGCTTGGCATTGCCTCTAAGAAACAATAATTAAGGGAGGAAGCCCACTGTCTCTCACCACCCTGCGCGGAACTATTTTGAGTTGGAGGGAACAGCCTTCCCCATTTTCCTTTCGCTTTCGAAGTGTCACGGGGTTTTCCAGTCTAAACACCCCTCTCCCTTCCAGTCCCTTTCCTTAGAGTGGAATAAGATAGGCAACGCCAGCCACCAGGAAGCAAACCAGGATATGACTAAAGTGGTAGCGCTTTGCATCCCGGGACGTGTGGTTCCCTCCCAGTACCCATCCCGATTCTCGTCGTAAAGGTGACGTATTCAACGTCACTTGCGGCGCCCAGGGAAGAGCAGTGCATGCTGGAGAATGTAGTCGCCCAGGTCTTGCACCTCGTCTTGAGTTGCCTCACTTTCGTCAAGGAGCTTCTTTTTTCACCTATTTCTATGTTGAAGAAGGGACTCCTTACGGAGAGGTAGGAAGCCCAGGTTCTCTTCCTGGATTGAACTCTTGAAGTGATATCAGAAAGGATACCTGTGCCCTTTGCTGTCGGGAGAAACGGCAGAGAGATACATCTTTTGCGGTGATTAATTATCTACAGTAGTTCGTAAGATTTCTCTCTTCCCAAACCAGCGTAGGAAGACTAGGGAGGAAGCGTTGACTGGCCGCCTCTTTTTCATTTTGAAGAAAACCTAGCCCTTTCCTCACCCCCGTCTTCAACCTAGCCATCTGTCTCCTACTACCTTTTGTGCTTAAAATAACAGTTTTTCACACCTGCCTTTCCTTGCTTGGATACCACGTCCTTTCAGCAAACATTTATTGAATGTCTTCTGTTTGCCAAGCAAGTATAAGAGGCCCAGGGACCCCATGTGTAGCAAAAGCAAGGATCACTTCAATCTTGTTCGAAGTTGTATTCCCAGCACCTAACACAGTGCCTGGCACATAGTGGGCATATGAGCAAATAAATGTTCAAAAATCAGGAAACGGAGAAATGGGCTTACAATATTATAATGTTTAGGCCCCTTAAACAGGTCAAGGATGGGAATCAGGCCCTTCTATACATTGCTGCTAGTAGTCAAAAATTGGTAAAATGTCTATGGATAGCATTTTGGCCAAGTTTATCAAAACTGAAAATTCACAGATTCGCTAGCCCAGTAATTCCATATCTAGAAATTTATGACACAGCTAAACGTTGCAAATGTGCACAAAGATGAATGTACAACAATACTCATTGAAGCATTGTTTATGGGGAGCAAAAAATTGGAAACAATAGGGAAGTGGTGAAATAATTGTATGGTTCTGTCATACAATGGAATATGATGAAATTGTTAAAAAGAATGAGGTAAATCTATATGTACTCGTATGGAATGATCAAGATATACTGTTAAAAAAATTGTTAGGTGCGGAATTGGAAAAAAAAAGTTAGCAAACTCAGAATGTTACATTTGTGTAGGAGAAAATAACTATATTTCCTATAGTTACATGTAACTAAATACATAAAAAGACTTGGAAAGATACACCACCTCAACTGATACTCAAAGGTTATTCCTGGGGTACCTGGCACCCATTGCTGTCAAGTCAATTCTGACTGCTTACTGTGCTTACCATATCATCTGTAGTGAACAATCTCACATTTTCACCACATCAAAGACTCTACTTCTAGGTATGGCTGGCATCTGTCTCTCAGCAACCCCACAGCACCTTCCTACAGAATCAAAGCCTCTTTTCAAATTTAGGATACCTGACGGGCAGATGACCCAGTAAGCAAGAAAAGCACGGGTTTACTTGTGCTTACTTACTAACCTGTAGTGAACAATCTCACAAAGTCTATTTCACAAAACCTATGTGAAATTGTTTACTACAGATGATCTAGTAAGCAAGGTGAGCACTGTGCTTACCTTACCTTTTGGATAATCTGCCCTTGCTCTTGGCAATGCCATGTGTTGCAAAGTGGAACTGTTCCATAGGGTTTTCATTGGCTATAATCTTTGTGACAGCAGACCACCAGGCCTTAGTTATGTGGCACTGCTGGGTGGGTTCAAACTGCCAACCTTTACATTAGTTGTTGTTAGTTGCCCTAGCTGGGCGCAAACTGATTGCACCACCCAGAGACCTTATTCCTGGGAAGGAGAGTAAAAATGAGGAAGAATAAAGGGAACTTTTACTTTTAATTCTATACATTATTGTATTGCTTACATTTTATATAAAGGGAATTATTGTTTTGTTTGTGTAATTTCATATAATTTTTAAAAAGACATAGAAATTGAGACCCAGAGAGATCAACTAAAATCAACTCTGTAATCCTACAACTATTGGAAATTCAAGTCTCAAACTCAGATCTCCTGAGATAAAGCTGAAATAAAGCTCAGTTGCCTTCCCCCACTTCTCAGCCTGTCTGCCAAAAAAATGGTTTGCTGCTTTAAATTGAGGCTACTGCAGATCCTTGAGCCCACACTTCCAGCCCTCCCCCTGAGCTGCTGCCCCAACATCACTCCTAGAATTTGCCCCACAAAGGGCACACTTGAAGATAACCAAGTACCTAAAGAATTCAGATGACAGGCTGGAGATCAAAGTCCTTCACCTTACTGTCATGAATACTGGGTGGCTTCTATCTTTGCTAGAAAGCTGGAGAGTTTCCTGGAATGTTTACAAAGGGAAAGGGATAGTGGAGAGGTGGTACACCTCCTCCTTTTACTGACAGACAAAATAGTTAGAAATCACACCCAGACGGACTGCTTTACTAGCGACCTTCACAAAGGTCTGAATCATCTTATAACTCAGCAGTTATGTATACAGGAGTTCAAACGTATTTGGAAACAGGAAATTTCAGCCAGCTGTTAATTACTCACCTGGCCTCTTTCCTCCCCCTTCTCCTACCAGGCCTTCACCCCACAACTGTACATACAAGGCTCTGGAAGAACTTTACAAACTCTTTGTTTCCCAAAATAACTTGGAAAAGAAAATGTAAGTGCTGGGCAACAAAAGCTTTACTTAATTGGGTTAAGGATAGAAGCAAAAAAAAAAAAAATACCTAGAAGACAAAGACTTGCTTTGAAATCTGTGCAAACTATGTTATAAAATGTTTGGAGTTTCTTGGAAAGTGGTAAATAAATACAAAGCCTTATTATTCTATGTATAGGAGCCCTGGTGGCACAGTGGTTAAGTGCTCAGCTGCTAACTGAAAGGTCAGTGGTTTGAACTAACAAGCTGTTCCATGGGAGAAAGATGTGGCAGTCTGCTTCTGTAAAGATTATAGCCTAGGAAATCCTATGGGGCAGTTCTACTCTGTCCTAAAGGGTCTCTATGAGTCCAAATCAACAAGATAGTGATGGATATTATTCTATGTTCCTATTACCCAGAACCAAACCCATAACCATTGAGTTGATTCCAACCCATGGTGAGGTGACCCTGTGTGTTACAGAGTAAAGCTGCTCCATAGGATTTTCTTGGCTGTGATCTTTACAAAAGCAGATCACCAGGCCTTTCTTCTATAGTGCCACTGGGTAGTTTTGAACCACCAACCTTTAGGTTGAGAGCAAACCATTTGCACCATCCAAGGACCTAGGTGTTCCTATTAGTAGTCGCATTTTTCGGGTAAGGTAGTAACTTCAATTGACAGTAAGTGGAACAATGACTACCTTAGGATTTTCTGTCTTATCCAGAGTGACCCATTGACAACCTAACTCTAAATTCTGATTTTTCAGTCTGTCACCACAGCATAGCTCCAAACCTGACACCCTGGTAGTCCTTTGGTGGCCAGGGAGGCACACTGCAAAGAGCCCAATGAGAAATTCAGAAACCCAAGTCCTAAAACTGGCTGTGCCTAAAACCAACTTTCTGTGTGCCTGTGGCAAAGTCACCTCCCCTCCCTGGGTTACTTTTTCCTTCTTCATTATTATGAGAATATTGGACAAGCCTTCAGTTGTTTGCAAATTGTGAAGGGTAGATTGGGTTCTGGAATTCATACATACATGTGTTTTTTTTTTTTTTTTCAACCAACATATTCTTAAAGTACAACTATTATTTTTAGAGTTGAAAGTATTACACCCTCTTACCACATGCTTAAGCACTTTACATGCTTTATCTCATCCAAGCCTCAGGATTCTGTGAGGTAGGGGCTGTGTTCTTCCTTTTTTGCAGATTCTTAGAGAGGTTGAGACACTTGCCCAAGGTTACATGTCTAATCAAAGGCGGAGCAAGGAACCCACGCTATCTGACCTCAGGGCCCACATCTCAGTCACCATGCTCTGAGCCCTCGTTCGAAAACCCCCCTGACTGAGTAGCCTCTAAGATCCCGACTCTAATATTCAGTGGCCCATCGGTGACCATATATTTTTCAAGCAAAAATAAATAAATAAAAAATTAAAATAAGATGCGTAGTCAGACAGAGTGTGCTAACTTAGTCAGATGGGTGCTGAAAACACTGTGTGGTTGGTGTTTTCCAGGTGAGTTTACATTTGAATTCCTCGGTTCTTTCCATAACAGGCAGTTTTGTTTCAAGATGATCTGGGAAGCTTCTGTCTTTTTTTTAAAAGTTGTTTCTCCTTCTGCCTCTTCTCCCAAGAGAAGAAGGAAGGAGCTAGAGAGGGAAAGGGGATGGCCACAGAGCGTCCCTGGCTCAGGGTCAGTTTAGGATTATCTGAAAATGGATGTGTGCAAAAAAAGGTGGATTGAGAAACCTTCCTGGGCTCTAGACAGATGAGCAGACCTAGGACTACTCCCTACAGACTCAGAGCTGGACTGAGTCTGTGACTCTGCTCCAGTTCTCTGTACTGTCCCTGAATGCAGAACTGATATTGGAAGTGATTGCCATCAGCCCCTGCTGTTCATCCTCTGCCCAGGGTGAGGGGTCTGTCATCACTCTTCCCACTCAGGGACCCTGCCTTATGGTTGTCACTTTGTATTACAGACACTTCTCTGGCCACAATCTCAGCCCCCAGCTTACACTTAGCGTCTTTTGCCTAGCACCTTTCTCTGCCATCATCTTAGGGATTTTAGAGGTAAACTCTTAGAGAAGCAAATCTTTAGGTGGCATCATTGTGGGGCAAGGGACAAGCAGTTGAGGATTGTCCCCCAAACTCCTCTTTACCACTTCATAGCTCCCTCTCTAGGTTATAAGTCAATCAGACATTTTAGTCTCTTCGAAATACAGCGTACAGTGTTAGGAGTCTAAGAAAAAGGGGCCTCTGCCTTGACAATGTTTACAATCTCTGGAGGAGAAAAAGACAGGTCAAGTCATAATTAGCAAGCAATTCTGTAACCTAAAGAATGAATGGGTCAAAAATCTCAAAGCTGAAAGATAATGGAGGAGAATGCTTTTACCAGAACTTTTACAGGAAATGTAGTTTAAAGTAATACTTCCTCCCTGCACCCAAAAAGGTGGGCTGAACAGCCACCCCTACCAACTTGAAAAGGACTTTCCATGACCTGGGGTCCTTGAACTCTCAAAGGGCCATAAGGCACTATTCGGAGGGCCTGTGAACAGCTTTCAGAATTTCAAAAAGCATAACAAAAGGAAATATTTATCCTCTCCCACCCCACCACCCAAAAGCTATATCCCAAAACGAAACCCTTTGCTATCGAGTCGATTCCAACTCATAGTGACCCTATAGGACAGAGTAGAACTGCACCAGTGGTTTTCCGAGGAGTGGCTGGTGGATTTGAACTGCCGATCTTTTGGTTAGCAGCCAAATTCTTAACCACAGCATCACTCCAGCTATAGTAGCTATGATTTAATAAGTACATCATATTTGGTAGGCAAAAGTCTTCCAAAATTTGGAGCCCATAGGGAAAATAATAATCAGAGATCTTTGGAGCAAAATGTTGTGGAATCTCTCTGTGGAGGCCCATTCCAGCTCCAAAGTCTGAGCCTAATTAGCCTCATTCACTGCCCTGAGGACAGAGATATGCCCATACAGTAAAACCTGCGAAAGCCAGACATTTGTACGGCGGAAACCTGTTAGAGAAGGAAAACTCAAGTATTTTCCACTAAATAGAGAGCGATAGAAAAGTGGTGACTGCACCCTGTCAAAAGTGGAAAACTTGTGAGACTCAGAAAAACAAGGCAGTCCTGATGGGTTCTTGTTCTCACAGGTTTCACTGTATTTGTTTTTGTAGCCCTGGGACCCAAACCCATTGCCATCAAGTGGATTCAGACATAATGACCCTGTAGGACAGAGTAGAACTGCCCCATCGGTTTTCCAAGGAGCGGCTGATGGATTCAAACTGCCAAGCTTTTGGTTAGCAGCTGAACTTTTAACCATTGCGCCACCAGGGCTCCAGCCCTAGGACACTCTGTGTGTTTTAGAGTAGTGCACTGTGGTGCAAGGAAGGACATAGTAAACTCCAGGTCCAAATAAAGAAGAAGCATTTTGACAAGTTTGCTTGTATTTCAGAGTGTTTAATACTTGGCTCCAGCCTGGTGCCTGGCACATAGTAGGTGTTCCGTAAATATTGGTTGAATGAATGAATGAATGACTCTAAGAGAAGCATCTCCAGGGAAACATTTCTTTTTAATAGGCAGTAGATCATATAGCATATCCGATTATGCTATCTTGATGCAGGCAATAGACAACTAGGCAAATCTGTTTTAAAAAAAGAAGGAATAGAGGTGTGAGGAAGTAATTTACAAAGTTTCCTTTATATGAAAAAGCCTCTCAAAGTGCAATTTGTGCTAAGGTTTATTCTTTCCAAAGCACTGTCAAGAATTTCATCCCTCCAATCAACTCTAACCAGTTGCTATTGAGTCATTTCTAACTCATTGTGACCCCATGTGTGTCAGAGTAGAACTGTGCTCCATAGGGTTTTCAATGGCTGATTTTTCAGAAGTAGATTGCCAGGCCTTTCTTCCAAGGTACTTCTGGGTAGACTCAAACCTCCAACCTTTCAGTTAGCAGCCAAGCATGTTAACGTTTGCATCACCCAGGGACTACCCCCATCAATTTTAGGGGGCAGGAAAGGAGCCTGAGAATGTTGGCCTATCATTTTGCAGATAGGAAAATAAAGACTCTAGAGCTTAATAGAGCTTAGTGACTCCATCAAGGTCACATAGCAATTTGGGGGCAGAACGCTTGATGGAACCCTACAGCTTCTAGTGGCTTCCAGGAAACTGCTTACTATCCATCCTCCCCACATAGACTTTTTTTCCTTTCCCCTTGCCTCTTCCCAGATTCCACCATATTGGTCACAGTAGTATAGAGCATCTAGGGAAGGAGAAGAGTTTGTGGAAGGGGAGACACCCCAAGAGAAGCAGATTGGGTGGTGGGGGATGGGAGATCCCAGCTTCTGGGAAGCCCTACCAGCAGCTGAGGAAGATCACAAGAAGGAGGTGTTACTCAAGAAGCTCTCAAACATCTTCAGAGCCTGAGCAGGTCGATACTGGGGCACCATGTGTCCTGAGCCCTGTGCAGAAGATAGGCCAAATAGTGAGTACTGGCTATCTTGATGGTGTATGTTGCTCTAGAGCAGTGGTTCTCAAAGTATAGTCCGCTGACCAGAAGCATCAGCAGCATCTGGAAACTTATTAGAAATGCAAATTCTTAAGACTCTCCCTAAAACCTACGGAATCAAAAATGCTAGGGGTGGAGGGGGCAGCAATCAGCCCTCCAGGTGATTCTGATACTTCTTAACCATTGACCTAGAGTTAGCATTTTATAGGTAAGCTTTTTTTTTTTCTTTTAGCAGAAAATGCAGCAGAATTTTTTTTTCCTCCTTCTTTTTTTAATCTAGAGTCCTGAATGGAGAGAAGGCTTGGAAGCACTGAGGAGAAACCTCAAGGCATTTGGGGGGCTTCTCAGGGAGGGTAGTATTTGAATGGGACCTGAAAACCTAGGTAGAGCTTTTTATAACCCTAGACTCTCAGCCAAGGCCTCTAACTGCATTTATTTTCCTTAGTTCCCTGACCCACAGCTTCTTTCAGGCCAGAATAAATCTGGAGTCTTAAGCCAGGACTGTGGTTCTTTCAGGCTGGCTCCTCGTTAGTCCTAATTGAAGGGTGAAGAGCTTCTCTCCCTACCCCCAGGAGGACCTAGCCCAACTGAATCCTGAATCATCATCCCAGGACAGGCCCTGGTTAAGAGGTGGGTGTAACCCCAGCCATACCTTGACTGTGAGGAATGAGATCTTCTCGTATTCTTTAAAGAAGCCAGCCACCTGGTTGTTCAAGTACCAGGGTTGGTAGGAGCTCACCATCTAGGGGACCAGAGAAAGGGGTCACTTGGCAACTGTGCTCTCCACAGCCTCTGCAAAGGGGTTCCTCCTTAAAGCAGCCCTCAGGCCAGCTGACCCTTGGTGTGCTGCTTAGAGGGGCAAGAGAACTGGGTTTAGAGCTGGAGCATTAGGCATATATGTAGGGCCATAACTCCCCTGGCCCTACAGCCCCCACTTCCACCACCAGGGCAGAACCCTCATTGCTTCAACAAATAATCATTGATTAAATACCCACGATGTGCTGGGGACGTAGCTCTGAACAGTACAGGCACTGCAGTACAGTAGCTCAGCCCCATCTGTCAATGAATTCAGTCCCTGAATCTCTCTGAGTTTAGCCTCCTGGGACCACTCTACATCTCCACCTGGGTGAATTATAGGCACCTTAAGCCCCAAAATCAAAGTGGGTCACCAGGCTTTTATTCTGAGGTTCCTCTGGATAGACTCGAACCTCCAACCTTTCAGCTAGCAGCTGAGTATGTTAACTATTTGCACCATCCAGGGACTCCTTGTTCCCAAAAGGAAGGAAGAAATACTCGGGCTTCAGGTGCCTGTGCTGGTAGGTGTTGATCACAGTAGATGATTAGAATTTGAAAGTTGGAAACAAAGTAGAAGGATTGGTGGTTGGAAAATACGACCTTGGTGATAGAAACTACACAGGAGATCGCATGACAGAATTTTGCAAGACCAATGGCTTATTCATTGCGAATACCTTTTTTAACAACATAAACTGCGACTATACAAGTGGATCTTGCTGGATGGAATAAACAGGAATCAAATCGAATATATCTGCGGAAAGAGATGATGGAAAAGCTCAATATCATCATTCAGAACAAGGCCAGGGGTCGAGTGCAGAACAGACCATCAATTGTTCATATCAAGTCAAAGTGGAAGAAAATTAAAACAAGTCCACGAGAACCAAAATACGACCTGGAGCATATCTGACCTGAATTTAGAGACCATTGGAAGAACAGATTTGATGCATTGAACACTAATGACTGAAGACCACACAAGTCGTGGGAGGACATCAAGGACATCATACAAGAAAAAAGACAGGAAAGAAAGAAAGGACCAAAATGATGTCAGAAGAGACTCTGAAACTTGCTCTTGAACGTAGAGTAGCTAAAGCGAAAGGAAGAAATGATGAAGTAAAAGAGCTGAACAGAAGATTTCAAAGGACTGCTTGAGAAGACAAAGTAAATATTATAATCAAATGTACAAAGACCTGGAGATAGAAAACCAAAAGGGAAGAACACACTTGGCATTTCTTAAGCTGAAAGAACTGAAAAGAAAACTCAAGCCTCAAGTTGTAATTTTGAAGGATTCTGTGGGCAAAATATTGAACGACACAGGAAGCATCAAAAGAAAATGGAAGGAATACACAGAGTCACTGTACTAAAAAGAATGGCTGACATTCAACCATTTAAAAAAAACCCAAACCAAATCCGTTGCCGTCAAGTCTGACTCATAGTGACCCTATAGGACAGAGTAGAATTGCGCCATTGGATTTCCAAGGAGTGCCTGGTAGATTCCAACTACTGACCTTTTGGTTAGCAGCTGTAGCTCTTAACCACTCCACCACCAGGGTTTCCTCAACCATTTTAGGAGGTAGCATATGATTAAGAACCCATGATACTGAGGGAAGAAGTCCAAGCTGCACTGAAGGCAGTTGCAAAAAACAGGCTCCAAGAATTGACGGAATACCAATTGAGATGTTTCAAGAAACAGAGGCAGTGCTGGAGGTGCTTGCTCATCTATGCCAAGAAATTTGGAAGACAGCTACCTGGCCAACTGACTGGAAGACATCCATATTTGTGCCCATTCCAAAGAAAGGTGATCCAACAGAATGCAGAAATTAATGAACAATATCATTAACATCACATGCAAGTAAAATTTTGCTAAAGATAATTCAGAAACAGTTGGAGCAGTACATTGACGGGGAACTGCCAGAAATTCAAGCTGGATTTAGGAGAGGACATGGAACCAGGGATATCATTGCTGATGTCCGATGGATCTTGGCTGAAAGCAGAGAATACCAGAAAGGTGTTTACCTGTGTTTTACTGACTGTGCAAAGGCATCCCACCATGTGGATCATAACAAATTATGGATAACACTGCAAAGAATGGGAATTCCAGAACACTTAATTGCGTTCATGCGCAACCTGTACATGGAACAAGAGGCAGTCGTTCGAACAGAACAAAGGAATACTAAGTGGTTTAAAATCAGGAAAGGTATGTGTCAGAGTAGTATCCTTTCACCGTACTTATTCAATCTGTATGCTAAGCAAATAATTCAAGAAACGGGATTATATGAAGAAGAACGTGGCATCAGGATTGGAGGAAGACTCATTATGCGTTATGCAAATGATGCAACCTTTCTTGCTGAAAGCCAAGAGGACTTGAAGCACTTACTGATGGAGATCAGAGACTACAGCCTTCAGTATGGATTACACCTCAACATAAAGAAAACAAAAATCTTCACAACTGGACCAATAAACAACATTATGATAAACAGAAAATATTGAAGTTGTCAAGGATTTCACTTTACTTGGATCCACAATCAATGCTTGTGGAAGGAGTAGTCAGAAAATCAAGTGACGTATTGCATCGGGCAAATCTGCTGCAAAAGACCTCTTTAAAGTGTTGAAAAGCAAAGATGTCACTTTGAGGACTAAGGTGCGCCTGACCCAAGCCATGGTATTTTCAGTCACCTCATATGCATGCAAAAGCAGGACAATGAATAAGGAGAACCAAAGAAGAATTGATACCTTTGAATTATGGTGTTGGGGAAGAATACTGAATATACCATGGACTGCCAGAAGAACGAACAAGTCTGTCTTGAAAGAAGTACAGCCAGAGTGCTCCTTAGAATCAAGGATGGAGAGACTTTGTCTCACTAACTTTGGACCTGTTATCAGGAGGAGCCAGTCCCTGGAGAGGGACATCGTGCTTGGCAAAGTAGAGGGTCAGTGAAAAAGAGGAAGCCCCCCCCCAAGAAAAAAGAAAAAGAGGAAGACCCTCGATGAGATGGATTGACACAGTAGCTGCAACAAGGGACTCTAGCATAGCAATAATTGTGAGGATGGCACAGGACCCGGCATTATTTTATTCCGTTGTACATAGGGTCGCTACGAGTCAGAAACAACTTGATGGCACCAAACAACCACAGCAAAGCCACACTGGCTGTGGTGTAGAGAAAGGACTGGTGCTCAGCTAGAGATGTTGCTGTAGACTAACCAGGAAGTTACTGCAGGGCGTCCAGGAGAGGTGATGGCTGTGAGGATGGAGGGAAGTGGGGCTTCAAGAGCTTTGGGAGGTCAAATTACCGAGCTTTGGCAAATGATGGATTGTGAAAGGCGAGGGAGGGGAAGTGAAGGGTGGCCTGCTACTGGGTGCCTTTCCCTGGGATAAGACGGGGAGCCTGGAGGAGCAAGTTTGGGGGCAGAGATGCTAAGTTTGATTTTGGGGCTTAAGGTGCCTGTGATTCACCCAAGTGGAGATGGCAAGTGCCCCCCCTCGCCTCCCTCCCCTCGCCGCCCCCCCACCCCGCCCCCCGCCCCGGGCTAAAGCTCAGGGGTACTCAGGGACTGGAGGGTTGGGCTTGCAGAAGCCCTGGGGCCTAGGGAGTGCTGTGCTCATGATCACAGTTCAGGGAATGGAGGAGCAGCCCCACCCTGGAGGCCCAAGGACTGCATGAGGCTGAGTGAGTCAGGGAACTGAGAGGCTCCCTGTATTTCTGAGTGATCAAGCAGGGAGGTAACTGACAAGGTCCTTGGACTGTGTGACAGGTTGGCCAGTGGAGACCTTGGAGAGAGTGGTTTCTGTGGAATGAGGAGGCAGAAGCAGGATTGGATTGTGGAGTCCAGGAGAGAGGAGAGCTGTAGCTGGAGGGGAGGGGAAGGGTTTGTTTTTTTAAGTTGGAGAGATTTGCACACATTTAAATGCTAATGAAATTCTTTTGGAAAGAAGTTATCTCCCCTTCTGTAAAACTGCAGTGAAGCTGGGCTTTAGATAGCTGGAGGAGCAAGGTTTCCACTTCCTTTGTTCCAGTTTGAACCCCTGCTGAGAATTTGCATTTCCACCACAGATACTGAATCAGAATCTAGAGTTTAACAAGTTCGCCAGGTGATTCTTATGTATTACTTCCTGGGAACTTGTTAGAAATGCACATTCTCAGCAGGGAACTTGTTGGAAATGCAAATTCTCAGCAGGGGTTTGAACCAGAAGGAACCTGTTAGAAGCCCTGCTTTGTTCCCAAAACCAGTACCAGTTGCCATCTAGTCCACTCTGACTCTGACTCATGGCGACCCCATGTGTGTCAGAGTAGAACTGTGCTGATTTTTTGGAAGTAGACTGCCAGGCCTTTCTTCTGAGGCACCTCTTGGTGGACTTGAACCTCCAACATATTGGTTAGAGTGTTAACCATTTGCATCACTCGGATACTCTTTGTTCTAAAAAAAAAAAAAAAAACCTCAGGTCTTAGA
>NW_004443950.1:9794315-9800865 GCF_000243295.1 Trichechus manatus latirostris | reverse complement strand
GTATGAGAAGGCAGAGGAGCAGGAGAGACCAATTTTGAGAGAATCTGGCTGTGACGGGAAACCAAAAGGCTCCCCTCTTTCAGATTCTGGGGCAGTCTCCCATTTTTCTCTGTACCTCCCCTACTCTACTATTCACGCTTGTTTAGTTAAAAAAAAAAAAAAAACCTCAAAAAAAGATCCCCCAAAAACAAAAAAAACACCATTGTCGAGTCAATTCTGACTCATAAAGACCCTATAGGACTGAGTAGGACTGCCCCATAGGGTTTCCAAGGAGTGACTGGTGGATCCAAACTGCCGACCTTTTTGTTTAGTAGCCTGAGCTCTTAACCACTGTGTCACCAGGGTTCTCAAAGGAAGGAAGAAATATTTGGGCTTCGATTATCTCACCAGCTCTCCTGCTGCCCAGTGTTAACTCTCCTGTAGAGCGCCTGGCACAGACTCTTCCCCAGGGTGCTATCTTTTGGAAGAATGATGGGCTGCAGCTCCTCCCACCCCCACTCCCAGGCCTCCCAGAATCCACCCTCCCCTGCAGGGTGCCACATCCTTACCGGCTGCTTCAGGGCCTCCACAAACTTCTCCCCACCCAGGAAGTTGCAAGCCATGTCGATGTCCCCGTTGTAGACGAGGACGCGGAGGTCATGCTGCAGCAGCTCCAGGTAGAAAGGGGCCATGTCTGTGTACTGCCTCTGGTACTCAGAGGTAACCTGGGGGCTACAGGGAGAAGCGCTGAGGATGCCCAGGCAGGCCACATCTACCCTAAGACTCCAGGAAACTGAGAACTTGGGTTCCTGGGGTCCCTTTTGAACCCTGTCTCCCAGCCAGCAAAGAGATGCTCCTAGGCATGAGCCTGCCCACGATGCCAGGGTCACCCATTTTCCCACACCCTTTTCCTGGACCATAGGACCTCCCACCTCTGCTTCCCTCTCCAACCACAACATGTGCCTCTCCCTCAACCATTGCTTCTTTCAACAAATATTTATCTCGAGTGCCTGCTATGTTCCAAGGAGCCATGGTGGCACAGAGGTTAGGCGCTCGGCTGCTAACCAGAAGGTTGGTGGTTCAAACCCAACAGCTGCTCTGTGGGAGAAAGATGTGGCAGTCTGCTTCTGTAAAGATGTACAACCTTGGAAACCCTATGGGGTAGTTCTACTTTGCCCTGTTCCAGGTGCTGGGATTGTAAGAGTGAACAAAAGCCCTGCCCTAGCCTCTATGCTAGTGCCTGCTGACTTGTCCTACCTCTGCCCCAAGAAGGTCCTTCAAGCCTGTGGGGCCAGAACCCAGCTGTCATGGTATCTCAGATCCCCTCAGGCTCACCTGCACAGTTCCCAGACAGGGAGGGAGTCAGGGATGTGGAGGGCCCTCCGCACGTCGTCCCGGTTCATCCACACATACATGGCAGTAGCATTGATGCACTCAGGCACTCCAGGGATGGGACCATCCGGAGGCTGGAAGGGACAGGGGTTCAAAGCCTCAGATATTCCTTGCCCCCATGGCATTATTCCATGTCCAAAACACCAAACCCAACTCATTGCCATCCAGCCAGTTCTAACTCATTGCGATTCCGTGTATGACAGAGTAGAAGTGCTCCATAGGTTTTTCTTGGCTGTAATCTTTACTAAAGCAGATCTCCAGGTCTTTTGTCCATGGTGCTGCTGGGTGGGCTTAAACTGCCAACCTTTAGGTTAGTAGTGGAGCGCAAACTGTTGGCACCACCCAGGGACCACTCCGCGCCCAGGTACCCCAAACTTGGGATGAATCCCATATAGATGCTCTTTAGGAACCCCACAATCCCTTTCCATGTTCTAGACTCCTGATCCTTTTCTGTAATTCTGCTGATTCCCCTTCCCACATAGGCTAAGTCCTTCCCCTTAGAATCCCCTTCTATAAAGCAGGAGAATTGGCCTGGATGATCTCTGAAGCCTTCCATCTGGGACTGTCCTGAGACCTCTCTCCCCCAGCAGCCCCTGCTATACCCTGTACTCAAAAGCAAGTTCTCAGGGAGAATAAGTAACCCAATAAAGGGGGGGATGAAGAGAGGAGGGCTAGCCAGGTCATTCTGTCTGCCTTCCTCTGCCTCGCCATCACCACACGAAATTCCAAAGTAAGGACTCTAGGACACACCTGTCCCCTGTGGGGTCCCTGAGCAAGTGCTGCCTGCCCCCTCTACCCTGGGCACCCCACCATCCTGAGCCCTTCAGGCTTAAACCATGCTGTCCCCAGGCCAAGGCTGCCCTGGCACAGAAAGCAGACAGCAGGCACAGAGGGTGCTTCCAGGGAAGCTGGAGTGAGGTCCCTTGGGCGCTACAGTCTGGGCTCTGGAGTCAGACTTCTTAGGTTAATATTCCAGCTCTGCCCTCGCTTTGTAGTCTTGGGCTAGGACACCACCTCTCTAAGCTTTGGTTCCTTCGTCTGTGAAGTGGGGATAATAATACTAACCTTGGAGGATCCTTGTGAGGATTAAATGAGATAAAATATCTAAAATACTCAGTGCCTGGCATAGAAGAAGTTCATTTATTAGGTCATTCATTCAACAGATAGTTATTGAGTGCCTCCTATGTGCCAAATATTGGGAATGCAGCAGTTAAAAGCAAAGTTCTTGCTTTTATTGGTCTTGCATTTCAATGGGGGGTGGGGAGAATAAACAATAATAAATAAATAATGTCAGGAAGTAAAGGTGCAATGAAAAGAATGAAGCAGAACAAAGTGCTGGAGTAATGGAGAGAGAGATGGGAGAGTGGGGAGTGGGGAGCTATTTTTGTTTGGGAAGACCTCTGACAGAGACCTGAGCAGAGACCTAAATGAAGTGAGAGAGGAAGCCACACAAGCATTTGGTGGCAGAGGGTTCTGGGCAGGGGAACAAAAAGTGCAAAGGCCCTGAGGCTGCAGCAGGTGAGGATGGAGCAGAGCAGTGATGGAGGAGGGGGAAAGTGATAGAAGATGTGGTCAGAGAGGAGCTAGAACATGTGGGGCCCTTTAGGCCATTGTGGGGACTTTGGCCTTCATCCTAGTAAGAAGGGAAGCCATAGAGGGTGTCATGGATTGAATTGTGTCCCCCAAAAATATCTGTCAACTTGGCTAGGTCATGATTCCCAGTATTGTGTGATCCTCTACCATTTTATCATCTGATGTGATTTCCCTATGTGTTGTAAATGCTATCATTGTGATGTAATAAGATGGATTAGTGGCAGTTATACTGATGAGGTCTACAAGATTAGGTAGTATCTTAAACCAATCTCTTTTGAGATATAAAAGAGAGAAGCAAGCAGAGAGACATGGGGACTTCATACCACCAAGAAAGCAGCACCAGGAGCAGAGAGTTGGCGACCTCATACCACTAAGAAAGCAACACCAGGCAGAGAGTTGGGGACCGCATACCACCAAGAAAGCAGCACCAGGAGCAGAGTGTGTCCTTTGGACCCAGGGTCCCTATGCCCGAGAAGCTCCTCGACCAGGAGAAGATTGATGAGAAGGACCGTCCTCCAGAGCCCACAGAGAGAGAAAGCCTTCCCCTGGAGCTGATGCTCTGAATTTGGACTTTTAGCCTACTTTACTGTGAGGAAATAAATTTCTCTTTGTTAAAGCCATCGACTTATGGTATTTCTGTTATAGCAGCACTAGATGACTAGGACAGAGGGTTTTGAGCTGAGGATGCTATGGCTTGACATCAGTTTTAAAAGGCCACTGCAAGGAGAAGAGGCTATAGGAGAACTAGGGTGGCAGTAGGGTCCTCTGAAGGAGGAGGGTATTGTAATAGTCCAGGCAGGAGATGATGGTGGATTGGATTAGTTGCGAATATGGAGAGAAGCATTACCTATAACAATTCTTTCCAGACACAAGGCCTAGCCCTCACCATCTTGCATCCCATCTGACTAAACCACTTACTGGGGTGGCCACATTCAGCTGGTATGTTCGGAAGAGGTTGCTCATGTCAGCAGCATAACGCCCCTGGTAGCTCTTTGCCCCCCAGCAGGACGAGTAGAGGTTGTAGATGTTGAGGCCAGTATCCTCAATCATGTCATAAGCTTCTGAGACCTGCAGAGAGAAATCAGTCCAAGTTCTCACTAGGGTTGATGTTGAAAACACAAACAATTTGCTATACTTCTAGTCGCGGGGCCCAATTGCTTTGATACGCAATCTGATGCAAAGCCTATGAGACCTGAGCTTCTACCCTCTGGCCTCTTGAGGTCAGAAGACGTAACCATGCCATACTATGGGGTGCTGCTGCAACCCTTTCTGACAGGGAGAGGGCTATCAAGTACTGACAAGTTCTACCATGCCAGTGGGCTCCATTATGCTCTAGGGACCAGGGTTCACAGTTTTTTTTTTTGTTTTTCTTTTTAATTTGGCCCATTTAGATTGGGCCAAAGACTCTAGTCCTCCCATCTCACCCATCTTACTCCGAGGAGTATTCCAACTATCTCCACATGGGCATGCACAGAAGGAACATTGAAAGGCTGCTTGGCAGCCAGACTTCCTGCCAGAAATCTGCATTAGAGTGCCTAGTAA
This sequence comes from Trichechus manatus latirostris, assembly GCF_000243295.1. Lineage (NCBI taxonomy): Eukaryota > Metazoa > Chordata > Mammalia > Sirenia > Trichechidae > Trichechus > Trichechus manatus. Next base: position 9,796,359 of record NW_004443950.1, on the reverse strand, counting down.
ACACTGCTATTTGCCGTCAGTTGACTTCATCTCGTGGCGGCCCCATGTGTATCAGAGTAGAACTGTGCTCTATAGGGTTTTCAATGGCTGATTTTTTGGAAGTAGATCACCAGGTCTTTCCTCTCAGGTGCTTCTAGAAGGACTCAAACCTACAACCTTTCAGTTAGCAGATGAGGTCCTTAACAGTTTGCACCATCCAGGAACTCCCAGTAAACACTACTAAAATGCTAATTCCTGTTTGGAAACTAAATTTTGGTGACCTGTAATAACTCCTTATCTACCATAATCCTTTACCAAAGGCAAAATGACAGCCCAAGGCACGTGCCACTTTTTGGATTCGGGCAATGGCCGATCAGGACCTGGAAGCCCAGCACCAGAGCAGGGAATATACCCAGAATCATCACTCTGGGGCATCCATGTCCTCTGACACCTCCTCCTGTTTACTTTCCAAAAAATAATAGAGGGCTGAAGTTTGCACCAAATCACTCTAATTTAATTTATTTTGTTGTTGTTGTTGAGAATATACAAAGCAAAATATACACCAATTCAACCATTTCTACACATACAATTCAGTGACGTTGATTACATTATTTGAGTTGTACAACCATTCTCATCCTCCTTTTCTGAGTTGTTCCTCCCCCATTAACATAAACTAACTGCCCCCTAAGTTTCCTATCTAATCTTTCAAGTTGCTGTTGTCAGTTTGATCCTGTATAACCAAAAACCAAACCCATTGCTGTTGAGTCAATTCCAACTCATAGTGAGTCTATAGGGCGGAGCAGAACTGCCCCATAGGGTTTCCAAGGAGCTGATGTTGGATTCAAACTGTTGACCTTTTGGTTAGCAGCCGAGCTCTTAACTACTGCACCACCAGGGCTCCTGATACCATGTAGACAGTTCTTAAAGTAGTAGAATGCTCAAGGCAGACATTTTTTTACTAGTTAAGCTAAACTATTGTTTGGTTTTAAGAAGACTTCAGGGGATATTTTTTGCACCAAATCACTTTTGTAATGAAATCAGAGCCAATTCAGAGTTCCCCTAGACTAACTCATTTGCATTCAGATATTCACACCCTCTTGGGTGGGAGACAGGGTGGTGTGACAGCAAATACAGCTGGAGGAATTGGGGACAGTCCGATCTCCTGAGGCCACTCCCAGACTCCCTGGTGAATGTTATCTCAGATGTGGATGGGGCCTATCTGTTGAGTGTTTCGCCAACGCCTTTGTAGGGTTTCTTCTTGATTAGGGCAGGATAAGGGGCAAAGTTGAGGGGCTGGTGGGAGGCCACAAAGCCTGGGGGACAAACCCTTACCCTTGGACACAAAAGATCTGAATTCTTGTCCTCAAGCTTCCTGTTACTGGCTGGAAAGCCTTGGAATGGTTTGTTTTCCTGTCTGCAAGATGGGGATAGTAATGTGTATTCTGGACGACAAAATTAAGTCTGGAATACACCAAACTTCCATATTGTTTGAATTTTAAATGAGGATTGTCAAAAGAAACCAAGTCAATAATAAAAGTAATCTATTAAATGAGGTTTATTCGGGAAGATTGGCAAATCCAGTACCACCAAACCACATGTAGAAAGGTATTCCACCAAGTGTCAGCAGTGATTGGCTTATACTGACAAAATGAGGAAACCAAATAAGCTTATGTTTAATTGGCTTATGCAATTTACTATTGAAACGCTATCAGTATTTCATTGGTTAACAAGAGTGTAGTGCTGTCAGAATCTTATTGGTTAAGAGGGTAGCCTGATTGACAGGAAAGCTAGGCCTAAGTTTTGGTAAAAATAAGTCTTAGGGGCGTTGTCCACTCTACTACCAACGCTATTTTGTCCACCACATGACTCCATTTTTATTTCATTTAACAGGACAATATATTTGCAATTTAAAAAGAAAAAAAAATTTTTTTTAAACAACAATGAGGGCCCTACCTATCTGCCTGCCTTACAGGATTGTTGTGCAGCTCAAAGAAGGAAAAGTCATGCTTTGTGCACTGGGAAGCGGTGTGTGTGTGTGTGTGTGTGTGTGTGTGTGTGTGTGTGT
>NW_004443950.1:9724780-9794215 GCF_000243295.1 Trichechus manatus latirostris | reverse complement strand
GTGTGTGTGTGTGTGTGTGTGTGTGTGTGTGTGTGTGTACTGGCCTTCGAGCTCCTCTTTTTTCTCCTCTCCATAGTTGAAGAGAGGCTCCCTCTTTCTACCCCCCACCAAGGAGAGGGTGACTCACCGCATTTAAGCAGTTGTTGTCCGTGTTGTTGAAGAAGTTGCAGGTGCCCTCAGAGCAGCAGTAGGTTTTGAGGGATGCCCAGAGGCTGTGGGCAGAGAGGGCAGAGTGAGGCAGCCAGGTCAGGAGTTCCATTCCCTCTAGGCCCACCGCCATGCCTGCGAGCAGTCACCCCATTTCCTGCCTTATTTCAATCTAAGTCAGCCTGCCTGGTGGGCTCCTTCACCTCTGGCCTAAGGATGGCAGAGCGCCACCTGCTTCAGAGGTAGACGCGCCACAAGGTACAAAAGATAAGGGCCTAGAAGAAGACAGGGCTTACTTGTCACCAAAGAGGCCATGGTAGTAACCAAATTCTATCAGAGTATCGTCGTTTAGCTGGTAGCTGCTCAGTCCGTTTCCCACTCCGAAGCCCTGAAACCAGAAGAGAAGGAAATGGCGGAAGGCCCCCTCCTGGATGGTACCAGTGATAATGGCTAACCTTTACTGAGCGCTCACCGTCTGCCAGGACTGCTCTGAGCCCTTCATATTCATTATCTCCTTTATTCCCCATAATCCTTTGAGGCAGGTATTATTATGTGCACTCCTATTTTACAAATGAAGAAATGGAGGCACTGAGAGGTTCAAGAGCTTGCTCAAGGCCATACAGCCAGTCCATGGCAGAGCCAGAATTCAAACCCAGATTGGTATGTGATGATTAGATTTACCCTCTTAGCCATTTGGCTATCCTGCCTTCTACAGGATTAACACAGAACCATACTTAGAATTCCAGAGTAGCTGACAACTTTCAAATGGGCCTCATTTACAGATGGGGAAACAGGTGCCTGCCAGAGGGCAAGGGAGACAAGGATCAAGGGCAGAGCTTAATCTCCATCCTCCAGATATATCGCAAATCCTGCCACTGATCTCCATCTCCCCTTCTCATGTCCCACCATCATCTCTGGACCACCACAACGGGTCCTAAACAAAAACCAAACCTGTTGTTGTCAAGTCAATTCTGACTCATGGCGACCCCACGTGACAGAGTAGAACTGCTGTGCGGGGTTTTCTTGGCTGTATTTTTATGGATGCAGATTGCCAGGCCTTTCTTCCATGGTGTTGCTGGGTGAGTTTGAACCACCAACCTTTAGGTTAGTAGTTGAGCACTAACTGTTTGTGCCACCCAAGGACCCCTAAAATCAATCATACCCTCCTTGTATGTGTCTCCCTGCTCCCCATAACCCACCTTTCTGCTAAAACCCCTCTAATGGCTTCCTATATAATCTTATAAAGTCCCAAATCCTCACCATTGCTTACAAGGCCCCCATGATCTGGTCCCCGCCCACTTCTCCACCTCATTCTACTATGTCCCCTTGCTCACTCTGCCCCAGCCACAGTGGCCTCCTTCCTCCTGCTCAATACCCAACACCAACGTTATTCTGCCACGATCTTGCAGTTGTTTTTCTCTCTGTCTGGACCACTCGTCTCCCAACTCTTCTTGCAGCTCCTTCTCATCATTCAGCTCATCTGACACCTTCTCAGGAAGGCTTTCCAACCCTGCTTCTAAAGTGGCTCCTTCTTCCAGTCACTTCCTTCACAGCCCTTAGCATTCTCTAAAGGACCTTGTTCATATATGTGCGTGCATGTTTATTGTCTATTTCTCCCCACCTAGAACTTCAGCTCCATGAAGGCAGAGATCTTGTCTGTCTTGGTCACCTACATATCCCCAGTGCCAGGTCAGTGCCCAGCACACACTGTAATAAAGGACGGAATGAAGGTCCTTGAAGCAAAGGATAAAGATTTCCAGCCATTGCTGGTGTTTGGCTCTCCTCAGCCAGCAGGAGTGTGAGACTTACCTTGAACTTAATGGACGATGTACCCTGGACAATCTGTGCACTCAGGGAGGGGATGTACACACCCCCGTAGCTTTCACCGAAGATGTAGAAGTCATGGTTGGCAAAAGTGGGGAACTTTTCAAAAAAGCTCTGCAGTGCCTGGTAGTTGTCAGCAGCCACCTGAACGGAGAGGAAATGGGGCCCAAGCAGCTGGTCAAGATGGGAGAGAATCACAGACAGCCTCCCCTACCCCAACCAAGGGCTGAGAGAGATTATCTTTTTGCTGGTGTCCCCCAACTCAACCCTTCCCTCCTGTGGCCCATTCTCCCCACCGAAGCCAGGGGGGATCTTTGGTCACAGTGGCACTCCTCAACTTCATACCCTTTAAGAGCTTTCTTTTACCCTTAACCCTAATGAGGCTTATAAGATAGCCCCTCCATAGTTGAGCCTTGCAGAGCTTGCTAGCCCAAGCTCCTGCCATTCTCTCTCCTGAAGGGGGTGCTTCAGCCTCTCAGGCATCAGGAGCATTCACTTATCTCCTGCCTCTACCCACTGCTCCCTCTGCCTGAATGCCCTTTCCTCCACATTATCTGGGCCTTCTCCAGAAGGCCCTTCCTGATGCCCCAGGAGATGCAGATCTCCCTGCTCTGTGCTCCCACAGTCCTCTACCTCCCCTAGTCCTCACGCTTATAATGTCTGTCTTCCCCACTAGCCTGTAAGCTCTGTGAGGGCAGGGGCTGGGGCTGGTCTGCTCACCACTGTTTCCCCCGAGTGTGGCACTGTACCTGGCACAGAGTAAAGTACATCTAGGCAATGGCAGAACCTGGATTTGAACCCTGGCAGTCTGACTTAAACACTAGTCTCTTCAGCTTTCCCAGCATAGAGGAGGAAGGCAATATTATCCCTTCTCTGTCATCCCCCAGGGTTGGGTCTGGGGTTCCTTGAGACTAAAACAGAGACCGCAAACGCAAGCTTGGAACCAGGCAGGGAGTGTGAATGGGTATAAGACAACAGGACAAGGAGGGGACAGTGGTGAACTGGAGGGCACGTGGCCTTCTTGAAGCCACGCCACCCTTGCTGCTCCTCAGCTCCACAAGGGTGTTACCAGGAGGGAATGCAGTCCCAGGGGTGTCGACTTTAGCAGAAGCCACCAGTCTGACTTTTTAAGTGAAATCTTCCAATCTTCCCAATGGTGGTAAATAAAATTCAAGTTTTCTCCCCCCACCCCCACAAACACTATGCTGGCCAAAGCAAAGATGTCCATGGGCTGAGTGAATGCAGCCACAGGCCACCAGTTTGCAGCCTCTGGTCTAAGGAGACATAAGGCATTTCCTTTCTTCTTCCAGCTCTTCCTTCCTCCCTCCCTCTCGTCTTTCCTTGCTCCCTCCTCCCTCTCTCTCTCTCATCCTCTCTCTCCACCTCCATCTTGCTTTCCTTCCTTCCCTTTTTACCCCTTCCCTTTCCATCCCTTCCCTCCTTCCTGTCCTACCTTGAATGGTCTGGCCACTCACCTGCTGGTCATCGATCTGGTAGTTGCGACTGAGGGAGTAGGAGTAGCCCACGCCAGCAGGGGACTCCAGGTACAAGACATTGGCCACCAGGTTCCAGCTGTATGAGTTCCTGTAGAGGGACCCATCAGCGTTCATCTGTGGTGGAGGGAGAGGGACAGGTGTCCTCTGGGCTGCAGGCACCAAGGGCAACCACGAGGCTGAAGGCAGGGCTTATGGGGACTTTTGCAAGTGCTTCCTGATAAGATGGCAGCGAGGGAGGGGCAGAAGAAGTGGGTGCCCAAATTAGGCAGCAGATGGCTCCAGAGCATCCTGCTGGCATTCCAGGAGGGAAGCCAGGCAAGCCTCTTTCTTACCAGCCTCTCCAAACCTCCTAGAGAGAGCCCTTCAACCTCCAGAGCAGCGCAAGGTATTCCCATTTAAAGCCAAACTTTGCAAAGGGTTTTCTTCCTGAGCCCCACCCAAAACAGCTCCTTACTGGTGCTGTTCTTTCCTAGGCCCTTGGGAGAGAGGCATTGTGGGGAATAACAAAGTTACTGTATGTACTAGTATTATCTGTCAAGTACTATGTGAAGTACTGTATGGGAATTACCTTCTTGCTCTTCACAGCAACTTTTCTGATAGGTTCTATTATTATTCCCATTTCTCAGATGAGAAAACTGAGGCCCAGACAGGTTTACTTGTTTAAGGTCATATAGCTAGTAAGTGGCAGAGCCCACTGATTGAAATCAATCAGTCTATGCCAAACTCCTTCCCTAAATGATATAAATCCTCATAACGCTAGTATTATTGCCCATTTCACAGACGAGGAAACTAAGGCCTGCAGAGGTAAAGTAATTTGCCCAAGCTCCCACAGTCCTGGGAGGTGTTGGAGATGGGACTTAAATGACGTCTCACTCATTCAAGCATGTGAGCTGACTCTGTAGCTTTTAGTAATGTTCAGGATGGTCTCCTTTCCATGGGATTTTACTTACCTGATCCTAAAAGGTCCCCAAGGCAATAGATCAGTGAAGGAATTGGGACCCAGAGAGGAGTAACAGGCCCAAGCTGACCTTGGCTACAAGCCAGGTCTCCTGAACCCAAGTCAGAGCTTTTCCGCCATGCTGAGCTGCTTGCTCTTCTAATGCCCTCCCAGTCTCTGGCTCTGAAGGCCTGAGTCTGCCTTGCACCCCAGGCGTGGCACTGGGCCACCCGGCAGAGCCCCTGAGGGAGTCTTACCTCAGCTGTGACTTGGATTATCAAGGAAAAATTAGGCCAGATGGCATTCATCCCTCCTGCTCCACCCCAGTACTGCCCCCATGAAGTCCCTGTCTCACCCTGTAGGGCCCATTCTCTGCCAGAATTCCCTCCATGGAGCTACAGCCAGGACCGCCATTCAGCCAGAGCACCAAGGGGTCCGATGCGGGGTTCCGCTGGGATTCCACAAACCTGCAAGAGCAAGAAAAAGCTGTTCTCTGGCACTGTCTCCCATGGTGGCCAGCAGGCCCAGCTTCATGGGCATACAGCCTGTGCAGTCACACAGGGCCCTGTGTTTAGAAGGCCTCTTGGTTTAATGCTCTGCTGTCACCATCTTGAAATTCTTACTAACTTTGGAAAAAGAGGCCCTGCATTTTGATTTTGCTTTTGTCCCAAAAATTAATGTAGCTGGTCCTGTAGCCAAGAAACTGCCCGCTGCTTGCAGATGGGTCTCCTGTCTCCCCATCATCCCCAGGAGGCCCTGTGTTAGCAAGAGAAGGTTGGCTTCCCTTTGTTTTCCAGGGTCCTGACTGAGGACTCAGGCTGGTCTCTGCCGCTGGTTCTTGGCCTAGCTTCAGCCCCATCAGCCATATATGATAGGCTGAGGGTGGGAAAGGGGGTGTTTGAAGGACCATTAGTGGCAAACCCCAACTGGAGCCACAGGGTTTCCAAGTCAAAAGGACCTCAGCAGTCATCTGCTCCAACCTACCCACTGTAGAGGAAGGGAAACTGGGACCCTGAAAAGGAAAGAGCTGTGAGGTTGCACAGTGAGTAGGTGTTTGGACTAGCAGAGTGGTTCTCACCCTGCACCCTGGTGAGGGCAGGCAAGGAGTGAAGAGAAGGAGGGCTCATTTAGTACTAGGTGATGGAAAACCCAGATGTCCCCAGGACCAGGCCAGGAACATACAGGAGAGGAGCTGCCAGGTAGGTTGGAGCTTTAAGGGAGCTGCCCAGCTCCAGCCAGTGGTTGCCAGGCAGGAACCAGGACCAGTGTTGCCAGATATTCCAGTTTCCCAGGGAAACTGGGTGTCCAGATTTCTATGTGATGGCTCTCAATTTTTAAATGATTCCTCTTCTCCTCCTTCTTTTTTTAATACAATCACACAAGGACTTGTATTTACAACTCCAGGATAAGGAACTGCGGAGGAAAAGGCTGAGGATAATATAAGCTGGCAGAACTGGAACGGACCACAGAATGGAACCATCACATTTCACAAATGAGGAACCAGAGACCAGACTGGAACCATCACATTTCACAAATGAGGAACCAGAGACCAGACTGTAGAGGGGACCTACCCAAGGTCACACAGTAGGTCAATGCTGGAGGAGGCAGCCCTGAAAGCCAGGGCTCAGTCAGTCCAGAAGGAGGATTTCAGTGTCCCAAGGCTGAACTAGAGGGAAGAGGCTTGCAGCTGGAAGATTAGAGTGGTACTGAGGTGGGGAACTTAGAGACTAGAGAGAGATCATCCCAGCCTCTCGGGCCAGGTGGATGCTTCTGTTCATGTACCTGGAGCTGCTCCAGCCCCGCAGACTCAGCCACTTGTCTGGGGTGCTGCCTGCCCTCTCATCTACTCTGTGGCACCTGCCTCAGTTGCTTTGGGGGAATTGTGCCCTTTCACTCGTTAAAGGGATCTCATGCCCTAGTTTGGCCCTGCTCCCAGCCAAGGAGCTCCGACTGGAGCTACCAACAATGAATTATCTTTTTTCCCTTGGTGAATGAACCAAACCCGTTGCCATCACATCGATTCCGACACATGGTGACCCCACGTGTTACAGAGTAGAACTGCTCCATAGAGTTTTCATGACTGTGATCTTTCAGAAGCAGATCGCCAGGCCTGTCTTTTGAGGTGCTGCTGGATGGTTTTGAACTGCCAACCTTTAGATTAGTAGTTGAATGCAAACCATTTGCGCCACCCAGGGACCTCCTTGATGAATGGCCGTGTCAAAACTCAGATGATGAAAGGAAATAAGTGTTTATCTGCACCGGAGAGCTGTGATCCTCAGAGAATGTGGGCATCCCCTCCCACTTTACCTCTTCTGACTGTCGAGGGCCCCTGAGCTGAGATTCCATGTGGATCCCACCACGGTCCCTCCTGTCACTCCTCCTTGCCTCCTTTTCCCAAGGCCGCAGCCCACCTAGGGGAGAGGCCTGGAGGGCCAGAGGAGGCACTGGCTCTGCACACTCTCCCCAAGGCGGGGTGGCCAGCTCCTACCCTGCTTTTTCTGAAATTTGATCACTACTGAGTCTCTCTTCTTTTTGGGAAAAAGGACAGAGGAGAATCCCAGGGTTCCCACTCTTACCCACCTCCCTCCCTCTTTCCTGCCCCCTAGAATGAGCACTAGGGAAATAGGAGACAAAGGCCAAACAAGTCAAACATCAGGCTGGCAGAGGAGGCCAAGCACTGGGCTGGGAGGCTGCAGGCCTGGCTTCAGGCTGCCAGTAATTGCTAGGCCTCAGATTCCTCCTCATTTGCAGTGCAATGGATCACTTTTGTGTGGTCTTTCTAGCCATGGTCTTATAATTCCCATGCAAGTGATTGGGTGGGACTTTGTGATGGGGTAATTGTGGCCCATCAAAGGGATTGGTCAGTTTTGCCATCCCGCTGGGCTTGGAATGAGCCATCCCAGAGGTGGGAAAGAGAGGATCCCACCACCACCAAGGAAGAGCAGCAGGAGTGGAAAGCACATCCTTTGGACCTGGGATCCCTGTGCTAAGAAGCTTCTGGAACCAGGAGACAGAGAAAGAGAGGGAGAGAGAACTGTAACCTGAAGGCAGTGAGAAGCGGTGGCAGGAGAGGCCAGCAGGAGACCCTGAGTGCCTTTGGGCAGAGGCAGAGGGCCAGGGAGGGTCATGCCTGAGAGTTGTGCCTGATGGAAGAAATATATCCTGAGTGTTCCCGAACCTGAATTATAACCTGTTACTTCCCTAATAAACCCCATAATCTTGAGTATTGTCTGTAAGTTCTGTGTGGCCATTGTAATGAACTATGAAACCCAGAAGAGAAGTACAGTGCACCATGGGAGGAACAGTTGGTGTCAGAATTGGTAAACATGGTGCAGAGAGGAGGCATGTCCAAACTGCCTCATAGGACTCAGCCTTCGGCTGTTGATCTTGATTCTCCTTCCCCCTTGTAAGAGAGAGGAGGTCAGACACCTCACTCACACTGTTTTTACATCATTTTAAAAGGGTGTTGGATTACAGCAGGTACCCAGACTTGGGGATTTCATGGATAAATAAATTTCCAATTTTGCCCCACCCCCACAAAAAGAAAGGTGGGTTGAGAGTTATACAGAGTTGAAATCTTATTTTGCAAATAGGAGTATTTTAATTTTCAAAAAATCTCATTTCTACTATTGTCATAAGACTTAGCTTCAAGTATCTTTCATAAAAGAAAGTAATTTGAATACTGAAAATTAGGAAGCATATACCAAAATAAAGGACAATTTTTTCTAAGAAGAATAGCTAGCTACCTCTTACTAACATAGTATGTTGTTCTTACTTATTTGTCTCATTCTCCATGTGCTGGCATTTGGGAACCTATGGGCCATGATCTCTCAGCTTCACTGGCTCTGAAGCTTTTGTCCAAGGCTACCTGGCTACCTAGTGGTAGGCAGTGGGCAGGAGACCCACCCTCAGATGTGATCTGGCCTCCTAGGTAACCTGCTCCGGACTGAGTGACAAGACTCCCACCTTTCTGGCCAAGTGTGGATGCTGTGGGGCTTTGGGGAGCTAGCAATCCCTTTTGGCTTCCCCCATCCTTCTGGAGTGAACCCCTCACCCTTAGCTGCTCACCAGTAGTGGAAGTATTTGCCCTCACCAGCCTGGAGGTAGCCGGACCATTGTAGGAAGTTGAGCTGAGTAGAGAGGCCCGGCAAGGAAGTGATGAGGTCCGGAGCGTACTGGCCAGAACTCAGGCCAAGGCACAGGCAGGAAAGGGTTAGGAGGATCTGGGGCAACCCCATGGCCAGAGACGTGCTGGAACAAAGAGCTGGAATGCCCACAGGGCTCCACAGACTTTTATAAGCCTGGGACTATTTGCCCTGCTGATGACCAAAGATAACCAGTAATTCTGGGTCAGCATAGGTTAGGCACTCATGGTTAATGCCACCAAGATTTCCAAGTTTTTCCATTACACTTAACAGAAACTCAGAGCCCCCTAAGCAACAGCCTCTCCTTTCCCCCTTCCTCTTGCCCCACTAATAAACTCTTGTCTCTATACATTTACCAATTCTAGATATTCATATAAATGGGATCATACAGTATTTGTCCTTTTGTGACTGACTATCTCATCCATAATGTTTTCAAGGCTCATCCATGTTGTAGCATGTGTCGGGGCTTCATTTTTCCTTATAAAATCAAAAAAAAAAAAAAAAGAACACCATTGCTGTTGAGTCAATTCTGACTCATAATGACCCTATAGGACAGAGCAGAACTGCCCCATAGGGTTTCCAAGGAGCACCTGGCAGATTCAAACTGCTGACTGGTTAGCAGCCGAAATTTCATTATATGGCTATACCATATGTGGTCCATCCATTGTTTATCTGTTGATGGACATTTTGGTTGTTGCCACCTTTTGGCTATTGTGAAAAGTGCTGCAATGAAAATTGTTCACTCTCTTAATGGTGTCTTTTGGTGAATGTAAGTTCTTAGCTTTAATAGTCCTAATTTATCAGTCTTTTCCTTTATGGTCAGTCCTTTTTGTGTTAAGAAATGTTTGCCTACCTTAAAGCCATGAATTATTATCCTGTGTTACCTTCTAGAAGCTTTATCACCTGACTTTTCACAATTGAATCAACAGTCCATCTGGAATTGTTATCTGTGTATGGTTTGAGATAGAAGATAACATTCATTTGTTTTGATATGGATATCTAGTTAAAGTTGGCCTTGAGCTGGCATGGTATGGAATGATTCCTGGGCTGGGAATCACAGTTCTGGGCTCTAGTTTGTCTCCACTGCTGGATCACTATATGACCTTGGTCAAGCTTCTTTCCCTCTCTGGGCCTCAATTTCTTCATTTGTGAAATAAGGAGCTTCTATTGGGGATAGACTTAGACTTCCATCCCTGACAGTCAAATTGCTTCTGTGTACCATCTTGGTCCTGAAAAAAGAAGCTGGCAGAAGGTAGGGGGTGCATACTGGGAACATGAAGCAAGAATTAGAAGTTACAAAGAAGTATGAATTAGAGATCGTGGGGATGAAAGTTTAAACAAACCGTTTATTGTTGTTGGTTGCCGTCAAGTCGATCTGACTCATGGGCACCCCATGTGCAAAACAGTAGAATAAACATAGCTAGAGAATGAATCCGTGGTGACACATCAGGTCAAGGAACTCTCCCACGAGGCCTCCGAATGAGAGGAACACACACAGACACTGGCACTTCCACTCTTCTCCGCCATATTTCGTGTGGATTTAACTGCTCCCTACATTTAAAAAATTACCCATACATTGTCTACAGGAGATGTTTAAAAGTATTTAATGTTGAAAATAAAAGTATGTAAATATGAACCAAAAAGTAAACCAGGGTAGCAATTTTAACATTAGAAAAATTAATATTTAAGAAGAAAAATATAAAAAAGACAAAGAAGGACTTTACAAAAAGGACCAATAGGTCAAAAAGATATAATAATTCTAGACATATCTGCATTATATATGAATCATCTTAGACTCAGCATTTGTAAAATAACAAGTGACAGAACTACAGGGTTAAAATAGTTAAGTCAGTTCTTAAGAGGTGGAGATTTAATACAACTATCTGGGAACAATACTTAGTGTAGTATACAAAAATAATTTAAAAAAGAAAACCAAACCCATTGCCATTGAGTCGATTCTAACTCATAGTGACCCTAAAGGACAGAACAGAACTGCCTCATAGGGTTTCCAAGGAGCGCCTGGTGGATTCGAACTGCCTACCTTTTGGTTAGCAGCCGTAGCTCTTAACCACTACGCCACCAGGGTTTCCAATATACAAAAATAGATATTTTTAAAAGGATAGGTTAAATATAATTGTAAATATTGTTATTAGCTGCCTTTGAGTCTGACTCACGGGGGCTCTATGCACAATGGGACCAAACTATTGTGATCTACAGAACCCAGATCTCACACGTGGAAGGCGAGAATTCTACCAGTGAACAACCACCGCCCCACTCATAAAGAGCAGTTCTCTTATTTTCCTCCCTAGGCCCTGGGCAGCCCCTGGGGAGCCTTTAGGGGTGCCTGCGCTGGAGACCAGTGTCCTCGACGCCTGAGCCAGGCAGGTGGCTGGCAAGGCTGAGAGGGCAAATTGTGGGCATAGGCGGGGGTCTCTGCCCCATCGAGAGGACCCTTTGTGTGTGGCCTCTCCCACCCCAGCAGGAGAGGGGGCCGTCCCCACCTCCAGCCCAGAGAGGGATCAGGGCCTTGCACATCCACCACCCTTGCCCACTGAGCTCCGCTGAGACTTGCTTTGCTGCTGCAGCGAACCCAACAACGACTGGTTTCAGAAACCAAATAAGGTCTGTTGGTAATGGAGAAATAAACACCTCTGTGACATGTGATGGGGGCAGGATAGCAGGTAACATGAACCCAGCCTGGATGGGGGTTCCCAGCAACTGGGAGAAAAATAATAAGAAACGTTTCCTTTCCCGGGTTACACACAGCAACTTCACTTATAGCCAAAAAAGCTACCTTATCTCTCGGTTTCCTCTTCTGTAAAATAGGAATGATTATAACATTAGGTTATGATCATTAAATGGGATTAAGCATAACGTGTATGAAAAGTACTCAATAAATGGTGGACTTTTTATCATCATCTGTCCTTACAACAGCCCTGCGAGGTGGGCTCTACTATTATCGCCATTTTTACAGGTAAAGAAACTGGTGAGGCTCAGAGGGATTAAGAAAGTAGCCTAGGACTGGAATTTGAATCTGGACAGACTCCGAAGCCTGTGCTGCATGGCCTCCTCCACTCCAATGCCCAGTGCAGGTTCTGCTACTAAGGGTGCTGGCTCCATAGGCTCATCCTTCTGCAACGTGGGAGCCTCCAGCCTCTTGGCCACCTGGTTCCTTCCACCTTGTGGCTGGTTCCCTGAACTAGGTGGGTCTCTTTGATCCTGGGCCCAAAGCTCATTGCTGTGATAATGAAAAAATCAATATTTATGGTACAGGCTTTCTCCTCTCCAAGATCATTTAAAGGTCAGACTCCCAGGCAGCCTCTGTAAGGTGTTCCCCACCCCCAGAAGCCCAGAGCCAGTGGTTTCCCGCCTGGGAAGAAGACTAGCCCATATCCTTGGGTGTACCTTGGAGAGTATGCAGACAACCATAGGAAGCTGTAGCAATCTGGAGCAAGAGCAATCAGATGGAACCACTCAGAGAGTCTCTTTGGCGTTGCCTTGTTGCACTGAGTAGAAACCTGTCTGCCTGGGAAGCTGTAACTGGGAGGAGGAGGAGACTTTAGTCTTGAGTCCAAGGTGGAAGCCCTCTATTTCCCTACCCCATCCCCTCCTTCAAATTCCATGGCTTTGAACAACCTCTAGGTAGCATGATGTGATAGAAAGATCCATACAATGGAATATGATTTGATAATAAACAGCAATGAGGTATTAATACATCCTACAATGTGGATGAACCTTGAAAAATTATGGTAAGTGAAAGAAGTCAGTCACAAAAGACCACCTATTGTATGATTCCATTTATATGCAATGTGGTGAAAATCCATAGAGACAAAGTAGATTAGTGGTTGCCTAGGGCTGGGAGGAGGAAGAGGCTACAGGGAAATGGGGAGTGACTGCTAATGGGAAAAAGGGTTTCTTTGGGGTTAATGAAAATGTTCTAAAATTGATTGTAGTGGTGGTTGCACAACTCTGTGAATATACTAAAAATCACTGTATTGTACATTTTTAATGGATGAATTGTATGGTATATGAACTGTATCTCAATAAGGCTATTATGAAAAATCCAGTTAGATTCCCCCCATCATTCTGTATCACGTCACCCTGTCTGTTTCCATCATAGCACGTTACCATTTGTCCTTGTTTACTTGCATATTCTCTGGATCACTCACAAAACAGTCAACCCCTGGAAGACAAGGACTCCTACGTCCTCAGCATCTAGCTCAATGCTTGGCCCATGGAAACTGCTCAATCACTTGTTGAATGAATGAGTGAATGAATGGCTAATGACCATTCCTTCAACCTCCTACCCTCATTTTTGGCCACTAGCAACCAAACCCAGGGGAGGTCATCCAGGCTTAGCTGTCAAATAGCTAAGGAGCTGACAGAGGAGCTAGAAGTCAAACCTTAACTTAGTCTTTGGGTCTCTGAAATACAAGCATTTAAGCACTCTGTTCTGTTGGCTCCCCAATTTTTTATAATTATCATTTGTTGAATGCCTACTGTGTGTTGGGCATTTTGCATTACCTAATCCTTACAAAGGCCTGAAAGACAGTATATTGGCTAGGATTCTGTTTGTGAGTAACAGATACCAAACATAACAGTGGCTTTGACGAAATGAAAATATATGTCTCTCTCATAAAACAAAGATAGGTAGTTCATGGTTATTATGGAAATTTTGGGGACCCAGACTCAGCATCTCATTAGTCTGTCATCTCTATAGTAGGGTTTCAATCTCACCGTCCAAGACTGTGGCTGCAACTCTAGCTAGCTATCACATCTGCATTCCAGGCAGTAGTATAGAAGGAAGGACAATAAAGAAGGAGCAAAGGAAACATGCCAGCTGTCTTTGAAGGAAGGTTCTCAGAAATTGCCACAAGATACTTGTGCTTATATTTCATTGGCCAGAACTTAGTCACATCACCACACTTAGCTGCAAGGGAAGCTGGGGAATGTAGGGTTTATTCTGGGTGGTCATATGCCCAGTTAAAAGCAGTTCTACTGCTGTCAAAGAACAGGGAAAGGGGCCAGACAGTCTCTGCTACAACAATTAATATGTTGTTGTTGTTAGGTGCCATTGAGTAGGTGCCGACTCATAGCGACCCTTTGTGCAACAGAATGAAACAACGCCAGGTCCTTTGCCTTCCTCACAATTGTTGTTATGCTTTGAGCCCATAATTGCAGCTACTCTGTCTATCCATCTCATTGAGGGTCTTCCTCTTTTTCACTGACTCTAATTTACCAAGCATGATGTCCTTCTCCAGGGACTGGTTCTTCCTGATAGCATGTCCAAAGTACATGAGAGGAAGTCTCGCCATCCTCACTTTCGAGGAGCATTCTGGCTGTACTTCTTCCGAGACAGATTTCTTCATTCTTTTGGCAGCCCATGGTATATTCAATATTCTTCACCAACACTGTAATTCGAAGGCGTCCTCAAAGTGACATCTTTGCTTTTTAACACCTTAAAGAGGTCTTTTGCAGCAGATTTGCCCAATGCAATACATCCTTTGATTTCTTGACTGCTGCTTCCATGGCTGTTGATTGTGGATCCAAGTAAAATGAAGTGCTTGACAACTTCAATATTTCATCCGTTTATCATGACGTTGTTTATTGGTCCATTTGTGAGGATTTTTTTTTTTTTTAATGTTGAGGTGCAATCCATACTGAAGGCTGTAGTCTTTGATCTTCATCAGTAAGTCCTCTTCACTTTGAGCAAGTTGTGTCATCTGCACATTGTAGGTTGTTAAAGAGTCTACCTCCAATCCTGATGCCACATTCTTCTTCAAATAGTCCAGCTTCTTGCATTATCTGCTCAGCATACAGATTGAATAAGTGTGGTGAAAGGATACAACCCTGACGCACATCTTTCCTAACTTCAAACCATGCAGTATCCCCTTATTCTATTCAAATGACTGCCTCTTAGTCTATGTACAGGTTCCACATGAGCACAATTAAGTGTTCTGGGATTCCCATTCTTCGAAATGTTGTCCATAATCTGTTATGATCCACACAGTCGAATGCTTTTGCATAGTCAATAAAGTACAGGAAAACATCTTTCTGGTATTCTCTGCTTTCAGCCATGATCCATCTGACATCAGCAACGATATCCCTCTTCTGAATCTGGCTTGAATTTCTGGCAGTTCCCTGTCGATGTACAGCTGCAACCACTTTTGAATGATTTTCAGCATAATTTTACTTGTGTGTGATATTAATGATATTGTTCGATAATTTCTGCATTCTGTTGGATTACCTTTCTTTGGAATGGGCACAAATATATATCTCTTCCAGTAGGCTGGCTAGGCAGCTGTCCTCCAAATTTCTTGGCATAGACGAGTGAGCACCTCCAGAGCTGCATCTGTTTGTAGAAATATCTCAATTAGTATTCCATCAATTTCTGCAGCCTTGTTTTTCACCAATGCCTTTGGTACTATTGGTTCTTGATCATATGCTACCTCCTGAAATGGCTGAACGCTGACCAATTCTTTTTGGTACAGTGACCCTGTATTCCTTCCATCTTCTTTTGATGCTTCCTCTGTTATTCAATATTTTCCCCGCAGAATTCTTCAGTATTGCAACTTGAGGCTTGAGTTTTTCTTCAGTTCTTTCAGCTTGAGAAATACTGAGTGTGTTCTACCCTTCTGGTTTTCTAACTCCAGGTCTTTGCACATTTCATTATAATACTTTGTTTTCTTGAGTCACCCTTTGAAATCTTTTGTTCAGCACTTTTACTTCAACATTTCTTCTTTTGCTTTGGCTATTCTGAGTTCAAGAGCAAATTTCAGAGTCTCTTCTGACATCCATTTTGGTCTTTTCTTTCTTTCCTGTCTTTTTTTAATGACCTCTTCCTTTCTTCACGTATGATATCCTCGATGTCATTCCACAATTCGTCTGGTCTTTGGTTATTAGTGTTCAATGCGTCAAATCTATTCCTGAGATGGTCTCTAAATTCAGGTAGGACATACTCAAGGTTGTATTTCGACTCTCGTGGACTTGCTCTAATTTTCTTCAGCTTCAACTTGAATTTGCATATGAGCAATTGATGGTCTGTTCTGCAGTCAGCCCCTGGTTTTGTTCTGACTGATGATATTGAGTTTCTCCATTGTTTCTTTCCTTAGATGTAGTCAGTTTGATTGTTGTGTATTCCATTTGGCAAGGTCCATGTGTATAGTTGCCTTATATGTTGTTGAAAAAAGATGTTTGCAATGAAGAAGTTGTTTGCCCTGCAAAATTCTATCATGCAATCTCTGGCGTCATTTCTATCACCAAAGCTATATTTTCTAACTACTGATCCTTCTTCTTTGTTTCCAACTTTCGCTTTCCAATTCCCAGTAATTATCAATGCATCTTGATTGCATGTTTTATCAATTTCACACTGCAGAAGATTGGTAAAAAAGTCTTCAATTTCTTCATCTTTGGCCTTAGTGGTTGGTGCGTAGATTTGAGTAATAGCTGTATTAACTGGTCTTTCTTGTAGTTGTATGAATATTATCCTAACACTGATAGCAGTGTACTTCAGGAAAGATCTTGAAATGTTCTTTTCAACAATGAATGCGATGCCATTCCTCTTCAATTTATCATTCCCGGCATAGTAGACCATATGATTGTCCGATTCAAAATGGCCAATACCAGTCCATCTCAGCTCACTAATGCCTAGGATATTGATTTTTATGCATTCCATTTAGTTTTTGATGACTTCCAATTTTCCTAGATTCATACTTTGTACATACCACATTCCGATTATTAATGGATGTTTATAGGTGTTTCCTCTCATTTTGAGTCATGCCACATCAGCAAATGAAGGTCCCGAGAGCTTGACTCCATCTGTGTCATTAAGGTCAACTCTACTTTGAGGAGGCAGCTCTTCCCCAGTCATATTATGAGTGCCTTCCAACCTGAGGGTCTCATTTTCTGGCACTGTATCGGACAATATTGTGCTGCTATTCTTAAGGTTTTCACTGGCCAATTTTTTCAGAAGTAGACTGCCAGGTCCTTCTTTGTAGCCTGTCTTAGTCTGGAAGCTCTGCTGAAACCTGTCTACCACGGGTGACCTGCTGGTATTTGGAATACTGGTGGCAAAGCTTCCAGTATCACAGCAACATGCAACCCACTACAGTATGACAAACTGACAGATGTGTGGTAGAAACAAATAATATATGGTTGGGGAAATCAAGGCCTAAAGAGTTTAAGTAATTTGTCAAGGCCTCACCCTAAGTAGCAAAGTTGGGATTGGAACATAGTATATAGTAGACATTCAATTTTATCTCTCTTTTTAAAAAATAATTTTTTCTTTTTTTTTAAATCAAACATCAAACTAGTCATGCATCTAGTTTAAAAAACTTAAATCAAATGCCAGCAGTCCCTTGTCTCAACTCTGCCCACCTCTCTCTAGTCCTATTCCCCAGATTTTCATCTCTTTGAAACAGTTTCTTTTGGCATTCATCTCAATATTTTAAAATAATATATTAGACTGCTTTTTCTCAATTTAAAAATTAAATCAGAAATTATTAACTAATGATTTACCTTTTTCTCACATTTGTACCCGGAAGTGCCTTCATCTCATTTTGTTGCATAAGGTTATGTCACAAAACCACCATGGGGTTAAATAATCAGTGTATACATTATCATGACTCTGCAAATATTGTTCACTGCTGTGCTAAGTAGTTTACAATGATTACATTTCCTTTCTTGTAAAAGGTTTTTGTTTTTCCTGTAGTTAATAATTGCCATATTTTTCCATTTGCTTAGTTATCTATGCACTTATCCAAATGCTCCAACAGATCTGTCAATAGTTACTTCAAATGCTTAGGCATATCAGATAACCTCTTAGTTTTACTGTTTTCCCTGGAGACCCTTCTTCTACAGCTCTCGATCCTCCTGCTCCAACTGGAATGGACACCTTTACCCAGCTGCCCAGCTGCCATTCCAGAACCACCTTGGTCATTCTTCTGAGGTTGAGTCCTTGTTTCCTGGATATTTTGCCTTCCTCTTTCTTGGTTTACAGCTCTGTTTTGTTGAAGCATATCCTCCAGTGATGGTCTAAGAAAGGTTGCATGGTATGCAAATTTATTTACTCCTTGCTTATCTGGAAATATTATTTTAGCCTCACACTTGATTGAGGGTTTGGTTGCATACTGAAACCTAGGCTGAAACTCACCTTTGCTCAAAAACTTGAAAATGTTGATGTGTTATCTTCTAGCTTGCAGTGATGCCGATGGAAAATATCCCCCTACACACACCCTCAGAACTTTTAAGATTTTTTATTTCTAGGGTTGTGAAATTTCATGATAATGTGTGGGGCTTTTAAAATTCAATTTACTAACTCAGAATGTGGAGACTCATGTCTTTCAGTTCTGGGAAAGTTTCTTGAACTATTTTTTTTTTTTAAATAATGTTCCCCACCCCCTACCATTTTCTCTAGTCTTTGTTTCTGAAACTCATGTTAGTCACATGTTGGAGCTGGGTTGAAACTCTAATTTTCTTATCTTTTCTCTCTTTTTTCCTGTCTTTTTGGTCTGCTTTCTTGGAGATTTTTAACCATCTTCAACTCTTGGTTTATTTTTTCATTGGAACCCTGGTAGCATAATGGTTAAGCGCTCGACTGCTAACCAAAGTGAGCAGTTCGAATTCACCAGCCCCTCCTTGGAAACCCTATGGGGTGGTTCTACTGTGTCCTATAGGGTCACTATGAGTCAGAATTCACTCAGTGGCAAGGGGTTTGGTTTGTTTTTTTTTAGTTCTCTTATTTTGTTCCTTTTTCAAAACATCCTTTTCTTGTTTTATACATGCAATATCTTCTTTATTTCTCAGAGAAATATCCAGGAGTCAGGCATTAAAAAGCTGACTGAAAGCTGTGTGTTTGATTGCACTTGTTGGTCAGCTGAGGCCATCACTGCAGGGTGTTAGGGAGGCACCCAACCTTTGCACTGGAGGCATCCCTATGGGGTTATTCAACTGCTCCCTAGATGGATCCTCCTATCTCCCGCCTGGGGTATAAACCTGAAGTCCCTCCCCTAGTTTCAGCCCCTTACCTCTCCCCCACCCTCCATTGTACTCAGGTCCCGGAGTTAGGAATCTTCCTGTTCAGATGCTCCAGGGAGTACATTTCCCGTTTCCTACAGTGAGGCTGGGGGAAGGGAAGAGAGGAAACGTAGGAGTTGTCTTGGCTGGGCTCCCTAGAAGCACAGCCTCAGAGGAAATGGGGGTTCTTGTGAAAGTGATTTATTGAGGGCGTGAGGAAAGCAGGGGAACAAAGTTAAGTGAGAACGTGGTCTCAACTAGAGGCTGATCCACCTTGATACAGAGGGTGCTCTGGAACACAAATCACACCAAGAAGTCAGTCCCACTTTGAGGGTGGGGAAGGTGAGGGGCTGGAAGTGGAGGGACGGAGGGATTGCAAGATGCAACTTCTCAGCTGAGGTGACTCCCTTTCAGCAGAGGGCAGTCAGCTGAGAAGGGCACAGCTGTGAGCCCTCAGCCAAACTCACAGCAGCTGGGGAGTTGGGTGTATCAGCCTGCAAGGGGGGTCTGGGTGGGTCTTCAACAGCATTCCCTCCAGAGGTCAACCTCACTGTCTGCAAATTTCCAAGCAAGCCCCCTGACTGTAGCCCCAAGCCTCACCCTGCCTTCCATATGCCTGACCAGAACACTTGCATTAGACTCTGACATGAGCAACATGTTTATTGTGTCAAGTCATGGGGATTTGGAGGTTTATCTGTTATAGCAGGTAGCATTCCCTTAACTAATGCCAATTTCATTTTTAATGGAAGAATGATCAAATGGATGAATCTTGGGCCTATTTTCTCCCAGGGAACTTGAAGTATTTGGAGGACAGGACGTTTGCTTTCTTCCTGATCCCAAAGTCCCTGGCCTTCCTCCACACCTACTGAAATGTACAAAGATTGTATCATAGCAATGAACTAACACCAAATCTGGATTTGTACTATCTATATCTGAGGAGCCCTGGTGGCACAGTTGTTAAGTGCTCAGCTGCTAACCAAAAGTCCAGAGGTTCAAACAAACCAGCTGCTCCACGGGAGAAAGATGTGTCCGTCTGCTTCCATAAAGATCTACAGCCTTAGAAGCCCAATGGGGCAGTTCTACTCTGTCCTGCAGGGTCACCATGAGTTGGAATTGACTCAACGGCAACAATTTTTTTTTCTTTTTTAATCTACATCTAACATATGTACCTACACAATTAGTTTCTGTGATTATATGATTGGTTTGATTCCGCCACCAGACTGGAAGTGGCCCTGCCCCAGGGTAGAGGTGTCACTGAGATGTACCAGGCAGCTGAGTCACCCACCGGGAGCCCTAGTCTCCTCTGAGGCTGCAGACGCCCTATTATCACAAGCAGAAATTATGCAAGGGTGACCTCTACTGACCAAAGGAAGAAACTGCAGTTGCATGCTGCCTCTCCTTCCTAGTACAACGAAAAGACCAACAACATAGTCTTTGCTATCTGCCAGGCACTTCACACATATTATGCCACTTAACCTTGCATTTGTAATATCTACATCTACAAGGCAGGCATCATCACCCCCACTTTACAGCTGAGGAAAATGAGGTTCAGAGAAGGGAACTGACTTGTCTGAGTTCCCATGGCATAAGAGGGATCGCTGTGATTCAACCTGGGTATGTCTGACGCCTCTCTAGTCTCACCCCTGCTGCTCTCCCACCCCCCAGGTGATGCTCCAGCTATATGGCCACTTTTCAGTTCCTCCCACCTCTGGGCCTTTGTACATGCAGTTCCCACTGCCTGGGATGTTCCTCCTACCTCTCTTCACTTAGTTAATTCCTACTCCATAATTTAGGGGCCAGTTCGAACGTCACTTCCTCCAGGAAGCCTTCCTTGACTCCCCAGACAAGCTCCAGGCCCCCAGGTATTCTATTTTCCCTTCTTGGCACTTAGCACAACTTTCAAGTATGTACTTGTGTAACCACTTGCTTAGTTAGCGTCAGTCTTCCCCACTAGCCTGGGAGCAGAGCTGGTGTGGGTTTTGCTGCTTCTGGCCAGCACTGAGCACAGCAACTGGCTCCACAGGCAGGACAGTCAGGGCCTGCTCGGCACAGGCCTCTGGGAAGACGGAGTGGTGGGTGCTCACCAGCTTGACGCTCACCCCGAGATTTGCGGTCAGTAGGCCCATGCAGCACAGGGCTCCAACTGCAGAGGCCACAGTGGTGCAGGGAGGCATGCTGCAGCCTGAGCCGAGGCAGAGGCAGCGGGGCTGGAGACCAAGACAAGTTCCTAGTATGTGGCGACGGGCTGGGACTCTGTGAACCCCTGGTGAGCTGTGGAAGGAAAGGGGGTATCAGGAACCACTGCAGGCCTCCAGTTTGGTAAAGGGAGTGTGGTAGTGCCCATCCCTGAGACAGGCCACAGGTGGTATCTTAGGCTGGGTTCTCTAGAAAAGCAAAACCAGTAAAGCATATAATTATCTCTATAGAGAGATTTGTATCAAGGAAATGGCTCACGTGGTTGTAGAGGCTGGAATGTCCCGAGTCCGTGGGTCACGCTGGAGGCCTCTCCTGATTCACATAGCTGCAGGGGCTGGTAAACCCAAGATCAGGTCAGACAACAGGGTTCTGGCTCACAGGCTAGGAAGACTGATGAATCCCAAGATCAGCAGGCAAGATAGCATGGGAGCTGCTAGCTCAAGTCCCAAGAATCAGAGGTCAGATGAACAGGAGCGAGCTGCAGAATCCAGAGCGAGCAAAAGCCCATGAGCCTTGCCAGAAAGTCCACCTTGCAGGCCACACCCCCAAGGAAGCTCCTTTTCAACTGACTGGCTACTCAGAGCAGATCTCATCATAGAGGTGATCACATCAATACACAACTGCCAAACTATATCATTAACTGCCAAACCGCTGAGAATCATGGCCCAGCCAAGCTGACACGCAACCTTAACCATCACAGGGGGTGATGCCAAAAGGCTGTACTCCACTTGCCCACTCCTACCCGGACCTTCCCGCTCCCATCAGTGGCCTGGACCCTGTCTCCAGCACCAGACAAAGGCCACACAGCTCAGCAGCCCAAGCTCCTTTTATTAACCATCATCCCTTCTCCAAGTTGTACAAAAAGACAAAACAAAACAAAACAAAAACACAGTAAAATACCCTGACAGGGAGGGTAGGGGAGGAAATGGTGAGGGTACTCCTGAGGTTAGGAGATTCCAGCTCCTTTTCCCAAATGGCCCTGCTCTGGGTGGCAGTGACTCCCCTTACATCCTCCCGCTGCCCCTGCCCCCCGACCCTGAAATACAGCATTTGGTGGCTGTGCAGTCTAATCTTGTCAGGGCTGGGGGCTGGCAGGGCTTGGTGCTGTGCAGGAGGCTGAGAGAGAACTGCAGGAGTGGGTCTGGCCCAGGGCAGAGAGAGGCAGGTTCCAGCAGGGGATGGAGAAAAGGCAGGCCATCTAGTCTGGGGACTGGGCAGAAGCCTAGCTGACCTCTGACTGCCTCCACTCCTTCTTACAGCTGACTGCCCTGAGTGGTGGGCTGCTGGGGGCTGCCCCCCTCGCCTCCAGTACAGAGGTTTTGGGCAAGAAAGGCCAAGGAAATGATAGGCATTCCAGGTGGAAGAAGCCTGACTCAGTACCTGGGATTGACCAAAGTGCTCAGTACCTAGGCAGCTGAGGGGCCAAGGTCAGTCAGGATGGGAATATGGAAGGAGAGAACAGAGTCCCTCCTCATCCTACCTGGGACAATTCAGGTGTGACCTCAGTGATGCTGAGGAAGCTGATGAGATAGGGTTTGGCATCCATCCCCAACTTACGTGAGTGGGAGAGACTGAGTTACACAGAGAAACAAGGGCAAGGCATAGAGAAGCGATGTGAGGACGGGGGATGGGGTGAAACTTCCAGGATGGAGTGACTGGACTTAAACGGTGACCCCTGTTGGTGACAACTGCCCTTTTTCTCTCTGGGCTATCATGCTGGGGTTGGCTATGGATGGGAGCGGAGGAAGAGGAGCAATCATTGAGATCAGACAGGTTCCCCTTGATCCTGGCCAGCCCAGCCTGCGTGCAGAGCCTGCAGCCTTCAAAATTGGATGAAGGAACATAAAGGCTCCCAGCCTTCTCCATCACCCATCGTTTTACCTCTGAAAAGATGGGTCCACGTGGAATCTGAGAGAAAAGCAGACCCCCATGGGGAAAGCTAACGGAGGAGTCCTCACAGCACCGTGGCACAGTATGGCCCTAGCTTCAGAGCTGGGCTGGCAGTGTTTGTAAACATTAGACATGATAGTGTCCTGGGAGTGGAGGAGAGGGATGCCCGCCTGGACCATCAGATTTGAGGAAAGAGACAGGGTGAGGCCCCAAAAGGCCTGGGAGATGTCCACTAGCCATGGGAAAGATGTCTACCAGGCTCACTGTGGGTCCAGCCGTCTCTGTTGCCTCTGGAGCAGGCACTGAGCCTGGGGGTACTGAGCATAGCCCTACTCAGGACAGGTGCTCCAGAGGGAAGTCAGCCTGGGTCCTTTGTTCCAAGACCTACTGTCCCTCTTCACTCATGGGTTCCAGGCATGGAGAAGTCGAGAGTTGGGGGAGGGGGAAGGGTTCCTCTGTGATGCAAGACCCCCTCCCACCAACCATGGCGCTGCCAGGAGTGGGGAGCTGGAAAGGAGCTGGGTTTGCGTTGTCCAGAGGTGTGGGCCCTCCTTTCATCCAGAACCGTCCCTGGAAGAGGAGGTCTGGATGCCATCCCGCCAGTCCAGGGGAATGACACCAGACTCAGGGTGGCCCCACAGGTCTAAGAGATGGGTCCCTGGCAAAGGCTGTATCTTTTTCGGGAGGCAGTTGTTAGGCCAAGAGATCCACGAAGATGGCGTTGGCTGTGGTCTGGCCGAAGATGAAGGCTCCCAGGGTGACCAAGAGGACTCCGTAACTGACCAGCACCCACCAGCTGTAGGGCAGAAGGCAAGAGAGGCCTGGTCAGTCATCCCATCCCATGACTCTGCAGGCTCCAATATATCGGTTAATTAACGTAATTACTTATACTCTTTTTCCTGTTTATAGAGTACTTCCTACCTTCCCAAGGACTTTCCATTCAAATATAAGCGGGGCTGGCGGGGTGTATTATCCCCATTGTTGTTGCTGGTTGCTGTCAACTCATAGTGACCCCACATGTGCAGAGAAGAACTGCTCCATAGGGTTTTTGAGGCTGTGATCTTTCGGAAGCAGATCAATAGGGCTGTCTTCTGAGGTGCCTCTAAAGTGGGTCTGAAGTGCCAACCTTTTGGCTAGGTGGAGCGCTTAACCGTCTGTGCCACCCAGGGACTCCTTGTATTATCCCTAGTCCATGGGTAAGGAGACCAAGAGCTAATGGGATTAACTGGTCACAGCAAGGCAAGGACAGGACCAGGATTAGAATGAAGGTTCAGGAAAAGGCAGTTCACATGCAGTGTAATCCACTTCATTAAAAAAAAAAAAAGAAGACAGACATCTGCAAATATGTTCATCAAAAACAGCAATGGGGTTATAACCTGGTACTGGAAGTGTGATTTTTATTTTCTTTTTTAGACTCAACTGTATTTTCTAAGTTTTCTACAATGAACAAGTATTACCTAATAATTTTTTTCTTCAAAGTGTGCAACCTGTTCTCAACCTCTCTATAATTCAAGGAATGTGCATATTAAACAATGTAATGTTTTCCACCCAGGAGACTAACAAAACTAAAAAAACTGTTACACGCAGTGTTGGCAGGGGTGTCGGGAAAAGGGTGCTCTCATTCACTGCTGCTGGGACCGCCATGAGTACTGCCTTTTTGGAGGCAAAGTGAAAATTAACATGCCCTGTGACCCAGCAACTTCCCTCTAGGAATCCATCCTACCCAAATCCTTGAGCATGTGTTCCCAAAATTATATGTACAAGAATATTCACATTCAGGGCACCTTCATACAACAGACTAGTCTGCAGCCATTAAAAAAGGAAGTGGGCCTAGGTGCCCTGACATAGAAGTATCTCCAAGACACATGGTTTAAGTGGAGGAAGGAGGCAAGTAGCAGAGCAGTGTGTCTGGCACGGAACCATTTTGACAAAAACAAAACTAGACAAAAGCCCCTGTTTGTGTGTACATATCCATAGCTATGTGCATACAGACATGCATACATGCACAGAATGGTCTAGAAGGACACACGTCAGACTGGTAACAGGGAGCTGTCTCTGGAAAAGGAATGGGGTGGGGAGCGGGGCTGGGGGTGAAAATGGCCTTTTACTTTTTCTTCGACGTCTTTCTGTACTGTTTGAATGGTACCTATTACTCATTTTTTTATGTATAAACCCCCCCCCATTTTTAAAAAAATATGCAGGTCTCCTGACTCCTACCTATTTTAAGGTCCCTCACGGCCATTCCTCGATCTGCCCCCTCCCTGAGAGGACCATGGGCTGGGCCCTGCCTTACCTGGCTGGCTTGACTTCCTCCATCTCAGAGAGTTTGGCTTGAATGAGGCACAGTCCTAGAAGAGAAGAGGTGCCCTGAGAGCTTAGGTGGGCTCCTCACTTCAGGCCTAGCCTCCCGCCAGCTCCCCATTTACTAAGAGGCAGATGTGGTGGAAGGCCTATGTTTACTCTTCCAGATACTCCATCTCTGCCTGCCATGCCACACCCAGTTGGAAGCCTGGCATCTGCCCCCTCTCCTGGGAGTGACTAACCAGCATCTGACCAGCACCCCTTGGGCTGCAAGCAAGACTCAGAGCTATAGGGGCAGCACTGGATGGAGACTCAGTGGTGGCCATGCCCCAGGGTCCCCCGCTCTCCCCAGTACACTTCTTAGCAGATGTGGCCTCTTTGCTCCAGGCAAAGTGCCAAGGGCTTTCAAGGTGGCTTCATGGCTAGAAACAAGCTGGCAAGATACGGAACTCACAGTCAGGTGACAAGACACCTGTAGTCCTGAGTTTGCCCACTTCCCAGGGATCTGGCGGCAGACCTATGTCTGGAATTCAGGTCTCCCAGTTTCTGCATCGGGGGGCTGCCATCGAACCCCGTTGCCCCGTGGACTGTAATGGGCTAAACCAGCCGGATCCCCGATGGTCTGGCAGCCGTGGACCCAGATGCCAGAGAGACTTGCGTTTGAAAAGGTTTTGTGACTTACCGGCTGTATATGTTAACCTCTGGGCAAGTTTGTTACCCTCTCTGAACCTCAGTCTCCTCATTAGTAAAAAAAAGATAACAACTACCCCTTCTTTACAGGAGACAATGCTTGGGCAGGGGATGACAGTGAGCCTGAGTGGGTGATCAACAAACGCTGGAGGGTACTCTCCCAGGCAAAGTTTGAACAAGCGGGGAGCTGAGGCTGGGGAGGCCCTGGGGGTCAGTGCTGTGCGGACATGAGAAGGGGGACCTGGGGCCCGCACCTGGGAAGACGAAGATGAAGCAGGCTGCCAGGCCTCCAACGACCGAGATGACCTTGCCGATGTCAGGGATGAATAGTGCCAGCAGCAGGGTGAGCAGGAACCAGACCAGCGTCTGCAGCACTCGCCGCCGCCGCTCACGCCCCACGTCCTCCTCCACCGGCGTCCCCTGGTAGCGCAGCCACAGGCCCTCGACCACAGCCCTGCCCACATGGAGAGGAGGGGGCTCAGAGGTGGCCCTGCTCACAGCCCCACCCAAGCTCACACGAGCCAGACCCTCAGATGAGCAGATTGTGGGGAAGAGGCTCTCATCCCTGAGCCTCGATTTTTAATTCTGTAAAATGGGCCTAACGTTTCTCCTCAGGGTTGCCGTGGGGACTGGATGAGATGGTGAATGGGAAGGGCTTGGTGTCTTGCCTCACCACATGAGAACTGATACTATTATTCTCCTTAAAAGGAAGTGCCTGGGGTACCTAGAAGGCTGGGTGTCCATGTCATAGCTCAGGAAGGATCTGGACTACAGATCTTAGAGGACTCACAGAACATTCCAGTGACCCTGAGATAAAGGGGGCACCTGAGACGCAGGATCTTAGGGAGCCATCCTAGGCACTGACACTCTTCTATGGGCTTCAGTTTCTCCTTCGACAAAACAGGTTCCACACAAGGCCAAAGGACCATGTTCAAGGGGCTCACAGGGGCTCTAGCGAGAGGGAGCACTTCACTGAGGTGGGGAGTGAGCTCACCGCCCACAGAAGTGCAGGATGGGGTAGGAAGTAAGCACGCTAAGGATGATGAAGGCTCGGGCAACGGCCACAGCCATGTCCTCTGAGGGATAGGACAGGAGCACATCGGGGTCCACGGCAGCTCCAAAGGTCAGGAAACCACAGATGCCTGTGAGCAGGGAGAAGAAGGTGGGGTTAGGGCCACTCCTGGGAGGGCAGGGGAGGGTCTGTCCACTCCCCAGTACAACAGCAGACAGGGAGGATACTGGAGCAGCTCTGCAGAGGCACAAGGTGACCGGACACTGTCCTTGCCTGATTTCTTCCTCCCCCTTGCAGGAAGTGGTCTGGCTATACTACCGTCTGTCTGTCTTGAACTTGCCTAGCTCACTCCTGTCTCAGCCTCTGTACTAACCATTCCGTCTCCCCCAGATCTTTATGCTGCCATCTCCTCCTCATTCAGGTCTCAGTTCAGATGTCCCCTCAGAGAACGGTTCCTGCCTGGCCTATCTCAAATAACCCCACCTCCACCCACTCTCTCTATTGTTCTATTTCTTCAGAGCACTCATCCCTCTGAATTTTTTTTTTTACTTGTTGACCATCCATCTCCCCAACCGGAACACAAGCCCCAGGAGAATAGGGACTGTGCATCTCTTGTTCCTGGCTGTCTTCACAGGCAGCTCCAGGAACTGTCTGTGGAAGGAATGCAGGCCACAGGGACATTCTTCCTGGTCTCCCAGTCCTGCCCCCTCATCCAGATCATTCTCCACAGACTAGCCAGAGCCAACTCTCGCTGAGCCACTCCTCTGCTTAAAACCCTTCCTTCCTGGCTCCCAACAAGTTCTCAAGGCCCAACAGGATCTGGCCCCTTACCCCGCTCCAGCCACATGGACCTTCCTTCTCCTTCCTGCCTCAAGGACTTGACATTTTCTGGTTGCTCTGTCTGGAATACTCTTGTTTAGGTCTTCATATTCTGCTTCCTTTTCATCATTTGGGCCTCCTCAAATATCACCTCCTCAGAGAGGGAACTTCTGTGAACCTCTCCCCCCTCAAGTCACCCCCCACCCAGTCACACTCACAACTCCACCATTTCACTGACATCATGGCCCTCACCACTCTCTGGAACTCCTTCTTGAGTCTGGATTGTTTAACTCTGCATGCCTGTCTCCCCATCTAGACTGACTTCCATGAGGGCACGACCAAGTCTGTCTCAGCTCCACTGTGTCCCCCATGCTGAGAACAGTGGGGCTTACTAGGCACCACTTTAGAGCTATTCAATGAATCGCTCTCATCTGGCAGGAGGCGGCCCATGGGAGCTCAAGTTCAAGTTAATGTCTACAAGTGTTTAATGTGCTGGGAGTAAAGGGCTGTTCCCAGGAAAGCTGGGCCAGAGGCCGTGGGGACGCAAGGGAAAGTGGGAGCACTCCAAGCCTGGCCCTCAAGGGGAATACTCACCTGTGCCCATGTAGACAGCAAGGGCTATGACCATGGCGGCCGTCACCACCCCACCCCAGGTCTTCACCTCGGGCTGCCGCATGCTGTTGAAGACGGGCACGCTACTCACGTGGCACTGTCAGGGTGAAGGGCATGGTCACAGTGGGGGAGTGACCTCACCCATTTCCAGAGGGAGGGACTTTGGGGACAAAGGCCCCAGGGACAAAGGGCAAGTCCTGGGGCCCCCACTCCATCCTTCGTCCCAGAATTCCCCCCATCCTGCCTGGAATGTGGGTTCCATCCCTGGGTAAGAGATGAGCTAAGGGGATGATGGGGACCTTGTAACTGGCACCTGAAATCCGAAGCAGATGGTGGGCATGGCATTGAACACGGCTACCCAGGAAGCCGGCCTGCAGACAAACACACGGGGTGCTGCTGCCTGTGGACCCCCACACCCCCACGCCTCACTCAGCCCACCATGGCCTCTACCAACCAGCATCTATACGTTTGACCCACATAAGTCTGGAGACAGGGAGAGGCGACATCTCCACCTCACAGGTCAGTAAACCGTGGCTTTCAGAGGCCCTCTGGGACCAAAACCCAGAATTCCTGGTTCCTAGATTGGGGCTTCTGCTATTCTGGTTTGTTCCTTTCAAAAGAAGGAAACTTTTTTCTTTTTAATGACCAAACAGATTCACCTACATGTAAAAGATACAGAAATTACAGATAAGCATAAGTAAGTAAAATGTTCAGTTACACCCTGGCTGTCTCCATGCTGGTTCATCTGTTGAACGTTTGTGGCCAAGTCTCTCCCTGTCCCTGGTTCTCCCTCTTCCCTTTAGTACAAAGAGATCAGGACTTCTTGCTTCCTTCTTTCCATGACCAATGAGTCAATCCCTGACGAGCTAAGCCTTGGGAAGAGAGCCTTGGTGGCCTTTTGATCCCCGACCCAGCACTTCCCGGGGCCCAAGTGGCCGGCTTCTACTCAAATGTCTCCTGGGGGCCCCACCTACCTGGTCAGGATGTCCCCAGGGGTCATCTCTTTATCTGGCCAGAAGTATTTGATGATAACAATGGCAGTGACGTACCAGGTGCCCACGACACTCAGGAAGCTGCCAAGAAGGAGAGACTGAGCATCCTCCTCCCCCAGCCACCCCTCTCCAGTCACATCCCCAGGGGCAGCCACACTCAGCTCAAGTGACCTAAGTGTCTACTGAATAATTGGGAGACTATTCCAAGCAAATGCCTGAGAAATAAGTTTTGGAGAAACCTGCCACAGCTTGGAGGAAGCTGGACAGACAATAGGGGACCAGACCAACATTTCTGGCCATAGGGAAAGGCACTGGTTCAGCTTCAATCAAAGCGGCCCAGACGTGGAGAGGGCTGTGAGCAGGGCATCCTCTGAACCTGGCTTCTGAGAACTAGGAGATGCTGAGATCAAAGGCGTTAGTCCAAATACTGGAAAGTCAGCATTGAAGGGGACCTTTGAGACAGCTGTGTGTGGCCCCTTCACTTACAGATTGGGAAACGGCCTAGAGTGAAGCAGAAGGGCCTGGAATCTTTCAGAGAATCTTTTCAGAGACTGAGCCGGAGAGCCAGTCCTCTCCCTTCATACCAAGCTGCATGGAAGATGTTGCCAAGCTGACAATCACAAATGATCAAAACTCTCATCCTCCCAGGGAAAGACAAGCCCCAGCCAGCAGGCTGCCTGCACACTCCCAGCCACGGCCCAGGCCTTCCTTGACAAGGACACACAGAGCTGAGTCTCTCACTGATGCAAAGGGCCATGTCTCCTTTGTTGCTGACAGGAGAGGAAGTCTTATACCTGAAACCCTGCAAGCCCTGGACCGGCCTGCCTTGACCACTCTTGCTCCCCAAGAAGGTGAGGAGGTATGGGGGGGGAGGGGTTTCCCAGCAGCCCTTCGGTCCCCAGCTTTCTGCCAGGCGCTGTGGGCGGAGAAGGTGGGGCCTCCGAACCTGGCATATTTCTGGAAGCCGATCTCCCTGGGGATGGAGAGTGGCAGGATGAAGAGGAAGGCGGTGAGGCTGATGGTGAATTTGCGGTCTGTGTACCAGGGGCCACTGCTGGCCCCCTCAGGCCCCTCTGCCACCACAGCTATAACTGCACAGGGAGGAAGGGGGATATGTCATGCCAGGGTAGCACCGGGTGCGATGTCCTGCTCTGCTTGGCCTCAGGACCCCCATCTGAGGGAGGATTCCCAGATGGAGGCTGGGCCCAGGCTGGGCCTTGGGCAGGTGTTCAGCGCCCTGTCCCTCCACCCCATGATCCCCAGAAAGGAGGAGGTGGGCACTCAGGGAACCTCACTCTTGTCCTGCTGGTCCCCGATGATGATGAGGAAGGCAATGCAGGTGCCGAAGGTGTAGACGGCGATGGCCACCTCACACAGCACGCCTGTCAGCTTGCCACACACGGCCCACACCACCTCCTGGTAGGTTCTCTCATTGCTGGCCTGGGAGCAGTAGGCTAGGATGACGAGGCCGCTGATGATGAAAACCAGCATGCACTGCAGGCAGGGGCAGAGAACGAGGGGGTGTGGGAAGACCTGCCAGCAGAAGGCATCCTGCGCTGGTCAGCACCTCCTAGGCCAGCACCCAAAGTGGGCTTGGCAAATGAGTCTCACCTCACAGGGCAATTTTAATTGATTGCTGGAGGCTGCTAGGTTGAGATTTTCTTTAAATACAAAGTTTTGTAGAAATTTTCAAACATACACAAAAGTGGAGAGAAAAGTATCATGGGCCCCCATTTACCCATCACTGACCTTAAAAAATGATCAATTCTTGGCCAATCTTGTTTCATCTATTTCCCTCCCCCCGCCCCCACTCTGGATTGTTTTGAAGAAATACAAGCTTCATATCACTTCATCAGTAAATATTTCAGTATGCAATTCCAAATGATAAGGACCGTCTCTTTAAACGTTAACTACAAAATCACTGTAACACCTAAAATAATTAAATATGCAGTTAATGTTCAAACTTTCCTGATCGTTGGGCCTCATCTGGGCTCAGAGAACAGAATGCTCGAATAGATTAGTAATGTCTGCTATGTGTCAGGGTGGGGAGAACAGTAGCACGTATGTCACCTACTGGCCATCCCTGATCCAAAGCCTCCCTTTTGAGGCAAAAAGCCCAGACCCACCACCTAAATGGCACCCGCACTCTTCATGCCAACACCCTTACCATTTGCAGCGTGATGCCAGCTGCCACACCCCCAGCAGTGCTGAAGGCTGCTGGGAAGTTGAGCAGCCCTGCCCCTAGGCAGGCGTTGACTACAATGAAGATGGCCCCAAGCGTGGAAGTGGTGCCTCTGTCTGTACCCCCGGAAGAGGCCTCTCCATCACCCTTGGGGGCTGTGTCCACACAGGGACTCTGCAGCAGGCGGGCTCGCTCCCCAGCATCTGTGCTCCAGCCCCACTCGCCAGGGTTGCTGTTGATGTTGAGCTGGGCCATGGCCCCGAGAACCCTCTGCCTGCAGGATTTGCGGGTTCTGTCTTACAACCACATCCCCTGGGCAGTGAAGGGTACGGCCAGAGCTCGGCTGTAGGGCAGCACCAGCGTGTTCAAGCTGCTACCCTGGGAGGTCTGTGGGCTCTGGCTCTTCTCAACCTAGATGGGACAAAGGCAGGTACTACTGTTACCTTGAGATGGGGAGACTGGGGCATAGAAAGGTCAATGAACTTTCCCAAGACCACATGGCTGGGATTCAAATCGAGGTGTGCCTCTGAACAGAACACCACATTGGTGCCATAGTGTGGGATAGCAGATACAGAAACACGGCAGACACCAACTGTGCTTGCTTCAAGATTACAAACCATAGGATAAATAAGACGTAACATAAAAAGGGGGGTACTCATATGTCAGCACTAGAGAGGCCAGGCATCAGGCCAGGTGTGTCATGGACCTATCTTATCTCTCAATCTATGACAGCCTCGTGGCCATAAGGTTTAAGAGGTCAAATCACTGACCCAGGGTCACACACCAGCAAGTGGCTGAGCAGGATGTCGATCCAGATCTGTGTGGCTTTCCAGCCTTTCTCCACACCACAGGGCCAAAAGGAGCTGGCATAAAGAACTGAGGCCATTTCAAAGCATTACAGCCCAGCACGCCTCCCTCCAGCCCAGAGTCTAAATTCGGCGTGGCTTTCAAAGCCCTTCGAAATTCAGGCCAATTCTCACCCCTCTCCTCCAGCAATGGGGCCCCCCTTGGGGAGCTGGGAAGCCCTGCTCCCAGGCAGGCACTGACTGTGATGAAGACAGCCCCAAGCATGGAAGTGGTGCCTCTTCCCTGTACCTGTCACATCTAGGTCCTCAGGGAAATAATGGATTATCAATCCCATGCTTCCAGTGCTCCAGTCCCTCTTTACCAGCTACCCTTCTGGGTCCCACTTGTTTCCCACTTCCTGGGACACTCACTGAGCTCTCCGCAGAGCACCCTGGGGCCTGGCCGTGCTCAGCAGGTTCCCTCTCAGCATTCCCTCATGTGCGAGCACGTTACGGCACCAGGCCTGCTCGCCTGGGCTAGAGTGCAAGGCTCTGTGGCTGAACGTGTAGTGTGTATTGTTACCATCCACTGCCACCACTGCAGCTACAGAATGCTTTATCTCATTCAGTCCTCACAGTAGCCCTAAAAGGTGGGTATGACTGTCACCATCTAAATGAGGAGGAAACTGAGTCCCAGAGAGGTGACGCGCTCTACCCTATGCCATCTGGTGGTCAGTGGTGAAGCCTGGATTCAAACCTAGACCTGTCTGACCCTAGAGCATCCATCTGTTTGTATGTGCCCCACTCTTGGGCTGAAGATGGTACTCTGGGCACAGCTGAGCTCAGTAACAGGCTTGTCACCTGATTAATTCTCTTCACTCCCTTGGTAAACAGAGATGAGTTACAACTTCTTCTTTGGCCTTGGTCCTCCCCCTTGAAAAATGAGAAGCTTCCTCTTCCCAGAACCTTGAGATGCTCTGATCTTCACTGCGCTCAAGGTTCAGCTCACAGCCTGAGAGTCTTAAGAGAAAGGCTAGTCCCAGATCAAGAGTAGCCCTGAGCAGGGAGGGTCTGTGATCTCTGATTAGACTTTGAAGTCAGAATCCTGACTCCTCCACTTCTTAGCTGTGTGACCTTGGGCAAGTCACTTCACCTTTCTGGGCCTCCTTTCCGTTTGTAGAAAAGGGAGATAATAACAGCATTTGCCTCATAGATTACTGTGAGGAATGCGTTAACATGGGTAAGTGTTTAGCACTCAAAAATGGCCATTGCTACTGTTATTTCTGCAAATGCCCCTGCCAATGCTCCCCACTCTCATCACACCTAAGAAGCCTCAACCCTAAGCAAGCAAGGAGCAGCCAAAACCCAACCAAACCCACTGCCATCGATCCAGTTGATTCTAACTCATAGTGGCCCTATGGGACAGAGTAGAACCACCCCATATAGGGTTTCCAAGGGGTGGTTGGTGGATTCGAACTGCTGACCTTTTGGTTAGCAGCCAAGCTCTTAACCACTGTGCGACCAGGGCTCCAGAAGGAGCATAACTGAGACCAAAACCAGGGCCTGGTGCCACTGGCCAGGTAACAATGGGCACAAAGGCCCTAGGGCAGCTAATGGGAGGAAGAGCAACATGAAGGCCAGGTTAAAAGGGCAGGGGCTTAGTGGGCAGTGAGGAGCCAGAAGTGGCCTTCCCCAGAGGCTGCTGCTGGATGACTACCACACAGGCTGGTGAAATCTGCCAGACTCCTTCACCTAGTCTCCTCTTTCTGAGTCCTGAACCCAGGCTATCCATATAAAATGCTGCATTTTACTCTCTATTTGTCCCTCCCTGGTTTAGTCCATGACGTAGAGAAGGAGACCGACCAGATTCCGCAATAATGACCGATCCAACCACTACCCATCACAGCCAGCATCCCTCCTGATGCCCTCAGCCTACTGGGGGTTTAGGATGACTAACCAGGGCCCTTGGGTGGTCGGATGCTTCCCACTGTTCCTCCTGATGCTGGATGAGCAAAGTTGGGAAGCCTGCACTCATGGGAGGTGAAAGGGAAACTTAAGGTGCTCTCCGACATCTCTCACCAAGCCTGAAATCAAGGGGCACTGCTTGAGAGAAAACACCCCTCTGCTAGCTCCAAATCCAGAAACATCAGTTAGGTGCCACAGGGCTTCCTCTTACGCAACCTGCCACCAAGCCAGCAACTCAGCAAAATATCAAAGCAGAACTAAGGCTAGGGTTGTGGGTAGTGAAGGCAGAGTCTCAGGACTTCCAGGCTTCCAGCATAGCTCCAGAGAGAGCCCTGCAAATTCGGTGCTGCCAGAACCACAGGATCACCTCCTGCACCACCCGCACATCACAGACACACGGGCCGAGGTCTATGAGATGACTTGTCCAAGGTCGCAAGGCTTGGTGCAGCCTTCTAACTCTCTCCTAGAGGGCAAGTCATCTGCCCAGCCTCTGCTGTCACCCACATAAGTGCTCAAGCTGGGGTTCAGAGGCAGGGTGGCCCCACTTCTTGAAGAGTCTGTGCATTAGTCTGAGATCTCTCACACGTCCCCCCTCCCCCACCTCATTGCTCAGTTGCATAGTCCCCAGTTTACCTGTTGTTTCCACTTGATTGGCTATGGTGGAGCTCCTTCTCCCCAAAGAACTGTGATCTGATTCTCTTCAGTTCACTCTCTGGCCCCAGTTACTTCTTTCTCAAGTCTTTACCTAAAATCCACTGTCAGCAGAGAGAAGAGTTTGGGCTGTTTCTATGCTGGCTTCAGCAGAAAGTGGGGGGAACTGAGTGGCTCTAACTCATGGAATGAGCCAGATCAGATGGGGAAACAGGCCCACGGAGAGACAGGTAGACTAAGGTCACAGGGCAGCTGGCTGACCCAGAACTAGAAGCCTGATACCCATATGCTTAGGCCAGAGTTGTGCTCATTGCACTAGGCTCCTCAGATCCCAACCTGAGTGGGCGCCCAGTCCAACCCGAGGCTGGAGCCCTGAAATACGAGGGGTGCTCTGCACTGGGAGGTGGGCTGAGGCGCACGCCGGACGAAGGGACGGTGACCTGAAAATAAGGGTAGGCTACTGTGGGGTAAACCAGGGAGGGGCTCCGGGACTAGACTTCGGCCTAGGGAAAGGTGGAGACAGGCCGGGCAAAGGCGCGGCGGAGCCGGCGCGACAGAAGGCCGACGTGGGGCCAAGGTCGCCGGGCTCCGGAGCCCTGCCGTGAGTGGGCCCGAATTCGGCCGCAGTGGGGGAGCTCTGGGGACCGGGGAACCTACTCTTTCCACTTTCCATAGCCTCTACCCTCTGTCACCTACCCTCTACCACCTACCTACAGCGCTTCATTCCAGAGCCGGCTGCAGTGACACGTGACATCGGTCACATGACCGCTCTGGCTAGGGGCGCGGCCGCGGGGGACGCTGGGAGTTGTAGTTTCCCGTAGGTACCAACCCAGAACAGCACCTACTGCAAGAGTCCCCAATCGGATAGCATTCCCAAGCCAGCCTCGCAACCAGTCCAGTCGTGCTTATCCTGTTACTTTTAATCCTGGCCTCTTGTCCAAGCCAAACATTGCTCCTTCCTCACAAGAACTGCATTTGTAGATTTGACATCTTTGCCAGTCCAGCGGCAGTGGACCAAAGCTATCCCCCTGTACCACGGCCCCGCTTCCCTCCCAACACATCTCTGGCCTGCCTTCATGCCCACAGCCAGTGATTTTGGAGTTTCTTTTACTGAGGACCATTCTTACCTCCTTGAGCCATCTTTTCTATGGGAGAAAGAACTGGTCTGAGTATCGTTCACAGTCATAGCTCAAGGGCCTAGATTCTGTAACAGTTCTCGGCACATTGTAGGTACTCAACAAATATTTGTTGAGGGAATGGGTGTCTGGAGTTCTGGCTTCTGTTCCTGAATGTGTTCCACTCACAAACTGTCACATAATCTTCTGCATTCCAATGTCCTCATCTGTGTTGTGAGAATATGCCCTCTGCTACATGTACCTCTCCATGCATCCTTCTTACATTCATCCTTTTAATTGGAAATTTTATTGAGAAATTGTGGATCCACATGCATTGAAAGAAATAAACAGATCTCATATATTCTCTACCCAGTTTCTCTCAATGGTGACATTTTGCAAAACTATAGTACAATATTACAACCAGTATGTTGACATTGACACAATCCACTGATCTTATTCAGATTTCTCCAGTTTTACTACAAATCCTGTGTGTGTCCTTGATGGACTCATATAGGGGAGGGGTATTTGTGTACCTTTAGTAAATACTGCTAGTTGGTATTTACTTCCACCGGCAGTGTATGAGTTATAGTTGTTCCACTTGTTTTCACTTGCTATTGTCAGTCTTAATTTTTGCCACTTTGCTAGGTGCATAGTGGTATCTCAGTGGTTTTGTTTTCCTGATGAATAATATTGAACACTTTTTTGTATGTTTACTGGTCATTGGATAGCCTCTTTTGTGAAGTGTCTGTTCAAGACTTCTGCTCCTTTTTTAGATTGGATCGTCTTATTGATTTGTGAGTTCTTTATATATTCTGAATTCTAGTCCTTGGTTATTTATGTCTGTGGTTTTGCCTGTTCACTCCTTTATTGGTTTTCTTTGATTAAAAAAAATCTTTAATTTTAATGAAGTCCCATGATTAGTGCTTTGTGTCTCGTTTAAGAAATATATGCCTACTCTAAAGTTGTGAAGACATTCTTGTGTTTTCTTCTAGAGGCTTTAGCTTTCATATTTAGGTTTGTGATCCATCTTGAATTAATTTTTGTATACGTTGTCAAACACGGTCAAAGTTCATTCTTTTTATTTAATACCCAATTGCTTACTTGCTGGTTCCTTTTTAATTTTTATTTATCTTTGAAACAGTGCAGTATTTGTGGGGCCGGAGCTGGGGGCAGAGCTCAGAAATCAAACATGATTTCTATACTATGGTCTGTTGTTGGCAAGGACTAGCAGGAAGATCTCCTGGGGTCTACACAGTGAAGCCCTGTGTGGCACAGGACTGAGCATCTCTGCCCAGGTTTGCCATTCCTATCTTCTATTCAGCTGTCATGGATTGCTGAGGGTAGGGTAGGGTACAAAATTTTATAAATACGATCTCAGCCATGTAAAAACTTGCATAGAAAAATCAATGAAAGATTGTTCAGTATAGTCAACTGGTATCTCCAGGTGGTAGGTATTGGGGATTTTTCTTTGTATTTTATTTTCTGAAACAAGCACAATTATCATTGAGAAAACTACTTTCTTAATATTTTTATAAAGTATCATTTTGAAAAAGAAAAAAATTGTTCTTTCATTTATCATTGAACATAAATCGATAATTTCTATTTAAAAAAAAATTCCATAGCCCAGCAGCAAGGAAAAAAGTTCAAAACAAAATTCTCAAGCTGGCTGAGTGAGCTGGACTTTCATTTGTTTAGATGTAAGTCTGAAACAGGTTAGTCTAATAGTGCCCAGTGGGCTGGTCCAAGGGGCCAGCTGTATCTGAATCACCCAGAAATCTTTTATTTTTAAATACAGATTCCCAAGCCTTATCTCAGACATACAGAATTAGAGCACCAGAGGAGAGGCCAGTATTTTAAATAAACTCTCCAGGTGATTACTCTCCATAGATTTCAGAAACATAAATTATGATGGAACAAAGGCACAACTTTGGAGCAGGTAAACCCCCCATCTCCATCAGGTTAGAGAAAGTTAACATCTTAGACCCAGACTTAGAAACTAGTAAAGAGTTATACGCAAACAGCCCAAGCTTCTGAGAAAAACAGGGTTCACACACCATGTGACTGTTTCAGTGAGGAATGGGACTCAGTCGAGGGTGAGTGGGTGATACATGTGTTTAAAAACGAGGCCAGCAGTGTGGTCAAGTTCCTTTTCCAGTTAGTTGAGAGTTTGGCAGCAAACTTTCAACCATTTTTGCTAGAGACAGGGAGACTGAGTGTCTCATAAGCTATATAGTTACTTTAGGGAGGAGCTGACTAACATGTTTATTTTTTCCCTGTTAAGATCGTTTTCCAAAGACATCTAGTGAGCCAGACCATTCACACACCCTTTTACCACCTGGAGGTATCCATTAGCAACAGGAACACAGATGAGCAGTCAGGAGCAACACACTCCCTGACCCAT
The DNA here is from genome assembly GCF_000243295.1 of Trichechus manatus latirostris. Lineage (NCBI taxonomy): Eukaryota > Metazoa > Chordata > Mammalia > Sirenia > Trichechidae > Trichechus > Trichechus manatus. The sequence continues at coordinate 9,756,041 of NW_004443950.1, read as the reverse complement.
GCACTGTGTCCCTCAAGGGCTGAGGATAATCAAGGACAAGCAGAGCCTGCTATCCTTTTCCAATGACCATCAAAACAACATGGATTAGAAACAAACAAACAAATACTATGGATCAGGGGCTGGAGGGAAGGGGTAAGGGGGAGCAGTCATTGTTTAGGAAGCACTGAGTTATCTGTTGATGGTGATGGAAAATGCAGCAATGGACACTGATGACAGCTGCCCAACATGATTAATGTAATTGTTTACATTACTGAATTGTACATGTAAAAAATGTTGAACTGGCAAATGTGTTACATATGTCATCTACCAAAAAAAAAAAGTCACCAACCAATCAATAAAAGCCAATATCAGCAACAAACCCACACATGATCCCAATAATGGCATTATCAGATAATTACTTTAAAAATAATAAAAAATCAATATATGAAAACACTCTGGATGGCCTCTGGGCCTGACTCCTGCTCCCCTGCCTGCCGGGCAAGTAGCTGTCCCATCTTGAGTGGTAACTAGCACTGAGCAGAAGGGGACAGAATAACCACAGGCAGGTGCCAATGCTGAATGCCTATAGACAGAAGGCACAACTTTCTGCAGTCTTGCTTGCAAATCATTTTAAAAAAACTGAATTAGTTGTCAACCTTTAAGCAACAATAGACCTCCCATAAAAAGAGGGACTTCCATTTTTCTTGATAATTTTAAGACCTGCAACCCTGGCTCCCCCCACTTCCCTACTTCAATACCGGGTCGAGGGCTGGTCACCAATGGTCATCTTACATCCAGTTCACCTCACGCTTTTACTTCATATTCGCTTTTTATTTACATTATCTACTTGGCCTTCCTGATATCCACAGGATCCTTCGTGGTACCCCACTTATCCTCCAAAGTCCAACGGATTTAAACCCATATTCTTAACTTCTTTGGATGGACAAGCCAAACAGCTAATGTCCTCAGTCTATATTTGGAATAGCCAACACATCTATTGGCTTATGGTCAGCAGAACATAACTCCTGGGATAGACAGCCACTTCTATCCCATTCCTCTCATTAGAAGAAAAAAGACATCTTAGTAGACAGTGGTTGGGTCTACAGTGATTTTATTGTAACAGAGAAACCAGGCTGCAATAAATCTACATGATCAGAGCAGATGGTCTTTATCTTTCCAAAGGGTGAAGCCTGAGCCCGACTGGCAGCACGTACAGGTGACAAGCAAAGCCCAGAATGTCCCCTCTCCTGGTCCTGCCCTGCACTGCCTGGCTCACGTTGTGAGAAGAGTGACTGCACAACCACACCCAACCAAGGCAGGAGGTCCAAACAGGCAGAGGCGACATCCCGACAGGAGGTAATTCAACGATGACTAAAGCAGATGCTGAAATGAAAGTGCAGTTATCTATTCTCCAGGTGAGGGTATAGCAGTGCATTGAATTATGTTCTTCCTTCCTGAAATAAGTAAATCCTGACAGAAGGGGGTTGATGGGCCAAGAGAGCAGCAGAATGGGATGAGAATCTAGGCTAGTGATAGATCTTTGAGCCTAAGGAAAAGAACAGCAATGATTAGGGATAAGGGAGGAGCATTAAAAAGGAGAGCCTTCTTTCTTTTTTTCTTAAATAAGTCAGGAATCGGCATCTTTTATTTTCCTTGCTGTGATGGCAGTGGACTCAACGGTTTTCATTAAACACGATTTCTATACTACAGTCTACTGTTGGGATGGACAAATATGAGGCCAACTGTCAATGTCAGAACTAGGTCTTCTCACAAAGTCTCTAGTAAGTGCTATTTCTCATGCTGGATGAACAGAGGAACCCTCAGCACACAAAGTACTACAGTGAAAGCTTCTGAGATATTGCAATGGTGTGACTGACAGAGTTTTGGCTCTGACTTCCCTGCACATGTAAACTCTTTAGGAAAAGCTGGAGGTGAAAGGATGGGGGAGAGTTTGGTTTTGGAGCCACCAAATTCCAGACACCAGCCACGGCTGCCTCTGCCCCATTTTGCTGCATGTTCTTTTCTGTGAAACACATTCAATGGCTGAATGCTCAGCACTGCGGTTGAAAGAAAGGATCTGCTCACCACCATCCGCCCTCTCTCATCCTGTGAATCTCACAGCAGCAGAGGCTGAAGACAGACTGGTTGTCTCTGTTCCTTCTCACCAGACAAGTTACTTGGTGACCTCATGAATGGCGTGGGCAAGGTAGCCCACATTGCTGGAGGTGACTCCTGCCACAGAGATGCGGCCATCCTTTGTCATGTAGATGGAGAACTCCTTGATCAGCCGCTCCACCTGCAGAGAGAAGACAGGTTGGGCACATCTTCCCCTTCCTGGGTCAGGGGGATTCCTGAGCTCTGGCACGGCACGAGAGCCAACTTGTGATAACAGCAGTTGTTTGCTCACTTAAACTCCATTCTCAGAATCTGGTGTGCTAGCTCACAATGACGGAAGAATAAGAAGCTATTTTAAAGTAAAATCAAACCCAACCCACTGCTGTTGTCAATTCACTCACAGTGACCCTACAGGACAGAGCAGAACTGCCCCACAGGGTTTCCAAGCTCTAAATCTTTATGGAAGCAGACTGCCACATCTTTCTCCCATGGAGAGGCTGGTGGGTTTGAACTGCCGACCTTTCAGTTAGCAGCCTTGCGCTTAACCACTGCGCCACCAGGGCTCCACATTTTAAAGTAGGAAAATGAATTCTAAGGTATGATCAGGTGAAAAAAATCTTAGAATTTAGCATTTGTAGAAAAATAAGGGTTTAAACATAGCAACGATTGTGAGAATGGCACAGGACTGGGCAAGTGTTTCGTTCTGTTGTACACAGGGTCGCTGTGAGTCAGAACCGACTTGACGGCACCTAACAACAACAGAAAAAGAAAACTGGAATTCACCTGTGGAACAGTAATAATCAGCCTCCTGTTTGAACAGGCTATTGTTCTGGTATATCTCTTTCGAAAAGAAGTAGTGGTCATAAAAATGACCAATACAAGCCCTGCAATCTTGTGGAGGATACAGATAGGCAAACAACTAAAAATACCAAAACAGAATGAATGCTACACTACCTTTATCTAAAACGGCTCGAAGTACCTGAATAGGTTTGCAAGGACCAATCAATCGGTCAGCTATGGAGAAACTGGAGTCCACTCACCTGTTCAGGCTTGAGCCCTGTGAAACAAAACATGCCGATCTGGTCAGTGATGTGCTGCCAGCTGTGAGAGGAGCCCTCCTTCTTGAGGTTGGAGACCAGCTGAGTCCGCATGCTAATGATGCGGTCTGCCATGCCTTTCACTTCCTGCAACCTGTAAGACAAGCCCGAGATGTGATGCTGAGATGCGGCTCAGCTCAGTTCTGGCCAAGCACTACCAGACACGCCAGAGCTCACAGCAGTTTTATCTCCCTCGAGTACTCCCCTCCCCAACGCTATCAAGTCAATTCTGACTCACAGAGACCCTATAGGACAGAGCAGAACTGCCTCACTGGGCTGTAATTTTTATGGAAGCAGATTGCCACATCTTTCTCGCATGCAGCAGCTGGTAGGTTTAAACCACACACCTTTTAGTTAGCAGCCAAGTGCTTAACCACTGCGCCACCAGGACTCCTTCAAATACTGAGCCACATGCTGTCAATGCAGCTATTTAGTTGCATTCTATTTTATATCAAAACACTATTTTGATCAGGCAACAAAATAGTTAACATAATTGGGTTGTTAAGAACGAATGAATCACTCTAAAATTTAGGAAGACTAAAACAAAACAAAACAAAAAAACAAACCCGCCGCCGTTGAGTCGATTCTGACTCACAGCAGCCCTACAGGACAGAAGGGAACTGCCCCATAGGGTTTCCAAGAAGTGCCTGGTGGATTTGAACTGCCAACCTTTTAGTTAGCAGCCATAGCTTTTAACCACTACACCACCAGGGTTTCCAAGGAAGACTAAGGCCCTGCAAAAAAAAGTCCCCAATGGAGCAGGAGAAAAGTGGGGTGCAGAACTCAAATTCCAGTAAAAAGACCAGACTTAACGGTTTGATTGAGACTGGAAGCACCCTGGAAGATGTGACCCCCTGACTCTCTGTTAGCCCAAAACCAAAACCATTCCCGAGGCCAACTCTTCAGACAAAGATTAGACTGGACTATGGGACATAAAATGATACTCATGAAGAGTGTGCTTCTTAGCTCAAGTAGATACATGAGATTAAATGAGCATCTCTCATCTGGAGGTGAGATGAGAAGGCAGAGAGGGTCAGGAGCTGGTTGAATTGACACAGGAAATCTGGGGTGGAAAGGAAGAGCATGCTGTCACAGTACAGGGAGAGCAAGTAGGGTCATAAAACAATGTATGTATAAATTTATGTATGAGAGACTAACTTGAATTGTAAACTTACACTTAAAGCACAAAAATAAAAAGAAAAAAAAAAGAAGTCCCCAAGTGGCACAAACAGTTTGTGCTCTACTGCTTAACCTAAAGGTTTGTGGTTCGAACACAGCTAGCAGTACTGCAGGAAAGTCCTGGAGATCTGCTTCTGTTAAGATCACAGTTATGGAGCAGTTCTACCCTGCACACCTGGGGTCTCCATGAGTCGGAATAGACTCATCGGCCTAACAACACCAACAAGACTCTCCATCATTTATGCAGGAGACAAAATATGACCTTATTTTTAACAGGAATGGAATTCAGAATAAACATTCCTGACTTCACAATAAAGACAATGCACTGAGAACCTACAATGTGCCAAGCCACGTACTCGGTGCTGAGGAGAGACAGGACTGAAACATAGGCCTTGCCTTTAGAAGGCAGTCCTCTGACTACATACACAAGGCTCACCTGATTCTGAACTCAATCTCCCTCTTCCTCAGAATCAACCCTTTCCATTCCACTCCTACAGCTCTACTGAAAACCCTTGTCGGCTCTCACCAACTGGAACACTGTAAAAACACCTGTAATTTATCTTCCTATTATTGTGTGTTCACTTTCTTAAACCATTTTTCTACAATGATGTTATGCTCTTTTAGAAGAGAGGTTGCAAATTGCCAATTAGGGGCCAAGTAAGCGTCCTAGTCATGTTATTAGACCCAGTTAAACATTTTAAAATTGGGCACTTGCACATAAAAACTTGGATTTCCAGCTTCTCTTGAAAATAAGCAGCTGCCAACACTGCACTAGCAGTGCGCTTACCTAGCTGGGGCCGAGGAGCTCTGGCCCCTCCAGGTGTGGCATTTGATTTTTCAGTTCGCTGTGGTCCCCATCCAGCCAGAGCCATTCACTTTGAGGGCTGGGTCCTACAGGCACTGAGTGTATGACCCACCGCTAGATCCAGCACTACCTTAGCAAAACCCCTCCGTGTTCCTTGTTCTGGCAGAATAAAGTTCTCACTTCTTACAATATCAATCAAGGTACTTCATGACCTACTCCCACCTTCCCAGCTTTGTTGCTTCCTACGTTCCTTTTCACATCCCACATCTTTGCCTCAACCACCACTCGGGGCTCTCTAAAGACACTCTACACAGTGCACATCACACACTTCCAGACACCTCGCTTTAGTCATCTAGCATAGTATTTTGTACACTACAGACTCTCAAATGTATACTGAAGTGCACACATTAAAAAAAAAAAAATCTTCGTTTAACTATCAGGGAATATGAAAACATAAAAAAAACTTAAAATATGACGTGAACCATGGTGGCTGGATGAACCCTTGAAACTACTGCCCTGAGATAATCTTTAAAACTTAAACCAAAAATATTCCCTAAAGTCTTATTAAAACAATAGTTTAGCTTAACTAGTAAAAAATGTCTGCCATGAACATTATGCTTTTTTAAGAACTACCTATATGAGACCAAACTGACAACAGCAACTCAAAAGATTGGATAGGAAACTTAGGGGGCAGTGAGTTAATGTTAATGGGGGAGGAACAACTCAGAAAAGGAGGGTGAGAATGATCGCACAACTTGAAGAATGTAATCAATGTCACAGAATTGTACATGTAGAAAGTGCTAAACTGGTGTATGTTTTGCTATGTATATTCTGAATAACAAAATAAAATTAAAAACAAATTATGTGAAAAAAAGCTTAACATAATCCTAAGTGACAAAAATAAAACCAACCTTACACATACTTATAGAACAGTATGTAGTATAACTATGGATAATAATGGGCAAACAAAAAAAAGCTGGGCTACAGTGGCTGGCGTTATGGTTAATTTTTCCCCTCTCCCACAGTTTCTGAAATGTACTTACACATTAATTTCATAATGGAAAAAATAAATTTATAATTTAAAAGGTAGTCAATTTTTTGGTAAGCCTAGCATAAATCCACTTTACTAAAAACGACTATCCTGAACCAGACTCTTATTATTTACTTCAATGTTTACAGGAATGATATAAAGTAGAAAAAAATAGTTGTCACATGGTAACTGGGTGAGCTATGAAAGTTTCTTAGAAATAGCATATTTAGCTTTTCCACCTAAGACTCTGCTGAGAGATCTACTCCCTCAACTAGCTACACAGGATAAACTCACTATAACAAATCACATGTTCCACAGGCATCTTGGTTTTGATCAACTCTGAATTATCCACAGCAGGGGTTAGCAAACTTTCTGTAAAGGGCCAAATAGTAAATATTTGGCTTTATGGGCCTATGGTCTCTGTCTCAACTACTGAACTCTGCCCTTGTAGCTGCCAGACAATCGTAATCAAATGCTGTGACTATTTAGCAGCCCTTGTAGCGTGGTGGTTAAGGGCTCAGCTGCTAACCAACAGGTTGGCAGCTCAAGTCCACCAGCCACTCCTTGGAAACCCTATGGGGCAGTTCTACTCTGTCCCATATACAGATGCTATGTGTCGGAATCCACTCGATGGCAACAGTGGTGGTGGTGTTCTAATAAAATTTTATTTACAAGAATGGGGGCAGGCTGGATTTGACCTGTGGAACACAGTTTGTCAACCCCTGATCTAGAGCAAAATTTTCTAAATGGTATGTCATGACTTAGTGGAACATAAATTCATAGGGTGCAACTGGCATTTAGAAAATATTTCAGGACAACAAAATTGTTTCAGCTATATATACATGCACATACAGGTATGTGTTTAGGGTCACAATGTAAAATATATTTCTTATGTGGATTGTGGTCAAAAAGATTGAGCAATGCTAATTTACAGAACATGCATCAAGAGATTCAGATGGCATAATTAATAAAAAACAAAAATCTGAATGTTCTTGAGAAAAGTTTTCCTACATAAGGTACTTCAACGTAAACTCAAACTCAGAGGAAGTCAGGTTTCACTTAACATGGAGATACTGGAATAAAAGGAACTACCATTTCTGAATTGTGCCTGTCTCTTACAAGTAATAACTAACGTATTTGTTTGAAAGTGCTGACAAAACGTACTGTCCCTTCTTCCCCCTTCTACGTATGGAAGCTGTAAAGCACAGGCGGTCCCTGGGTCACGAATGTCAAAAAGTACAACTTGTACTTAAGAATGGTCTGGCATAAAGAACATTAAAAATTTGAGTTAAACGCATACAATGGTTTGTAATAGTGAAAGCACACACTACCCTGTGATGCTCATGAAAGCACTGCAGTTTGGAAGTGTTTCTTACGGGTTTTATATGCATAGAAAGGTAAAATATACACTACATACTAAGACCAACTGATACTAAATAAGAACCCTATGTACCTGTTCTGACTTACCTACAAATTAGACTTAAAGACAGACTTAGGAACGGATCTCATTTGTAACCTGGGGACTGCCTGTACTGTATGCTACTAGAGGCCAATTATGAAATCCCTTTGAAGCAGCAGTGGTGGAACAGGTGGACGGCCAAGAGAGGCAATGAGCCTTTACCATTGTTTCCGCAAATCCGGGGTGGTCAGAATGGTCGAGGCAATCCGGGCCCCATTGAGAGGAGGGTTGGAATACATGGGACGGATCAAGATCTTCAACTGTGATTCCACCCTTTTGGCTGTATCAGCATCTACGCAGACCACAGTGAAGGCCCCTACACGCTCACCTGAAAAGACAAAATGGATCATGTCTTCTAGTCCTATTGTCTAACATGCTACAGTAAATCATGATAAACTTTTTATATATTGTGTTTTCATCAGAAGGATCATAAAAATAACTCTTAGGTATAATCAAAATGTTTTTAATAACCAGAATGGTGAATCCAGGCACAACCAAAAGTCTGAGTACTCAACCCAAGCATACGCTTTTGGCTTATGGGCCAGTTACTGTTTGTTTACAGATGCGGTAATCAGTTTTCCTTGCTGGAGGAACTCAGGGACACTAAGGAAGATATGGCTAAGAAGATTAGTAAAATCCAGTCTACATCATCAGTCTTTTCTCTCTAGATAAGGAGCTACAGACAGGGACAGACAGACACACACACCCCTCTCCCATCAATCAAACTCTACTCCTTTGTGGCATCCTCTCCCAGCTCTTTTTCAAACTCATCTGAACATGCATCATACTGGGTCCCGTCAGCTTACCGTATAAGCCCATGTTCTTGGCATACGATTGGCAGAGACAAACATCAATGCCCTGTTCGATGAAGTGGCGCACAGCCCAGGCATCTCTGTTACCATCCCCACTGGCAAAGCCTTGGTAGGCCATGTCAAAAAATGCAAAAAGATTCTTTTTCTGGGAAGGAAAGAGAAGGTCAAACTTTAAGCAGTCTCTCTGAAGATGCCCTAGATGATTACTTGTGCTTCGACTGGGACCATGCCTGCCTCATAGAGCCAGTCCACAGTTTTCTCTCCTAGTGCCTGTCTGGGAGATGCTTTAATTTTAATAGAGTTAAGATAAAAAAACAAAACCAAGAAACAAACCAAACCTGTTGCCATTGAGTCGATTATGACTCATAGCGACCCTGTAGGACAGAGAATTGCCCCATAGGGTTTCCAAGGAGTGGCTGGTGGATTCGAACTGCTGACCTTTTTGGTTGGCAGCCAATCCTTAACCACTGCAGCACCAGGGCTCCCAGAGTTAGGATAGTAACACACATTACTTTGGTAGATACGGTCCCTTGAGAAGATACTATGAAAACAAAATCTTAAACTCAGTCCTGCCCAGAAATGCTGCTTGGTTAAACAGAAGCTCTTCTAAGCCCAGGATGATCTGGGTAATTATTTTGGTCTAGTTAATACAGGACTAAAACTAAATCCACTGCTGTTGATTCCAACTCACGGTGACCCTATAGGACAGAGTAGAATTGCCCCAGAGGGTTTCTAAGGCTGTAAATCTTTATGGAAGCAGACTACCGTATCTTTTTCCTGTGGAGTGGCTTGTGGGGTCGAACTGTCGACCTTTTGGTTAGCAGCCGAACACTTTAACCACTGCACCACGAGGGCTCCAAACACAGGACCAGGATGCTTTAAAACTCAGCATTAGCCTCTTTTGGGGCTAATGTAATCCTGGCAGACTTATAGCCAGGGCTCAGGCAGTGGCTTCATTAGAACCATCTCATCTTGAAAGTGCTCTCTGAATGTTGTTTTCTTGTCTCATCCTCTGTTTGTAGCTTAGATTTGACAGAAAATGAAAAAAGGAGTGAAAATGAAGAGAAGATACAACAAGAATAATATTTTCCTCCTCAGAGATTTTGATTAGTGCCTTCTCTGGCAAGCTGACTATGCCATATGAATGAAAATGGCAATGCTGAGGACAGTGACAAGGAAAGGAGGGGACATGCAGAAGTATACAGAAGGAGGAACAACCAACCACTAACTGGGGCAAATGCAGGCACAAGCAGCAGACATCCTGGGGCCGGTGGGTGTCACCTGTGCAGGCTAGCCAGCGACAAGCTTTACATAGAATTACCTACGCCTAGGCTGAGGAACAGAAGTTATTTTCAAACTGTTTGTGTATCGTCAATTACAGAACTGCTATTTATGCAAATGAGGAGCCCTCTCCTGGCAGCTTCCCCCATGTGTGTAAACTCCACGCAGGCTCAAGGTTAACGGAGTCTCACGTTGAGTCTCTGCCAAGTTAAGCATCTAAGTCTAGTTACTAAACACAGAACTGTCACCCAGCAGTGCATCCTCCTCACCTTCACCACTGCTGCTATTTCCTTCCACTGTTCAGGACGAGGGTCCACTCCTGTGGGATTGTGAGCACATGCATGCAGAAGAATAACACTCTGCTCTGGTATTTTCTAAACAGAAAAACAACCAACAGATTGATTAGCAGCTTTAAAAGAGAATGTTTACCTGAAATGCCATAGGGTCTGTCATGGATTGAATTGTGTCCTCCAAAAAGATCTGTCAACTTGGCTAGGTCATGATTCCCAGTATTGTATGATGGTCTACCATTTTACCATCTGATGAGATTTCCCTGTGTGTTGTAAATTCTATTACTATGATAAGATGGATTAGCAGCAGCTATACTGATGAGGTCTACAAGATTAGATGGTGTCTTAAGCCAATCTCTTTTGAGATATAAAATAGAGAAGCAAGCAGAGACACGTGGGGACCTGATACCATCAAGAAAGCAGCGCTGGGAGCAGAGCGCGTCCTTTGGACCTGAGGTTCCTGCGCTGAGATGCTCCCAGAACAAGGGAAGACTGATGACAAAGACCTTCCTCCAGAGCCAACAGAGAAAGCCTTCCCTGGAGCTGATGCCCTGAATCTAGACTTGCAGCCTGTTAAGACTGTGAGAAAATAAATTTCTTTGTAAAAGCCATCCACGTGTGGTATTTCCGTTATAGCAGCACTAGATGACTAAAACAGGGTCACTACCATTTGATAAGATAACCTGGAGTCTAGGAACTAGCTCATCCCCAGTATTTTAAGTCAGATATCGAGAGCCAGCTAGACGACAAAAATCTCCACAAGCAAGTTTATTTCTCGTTCCACCACCATTCCCGCCCAGAAAGCCACACTTACTGAAATGTCTTCTATAGCACCTGTGAAGTCAAAGCCGCAAGTCTTGGGGTCATAGTATCGATAGCCATGTAGCTGCATGCCAGCGTCCCTGAAGATCGGTGTGTGATTTCCCCAGGACGGTTTGGGCAGAAAGACATCTCGGCTAAACTTAAAGAATCTTTGCTAAAAGGTGGGATGAGAAAATGAAGAAAGGAGAGGCAAATAAAAAAGTTGGTATTTTTCACAGAGAGGACATTTTTATCTACTGGAATCCAGCTTCAATCTATGGTTGAGAGACAGTATTGACTCAGGCTGCCTTAGCTGGAATCCAGGCTCTGAAATTATACCGGCTATGTAGCTAAGGACCTCTCTGGGCTTCACTTTCTTCTTCTGTGCCATGGGGATAACTGTACCTCCCTCACAGGATTATGAGAATTAAATGAGTTAAAATACAAAAGCTCCTGGTAACAGTAAGTATTCAGTAAATTATAGGTATTATATCTTCCACGCAATTTCCTTAAAGTACTTTCAATTTTCCTGACTCCACTGATACTAAGAATCTGCCAACTTTGTGGAAAGGGGAAATCTACTTCCTGGGTCAAATTCAAATACACATGCAATAGGAAACCCCATCAACCTCAACTTATAGCTCTTTCCTGAAAGAGATTCCAGACTCACCAGAAAATTGGCTCCAATCCTTAACGCCCCGGTTCCAGAAATAGTCTGCACAGTGACATACTGAAGGAGAAATACCTTCAATCAGTGAGGTGCAACGCTCTATACAACCCTACAACTTATTAACAAAACTGAGGTCAAGTCCACAGAGGGGCACTGCTCTGTGCAGTCAGTACCCTTCATACTTCAGAAGTGGAAAACAACATTCCAAATGAATATCTGGAAACGGAGAGAATAATACTATTGTTGCACTCCCCCACTGGCTAAGAGACAGACTGATTCTCATCTGTTCCCAGAAGAGCTGTCTCTTCATTTTCCAACACCTGTGCTGGTGCAGAAATTAATTTTCTTTTGCCTGTTACTAGCATCACCCCAATGTCATCTGCAGAGAACACAAGAATTCCTTCTCGATATGAAAAAGCAGTGATTTACTCAAAGAAATAAAGACACTAAGAACAGTCATGCATTAAAACATTATTCTAGAATTATACAAAACTGAACACCAAAGTTTCTTGGAAAGCAAGTCTCAACAAGTATATTAGGATATCATTACGACATTTTGAAGGCTGTCCAGGAGATCCTCCTCTGCTAGTTTTCATAATCAGAAAATATTAACCTTTCCGGTAACAGGAAGATGCCTGAGACAAATCTGTTTCTTCGAATTAGTCAACTTTAGGGGATGAGTAAGCAACCACAGTAGGTTTAAAAGTGTTTTTTTTTTTTTTTTTTTTTTTTTTAATGGCACCATAGAAGTAGAAGGCTTTTTATTTTCTACAAAACATAAACATATTTTTTGGATGGAGGTGGCAGTGTAAATGGGTGAAAATCCAACTAAACAAAACCCATACATTTGCCTCTGCAAACGCTGGCATGATGGAAACCAAAACTTAATCCTGCAGACTGTAGATCTGATAATACTACCGATTCACAAAGGCACACCAATTTATGGAGGATAAGCTGATGCTATTTTAGGATAGGCCAGTCTCATCCTCAGGTTACAAGTGGCTAGACTGACAGATTCTGCAAAATCAAAGTCTGAATTAAAAATAGCAAGTCTTCATGAGAGGTTAGTAGATGGCTGATTATATGGAAATCGACCATGCTCTGTCCATGACTTAGGGTAATTACTACATCACCCTGGAGTGGAGTTGTATGCTTTTCTCTGAGTGAACTAACAAGTGGACTTAGACCAGTCTTGTGAATGAGCTGCATTTATTCTTGCAGGGAAGAATGTTGGCTTAGTTTTGCTACCTTTTATGTTTTATTTTTCCAGATTCAGCTAGAAAAATACTTATACGTCCAAATGTATCCATTAAAAAGACACTTTTTTTTCAAAAGAAAGTAAACCACAATGCACATGAGCCCAAATGTCAGCCAGCTTTTTCATGGCCTGCCCATGCCCCGCATCCCACCTATATAATGCTCCTCTTCCACTACAAGTTCTGACAGGAGCAACCAACCTACTCTGTCGGCACATATAGGAATATTTGTAAAAAGCTTAAGTTCAGTGACATTTAGGGCCATCTTTCTCCCACAGTAAGAGGGCGCTTCAAGGAACTGTGAAAAGGAGAAAAACCAGGAGACACTTGTGCTTGCCCTCAGGGCCGCAGTGATGTCTCTGGACCTCTGAAGAGAGCAGGGAGGGAGCGTGGTCTTTTCTCTTTCAATGTCCAAATTCGCTGTGAGGGTAGCAGAGATGTGCCTGACTGGCCCCAGCTCTACCAGTCCACCTGTGGCTGGTTTCCTGCCTACTTCCTCTGTCTATGCTGGAAGCTTAGGACATGAGGGTGGGATGAATACAGGCCTACATTAGGCAACATCAGGCATTTCTAAAGCACATTCCCTGTAAAATGAATATAAGCACACACAGACTAATAGTAAAAGTAGCACCACATATATCTACTAGTCAAATTACTACCACATTTTCAGGATTGCTACTACATTTTTAGAACTTGTGTTATATTACGTCTTTTAATTATTTTCAATTTACTATCTAAAGGAGATATATTAGCAATAGTGTGGTCACCTCCATACAATCATTATACATAAAGTCAGTTATCTTTTCATATTTGGTTAAAGTTGGGGATGTTAAAAACAAGCCCTGTATGACGCCAGAGTCTGTCCAGCTTACCCGGCCACTTTTCAACACTTCGTTATTCTCGCCCAGGGCCAGTTCTGCAGATGCCTTACAAAATTCAGCTAGGCCCCCAATGGGCAGGTATTCCTTGTCCAGATTTTTTGCAGCAATCTGGGCCTCTGCCTAGACAAAAGAAAATGCATCCATTAGTTCCTTCTCCTTACCTGGAATTGCCATGATTAATATCTAATGCTTTATAACTTAAATATCAGAAATAAAATCCCCCCTTTCTTTTCTTCTGCCTGTCTGGAAAGCTGCTCTTTATTATTATTAATTGTTTTATTGTGGCAAAATATATATAGAACAAAAGATCTGCCAATTCAACATTTTTTACATGTACAATTCAGTGACATCAATTACCTTCATCATGCTGTGCAACCATCAACATTACCCATTTTCAAATTATTCTGTCACCATTAACAGAAACTCAATGACCACTAAGCAATGACTCTCCCTTCTCCACTCCCTCCCACCCCTGGTAACCACTAATAAACTTTGGTCTTTATACGTTTGCTTATTCTAGATATTACATATAAGTGGGATCATATGATATTTGTCCTTTTGTGAATGACTTATTTCACTCAGCATAATGTTTTCAAGGTTCATCCACATTAAAGCATTGCTTGTTTTTCATTTGTAGTTAACTGTCCAAGAAAAAGGTAAGTAGAAAATTTGATATTTTATACTGCAGAGCAGAAATACCTTTCATTTTTAATCACATTTTACAGCTAATTTTTATGTGGATGAATATACAGCATCTCTTGGTTACTATTCAACAGAAAATTACATTCTTACCAGGGACAAGAACAATGTTTCAAGAGCAACACTTAAAGTAGATGCAAGATGATAAAACCAAATTAAATCCATAAAAGAGAAGCATTTCAAGGTAGTGGCCAGAACTTCAAAGAGTTAACAGAAACAGCCACATGTCTTTATGCTTTGGAGTCAGAGCCCTAGCTGCCCTTACTAGCTGTGTGACTTTGGGCAAGTTATTTAACCTGAGTCTTAGTTTCCTCAACTGTTACCTGGAAAACTAACTACACCTCATATGGCTGAGAAGAGTTAATTTAACGAAGTAATGTATAAAAGTGCTTGGTGGTGTTTCAGTTTGCAACAATAGCTAACACTAGCTTCCAATAATAGCTAATACTTCTCAGAAATCCCCTCTGTCTGTGGGTCACTCAGCTGATGCTCTAAGACTCCAGTGGCTCATGAGTGCCTGAGCTAGCCTGCTCCGCTGTACACAGCTTGGATTATTACAGTTATTTACTCTTACCCAAAAGTATGCTTCTGTAACTTCCACTCATTGTGTCTAGTTCTGCTGTATGGAGTTAGAATACAACACCACCCCCATTTTTGGAAGTCACAAAGCAGCATATTCATATTTCATCAGAGGAGATGCAGATGCTTCTTAAAAAAATATTATTCTAAGGGGATTAGTTATATTATTTAAAGTTATATGATACTCAGTAGAAAGATTACAAATATAAGAAAAATAAAGAGAAAAAAATTGAAAAAAATTATTATACAAGGTAGAAAGGGTATGAGCATGTTATGTATAAAGACTTTATTAAGGTAATCAAAATATAGGATCACTACAAGTTGGAATCAACTCGATAGCACACAACAACAACAACGATCAAAATGAGAGAAATGGAAAACAGTAACAGTCACCATCCACAAGAGGCCATTCTACCACCAAGAGGCAATGTTTAAAATGTTGGTCCTTTCTGTGCACCTTCAGGATTAAACCTGATACTATGCCTCTTTTTACAGATCATCACAAAACCACAGAAGGGTCAATCTGGGAAAAGACCACATAGTTCTGACCACTCACTTTTACAGCTGAGGAGACTACAGCCCCAGCTCCTGAGTGATTAATGCACTCAGTGCCAGTACTGTTATTAGAACACAGGTCTCCTGACTCTCAGTCAGCACCCTTCCCGCCACTCCTCAACAGCTCCCTTCAGTTTATTCATCCAATTCAGCAGCAAATGGATGGCAAGCTTACCCTCCGGACACTAGGGAGCACATAAGGTTTTCCATTATCATCCCGGTAGGCCCCAACTCCCAGATTCATCTTTTTGCTGTTAGTATCTCTCTTAAAAGCTTCTGTGACTCCCAGGATGGGATCTGGGGGCCCCATCTCCACATGGGCCCACCAGGAGCTGAAATGAGAAATACAAGGCATCAGTCAACTTGGCTAGATCCTTATGGTCAGAGATGTCTCTGATTAGCCAAACATCTATTTCAATAAACGTTCCCATGTTTACTACACATGCATAGTAATAGGCAGCAATACAACAATGCATAAGAATTCAAAGCAGCTTGCAGAAGAGTGCAGAAGACTAATAATTTCAACACAAATGCTATGAGAAGTAGCAAGGTCGGGCAGGATATGTGGGTACGCTTTTAGAACAGTGCAAACCTGACCTGAATTCCCTAGGCACAAAATAAACCAAAAAAACCAAACCCGCTGCCACTGAGTCGATTCCGACTCATAGCAACCCTACAGGACAGAGTAGAACTGCTCCATAGGGTTTCCAAGGAGCGCCTAGTGGATTTGAACTGCCGACCTTTTGGTTAGCAGCCATAGCTCTTAATCACTATGCCACCAGGGTTTCCAGGCACAGAATATTTCAAGTAATTTGGCAGTGAGAAGACGAGAGCAGAGAAGTAAGCAAGGGTCAATGTAACAGCATTATTTGATGCCCCAAGGGACTTGGGATTTATCCTGTCCTCAAACTTGTTAGAGCATCAGTTGGAGTGCTTGTTAAACATACAGGTTCCTCGGCTCTACTCTGCATGTAGTGAAACATGGAGAATCATCAAAGTTTTTTTTTTTTTTTGGTGGGGTCGGGGGAGGTTTTGGTGATCACATGGGGTTGCCACGAGTTGGGATCGACTCAATGGTAACTAAGAACAACAACAACAATGGTGGTGATCGGGTGTGGGGGGTAATATAAACAGACTTGCATTTTTGAGAATCCCGCTGGTGGCTGCGTGGGATACTGAATGCTGAGCGTTAAGGGCAGATGCAGAAAGATCACTGAAGAAGTTGTTTGTTACCCAGAAAGAGAAAGAGATGTGGGCCTGGACCAGGATGGTCACAGAAGAGGTGGAGAGAAGAGACAGAGTTGCTAGGTGTTTAGAAATTAAAAATCAGGATTTTAGGAATTAAGAATCAACTGATTCTAACATCTCGCTGGTTCCTTCATTGAGTAATGAGTTAAAATGCTTGACAATGTTCATTATTTTATATTTGTATGAGTCATAATTTTATTTTAAATAATATCCTTTAACAGTCTTGGAGGACATCCACAGGGGGGAGGGGCACCTGACTGAGCTAGGTGAATTTCATTGCCAGAGAAGTGCATCAGCATACCCTGCCCCCACCCAGTTTTCTCTGTGAAATAGAAGTTACTTTGGTCAAAGGTTGTAATTAATGAGTGGTTGAGACTATAACGGAGCCCTGGTGGTACAGTGGTTAAAGAGCTAGGCTGCTAACCAAAAGGTCAGCAGTTCAAGTCCACCAGCTGCTCCTTGGAAACCTTCTTCTCTGTCCTATAGGGTTGCTATGAATCGGAATTGACTCCATGGCAACGGGCTTCGTTTTTTTTGAAACTATACCAGGGTCAATAATGATAGAGAAATACAACTGTGTATGTGCTTTTGTTTTTCAAGGAAAAAAAAGAGTAGTATTGTCCTAAGGCAGCAGTTCTCAAACTTTTTGGTCCGTGGATCCCTTTGCTGTTGTTACGTCCCATCGAGTCAGTTCAGACTCATAGCAACCCTCTGTATAACAGAATGAAATGTTGCTCCGTCCTGTGCCATCCTCACAACAGTAGCTATGCTTCAGCCCATTGTTGCAGCCACTGCCTCAATTTCGTTGAGGGTCTTCCTCTGTTTTGCTGACCCTCTACTTTACCAAGCATGATGTCCTTCTCCAGGGATTAAAACCAAAAAACCAAACCTCCTGTGGAGTCAATTCCGACTCTTAGGATTGGTCCCTCCTAACAACATGTCCAAAGAAAGTGAGACAAAGTCTTGCCATCCATGCGTCTAAACACTTAAAACTCCTTACTGTGGATCCCGAACAGCTTTTAGTTATGTGG
The DNA here is from genome assembly GCF_000243295.1 of Trichechus manatus latirostris. Taxonomy (NCBI): domain Eukaryota; kingdom Metazoa; phylum Chordata; class Mammalia; order Sirenia; family Trichechidae; genus Trichechus; species Trichechus manatus. The sequence goes on along the minus strand of NW_004443950.1, from coordinate 9,738,274 downwards.
GTTATAACTATCAATATATACTACATTACACACTAAAACTGAGAAATTTGTTATACTTATATATTGATTTATTTAAAAATAGAAATGAAAAAGCATTGCATCTTAATATTTTTCAAGGAACATATGGTCACAAGACTTACAAATAAAACCAGGTCTTTTCTGCTTTGCAATTATTAGTTTTTTCTAAACTCTTGAGACACTGTCACCCTTCTCCCACACGAGCTCTATGTACTGCCAGGACTCAAAATCCCTCCCATTCTTTTTCACTGTTGTAGGCTACTTGGTTGTTCCTAGTATCTAAGCAATAGTAAGAAACACAGGTATCTCAAAGCAACTTCTGAACTGGACCTAATGAAAGCTTTCATTATTTCTTACCCACAATTTAGAAAACAAAGAGCCACCTGCCTGTCTGAATCACTGTCATTAAGTGATGGCTGAGAGGACAACTTTGAATGTCAAGGACATACTGGACTAAAAGAGAAAACTTCTCGTAAGCAATTTTCATTTTTAAAAAGATGGTTCTGTCTTTTAGGCTTTCAATCAATGGTGACAGGGATAAGTGACTTGTTCTGAATACAAAAGCCTACCCTAACCACAAGGTCAGAAGGCAGCATTCTTAAGTTGCATGAAGAGCACTTATTTGTCAAGGCCTTTAAAAAGTTTCTCTAGCATAGAAATTCTCTCAGAAGCCACAGGCCTGAGTGTTCTGGTAGGAATTTGAGGGAAGAGAGAGGTTATCTCTTAAGAATTCTAAAAGTAATTTTAAAAGATTGACTTTTTAAACAATCTAAATATAGGAGTGCTGTTATTAACTGCCGACTCGCAGCGACCTTATGTATAACAGAAGGAAACGTTGCCCAGTACTACATCAAGCAATGTTCTGTTATAACGTTTTCATTGGCTGATTTTTGGAAGTAGATCGACAGTCTGGAAGTTCCACTGAAACCTGTTCACCATGGGTGACCCTGCTGGTATTTGAAATACTGGTGGAATAGCTTCCAGCATCACAGCAACATGCAAGCCAGAGTACGACAAACTGACAGACGGGTGGTGGAAATAATGGAAGTAGGGATACTTAATTTCATCAGTCTTACATTAGTAATCGTGTTCAATGTCCTCTATGCCCTTCATTATTCCATTCCTTAGAAAGGTAAAGAATCTACATATACGTTGTAAGAATTCTGATGTTTTTAAAGAGAGAGTCCTAGTGAAAACAAGAGTGTTTAGGGACAAAATTGATGCTGATAACCTGTGGCTTACAAAGTTATTCCTACCAATGCACTTTGGACATAAGCTCAAAGCCTCAGCCATTGAGCAATATTTGACTAGTTAACCAAAAGCATAAAGGACCCAGATAAGCATTTTTAATTCAAATGTTTTGCAATTTACCTGAAGCTTAAGCCTACCTAGTGCTTTGCTGTTGTTGTTAGGTGTCCTTGAGTCGGTTCTGACTCACAAGAACCCATTGTACAACAGAACAAAACACTGCCCAGTCCTGCGCCACCCACACAACCGTTGCTATGTTTGAGCCCATGGCTGCAGTCACTGTGTCAATCCATCTCACTGAGGGTCTTCCTCTTTTTTGCTGACCCTCTTCTTTACCAAGCAGGATGTCCTTGTCCAGGGACTGGTCCCTCCTGATAACATGTCCAAAGTACATGAGATGAAGTCTTGTCAACCTCACTTCTAAGGAGCATTCTGGCTGCACTTCTTCCCAGACAAATTTGTTTGTTCTTCTGGCAGTCCATGGTACATTCAATATTCTTCGCCAACACCATAATTCAAAGGCATCAATTTTTCCGTCTTCCTTATCACAGCCCAGCTTTCGCATGCAAACGAAGAGACTGAAAATATCATGGCTTGGGTAAGGGGCACCTTAGTCCTCAAAGTGACATCTTTGCTTTTTAACACTTTAAAGAGGTCTTTTGCAGCAGACTGGCCCAATGTAATCTGCTGTCTGATTTCGTGACTGTTGCTTCCAAGGGCGCTGATTGTGGATCCAAGTAAAACGAAATCCTTGACAACTTCAATCTTTTGTCTGTTTATCATAATGTTGCTTACTGGTCCAGTTGTATTTTTGCTTTCTTTATGTTGAGGTGTAATCCATACTGAAGGCTGTAGTCTTTGATCTTCATCAGCAAGTACTTCAAGTCCTTTCAGTAAGCAAGGTTGTATCACCTGCATATCACAGGTTGTTAATCAGTTTTCCTCCAATCCTGATACCATGTTGTTCTTCATATAGTCCAGTTTCTTGGATTATTTGCTCAGCATACAGATTGAATAAGTATGGTGAAAGGATACAATTCTGATGCACATCTTTCCTGATTTTAACTATGCAGTATTTCCTTATTCTGTTTGAACAACCATCTCCTGGTCTATGTACAGGTTTCGCATGAGTGCAATGAAGTGTTCCGGAATTCCCACTCTTTGCAATGTTATCCATAATTTGTTATGATTCCACATAGTTGAATGCCTTTGTATAGTCAATAAAACACAGGTAAACATCCTTCTGGTATTCTCTGCTTTCAGCCAAGATCCATTTGACATTAGCAATGATATCCCTTGTTCATTGGCAAATTTTTTTTAGAAGTAGATCACCAAGTCCTTCTTAGTCTGTCTTAGACTGGAAGTTCCACTGAAACCTGTCCACCATGGGTGACCCTGCTGATATTTGAAATACTGTTGGCATAGCTTCCAGCATCACAGCAACACACCAAGTCACTACAGTAGGACAAACTGACAAACGAGTGGTGGACTTAGTGCATTACAGTTTCTATAACGCTTTCCCCCTCACATTCTTATTTTACAATGAGGAGAGGTTGATTAACTTGTCCAAGGTCACAGAGCTAAACACAGCAGAGACAATACTACAGTTTTGACTATCTAACTACTATTATTGTACCACCACTGCACATTGTATGAAGCCTTGGTGGTGCAGTGGTTAAAGTGCTCGGCTGCAAACTGAAAGGTCAGTGGTTCGAACCCACCAGCTGCTCCGTGGAAGAAAGATGTGGCAGTCTGCTTCCGTAAAGATTTACAGCCTTGGAAACCCTATGGGGCATTTCTACCCTCTCCTATAGGGTTGCTATGAGTTGGAATTGATGGCAGTGGGTTTGGTTTGGGTTTTGGTATTGCACACTGTCTTTTCAAACGGTTTCATGGTATTTCCTCACTTACTTCACTACAAATTAAATCAGAACAAAATAATTAAAAACAGGTAATTATAAATCAAAATACATTAGCATAGATATTTTCCTTTCCTCATTGACCTGTGATTAGGTCTGGTCACATGTGACTATGCTTTTATAGCACAGGTCAACAAAAAAAAAGAAAATCTCCCATGTTCAGCACTTTGTTTAAAAATGCACCTGAATTTAGAAAGAGTTCCATTTAAATGACCCACATGTGAAAATTAAATATTTCATAGGATAAATCCTCAGTTTCAGATTACCAATTACCAAGGTTTTATTGTATTAGAAAGAGCTGTTTTTAAAAGAGAAACTTCAAAGGCTTGAGTTTATTTTAAATGTTTTCCATTTTTACCATTTGGCTCTCGCAAAGATCACTTCCCCAGTGGCTGGAGTATAGGTCCTCACCTCACTGTCATCTGAACTGTTCACACTCCTGACCAGATACGGCATCTGTTCTATCAGCCAATCACACATCATTGCTTAAACCTGAGTAGCACGATTGTGAGGATGGCACAGGACCGGGCAGTGTTTCGTTCTGTTGTACACAAGGTTGCTATGAGTTGGAACTGACTCGATAGCACTTAACAACAGCAACAACAGCACTTCTACAGCAGATGCTTAAATATTTTAAGATTTTATTTTTCCTACACATTTAGCACCACTGGGATTCTGCTATTTGTCTAGGATTTGATTTAAGATCCAATATCAAAGTGACATATTTGCTTCTGTAGCATTAATTTAAAAAGTCAGGGTTTAAAATACAAATATTCATGTTGGAAGATATGCCAGGCACTGTTGTAAGAGAAACATAACAATGAACAAAGTGGGTAAGTTCTCTGCATGGAGCTTACATTCTAATGAGGAAGACAGAAAAATGGAGTCAGGCTCTCAAACTGAAAGAATGACTAAAAGGTCACATCCACAGGGATTTTCACCAAGCACTTTAAAATCAAGCTTCAGGCCACCTAGCCAAATCCATAAAGAAAGGGATTATTTTAAGATTATTACAATGGTGAAACAACACTTTCTCTTGCCCACAAATTTTATAGACAACCCTGTCTTTTCTCCAAATTTGTTTTACACATGGTAAAAAAAAAAAACCCATTGCCGTCGAGTTGATTCCCACTCATAGCGACCCGGTAGGACAGAGTGGAACTATCCCACAGGGTTTCCAAGGAGCAGCTGGTGGATTCAAACTGCTGATTTTTTGGTTAGCAGTCAAACATTTAACCACTGCACCACCAGGGCCCTCCCTAATTCTGGTCCACTAAGCAGGCAGGCTTAAAGAGCACACCTTGACAGTAGGCCAAGAAAGGACCAAATCAGACAGAGAAGGAAGTGTAAAGGCCTGGGCAAGACAGCACTGCCAAGAGTGAGGCATTCTGGAAAGGACAGATTGTTCTGCTGTATCATGCGTACATTCAAATTTGAGGCCAAGGCAGGTATAAGAAGCCAAGGCTTTGCTCCTTGTAGTTAATATCTGGTTGGCGTGGTTTGAAGACTCATTGTTACTGCCCACAAGTCAATTCCCACTCATGGAAATCCCAACGTGTGCAGAGTAGAACTGCTCCAAAGGGTTTTCAAGGCTGTGACCTTTCAGATGCAGACTGCCAGGCCTGACATATGAGGTACCTCTGGGTGGGTTTGAACCACCATGCTCTGGGTTACCGCTCAACCGTTAGCACCACCCAGGGGCTCTTTGGTCCCTCATTAGATACTACTTAAGGACACTGCCCTAAATTGGCTTATTAACATCATCAGTTAATTTCCTGGCTCAGGTCTCTACTAAACCAAAATCAAATTAAACCCGTGGCTAAGTCCATTCCAACTCACAGGGACCCTGTAGGACAGAGTAGAATTGACCCACAGGGTTTCCAAGGCTGTAATCTTTACTTAAGCAGACTGCCACATCTTTCTTCTGCGGAGCGGCTGGTGGGCAGTTCAAACCGCTGACCTTTCGGTTAGCAGCCTAACCGACCGCTTTAACCACTAAACAATAGGTCTCCCCTAAACCTGTTGTCCAGTCGATTTTGACTCGTAGCGACCCTACAGAACAGAGCAGAACTGCCCCACAGGGTTTCCAAGGAGCGGCTGGTGGATTCAAACTGCCAACCTTTAGCTAGCAGCCAAGTTCTTGACTACCAGGAGGAGGAAATTACCAGCTAATTTTATGTTCCGTACTTTTCCTCTACAACACTTATCACAGTCTGAAATTACACATTTGTAATTTTCTTGAGTGAACCTGTCCCTCTCTCAGTCTTGTTTACCACTGTATCATCAGTATCTGCTCCCAGTGCCTGGCTCTGAGATACTGGGATTACGAAATATTTACTGAATGAAAGAGCAGAGTGAATTTCGGAATAGGGAGGAAAAATGCGACTTTCCTACAAGACCTCCTAAGAGCTTAAAACCCTTTCCACCAAAGGCCAAACGGCCTGGGGGCCACCGGAGACTTAGGTGACAACACAGACAGGAGGATGCCGCGCGCCAAGGTCACAGGATGCAGAGAGAAAAGCGAGGCCTGGACGCCGGCGCCCGGGTAGCCTTCCTCTTGCGCGCTCCCCTCCCCAGCGCTCATTCGCGGTAGTGGGTTGCCGTCCCGCCGCTCCTCTCGGGCCCTAGAGAGGCCGCGGCGCCCCGCCGCCCCCTAGGGCGCCGGTCAAGGGCAAGCGAGCCCCCGGCGCCGCAACCAACGGGAACGAGGCAGACCCGGCTCCTCAGCCCGCGTGCTCTGCCCTCGCGTTGCCTCATCGCGCGAACTCGGCTGCCCGAGTCCGAATCTCGCGCTGCCGCGTCCCCCCCCCCCCCAGGAGTCCGGGTGCCGCAGAAGGCCATACTCCTTCCCCAGGGGCATGCCTTGGCACACGCTCGCCTGCGGTCCCGGGGGAGGGGAGGGGAGGGTTGTGGGACCTGGGGGTCACTGCGAGGCCCGGATGCTCAATCCTGAGACCCAAGTGCAGGAAAGCGGAGGGAGTGCCAGAGAAGTTGTGTGTGCGTGTGTGCACGCGCGCGTGTGGAGAGGAATGCCGTGGGTCGCCCGCAGCTCGGCGGGGCGGGCCCGTCGAGCTGGCTCAGTCTCCGCATCCTTCCCCGCTTACCTGGCTCTTGAAGAAGCCGCGGCGGCGAGGCCTGGGTGGAAGGCGGCGGCGACCCCGGAGAGGATGCGACTGGAGTGCAGCAGGGCCATGGTGGGCGGCAAGAGGTCAGTGGCTAGCGAAAGGCCGCAGCGAAGGGCAAGCAAGCGGGAGCTAATGCCGCGGCGCGGACTTCTGTTGTAGGTAAGGGCAGCGACTTCGCCGGACGAGGCTAGAGCGGCCGCTCGCCAGGCCCGAGCCACGTCACAGCGGCCCCTGGCGGCCGGACAAGGCCTCGGCTGAGCCACTGCTTCGCCCTCGTTTTCCTTAGTAGGGCCCGGACCACGTAGGCAAACGATGAGAACGCTGTTTATCGTCGCCTGCAGAGTCCCGGATGTTGCTGCGCTGGGTCCTTTACCCATTTCATTCATTTAATCACGACAGATTAAGAAGTAGCTGCTATAATGCCAGTGTGAAAGATAAGAAGACTGACATAGGTGAAGTAATTCGTTCAGCGCCATACAGCCAATAAGGCCCTACATGGCCCACCCTAAACCTTCAGCTTTACTGTTTCCTTAAATGCCAAGTCACCTCACCATCTTCCTAAATGTTCCCTTATCCCTATTATGGAGAAGGGAGTCCTGGTGGAGCAATGGTTAAGCTCTGGGCTGCTAACCGAAAGGCCGGCAGTTTCTGTGGGAGAGAAGACCTGGTGATCTGCTACAGTAAAGATTACAGCCTGGAAAACCCTATGGGGCAGTACTACTCTGTCCTATAGGGTAGCTATGAATCAGAATGACTCCATGGTACACAATAACACTGGAAAAGATAACAGTGCTTACCTCTTGGGGCTGTTGTGAGGATTAAGTGAGATTAGCAGATTATGTCTAAAAATGGCCTGATTTAGTAAACACAAAATAACCATGGTACTTAATGACAAACTCATTTGCCAAATTCTTACAATTGTGTGTAGAGGGAATTAATAAAACTTGAAGGAAAAAGCAGATGAACTTGAGACCACAGAAGCTGAGTGATTCAAACGAGTCCATCTAAATGAAGACTATCTCTCAGATACTCTTCTTTAAAAGGAGCCCTGGTGCTGCAGTAGTTAAAAGCTCAGGCTGTTAACCAAAATGTCTGCGGCTGGAATCCACCAGCCACTCCTTGGAAGCCCTATGAGGCAGTTCTACTCTGCCATTGCGATGAGTCAGAATCCACTGGATGGCAATGGGTTTGGTTTTTGGTTCCTCTCTAAAACCCAGATAGAACGGTGTCCCTTGGTGATTTAATTTATCGTCAGTGGCTCCACACTGCCTGAATGATGAAGTCCAGGCCCCTACCTAGGGTGACATCCTAGGCCCCTCCCAATTTACTGTTTCAGACTTATCTCCTACTTTCTCTCTGACCAGGACCTCTGCCCCAGCCACAAGCCATGATTTGGGATTCCATCACTATCCCCAAGGCCCAGCAATTCACTTCCAGGTGTAGACCCTAGAGACCCTCTCACACTTGTATAAGGATGCCAGTGAATCATTGTTTATAGAAGCAAAACAGGGAAAAACATAGCTGCCCATCAATAGAGAATAGATGACATGTGCTGTTAGAGTCACATGATGGAGCACATTCAGTGGGGAGTTGGGGGAGTGGGCTGCTGCACAGAGGAGCTGGGTCATAGAAAGTTGCCTCTGGGGCTGGGTTTTTCTGCACAGTGGATTACAGTCTCAGGTTTGGAGGAAGGGCTGCAGGAATCTCCTTCCCCATCAGGAAACTTCTTAAAGACAAGATCTAAGATTCTGGTTCCAGAATTGCCAGACCTCTAGGGGTGGGAACATGCCTTGAAAATGTTTGCTGAATTGAAATGAACTGAATTGAATGTCCAAGGAGGATATTGGATATTGGAAGGTGGGGGCAGGCAGTCATGGAGGGTGGGTCAGTGTCCATCAGCAGGTATTTGTCTTCTGTTGTGGGCCCCCAGCTGGCCTGCTTTTTCACAGCCTCCACCACTGCCCCTTGCCATTGGGTGTGGCCGTGTGCTTAAGTGAAGACAGTGGGATGTGAGAGAAAGGATGTATTCCCTTCCAGGCCTGTTATGGTAACCACACACATGTGGTCCTTCATGCCCTTTCTCCTTCCTCGGGCTGGATGCACAGGTTGATGATGAGGCTCTAGGGGCTGGTAGAGCCACAAGATGGAAGGAGCCTGGGTCCCCAAATGACTGCAAGAATGACGGCTGCCCTCCTGACCTGGACACTCAGGACACTTACGTGAGCAAGAAATAAACCTCTGCCATGCTGAGTCATTAAATGTTTGGGTCTATTTCTTGCAGCAGTTTAGACCACCTGAATTAAAACAGGTGTTTCACATGTGTACTTGATGTTGATAGCTAGACATTCTTGATGGAGCCTCCTGTTGGACCTCCTATAGCTGGAGGGACACAACCCCAAGGGAGAAAATGGTCAGAGAAGAGTAGGAAGTGCCTTACAGACTGTGGTAGGCAGAATAATGCTCCCCCCAACCCCCACCAAGATCTCCACAGCCTCATCACTGGAGCCTGTGAATATATTACCTTTTGTGGCAAAAGGGACTTTACAGGTGTGATTAAATTAAGGGGTCTGAGAAGAGGAGATTATCCTGGATTATCTGGGTGGGCCCAATGTAATCTCAAGGATCCTTTAAAAGGGAGGCAGGAGGATCAGAGTCAGAAAAGGAGACGTGATAATGAAAGCAGAGGGAGAGATTGGGAGATGCTAAACTGCAGGCTTTGAAGATAAAGGATGGGACCATGAGCCAAGGAGTGTGGGAAGCCTCGAGAAGCTAGAAAAGGTGAGGAAAGAGATTCTCTCCTAGAGCCTCCAGAAGGAGTGCAGCTCTGCCAGCCCATTTTGGACTTATGACTTTGTTATGGGTTGAATTGAGTCCCTCCAAAATGTGTGTTATAAATCCTGACCCCTTATACTTGTGGATGTAATCCTATTTGGAAATAGAGTTTTCTTTATTTTGTTAATGAGGCCATATCAGTGTACGGTTTTTTTTTAAGCCAATCACTTTTGAGATGCAAAAAAAGCAGATTGGGCACAGAAGCAAGGAAGCATAGATGAAGAAAGATTGGTATCATGGGGAGATCACCAAGGAACTGAGGCAGAGAAACTGAAAGAGACAAAGAGAGCCTTCACCTAGAGCCAGCGCCTGGAATTTGTACTTCTAGCCTCCTAAACTGTGAGAAAATTAATTTCCACTTGTTAAAGCCACCCACTTGTGTATTTTTGTTATAGCAGCACCAAAAAACTAAGATAGACCTTTAGAACAGTAAGCAAATAAATTTGTGTTGTTTTAAGCCACTAAATCTGCAATTTGTTACAGCAGCAAGAGGAAACTAATTCACACACACTTTGTGACAGCTCAATGCAGGATTCTGCACGCTCCTTCCCGCCCCAGGCTCTGGAGCCATGAGGACTGTGGAAGCCTGGGTGGGGGCAGACTTACACGATGGCATCCCTGGGATACCAGCTTTCGACAGGAATGAGTCCTTTGAAGTACTCGATGTAGCACCCCTGCCTGATACTGGTTATTCCAGGAGCAAAGAAAGAGAGTAGGATTGGGTTATGAGTATGTGTGTGTTTGGTACTTCTATTCAGCTGATAGTTCTCATTTACTTTGTGCAGGACTCTGTGCTCAGTACTTAACATGCAGCATGTCGAGGGGTTGCTGCACCTCCTGTCCCTCTATAGATGAGAAAATGGAAGATCACAGATATGAAGTCATTTAGGCATCATCTTCCACATCTGTAAAATGGGTGTGTCTTGATTCCCTTCTGTTCTGCCTCACACTCAGGCTTTTCACCATTCCCATTGCCGTGGAGTCTACTCCAAGTCATAGTGACCCTGTAGGACAGAGTGGAACCACCCCGTAGGATTTCCAAGGCTGTAAATCTTTACGGAAGCAACGGGCATATTAGCCAATAGGCAAGGTAAGCGTGGTGTTTACCTTGCTTACCAGATCATCTATAATGAACAATTTCACATTTTTCTCACCACATCAAATATTCTGCTTCTAGGTATGCCTGGCATCTGTCTCTCTCCCAACCCCACGGCACCTTTGTATAGAATCAAAGATTCTTTTCAAATTTATAATCCTTGACAGGGATGGATGACCCTGTAAGCAAGGTAAGCATGGGCTTACTTGTGCTTATTTACTGATCTGTAGTGTAATTGTACGCTACAAAAAGATGTGGTGAAACCCATGTGAAATTGTTCACTACAGATTAGCAATAAAGCACAGGTAGTAAGCTTGTGCTTACCTTGCTTACGGGATAATCCACCCCTGGGAAGCAGACTGCCACATCGTTCTCCTGCAGAGTGGCTGGTGTGTTCCAACCGCTGACCTTTCAGTTCGCAGCCGAGCGCTTAACTGCTGCACCACCAGGGCTCCTTAGGCTTTTCACCAGAAGAGCCCACATTCCCCTGTCTGTTGGAAATGGGTCATAACAGAAGGAGTGGAAGGTTCTGGACTAGCCCTGGGCTGGTGCTGGCTGTCTGGCAGGAGAGGGGAGCAGAGCAGTGAGCGCCGGTGTGTGCCCAGTGCTGTGCTGGGGGCCTGGGTTGGGCAGACCAGACACAACCTTGCATGTGCTCATATGTGTCAGTTCTAGGAGTCCAGGGTGGAGAGAGGCTGCCTCTGGCTGGGAAACCAGGAGAGGTTGTGTTGAGGCAGCAGCACGAGAGGGGGCCTGGAAGAAAAGGAGGTATTTCAATACCATGATCTACTTCACAGCTCTCAGTGTTGTCCCCCCCACTGACGTGTGTGGGCTTGGGCTCTGGACTATGCAGTCACTTGCCTGGGGCCACACAGGCACCTCTCTTAGAGCCTAGCCTTTCTGATCGTTGGCCTATTGTTTTTTCCATTCAGTTCCACCCCTGCTGGCTGCCAATGCAGGATCTGCCCCGCCCTGCCCTGCGCATGGGGGTGCGAACCAGGGCCCAGAGCCAGCCAGGGATGAGATGTGAGGGCCCGAACATATTCTACACACATACCCAAAATACGTCCTCCTTCCACCTCACCCAAGACCCAACATGCTCATTGCTGAGTCATTCTGACCCATCTACTGATTTCCTTACACCAGAAATCCAAGAGTCATCCTTGATCCGCTTCTCCCTCACCTCCCATGTGGACCTCCTGAACACATCTGGAATAATAATATCAACAATAGACAGCACTTATAATGCCTCTGTAACATGCTAGGCCCTTTTTGAAGCCCTTCACTTTTATTCATTCATCATTCCTTACAGTGCTGCTGTGAAGTTGGTGCCTAAGGTCCACAACCAGGAAGGGCCAGAGCCATGAGTCAGCCCCAGCCGTCTGGCCGCAGACTCCCAGTTCCTAACCATGGGAAGTGGAAGCCACCTGCCTCTTTCCATGCACATGGCCACCACCATTAGTGCTCTCTTGGACCACACCAAAAGCCCCTCACTGAATTCTGACTCCCATCTTGCCCCTGCAGTCCATTCCCCGCATAATAGCCAGCGGGATCCTTCATTTTTTTTTTTTTTATTGTTGTAAAAATAGTGTTGCTATGAGTCAGAACTGACTCGACAGCAATGGGGTTTTTTGGGTTGTAAAATATATATATAACAACATTTGCCAGTTCAACATTTTTCAGGTGTACAATTTAGTAATATCAATTACATTAATCATGTGCAACCGCCACCCATATTAGTTGCTAAATTTCTCATCACCATAATTTGGCTGATACCTTTTTTTTTTTTTTAAATTCTGTTTATTTTGTTGTTGTTGAGAATATACACAGCAAAACATACACCAATTCGATAGTTTCTACATGTAAAATTTAGTGACGCTGATTACATTCTTTAAGTTGTGCAATCATTCTCACCCTCCTTTTCTGAGTTGTTCCTTTTCCATTAACATAAACTCACTGCCAGCAGGATCTTTCTAAAGCATACAAACAGTGATGACTCTCCCTTGCTGAAAAGCCTGCATAAGCCAATGTAACTGTCATGGATTGAGTTGTGTCCCCCAAAAATGTGTGTATCAATTTGGCTGCCCCATGATTTCCGGTATTGTGTGATTGTCCACCATTTTGTCATCTGATGTGATTTTCCTGTGTGTTGTAAATTGTGCCTCTATGATGTTAATAAGAGAGGATGGGCAGCAGTTGTGTTGATGAGGCAGGACTCAATCTACAGGATTGGATTTTGTCTTGAGCCGGTTTCTTTTGGGACATAAAAGAGAGAAGCGAGCAGAGAGACAGGGGGACATCATACCACCAAGAAGGCAGTGCCGGGAGCAGAGCACGTCTTTGGACCCTGGATTCCTGCGCAGAGAAGCTCCTAGTCCAGGGGAAGATTGATGAGAAGGACCTTCCTCTAGAGCTGACAGAGAAAGCCTGGAGCTGATGCCCCGAATTTGGACTTCTAGCCTACTTTACTGTGAGGAGATAAATTTTGCTTTGTGAAAGACACCTACTTGTGGTATTTCTGTTATAGCAGCACTAGATAACAAAGACAGTAACCTTGCTTAAAAACCGAAGGATAAAGTCCAATCTCCTCCACATGGCCCCTGAGGAGGCCTTGCAGGATCTGCCTATCCTCAGAGAGAGGCAGGTGCTGGCCTACCCCCATGGAGTAGGCTATGCCAGTGTTCCACCCACATTGCTGGTCCTTCTACCACCTCAGTGCCCACTGCTACCTCGTACTTTCACTCTTGGTCAACCATTATGTGCCTAGAGTAGTGTTGTTGTTAGGTGCCATTGAGTCAGTTCTGACTCATAGTGACCCTATATACAACAGAATTAAACCCTGCCTGGTCCTGCACCATCCTCAAGATTGTTGTTATGCTTGAGCTCATTGTTGCAGCCACTGTGTCAGTCCATCTTGTTGAGGGCCTTCCTCTTTTTTGCTAAACCTCCACTTTACAAAGCATGATGTCCTTCTCCAGGGACTGGTCCCCCCCGATAACATGTCCAAAGTACGTGCAACGAAGTCTCATCATCCTCCTTTCTAAGGAGCATTCTGGCTGTACTTCCTCCAAGACAGACTTGTTTGTTCTTCTGATAGTCCATGGTACATTCAATATTCTTCCCCAATACTTAATTCAAAGGCATCAATACTCCTTCGGTCTTCCTTATTCATTGCAGCTTTCACATGCATATGAGGTGATTGAATATATCATGGCTTGTGTCAGGCACACCTTAGTCCTTTTTTTTTTTTTTTTTT
>NW_004443950.1:9616944-9722567 GCF_000243295.1 Trichechus manatus latirostris | reverse complement strand
TCTATATATGTCTATGAGGTCCAGTTGGCTGATTGTGCCCTTTAGGTCTTCTGTATCTTTGCTGAGTTTCTTCTTAGTTGTTCTGTCCTTTACTGAGAGTCACACCTTAGTCCTTATGTTGCCGAGTAGAAACCCCAGGTTCTGCTCAGCATGACTTGTATTGGCCAATAAACAAGAGAGTAAGGTGGGAGAGCAGAAAGATACCTTTATTTTGCTGCGCAACGAAATGTGTCTGTTGGAGCTGCTGCTGCCACAACTGCTATGTGAGGGCGAGGGGAAAGGTTATTTTTAAGGGGTTTACAAGTAGGGGGTTCATACAAGTTATGTGAGCAACATTCTTAATCATACTACACGGGAACAATGGGGTTTACATATAACTGCATGCATTGCCAGGATTTTTATGGGGCCAAGCAAAGGAAATAGGATTCTAATACAAAGTTACGGGGCAGGCTGAGCAAGCTGCTCGAGGTAGTGGAATTTTCCACAGCCTGGGGACCTCTGCCTTATTCCCTCATTTTCTTTTTTTGAACATTGGTCATTCAGGACCAGTGTCCATTTTGAATTATAGCCTGGCTGGAATTGTTTGGCCTGTTCTTGGGGGGAGGGGAAATATTGGAGATAGGCTTGAACAGCTGGCCTTTCATTGCAGCCACTAATCTACTGTTTTTGTTTTTATTTATTAATTGCCTATGCAGTATGGTTTACAACTATTCACTAAATGTTAAAAGAAAAAGATAAGAGTGACTTTTATGCTCTGTTTATGTGAATGTTTCCTTGAAAGATGTTTTTTCAAGGTTGTTCTAGCTATTGTCTTTATACTTCAGGGCCTAGTTGATGTGTCTTGGTGAGTCCTTGTGAGTCCAGCTCCAGCTGGGTCACATTCTTTATGCTCAAGGACAGGGGATAATGGCTCCAGTTTTATCTCCTAAATCATTCTTTTATTTTGATCGGCGATTGGAGATAACACATTGATGATTAATACTTGGACTTAGTTGAGCTCCTAGATGGTGGCTATGGCAGGCTTTTTAAACTCATGGTGCTGGTTTTCCAGCGGATACCATCTGTTCTTCACCAGGATCTTAAGTAAGAGTGATACTCCTATCAATCACATGGCCAAAGTGAGCAGACTCAGTGTAATCAACATTTTAACCCATGGCCTTTTTAAGCATGTAAGACAATAGAAGATAAGTTTTATTATGCTTAACCCTATCAGGATGCAGACTAAGAATATTACTATTTCTTGCAATAGTGATTTAGCTCATGTATTTATTCTTAATGGTAACTAATGAAAGAAATCTGGTGTTTGTAAGGGTGTTACAGTGTGTAACCAAGTAGCTTGCTGTCTAATTCTATGAATATCCTGTTGTACTTCTCCTGTGTTATTTATCTGAATACAACAAGAGGTATTTGCTACAGTATAGGTTACACTTTCTTGGGCTAATAAAAAATCTAAGGCTATTTTGTTATCTCATGTCACCTTGGCTAATGAGGTGAGAGATCACTGTTGTGTTTCTCTCCCATTTGCAACTTCATCTTTTATTTGTCCAATAGTGATTGACAAATTTCTTAAAGATTTCTTCAATTCAGCTATACCATAAGTAAGAGTCAAAGCTACCAACCATACTGAGTGTTGGATCAATGGGTTTTCTTCTGACTCTCATTTTACAATGTAGAACAATTTAACATTACCTTTCTAATATTTACTAACATCATTACTATGAATATCTAAAGATAATCCTAAAATTCCCAAAGTGTACTGCCCACACATTTACTAGGAATCTAAACAAGAGATTGCCCACATAAATTCACTGTCAGTTGGAAAGGGATCATCTAAACTAGTATAGTTGGGTCTATTACACAAAAACATATATTCATAAGTAGCACAGTGTTTCTCTAGAGGAAACAGAAGGTGTAGTAAAATTTGCATGTGACAATGAAGATTCCATTAGAGAATACATGGTTAGCAAGATAATATAGGATGGACCTCTCCTGTTGGATGTCTTCAGTTAATCTCTTTAAAACATAAATATAATGCTATTCTATTTTGTAAAATCATAGCTCAAACTCCAGACATTTCTCTGGTTATGATATTTATAACTTTGCTAAATTTACCAACAGGAACTTTTAATTCGAGAGTTACAATATCTAAACCCATTAGTTAGATGATTTAGGAGAAAAGAGGAAAATGTTTTCTTATATCCAGAAAGTAGGACCTTAAAACATCAGCAATATTCCCACCTAAAA
This sequence comes from Trichechus manatus latirostris, assembly GCF_000243295.1. Taxonomy (NCBI): domain Eukaryota; kingdom Metazoa; phylum Chordata; class Mammalia; order Sirenia; family Trichechidae; genus Trichechus; species Trichechus manatus. The sequence goes on along the minus strand of NW_004443950.1, from coordinate 9,720,323 downwards.
CCCATAGTGATCCTTTTGTTTACTCAGTCTTACATAGTTAATTTCTATTCCATGTGGTTCTGGATCAGCCGCAGTCTGTGAACCTGTCAGCTTCTACATGTGAGTTCTGGAAGTCTTGATTCAGTATAGTCACAGTCCTTTTCATAAATATAATACAGTACATCTTTTTGTTGAGATATACTGGTTAAACGTTTTCAGCAAAGTAGAAACTTATCTGCAGATGACAAAACTCAATATGGCCATGATTAATTTATAAAAATAATACTCTTAAAAGTGAAAGACCCGATATAAGTTAATTACAAAAATAATGAAAAGCCAAAAGGTCAGCTTAAAAAAACTTTAGATAAAAATATTTCTTAGTATAATGATTAACCTTATTTTCAAAGAACTTCAGATATAATACATAATAATCTTGAGACATAATGCCATATAGTCAAGATAAACCAAGCATATACTAAGATTATCAAGTCTTTATCTGAATACTAATTTAAAAAAAAATTCATAGGTAAATATTGTTACTTGCCCAATCAAACCATTGGCTTCAATGAAGCTAGATTCAAAAAAATAAAGTTGCGACCAAGTTAGCAATAAAGAAGTAATAATTAAATTATAACATAACCCAAAGAGAATCAGGTGTTTCTTTTTTTTTTTAATTTTCTGTGGTTATAATTTTGTTTTTTAAAAATTTTTTATTGTACTTTAGATGATGGTTTACAGAACAAACTAGCTTCTAATTAAACAATTAATACACATATTGTTTTGTGACATTGGTTGCCAACCACACGACATGTCAACACTCTCCCCTTCTCAACCTTAGGCTCCCCATTACCAACTTTTCTGTCCCCTCCTGCCTTCTTGTCTTTGCCCCCAGACTGGTGTGTCCATTTAGTCTCATTTTGTTTTATGGGCCTGTCTAATCTTTGGCTGAAGGGTTAACCTCAGGAATGACTTCATTACTGAGCTAAAAGGGTATCCGGGGACCATACTCTCGGGGTTTCTCTAGTCTCTGTCTGACCAGTAAGTCTGACCTTTTTTTTTTTTGTGAGTTAGAATTTTGTTCTGTATTTTTTCTTCAGCCCTGTCCGGGACCCTCTATTGTGATTCCTGTCCGAGCAGTCAGTGATGGTAGCTGGGCACCATCTAGTTGTGCTGGACTCAGTCTGGTGGAGGCTGTGGTTCTAGTGGTCCATTAGTCCTTTGGACTAATCTTTCCCTTGTATCTTTGGCTTTCTTCATTCTCACTTGCTCCAGATGGGGTGAGACCAGTGGAGTATCTTAGATGGCCACTCACAAGCTTTTAAAACCCCAGATGCTACTCACCAAAGTAGAATGTAGAACATTTTCTTTATAAACCATGTTATGTCAGGCATTTCTCTTGATTTTGACAACATGTTCCGTGTAATTTATAATATACTAAATAAATCTTTTAAGCACTTTTACTCTATAAATTTCTTTTTTGTGGCTTTCCATGAAGTTTCAAGGTTGTCAGAAGTTTATTATAGGTCACCGAGAAACAACACTTAAATTATTTAAAGATCTTAAAGGTAAAAACCTTAGCTTTTTTTTTTTTTTAAGCTGTGTGGCTTGGGTTTTGACTCGAGAATCTTATTCTAATGAGAGACTGAACCTTTGTCTTTGAGGCAAATTTCACAAAGAATAAATTAACTCTTCAACTCAGTAATCAAAGAAAATTTTGTTATTTTAACAGCAAAAAGCCCAATTCTTTTTATATGCTATTTAACATTAAAGCTTCTAAAAATCTCATAAATCAAACCATTAAACTTCAGTCAGACAGATAAAACTTTTGACCATATCAAATGAATTTCTTTTTAATAAACTTCTTAAATATTATCTTTGTTGTATCTCTTATAATGCATTCCTTTATATATATCTGTATATATTTACATCTTGTATATATATATATATATATATATATATATATATATATGTATATATCCTTTCTCTTGTGGCATAAAAGGCAGAAGTATATAAAGCTAAATTGTGATGAGTATCTATTAACTCAATTTAATATCAGTAAGTGTCTTATTCATCTACTGCTGCTATAACAGAAATACCACAAGTGGGTGGCTTTAACAAAGAGAAGATTATTTCCTCACAGTAAAGTAGGCTAAAAGTCCAAATTCAGGGCAACAGCTCCAGAGGAAGGCTTTCTCTCACCGGCAACCTTCTCATCAATATTCCCCTGGACTAGGAGCTTCTCTGCACAGGGACCCCGGGTCCAAAGGATGCGCTCTGCTCCTGGTGTGCTTTCTTGGTGGTATGAGGTCCCCCAGTTCCCTGCTTGCTTCCCTTTCCTTTTATCTCTTGTAAGATACAAGGTGGTGCAGCCCAAGTTTGAGAAGGGAGAGTGTTGACATGTTGTGGGGTTGTTAACCAATGTCATAAAACAATATGTGTACTAACTGTTTAATGAGAAACTATTCTGTAAAACTTCATCTAAAGTACAATTAAAAAAAAAAAGACAATTCAATGGTCTTTTCAACAAATGGGGCTAGGAAAAAAAAAAGGTGGTGTAGGTCACACCCTAGGGAAACTCTCTTTACATTGGATCAGGGATGTGACCTGAGTATGAGAGTTATACAATCCTACCCTAATCCTCTTTAACATAAAAGTACAATCACAAAATGGAGGACAACCACACAATACTGGGAATCATGGCCTGACAAAACTGATACACACATTTTTGGGGGGACATAATTCAATCCATGATAGTATGTTACCTAAAAGGTCTTGGAAATTATTTTAAGTGTATATACCATAAAACATAACTGTAGTTGAAGTAGTTCGTTGAAACATTCTAAGTTTTCATTCAACTTTTACCATTTTTCGTATTTTTTCCAATTTAATTCTAGCTCATAGAGATTTTATCAACTGGCTTTTGGAAGTCACAAAGTCTGCCAGCTGACTAATTCATTGATATTGATGTAACCTTCAGTTTATGGCTAGGAGTGGAAACATTTTCCCAGGCTGTTTCAGGTGTGTCTCATTGTGATTCCTATTTTTTGGCTTCTTCGAGTTCCCCTACAATAGACAGAGCTTGTTTACTGTTCTTTTATGGTTGAGATCTACCTAATTTTTGGTAACTATAGTAAAGCAGCATTTTTTTTCTTATTTTCTTTTGTCTTAAAAAGGTCTCCACTTAGTTGGAAGCGGTCTTTCAAAAGCTTCCTGGAGCTATATGACTTCAGAAACTGGGGGCTGGGGGCCCTGTCCTCACTGTCTGGACTCATAGAAGACATAATTGGGTCATTCCAGTTCATTTACATATATTTAAGTTGACCTAGGCATTTTGAAGGGCAAAAGATAACTAATTTCTTTCCCTTTTACTATTTTCTTGGTAAAGAGTTTTGCTTTCTCTTTATTTACCCAGTAAATACCAAAGCTCTTTAGCAATTTTGTAAATGAATCCATCAATTCCTGGCTAGCCCTTTTTTTCCACTAGGCTTGTCCTATGCCTCCCTTTTCCTATTCTGGGACTGCTAGTTTTACTTTAAGACAAAATTATCCTTTTTCCTTAAATAAAATACATTTCACGATATCTAGCTTAAGTTACTTGGAAAGATTTATCTTTTAAGAATCTTAGGGTACTTTTCAAATAGACCAATTTATATAAAAGCTTCTCCAAGTAGCTATTAAAAGTCTAAATTATAAGATAAACACAAGATAGTTTTTCTGGGATGAAGAACGAACTGAGGTTCTAAGACAGCCTTACAAAAAAACAGCAACTGTCAGCCATAGCCTCCAATCTGATACAAGACAGAAATTGAGACATAATGCTCTAGACCAGAAGCAAACTCTCAGGACAAAAGGAGACAGAAAGACCACATAAACTCACCGGACAATACCACACAAAACAAGGATATGGGGATCCTAGTTTTTTAAAGTATGTATAGCAATTTTTGGTAAGATTGACTCAGTTCAATGGAAAAAACAGGTTCTAGATAAAGCTTATTAACTTGCGAGAGCCTCAGATGGAGGAGTATTAGACCATCTGACAAAACTTCGGCATCAAGCAAAAGTTCCCCAAAGAGGAAAAGATAACACAAATGAAAGCTCATTTTCCCAAAGTGATCACTGATCTTCCAGATTACTTCTAGTATATTCAGTTTTAAGTGTTTTTAAATATGAACCCCAAACCAATGTCTTGGTAGTTGTGCGGGTTGGGGAGGGTGGAATCCAGCCTCATTTATCAAAGATATTAAGCTCTGAGGTTCAAAGTTTTGGTTTTCTTTTTGAAATTAATTCATTCTGCTGGCTAGAGACCTAGTCTCTTATTTTAGACCTTAAACACACTACTTCTTTCAATTGGAAAGTATATTAAAGTACCTACTGATGATTTTAATTTTAACACTGTGATTCTTTATTGAAAAACTGTGTCATAAAACAGGTAGGGAGCTACCACTTCTCCCTGCGAATTTCATAAAACAGGCCAAGAGCTATTATTTCCTCCTGCAAATTTGACAAAATAGAGCACCATTTCCCAGGTTTTCTCTGAGTCACGTAAAGACCTCTAACTGAGTTTGGACAGTGTTTCACTTGGACCAATGTGTAACTTCGTTTTGCAAGAGTTAGCTTGCGGATGGCAGGCAGCCTAGTGCTCTAGCCTGTCTTGTGACCACCTTATCCTGTCATGGGAGTCTTTAACACTCGTGATCAATGCCGGTGACCACCCTAATGGTTTTTACTGGGTGACCCATGCCCAAATTTTGTGACTTAAAGTGATCCAGAGCTCTTTGAAAATAGAATTACCTCTTCAATATTTCAAATGCCTGAACCGGGAAACTAAACTGCAGTTCACCAAGAGTTAGTAAATGTCACTCTTAACCAAATGATCAAGCAAAAATCTAAGAAAGTCTCCTTAATCAAACAACTGGTTTTCAAAACAAATATGCCAAACAAAACTTAAGAAAACATGAGAAAGAAAACAAAAAGAATAAGCAAAATTTCGTTTTCCAAAAACATTCATCCCATCGGTGTCAAAGGGATAATGAGTGCGAACGCATAGGTTCAGAAGATAGGACCTCTCTTTGCTGGCTTCTGCTCCGCAGTCCAGGTCTCTTCGAGGTCAACTGGATTCGTGGCTTTAGAATCTCTGCGACGACTCCACTATTAACTGTTTAGGATAAAAACACCACAAAGTTTAGCAAAGCAAAAGGAAAAGTTTTATTTAGCATGTACTTAAAGAGGCAAAAGTAGGAAATAGACAAGCATGCTGTCAGAGCCATGTCTGCCCGAGTCCCTGTTCCCAGTTCTTAAAGATGCATCCTAGCAGGCTGCATTCCAGGATCCCTTGAATCTTTCCCATTTCTGGACACACACACACTTAAACACTCACACAACATAATCTGGTGCACCAACCTAATAACAGAAACTCTGAGCCTTTTACACCCTCAACAGTTGTGGGGATATATGCCATTTAAACATGGCTGCACTGTTGACAATTGCAGCCCCCACAGGCCTCTATGCTGTATATGACATGTTGGAGACTTGTCAGCGATGAGAAAGAGATTAGGCACGACTTGTTTTCCCAAACCCATTGTCCTGTTACTAATTGGTTTGCTTACCTGAATTCCTTCTCCCTTGCCTGAAACTTATTGTTACTCACCCAAAGCCCATTGTTCTGTTATTTGCTTTACTGCTTGCTGTATTGACTATAAAATAAACTCCTGGGACTGAAGCCGGGGTTCGACTCCTCAGAGTGACCCTCCTGGCCCCACTTCTCTGTAAGAGTTGTGGCATTGGTTATTGTCTCTGCCGCCCCGACAACCATCGCTGCTGCGACAATCAATTCTTCCCGCTTCGTAGGACTCTTCTAAAGCCTTACCAAGGTACTTACCAAATAACCCAGGTGTGTTTCATGCCTCCTACAGAGGAGTCACTGTTGGTCTGAGAAGTCACTGTTGGTCTGAGAAGTCACTGTTGGTCTGAGGTGAATCGGCTTCCAAGGTCTCCAGGAGAAATCTGCTGGTGCCAGACATCAGGGCAGGTCTGTTGTCCAGTCCACCTTAGGAACCGAATGATGACTCCTGGCTGGCTCGCCAGAAACGTTGCCAGGTGGAAATCCCAGGTTCTGCTCGGCAGGACTCATATTGGCCAATAAATGAGAGATGGAGGTGGGAGAACAGAAAGGTGCCTTTATTTCGTTGCACAAGGAAAGGAGTCAGTCGGAGCTGCTGCTGCCAAGATTGCTTCATGAGGGCAAGGGGAAAGGTTATTTTTAAGGGGATTACAAGTAGGAAGTTTATACAATTTATGTCAGCAACATTCTTAATCATATTAGGCAAGCACAATGGAGTTTACATATAACTTCATGCATTGCCAGGATTTTTACGGGGGAGGCCAAGCAAAGGAACTAGGATTCTAATGCAAATTTGCAGGGTAGGACAAGCAAAGGAACTAGGATTCAAATGCAAAGTTATGCAGCAGGCTGAGCAAGCTACTTGAGGCGGTGGAATTTTCCATAGCTTGGGGAAAATCTTACTCATCCTTCAAAACTGAGCTCAAGCTCTATCTTTTCTCCTTTTTCCACCTAATTTCCTCCACTTTGGGTATTCTCAGTATGCTAGTGGTGGATTGAAAAACGTGGCCACAGTATTTTGTAGGTCCTCCCATAGAAAGGAGATGTCTTGTTCCTCATTCCTTGAATCCAGACTGGCCTTATGACTTACTTTGATCAATAGAATGTGGCAGAAATAATACTTTGGGAGTTCCAGAGCCTAGGCCCCCAGATGCCTTGAAATGTCATCCTTTGCCCTCTTGAGATGCTTCCCTGAGAACACTGTTTAAAGCTCTGTCTAGCGTGCTGTAAGAAGAGAGGCCATGTGGGCCGTCCACCCTAGTTATCAGGTGACTGCAGCCACATGAGTGACCCCAGGCAAGCCAGCAGAAGAACTTCCCAGATGAGCCCAGCCACAGTGCAGAATCATGAGCAAATAAATTGTTGTGGTTTTAACCACAACGTATTGGAGTGGTTTGTTATGCAGCAGTAGATAATGGATACAACGTGCATTTTTCCTGGTGTTTATAAAGGTCACATACATGAGGTCACAGGAAATTCTTGTTTGGGAAGGAACATTGTTCCCAGGGGAGAGTCCTCTCTTTCTCCTATTTCTTTTATTCGGTTGACTCTCATTCACTATTTAGGTCTGACATTAGGTAATCTTTCTCTAGGAATCCTTCTCTGAGTCCCCAGAGGCTGGGTTAGGTGCCCGTCTGATGGGCTCTTTGCACTCTGTTCTTATGATAGTGCATTTCACACTCCATAGTTACAAGTCCCTGTTTGTTTCTTTTTTCACCTGTGAGGGTAGAGACAGAACTCACCTCAATCATCACTGTATGCCCAGAGTCTGATACAGCACATCATGTATAGGAAGGATTTTCTGCTTATGGATCTCAACAGTTCATCAAATATTTGGAGATCCCTTCACCAGGCCACCTATTCCACCTTATAGTGAGATTAACTCTGTCTGTGTACCTTCTATTCATAGGCCTACATCTGATCATCACAGCTGGAAAAAAAAATCCCCTGCATATTTGAGTATAGGTGCTATGTTCTCCTTAAATCATTTCTTCTTCAGCCCAAGGTATGAGAAACAGCTGAAGATCCTGCGGATCTCTGGCCTGGAGCCTCTGACCATCCTGATCTCTCTTCTCTGGTTTACAAAACCCATCTTAAAATGTTGTAAAAAAGACCTCCTGGTTTGTTGCATGGTATCTGGGATTTTAAAAGCTTGAAAGTGGCCATCCAAGCAAGGTGTAATACCTAGTCTCTACTCACCTGGAGCTACAGAGGAAGAAGAAGAGTCAGGAATAGGAGGAGGAAATAAAATGCATGGTTGATTGCCTCCTTTGCCATGAGACTAGAAGAACTGGGTGGTGGCCGGCTACCATTATTAAATGTTTTAATCAAAGATTCTAAAGACGAATCCTGATCAAAAGGGGGAAAAATGCAGAATAGAATTTAAATTTTCATGGAATCCAGACTTTCTGGAGCCATTGAGGCTGGATGAACTCCTAAAACTACTGCCCTAAGATATTCTTTAACCCTGAAATCATAAACCAAAAGTATCCCCTGAAGCCTGCTTTAAAACAAATAACAGTCTAGCTTAACTAGTAACGAATGTCTGTTGTGATCATTGTGCTCTTTGAAAGAGTTGTCTATCCGGGGTCAAATTGTAAGCAGCAACTTGAAAGATTAGATAGGAAGCTTAGGGCGAAGTGTGTCTATGTTAATAGGGGAGGAACAAATTGGAAAAGGAGGGTGAGAATGGCTGCACAATTTGAAGAATGTAATCAGTGTCACTGTATTGTACATATAATTGTTGAATTGGTATATGTTTTGCTGTGTATATTTTCAACAATGACAACAAAAATGTTGTAAGAAGAACTTAGCACCACATTAGGAGTGGCACGGCCAAGGCTGAGTAGAGTGAGATGATCACTTTCATTGTTCAGAACTTTATTCTTTTATTAACGAAACCAGCCACTCTGTGGAAGAAAGATGTGGCAGTCTGCTTCCATAAAGATTTACAGCCTTGGAAACCCTATGGGGAAGTTCTCCTCTGTCCTGTAGGGTCACTATGAGTCAAAATCAATGGCAGTGGGTGGGTTTTAAGCACATATTGATTTGCTGTTTCTAGTGTCCAAAGACTTCTGGGTCAGAGTGATTTAGCATGTAACTTAAAACTAATAATGCACAGTTTATTTTATTTATTAACATTTTTGAGAACAAGTATGGTACTCATACAACTTAAAAAAAAACTACATAGTAATTAGGCATTTTAGGTACTATTTTGATCACAGGAAACTACATTTTATGCAGTACCTCTGAGAGTTTACGTTAAGCTAGATTTCCACATTACATTCCGTTTAGCTAGAATTTGTCTGTTGTAGGAAATTTTCTGTTTAGCACTTGGCAAAATTCTTTGTTTAATTAGGTTGAATTCTATTTATAAAAGGAAAAAAAGATGCAAGTGACACTAATTCTTTTAGAGAACTGGATATTCTTGTTGTTCTAGTTTTGTAGGAAAAGCTGAGATTGTAGAAAGAACGTTGTTGTTTTTGTGTAGCTGTTCTGACTCATAGTGACCCTAAAGGTCAGAGTAGAACTGTCTCATAGGGTTTCCTAGGCTTTAATCTTTACAAGAGCAAATCATGAGGTCTTTTCTCCCTCCGACCTTTTGGTTAGTAGCTGAGTGCTTCACCATTGCACCACCAGGGTTTGGAATCAGGCAGATTTGGCTTTGAATCTCTTTTCTACGGCTCTGTAGTTGTATGACAGTGGAGAAGTGACTAAACCTCACTGGAATAAAGTTACTGATGTTTATGCTCAGGGAACATCAGATCTTTGTGGCTTCTTTCAGTTCCTATTGGATACGCGGAGTACAACCCCTACTGACTGGTGCCCTGGTTGACACTGGAGCTAATAAATTCTGCCACTGAAACTGGTTTTTAATGTGTTCACTTCCAGTGACCTCTGATGTTTAAAATAGGAAGTAAGGAGCAGATTTGAGATTGGATGGCTCCAGTGCCGTTTCTCAGTTTGGGTCATCTTGCGTGGGATGGGGCACACGTGTGCATGTGTGTGTGTGCCTGGGCCAGATTACCCAGCAAAGATGTAGTGAAACCCATGTGAAATTGCTCAGCACAGATTAGCTAGTAAATACAGTTAAGCCCATGCATACCTTGCTCAAAGCCAGCTGGTGCATACTGTGTTTACTGGTAATCTGCCCCTGGTGTGTGTGGGTGTGTGTGTGTGTTTTAACTAGCCATACCTGTACAGAGGTCCCAGGCCCTGCTAAGTGAACGAGTGCATGAGTGTGTGTACATATATATGTATGTGTGTGTGTGTGTGTGTGTGTGTGTTTAAACTAGCCACACCTATACAGAAGGTGCTAGGCCCCCTCTAAGTTAATGAGTGTGAGTGTGTGTGTATGTGTGTTTGATGGAGGTATGGAGAGGACTGTATGTATGGTGGAGAGTGGAGGTTTGGAGAGGACTGCTTCCTTCAAGGAAATCCTTTCTGAATCCATTCCCTCATTCCAAACAGGTGGTAAGGCTTCAGGGCCCTCTAGATTTCCTTAAGCTTATGCTGAGGTGTGATTGGCATGGTTGTGGCTGGTTGCAGCATCTGTGGGCAAATGCTGCCATCTGCTGGTAGAAATTTCAAAATGCTTCATGCAGGATGCTGCAAGGGCTTAGCATTTTACCTGGATCCTCAGCAGGCCTGTTTCAGCTTTTGGAAGAGAATTAAGAGATTTTACCCAAAAGCAATTAAAAAAAATTCTAAGTTGAAACAAAAATGAACGTATTTTGGAGTAAAATGTATTTTATACTTAGTTTTAACTTCACCGAAACTTTACAAAATGTCAAGCCACTTAAGGCTGCCTACCCAAACCTCTACTAAGTTCTTTCATTCTGCTTTGCATTATATATATTTAAGGAAAAAAAAAACTATATTTTTATAATACAGACTTGTATAAATATTAAAATGAACAAGGTCTGTAATCCACTCTCCTGTTTATATGTTTTATTTAAAAATTCTAACATGGACATGTATTAATTGGAAAGGACATAAGAAATGAATAAAATGAAAAGAAGAAAGTCTCCTTTCCCATATCTTGTCTCTTTCCCCAAAGGAAACTAGTGTAAATTGTTCCTTCTGAAGCAATGATTATATGACCAATTACTTGATTGTCTCCGAGGAAGAGAAATTGGAAAAGTGTACCATAGAGATTAAATATCTGAAAATGCAGGGAAACCTGTGAGAGCCGGAACTCAGCGGGACTGCCTTGCTTTTCCGGGTCTCACAAGTTTTCCTGCTTTGATGGGGTGCAATCTTACCACTTTTCTATTGCTGTCTGTTAGTGGGCAATATTCGAGTATTCCTTCTCTGACAGGTTCCCGCTTTGCACAGGTTCTTGCTTTCGCAGGTTTTATTGTATTATCCTATTATATTTCTCCTTTGGTAAATATTTGTGGCAGTGATGGTGGCCTGCATGTATGTATTTGTTGACTTCTGATCCAAACTGCAAAATAACTACCACTGCTTCTCCTTTCTCCACTGCATTGCCTTTGTGCCTTTGTGAAATACATCTTTTTAATACATTGTTGAATTTGATTTGCTAAAATTTTGTTTAGAAATTTTGTATCTCTGTTCAGGAGGGATATTGGTCTTGTAATGTCTTTCTCTGGTTTTGGTATTAGGGTGACATAGACTTCATAGAATGAGTGGAAAGTAGTCCCTTCTCTTCAGTTTTTTGGAGGAGTTTTTATAGAATTGGTATTTTTTCTTCCTTAAATATTTGATAGAATACACCAGTGAAACCATCCAGACCTGGAGCTTTCATTTTGGGTATGTCTTTAACTACAATTTCAATTTCTTTTATAGATATAGGGCTATGTTCCAGTTATTTATTTCTTCCTTAATGAACTTTGGTAATTTGTGTCTTTCAAGAAATTTTTCCATTTCATCTAAGTTGTCAAATTTATTGGTATAAAGTTGTTCATAATACTTCCTTTTTATCCTTTAATATCTATATAATCTGCAGTAATGTAGCCTCTCTCACTCCTGAGATCAGTAACTTGTGTTTTTCTCTTTTTCTCATAATCATTTTGGCTAGAGTTTTATTAATTTTATTGATCTTGTCGAAGAACCAGATTTAGTTTCACTGATTTTCCCTGTTGCTTTTCTGAATTCTATTTCATTGATTTCCACTTTGATCTTTATTATTTCCTTTCTACTGCTTAATAGGTTTAATTTGCTCTTCTTTCTCTAGTTTTTTAACAGGAAAGCTGACGTTATTGATTTGAGACCTTGCTTCTTTTATAATATAGGTGCTTACTGCGATCAATGTCTCTTTTAGTACTGCATTAGTCGCATCCCATAAATTCTGATATCTTGTGTTTCCATTTAGTTCAAAATACTTTGTTTTCCCTTTCGATTTTGTTTTTGACCTGTGGATTTATTTAGATGTGTGTTATTTAGTTTCCAAATATTTTGGGATTTTCTAGAGATCTTTCTGTTATTGATTTTTAATTTAATTTGTTTGTGGTCAGAGAACATACTTTGCATGACTTGAATTCTTTTGACTTAATCAAGGCTTGTTTTATGGCCAAGGATTGGGTTTTTCCTGGTAACTGTTTGGTGTGCATTTGAGAAGATTGTGTGTTCTGCTGTTGTTGCGTGGAGTGTTTTATAAGTGTCAATCCCCGTCAAGTTGGTTGATAGTGTTGCTCAAGTCTACTATATCCTTACTGATTTCCTGTCTACTTGTTCTGTAAGTTATTGAGAGGGAGGGGTATTGAAATCTCCAACTATTATTGAGGATTTGCCAATTTTCACGGACCACTCTTTAAGTAGCAAGTATCTAGGTATTGCCTGCTTCTTATTTCCCTGGGAAGCTTTTTCTAATCTCCCAGCCCACCTGTAGGATTGCGTGCTTCCAGAGAAGATTGTACTTTTCCTGTTGAAGCACTTACCATAGTATTTAATTGCCTGTTAATTTTCTGTCCCCCTCACTAAATCATTATGTCCTAGAACACAGTGACTGTGTTTGTTTCTTTCTTTTTCTTTTAACATTCATATATTAAAGGCTCCAGAAATGTTTGATAAATGCAAGAAAGATACTTCGGTATGTAGGAATTGCTGACTCCAGTACAATCGAGGCTCAAGGAGTTTGCTTACTTGTTCAAGGTCACAGATTGGAACATTAGCTCCTCTAGTGTGTCTTCTCAGTATGCCAAAGTGATGGGGTGGGCCTCTTAATATTGGGAGTGTCTAATATTTCAAGTCGTTTGCTGTGTGGTGCTACACTGTAACCCCTTCCCCGTGAACCATAACGCCTCAGTGAAAGTTGTACTTCATGTCATTTCTTTACGTTTAATATTTTGTTTGTTTTTATATGAGTGGAAATGGCACCAGTAATACCTATTCTGGGCAATAAACCACATACAACAAATGTGAAGGGTAGGGCAATGAAATGTGGAGGACAAAGAATTAAGCTGGGATGACACAAACTCGATGTGCTGTTGGCCTGGGCTATACCTTGGAGTCACAGATGTGTCCAGATTAGGGAGTTTGTATAAAGATGGAAAAAAAAAATTCAGTTTATATTTAGTGTGTCTAAGGAAGCTAGAAACTATTAAAAGCAATGATAATCTTAGGCATGGGGAGTCTTCTGTTTGGTTAATTATATGCTTTGAAAATCTAAAGGTATGAGTTTATCTGAGTTTGGTTGTCGCTAAGTGAATTGTTCTACCTAAGACAGTGGAAAGAATTACTGGTGGCAGTCTGGAGAACAAGTGCAAGAAGATGAGAAAAGAAGAGAGAATGGGAAAGAGGGAGAGAGTAGACAGAAGGCATCTAGGTGGTGAAAGGATAAAACCCTACGTGGGGTGATCTAATTAATGAGAATGCCACAGTGATGGGGTTGGCCTTTAAATATCAGGAGTGTCTAATATTTCAAGTTGTTTGCTGTGTGGTGCTGCACTGTAACCCCTTCCCAGTGAACCATAAACCCTCAGTGAAAGTTCTACTTCATGTAGTTTCTTTGCATTTTATATTTTGTTTGTTTGCTGATTTATTTTAGTTTTGGTTTTATGTTGAGTGTTGAGTCGATTCCAACTCATAGTGACCCTATAAGACAGAGTAGAACTGCCCCATAGGGTTTCCAAGGAGTGGCTGGTGGATTCAAACTGCTGACCTTTTGGTTAGCAGCTGAGCTCTTAACCACTGTGCCACCAGGGCTCCATGGGAGGAGGCAGGAGGGAGAGCTAAAGTGGTAGAACTAAAATCAGGGACAAGAATTAAGTGGAGCCAGAGAATTACAGCAAGGAGTGTCAGTGAGAATGTAAGGCACTTGAGAATTAAAAAAAATTTTGGGGAGGGCATGACTTTCCACATGATGAAAAATGAGCAGTGAAAGCTGATGACCACATCTGACACTGGGTTTCATTAGCATCTGCTCAAATTAGGAGGCTCATATATCTGATCCTTTTTTTACCCCTTCTTACCCCATTTCCAAGAAGTCCCTGGGTGGCACAAATAGTTAAGCTCTGGACTATTAAGCAAAACCACTAGAGGTGCCTTGGAAGTAAGGCCTTAGAAACCCTATGGAGCAGTTCTGCTCTGCACACATGGAGTCACCGTGAGTCAGAGTCAAGTCAATGGCAACTAACAACAACAACAACAAAGACAACAGCCCCATTCCCAAAGGATTCAGGTAAAAGCTGACCAACGGATAGGGTTTGGGTTTCTTTAGGGAATGCATGTGTATGCCCAGGGTTACATAAATTACAAGGGCCTACAAGAGGGTGGCGTGAATGAGGGTTTTCACTTTGTCCAAAGTAACTGAAAGCAGTTGCGTCACTAGGGTTGGTGCCACCCACTGTGGTAACTCACAGTGTCACTCTCTCCTGCCACCCCATGGACATCCTCCCGTACCAGATCATACAGGATCCTGGTAATGCTTTTTGTACTAATGTTACTCGTAAATCTTAATTCCCGTATATCACTCTTCTTTTCTTTGGATTACTACTTCATTCTCAAAAAAGTCATTGGTATAGGTTCACAAATACTAATTACTATAATATAGTAGCTGAAACACCAGAAAATTTGACAAAATCAGTGACTGTGAAAACACCGGCAGCAACGAAAAAGCATGCTTGTAGGACGTGCAGACAAAACCAAGTGATTTGAAGCGCCATTGTAATTGGGCAATAACGACAGCTCTGACTGGAGCACATTAGAAGGTTCAAAAAGTAAATTAGCATAGCGTTTTAGGCTTGTATGTATATTGATACATGTAAACTGGGCTTATGAAAAATGTTTTTGTTGTTATAACTAACTACAGGGATATTTTTATAGATAGTTGTTTTGGTGTGACCCCCTCTGATAGTGTCACCCGGTGTGGTCTGCACCTCCCACACCCCCATAGTGCTGCCACTGACTGAAGAAGGAAAATTCATGAGACAATAAGGCATCATGGTTGATGACAAGAGCTTGAGGTCACAACCATCAGAGCATAGTAAGAGTGTGTCTAAGGACACATGCAAGGTTCTAAACAGAAAAGAGGTACAGAAGCAAAGCAAGGGGGGGATGGTTCAGAAAGAGGCTTGAGAATGAGAAAAAGCTACCAGAAATGCCTTCTTATTAGGTCTTGTGATATAGGGGTGGGCCAGCAGGTTTAAAGGGACAGAGCTAGGCTTCCCTAGACAAGGCATGACCTTAAGACATGGTACATTTGGTGTCATTCTACAGTAGTGGCAGTAGGAGACTCTTTCAATGCTTAAAGACCCAACTTTCCAGAGCCAAGACAGATGGTGAACAGCGGTCACTGAAAGAATGGTAGAAAAACATAAACTTCAGGGAGCATTTTCTCTCTCCCATCTGTTTTCCTCAGCAATTTCAACTTGGTGTGATAAGTCCAAGTTTCCCACTCCCCTCATGCTACCAGTTGCTTCTGTCTTAGAAGCTGACAGGCAGCCAGGCTGTTTTGGAAGTGACCTGTTCAACCAGGATTGAACTTAGGGTTTCTAAAGATGGGGTGACTTCGCTTATGCTGTCATAGTGTATTACAATTTTCTTACCCTGGGCTTTGATTTTGCATACATAGTACATTAAAATATATGAAAGAATTCATTCAATAGCTTTATGTTTACATACTCTGCCTTAGGCACTTATATACTCATTTCACTTGTATATTGATGTATGCGTTTATTCAGATCTCTGTCTAGGCACTAGCAATACAGATATAAAACTGATGTGGTCTTTAGGGAACTCATGGTCTAGTAGGGGAGAAAATGAATGGATATTATTTTAGTTATCTATACAATAATTTGTGATATCCATGAGTCTGTGGGTTGGCAGGGGCTCAGCTGGGAGGCTCTTCTGCTTGTCTTGCTTTAGGTCTCTCATGCAGATGCATTCAGCTGGTAGTCAGGCTGGGCTGGAAGATCGAAGAAATTTTCCCTCATATGTCTGGTGCCTCAGTGCTCCTCCATGTGGCCTTTCTCTTTCCTTGTGGGGTCTCATCATTATGTAGTCTAGTCCAGGTTTCTTAACAGTATGGTGACTGGCTTTACCAGAGGAAGTAGAAGCTGCTGACCTCTTAAAAGTGAAGACCAGAAATGGTATCACTTCTGCTACATTTTATTGATCAAGGAATGTCACAATGCTAAGCCTGATTCAAGAGGAGAGTAATAGACTTAAATGGGTGAAGTGGCACTCACTTATAGGTTGGGAAGGAATTGATGATGACCCTTTTTGGAGAGTATCTACCACAGGTACAAATAAATATGAACCATAGCTAAAATTTAGTGAACACTTCTTCCTAGACAGCAGGCTAAGCAGCTGACATATATTATCTCATGTAATCCTCACACTAGCCCAGTGAAGTAGGAATCACTCTTATCTCCATTTTATAAGCAAGCATATCGAGGCTGGGAGAAGTTAAATAAATAACTCAAATCAAACATCTAGTAAACGGTTGTGTCAGGATTCAAACTCCGAGGCTGATGTGTTGTTGTGCTGTGAGAGGGAGTTAAGAACTTACTCTATGGAGTCATTGTGCTTAGCCGATGGAGTCAAATGTTGTGAAAGAGAGCAGAGGGGTTCAGGGACAAGAAAGATTAACTCTGGCCTGGCTAGGAGTTCAGGGAAGTCTTCAGGAACGGTGTCATTCGAGTTGGATCTAGATACTTAAAGATTATTTCGACAAGAACAAATTGGTGGATTAAGGATTTCTTACAGGTGGGAAACATCAAGAATGTATGGTTGAGAAAGAAAGCAGGGGCATGCACTGAGACCAACAGGCATTTAGTTCGGGTGGACTCTAGAATTCACATAAGGAGACAGGAAGAGCTGATGGAGGCAGGAAGTTTGGGACCATATTGTGAAAATACATGAACACTAGACTGAGATATTGGGGCCTTCATTTAGTGCAAATTGGGAAGACATTTAGTGTTTTTGAACAGCAGCTTTATTTTTAAGAAGATTAATATCACAGGGGTGGACTTGATAATGCTAGAAATGGAGAGGCTGAAGGCAGATTGACCTAAGAGTATGCTTTTTCAGTGGGCTAGTTAAGAGGGGATATGGGCCTGGAGCCTTTTACTGACCATAGGAATGGAGAAGAGGTATGGAGTAGTAAGGATATTGAAGGGCTTAGCTGAAAAAAGAGTCAAACGTGAGTCTAGAACATCCAGCCTGAGTAACTAAGAGAATAGAGATGGGGCGGTCTTAGGGAGCATGTAATGATTTAAATTTTGGGCTAATGAATTAACTTCAAACAACGCCATCGACCTGGGAGTTGGTCCAAAGGTGAGCATAGTTGTTCATAATGAGGGAACATGACACCTTTTATTTTAACTGATTTGGCAAGATATTACAGGCCAGTAACATAGCTTTCTCTTCTTTCTTAGTGTCAGTTAAACCCAAATGGAACCCAGTTACTTTTCTGGCCGGCACCATTAGCTGCATATATTCCCTGCCCATGTCCTTCCCCCTGACACCCTCACATTAACCTCATAAGAGGTTCTGTCCTGTATTAGGGCATCCAGGGCTCGAGGGGGGCACTATGCCTTGACCAACTGCTTTACACCTAAGAAAAATGGAGTCAAAAAATTTCAATGACTAGCACTCCTTGGGGCCAGGATGTGTGTATGGACTTGAATCACAGCAGGAGGTCATAAATCACATTTATGACCTTTGTTCACAGGGCATGGGTAGATGGAAGGCCAAGTCATAATCAGATAAAGGACAGAGTTGGGGACTGCTCTGTGGCCTGGCAGCACCAGAAATAAGCCTGGGGTAGATGGAGCTGGGCTGATGACACAGTTGCCTTTGCAGAAGCTGGCAAACATAAGCTGTTTACTTTCATAAGAGCCCTGATAGACTCAGGGTAGAAAATTCCGCTTCTGTAATGGTGCTATGATTAGGGACGTTCATTCTGATTGGAATTATGCACTGACAAATGAGTGGGAACCATCAGAGCTTAAGTAGCTGCTCAACAGAACCAATGCAGTCATTTCTGAAGTGGGCTGTTAACTTATTACTTGCTCTCTTGTTTTTCATTTGCTTCAGACCTTGGTATGTGGATTCTGGGGCCTTGGGAATGGCAGCTGGGATTTGACTATTGAATGCAGAGTGCTTCTTACCACTCTGCCTCATTACTGACACTCTCCCTCATCGTTCATCAAAAGATTGGTAAGCTCTCCAGGAGAAGGGGGAGGGAGAGATTGCACTGTGTCTCTTCACATGCGTTTTGTCAAGTCCCTGGTTATTTGTCTAAGTGGTCTGCCCACAGCCGCATGCTGAGAGAAAGGGCCTGTGAAGAAGCTAGTTTCCAAGAGCCATACAATTTGTTAAAGGCCTCCCAGGCCAATCTATTATTACCTGTGTCATATACTAAAACACTACTACTACTAGTATTCATAATAGTAACAATAGCAATGTCGCTGTTGTGTGCCATCAAGTCAATTCTGACTCATAGTAATCCCCTGTGACAGAGTAAAACTGCCTCATAGGGTTTTCGTGGCTGTAATCTTTATGGGAGCATATCTCCAGGTCTTTCCACCATAGAGCTTCTGGGTGGGTTCGAACTGCCAACCCTAATAGTAATAACTATAATTTATTTCACAATTTTCAACCTATTTCACAATGGGCTGTGAGAGTTAATGCTTATCATTTCGAATCTCGTCCCCTTTACAGATGAGAAAACTGAGCTTTAAATCCCAGTCCAGATTCCAAAGTTTATGCTTTGCCTTCTGTAACGGGAATTGAAGTTGCTATTTTCTTATGTGGTGGGGAGTAGGAATGCTAGCCCAGACCTTTGAAAATAATCTTCCATTATTTCCATACCCCCTTTTGGCTACTTCAGTGAGTGTGGACAACATGTATATACAGTTCCCAACACCGTGTTTCTTCCCCCCCATTATGGTAAAGCCAGGTTGGTACGCTCATGGGAGTAACTCAGGCTTCAACATCAGGAAACCGGGGCAGACACAAAATAGACCAAAGAAACAGAGCATGTGGATTTATTTGGATCATCTTCTCCTCTGCAGCTAGGCTGGCCTCCGCAATGGGAGGTGGGCAGTTTTTTAAAAAGATTTTTTTTTAAATTGTACTTTAGGTGAACGTTTACAGCTCAAGTTAATTTCTTGTTCAAAAATTTATGCACATATTGTTTAGTAACATTGGTCGCAATCCCCCAATGTGACAGCACGCTCCCCCTTTCCACCCTGGGTTCCCTGTGTCCATTCGTCCAGTTCCTGTCCCTTCCTACCTTCTCGTCTTGCTTTGGTAGGAGTTGGTCTCGTATATTTGATTGAACCAAGAAGCATGTTCCTCACTTGTGTTATTGTTTGTTTTATAGGCCTGTCTAATCTTTGTCGGAAAAGTGCATAGTCTGGTGTGCAAACAATTTCACAGTTAGAACATTTCATGGTCAAGCACAGGATAGTACGTAAAAAAAGAAGGGGAATAACATTACCTGGGACTTCAGAGAACGCTTCTGGAGATGGCGTCTGTGTTGAACCTGAATGAATGGATAAAGTTCACCCAAGTGAAAAAAGAAAAAAAATATGAAGCAACAGGTACACAGGAAATTTGATGTTTCACCAAAGTTTGTGGGAAGTAGTTAGAGATTATCAAACTATAAAGTGCAAAGAACGGAGAGTGGATAGGGCCAGGTCAGAGCTGGTAACAATATATCATGCTAAGATAAAGGTGTTATCTATAAATAAGGTGACATTGTTAGAATTGTCTTTTGCTAGATCAGTCTGGCTACCAGGGGAGGCTGAATTTAAGATGGGCAATACTAGAAGCGAGGGGAGTAATTAGAGGATTGTTGAAATAGTCCAAGTGAGAGAAATTAAGAGAGGATGATGATGACATAGTGCTACTATTACTATTGATAGCAGCATTTATTATTATTATTTTTTATTGTACTTTAGATGAAGGTTTACAGAACAAATAGTTTCTCATTAAACGGTTAGTACACATATACTTTTATGACATTGGTTAACAACCTCACGACATGTCAACACTGTCCCTTCTCGACACGGAGTTCCCTGATACCAGCTTTCCTGTTCCCTTCTGCCTTATAGTCCTTGTCCCTGGGCTATTGTGCCACATGAGTCTTGTTTTGTTTTATGGGGCTGTCTAATCTTTGGCTAAAGGGTGAACCTCGGGAGTGAATTCATTACTGAGCTAAAACGGTGTTCGGGGGCCATACTCTTGGGGTTTCTCCAGTCTCTGTCAGGCCCGTAAGTCTGGTCTTTTTTTTGTGAGTTAGAATTTTGTTCTACATTTTTCTCCAGCTCCATCCGGGACCTTCTGTTGTGATCCCAGTCAGAGCAGTCAGTGGTGGTAGCTGGGCACCATCTAGTTGTACTGGACTCTGTCTGGTGGAGGCCGTGGTAGCTGTGGTCCATCAGTCCTTTGGACTAATCTTTCGCTTGTATCTTGTTTTCTTCATTCTCCCTTGCTCCCAAAGGGGTGAGACCAGTGGAGTATCTTAGATGGCTGCTCACAGGCTTTTAAGACCCCAGACGCTGCTCACCAAAGTAGAATGTAGAACATTTTCTTTATAAACTATGTTATGCCAGTTGAGTTTGATGTTCCCTGAGACCATGATCCCCACAGCCCTCCACCCAGCAATTCGGTCCCTCAGGGAGTTTGGATGTGTCTATGGAGGATAGCAGCAACATTTAAATAAACCTTGCTATATACCAGGTCTGTTTGAAGGATTTTACATACATTAATTCATTTAATCATCTCATGGACCCTATGTGGTTGGTGTTAATATTATCCGCATTTTACAGATGAGCAAACTAAGTCAGAGGTTAAGTAGCTTGCCTATGATTCCATAAGGAGAAGTGACTGTGCTGGGATTCAGACCCAGGCAGTCTGGCTCTGAGTCTTGTGTTCCTGAACACTGTTCCCTGCTTCTCTTTGTTTTAAACATCGACAGGCTTTGTTTGTTTGTTTTTTTTTAAATCAAAAGAATCTATTGCTTAGCTAATTCTCATAATTAAAAAAAAAAAAGAAAAAAAACTTTCTCCCTTGATTAATGCTCATTATAGAAAATTTAGAAAGCACTGATTTCCAACATCCTTTTGGGATTTCTATCTCTCTCCCATCCTTCCTTTCTCCTACCTTAGCCTCCCTGAATATATGTACTTGCATGTGTGTATATGTATGTGTGTGTGTGTCCTTTTGGGGCATCGTTCTAAGGCATTAGATATTTTGCAGTTTTATTTTTTAAATTGTAAAAGTAGATGTATATATAACACAACATTTTCCAATTCTGCAGTCTCCTTTTTAATGATTGCATAATACTCCATTTTCAATGGCAGGATTTGGTGACTGATTAACATGGGTGGGTAAGGAACAGGAAAAGTGATGAAGTTAGTGTAACTCAGATTTATGGCTATATGTGATGATGCAATGAAGAACAGAAAACTCTGGCAGATGTGTAGATTTGGGGAGGGGAGAATATGGTATAAACATGCTGAGTTCGAGGGACTTACAGATCATTTAAGTGAGGATACCCTCAAGTAGCTGAATACGTGAATCTGAAGACCAGCATAAATTTATTATTGTTCTCATTTTATACTTGACAAACTTGAGATTCAGAAGGTAAGTCACTTTCCCAAGATTCAAAAACCTTGTCTATCTGGCTATATTTATTACTTTCTCTGATTACTATTTTTTTATACCATTTAATGGGTAAATAAACTAATGAAAAAAATTCATCAAAAGAGGCAAAATAGTCTTTTTTTAAAATCATACTCAGTGTTCAGCCCATTTCTTATTCTGGTCACCCTTATCTCTCACTTTATTTCTCAAAGGATATACAAGAGTGGTCTTGCCCTAAAGAAGTTTAGAAGCTGTACTTAAAAAATCCATCAGCCTTTGGCTGTTTATGATCATTTACTTACTTTGCTGCTATTTGAACAGATAGGATGCTTTGAAATGAGGGCAAAATAAAGAAACCAAAAATTAAAACACCAAAAAGCTCAATGAGACTGATGGGGTAAGGGAATGGAAAGATTAGAATGCATTTAATAGGCCACATCGTCTTCTAAATCTTAAGTAGACTTTTACTGGGAGTTTTCTGTTCCTTGGCTATTTGTGAGGCCCAGTGATTTTATTTTGTGCATCTGTCTAATAATCGTTGCTGCTGGTTTAAAACATTTTTCCTGTGAAGCAGAATGTAACTCACTTATTTCGTGGCGAGAACTATAGGAGATGAGGCAGTAGGTTTCAAATGAAAGGAGGCAAGGGAAAGAATGATTGAATAAAGCAGGCTGTGCTTAAGGGGCAACCACAGTGTGTAGAACACTGGACTGGTCTCTTTGGGGAAAAGATCTTGATGTTCTTCTAGATTATCCCCTTCTCATACCTCTTTCTCCAATATAGCTGGCATTTTATGGCCCAAATCACTGTACGCACCCACATGTGCATGAATACACACACACATAGCAACATACAACACTCCACTGTAGATAGTTGGATCACAAGCATATGGCTTCTTGGCTATCTACCCATGGGATCTGGTTTTTCCTTCTAGAACTACACAGAACGTGTTCACCACCTCTTCCACATGATGTTCCTTCGAAGAAATTCAGGTATTACAAGTTAACTTTCATATCCTTCCTGAGTCTTCTTAGATTAAGTATCTTAAATTCCCTCAATGACTCCTCATTTGACAGTTTTCCACTTGGGTATCTTTCTTGCAAGGGGTAGCATCCAGAATATTGGCACACTTATATTGTTAAAAGTTTATTATGGAATTTTACATATATAAGCATAGAACAGAAATTTAGTAAAAAGTTTTGAAAGCCAGGAGCTCTTGAAGAAGTTCTTGAATTGGCTGTGCTGCTTACTGTGTAGAGACTTGGGAAATCTGGCTATCTATACTAAAATCCATCTGTAAAACGAAGGTCTTAGGTTAGAGATCTTGGCTCTAAATGGGCACACTAATGGTGGAGAATGAATGTTACTAAAAATTACATTTATTAAAAATTTTTTTAACACAGAAAACTATAAAAATGAATGCAAAAGGACATGCAGTCCAACCCCCAGATATCCCCTGCTGACTTAAAAAAAAGTTATACATGTAAAGAGTTAAAAAGTATAAAAAAATACCATAAGGTATAAAATAATAAAAGCCTACACCCTTATCCATTGCTGGTGGGAATGCAAAATGGTACAGTTATGATGTAGTTATCCTCCATTTTGTGATATAATGTAATCACTTCCATGATGTGATCTGACGTGATCAGCCAATCAGTTGTAAGGGGAATTTCCTCGGGGGTGTGGCCTGCATCCAATATATATGGACTGTGATGGTTAAGGTTGTGTGTCCACTTGGCTGGGCCATGATTCTCAGTGGTTTGGCAGTTATGATGTAATTAGGTAGCTATTTAATGATGTAATTACCTCCATGATGAGATCTGATATAATGTAATCACTTCCATGATGAGATTGTTATGAGCAGCCAGTCAGTTGAAAGGGAGCTTCCTTGAGGGTATGGCCTGCATCCAATATAGGTGGACTTTCTGGCAAAGCTCCTTGGCTTTTGCTCACTCTGGATCCTGCAGCTGACTCTTGTTCATCTGACCTCCAGTTCTTGAGACTTGAGCTAGCAGCTTACCTGCTGATCTAGGGATTCAGCAGCCTCTGGAGCCTGTGAGCCAGAGGCCTGCTGTCTGACTAGCTGATCTTGGGCTCGCCAGCCCCTGTGGCTATGTGAGTCAGGAGAAGCCTCCAGCCTGACCCATGGACTTGGGACTTTCCAGCCTCTACAACCGCGTGAGCCATTTCTTTGATATAAACCTCTCTATATATGTATTTATATGCTTCACTTGTTTTGCTTCTCTAGAGAGCCCACCCTAAGACACTGATGTTCTGGCAAAGCTCACTGGTTTTTGCTTGCTCTGGATCCTGCATCCAGCTCATCATCATCTGACCTTCCGTTCTTGGGACTTGAGCCAGCAGCCTGCTGTGTTGCCTGCTGATCTTGGGATTTGTTGGCTTCCGCAGCCCATGAGCCACCAGCCTACTGTCTTACCTGTTGATCTGGATTCATCATCCTCTGTAGCCTGTGAGCCAGAAGCCTGCTGTCTGACCTGCTAGTCTTGGGTTCGTCAGCGCCTGCAGTTACTTGAGTCAGGAGAAGCCTCCAATCTGATGCCTGACCCATAAGCTTGTGACTTGCCAGCCTCTGTAACTGCATAAGCAATTTCCTTGGGATAAATCTCTCTCTATATATATATCTATGTATACATTTCACTGGTTTTGCTTCTCTAGAGAACCTACCCTAAGACATTTCATACTGAGAGTGGTTCTAGAGAAACAAAATTGTAAGGATGAGTTTTCTAAATTGATTCTCAAGTCTAGTTAGCCTTAAAGATATTGATGACACTGCTTCCAGTAGTAAAGAGGGCACTGCTAATCCATGGCGTGAGGTAGCAATAGAAATACTCAAAGTATTACCACCAATAGATCAAGTAGCAGTGAGAGGCGAGGCTCTGGGTGATCGCATGTTTGATACTTTTCTACAATTTTGTCAGAATGAGAAGTAGAAGGAAGCTTGTTGGTTGGTCTACTTGTGGACTCTCTTTCTCTTTCAGTCCTGGAAGGGAATTTCTTCTGATGGACACTGACTTTTCCTGCCTTGATGCACCCAAAGTGTGGAAATTCAAAAAGCAAAATGGTCATTTTTTTTTCCTGCAGATCCTTCCTTCAAATGCAAATCTTCTGTTCTCTCAGCAGTTCTGGGTAGGTCTGCATGTCTTTTCAAATGCAAAATCTGGGTGGGGCTCAGGTTTTTGACCTAAGCCCTCACCCTGTACACAGGACTACTGGCTTGAAACAAAAGCCAAAAGCCTGTGTTTCATTGGGCAAATCCTCATTCCCCTTTTAGCATATCCAATCAAGTATTGGCTGAAGGCAGACTTACGCGCTTTCTGTAATCTATTATACCCCATATTCATTTCTATCATACATTTAGGTCTGTTTTACAATACTAGGTAGGAGAAACATTCAGTATCATAGTACATTCAAATAAACACATAATCCTAAACACTTAACCATTTCTAAAACATTCCAGTTTCATCTTCTCTCCCCTTGACCATCTTCCTATTCATATGCATATGGTCATGGGTCTCTGGCTGGGTAGAACCAGAAGATCCTGGCCTCCTATCAGTCCTCCCATTTAACCTGCCTGGCCTTTGCCCCGAGCCACTGCAGATGCTGCCTTTCTCCCCTCAGCTGCGCGTAACTTTCCTTTCAGCCATTACAGGTAACAACAACCAAAGTAACCATCCAAGAATCAAAAGTTTCACTTCCCAAGCCCCTTTGTTCTTTCTCGTACAAAATCCCATGCTTCCATGAGTCTGGAGCCATTGCAAAGAAACCTGCGTCTGACGCCAACTGTAAAAATACTGTGGTGACGGCATCTGACCTCCTCTAACTTCACAAAGGGGGACGGAGAATCAAGATCAATAGCCCAAGGCTGATCCTTATGAGGTGGAGGTCAGACATGCCTCCTCTTTCCACCATCTTCACCAATTCTGACACCAATCATCCCTCCCATGGTACTCTCTACTTCTCTGCTGGGTTTGATAATTTATTGCAGTGGCTACACAGAACTCACAGATAATACTGATGGTTATGGGGTTTATTAGGGAAGTAAAATGTTACAATTCAGGTTCAGGAAGGCTTAGGATACAGTTCTTCCATCAGGACAGCCTCTTTTCAGCTGTGCCTGCAGGCACACCTCTCTCTGGCCCCTTGGCCTCTGCCACTGCTTGGGCAAGTTTACAGAACTCTTTTAGCTCTGCCGGTAAGTGCCCAGAGCACCCTTCTCCAACCGTAAGCCTCAGCCCGAAAGCGCTCAGCTCTAGCTCTGTGGATCGGCAAACCCACCTCCACTAAGTATCTAGAGGCACCCTACTCCACCAGCAAGGCTCTTGTCCTAAGGTATTCTTCTTTTGTGCTCCATGGGCTGGGAAGCCCACTGTGCTGTCTCTTGCCAATCTCTCTGCCATCGCTTCTCACTGTCTTCAATGGTACAGCTGTCTCTCTCTCTCTCTCAGTCTCCTGGTTCCAGGAGCTTCTCAGTGCAGGGATCCCAGGTGCAAAGAGTGTGCTTCGCTATTGGCTCTTCTTCCTTGGTGATAGTGATGGGATGGCTAATTTTAATCCTTGTGGGATGGCAAAACTGACCGATCCCCTTGATGGGCCACAATTACCCTATTTGCACAGTCCCACCTAATCACCTGGGTGGGAGTTACAAGACCATGGGGATAAAGGCCACACAAAAGCGATCCATTGCGCCTCATGGCCCCTCAATTGATTCTAAGACTTGAGCCAGTTTATAGGCCCACAACCCCTTGAATGAAGTGGTGGCAGGGTCTCATTGAGGAAGAACCCCACTACACTGCCAAAAATTTATATTGTTAATCTTTCTTCCAGCCTTCTCCAAAGGGATCTATGGCCTTTTATGAGAGTGACTGTTCATTGGGGAAGTGGAAATAATCAGACTTTTTGGGGATTACTGGATACTGGCTCTGAACTGACACTAATTCCAGGAGACCCAAAATGTCACTGTGGCCCACCAGTCAGAGTGGGGGTATGTGGAGGTCAAGTTATTAATGGAGTCTTAGCTCAGGTTCATCTCACAGTGGGTCCAGTGGGTCCCTGAACCCATCCTGGAGTGATTTCCCCAGTTCCAGAATGCGTAATTGGAATGGATATACTCAGCAACTGGCAGAACCCCCACATTGGATCCCTGACAAGTGAAGTAAGGGCTATTACGGTAGGCAAAGCCAAGTGGAAGTCATTAGAACTGCCCCTACCTAGGAAAATAGTAAACCAAAAGCAATACTGCAATCCTGAAGGAATTGCAGAGATTATTGCCACCATCAAGGACTTGAAGGATGCAGGGGTGGCGATTCCCACCACATCCCCATTTAACTTGTCTATTTGGCTTGTGGAAAAAACAGATGGATTTTGGAGAATGACAGTAGATGATCATAAACTTAACCAGATGGTGACTCCAATTGCAGCTGCTGTTCCAGATGTGGTTTCATTGCTTGAGCAAATTAATATATCTCCTGGTACCTGGTATGCAGCTATTTAGCTGGCCAATGCCTTTTTCTTGATTCTCATTTTGAAGGAACACCAGAAGCAGTTTGTCTTCAGCTGGAAAGGCCACCAATACACCTTCACTGTCTTATTTCAGAGGTATATCAGCTCGCCAGCCCCATGTCATAATTTAGTCCTCAGGGACTTTCATTGCCTTTCCTTTCCTGAAGACATCACACTGGTTCAATACATTGATGACATTATGCTGATTGGACCTAGTAAAGAAAAAGTGTCAATGACCCTGGACTTATTGGTAGAACATTTGTGTGCTAGAGGGTGGGAAATTAATCCAAGAAAAATTCAGGCATCTTCCACCTCAGTGAAATATCTAGGTGTCCATTGTTGTGGGGCATGTTGAGATATTCCTTGTAAAGTGAAGGGTAAGTTATTGCATCTGGCCACTACCACAACTAAAAAGGAGGCACAACACCTGGTGGGCCTCTTTGAAGTTTGGAGGCAACATATCCCTCATTTGGGTGTGCTACTCTGGCCTATTTATCAAGTGACTTTTAGAGGTGCTAGTTTTGAGTAGGGCCCAGAAAAAGAGAAGGCTGTGCAACAGGTTCAGGCTGCCATGCAAGCAGCTCTGCCACTTGGACCATATGATCCGGCTATCCAGTGGTGCTTGAAGTGTCCATGGCAGATAGAGATGCTATTTAGAGTCTTTGGCAGACCCCACTGGTGAATCACAGTCCAGACCCTTAGGATTTTGGGGCAAAGCCCCGCCATCCTCTGCAGATAACTACTCTCCAACTGGGTGTTGTCTGACCCACAGAGCTATAAAGTCGGGACATGCACAGCAGAATTCCATCATTAAATGAAAGTGGTATATACGAGATCGGGCCTGAGTAGGACCTGAAAGCACAAGTAAGTTGCATGAGGAAGTGGCCCAAATGCCCATGGTCTCCACTCCTGTCGCATTACTTGCCCTCTCCCAGTCTGTACCTATGGCTTCATGGAGAGTTCCTTATGATCAATTGACCGAAGAAAAGAAAACTTGTGCCTGGTTTATAGGTGGTTCTCTGTAATATGCAGGCACCACTTGAAAGTGGATAGTGGCAGCACTACAGCCCCTTTCTGGGAACTCCCTGAAGGACAATGGTGAAGGGAAATCCTCCCAATGGACAGAGCTTTGAGCAGTGCACCTAGTTGTTCACTTTGCTTCAAAGGAAGAATGGCCAGATGTGCAATTGTATACCGATTTATGGGCTGTGGCCAATGGTTTGGTTGGATGGTCAGGGACTTGGAAGGAACATAATTGGAAAATTGGAGACAAGGAGGTATGGGAAAGAAGTATGTGGAGTGACCTCTCTGAATGGGCTAAAGAAGAGAAGATATTTGCATCCATGTGAATGCTTACCAAAGAGTGACCTCGGCAGAGGAAGAGTTTAATAATCAAGTGGATAGGATGATGCGTTGTGTGGAAACCAGTCATCCCCTTTCCCCAGCCCCTCCTGTCATTGCCCAATGGGCTCATGACCGAGGTGACCATGGTGGCAGGGATGGAGGTTATACATGGGCTCAGCAACGTGGACTTCCACTTATCAAGGCTGACTTGGCTACAGCCACTGCTGAGTGCTCAGTCTGCCAGCAGCAGAGACCAACACTGATATGGCACCATTCCTCGAGGTGATCAGCCAGCAACCTGGTGGCAGGTTAATTACATTGGACTACTTCCAACATAGAAAGGGCAACGTTTTGTTCTTACTGGAATAGATGCTTACTCTGATACAGATTTGCCTTCCCTGCACAAAATGCTTCTGCCAAAACTACCATCTATGGACTTACAGAGTGCCTTATCCACTGTCTTGGTATCCCACACAGTATTGCCTTGGATCAAGGGACTCACTTCACAGCAAATGAAGTGCGTCAGTGGGCCCATGCTCATGGAAATCACTAGTCTTACCATGTTCCCCATCATCCTGAATCTGCTGGCTTGATAGAACGATGGAATGGCCTTCTAAAGATACAATTAAGGTGCCATCTAGGTGGCAATACCTTGCAGGGTTGGGAAAACATTCTCAGGAGGCTGTATATGCTCTAAACCAGCATCAGTATATATATATATATGTTATATATATATATATATATATATATATATATATATATGTTTCTCCCATAGCCAAGATTCATGGGTCCAGGAATCAAGGGGTGGAAATAGGAGTGGCACCACTTACTATTACCCCTAGTGACCCACTTGCTAAATTTTTCTTCCTATCCCCACGACCCTATGCTCTGTGTGTCTAGAGGTCTTAGTTCCAAAGGGAGGAATGTTCCCACAAGGAGAGACAACACTGATTCCATTGAACTGGAAGTTAAGAATGCCACCTGGCCACTTTGGGCTCCTTATGCCTCTGGATCAACAGGCAAAGAAGGGAGTTACTGTATTGGCTGGTGTGGTTGTTCGTGATTACCAAGGGGAAATCAGATTGATATTACATAATGGAGGTAAAGAAGAGCATGTCTGGAATACAGGAGTTCCCTTAGGACGTCTCTTAGTACTACCATGCCCTGTGATTAAAGTCAATGAAAAACTACAACAACCCAATTCTGACATGATTAATAATGGCCCAGACCCTTCAGGAACGAAGGTTTGGGTCACCCCCGGCAAAGGACCACGACCAAGTGAGTTGCTTGTTGAGGGCAAAGGAAATTTGGAATGGGTGGTGGAAGAAGGTAGTTTCAAATACCAGTTACAATCATGTGACCAGTTGTAGAAATGAGGACTGTAATTGTTATGAGTATTCCTTCCTCATCAAATATTTTTGTTTTCTTCACTTATAAAATATAAGGTGTGGATGGGGCCAGTGTGTTTTCAGTTGTATGAATGTTAGTTATATCATGTTAGGTGCAAGTATGACTGTGTAATTGTCTTTACTTAGACACTGTGTATGGTTTAAGGAGCTGTGTATAGGTGCCAGGTTGACCAGGGGTGGACTGTGATGGTTAAGGTTGCGTATCAACTTCCTGGGCCATGATTCTTAGTGATTTGTCCGTTATGTAATGATGTAGTTATCCTCCATTTTGCAATATAATGTTATCACCTCCATGATGTGATTTGATGTGATCAGCCAAGCAGTTGTAAGGGGAGTTTCCTTGGGGCTGTAGCTTGCATCCAGTATATATGGATGTGCTAGCAAAACTTCCGGCTTTTGCTTGTTCTGGATCCTGCATCTGGCTTGTTATCATCTGACCTCTGGTTCTTGGGACTTGAGCCAGTGGCCTGCCGTATTGCTTACCGATCTTGGGATTCATTAGCTTCCACAGCCCATGAGCCAGCAGCCTACCATCTTAACTGCCAATCTTGGATTCATCAGCCTCTGCAGCCTGTGAGCCAGCAGCCTGCAGTCTGGTCTGCCGATCTTCGGTTTGTCAGCCCTTGCAACTACACGAGTCAAGTGAAGCCTCCAATCTGATGCCTGACCCACGGACTTGGGACTTGCCAGCCTTTACAACTGCATGAGCCATTTCCTTGGGATAAATCTCTCTCTTTCTCTCTCTCTATATATACACTTCACTGATTTTGCTTCTCTAGAGAACCAAGCCTAAGACAGAAGGTGAGAATGGTTCCACAGCTTGAAGAATGTAATCAGTGTCTCTAAAGTGTACACGTAGAAACTGTTGCATTGGTGTATGTTTTGCTGTTTATATTCTCAACAACAACAGTAAAAAAAAACCTGCAATTACAAAAAAAAAAGTAAAAACCTACCTTTTGTTCTCAACTTCTAGTCCCTTTTCTCACAGGATGTCAGTATTACCAGTTACATATGTTCCCACCCCTCTTTACCCACAAAAAAGAGGATATCAACTTTCAAAACAAGAATATAGAATTTGGAAATGTATGTCTCTTTCCTGTAGTCTTGGGAGTAGGTTGCATGGATTCATGACCACTTGTCTACACACTTTCCCTGTGGCATGCACAATCAAATAGTTGACCATAGAGAGGAGTTCAGTGATAGAAACTTCTGGTAATTATTTGGTTTGGTTTACAAACCTAAGTGCTAAAAAGACAGAATCTTGACATGCTAGATGAGTGAAATTGATTACAGAAAATTTCACTGAGATGGCAGCTTTTAAAAATTTTTTTATTGTGCTCTACTTGAAAGTTTATAGCTCAAGTTAATTTCTCATACAAAAATTTATACATATGTTGTTATGTAACACAAGTTGCAATCCCTGTAATGTGACAGCACACACGACCTTTCCACCCTGGGTTTCCCATATCCATTCAACCAGCTCCTGTCCCTTTCTGCTTTCTCATCCTGCCTCCAGAAGGAGCTGCCCATTTAGTCTCGTGTATCTACTTGAATTAAGAAGCATATTCTTCATGAGTATTATTTTATGTTTTATAGCCCAGTCTAATCTTTGTCTGAAGAGTTGGCTTCAAGAGTGGATTTAGTTCTACGTTAACAGAGAGTCCTGGGGCCATGTCTTCCAGGGTTACTCTAGTCTCAATCAGACCATTAAGTCTGGTCTTTTTACATGACTTTGAGTTCTGCACCACACTTTTCTCTTGTTCTGTCAGGGACTCTGTTGTGTTCCCTGTCAGGGCAGTCATTGGTGGTAGCTGGGCACCATCTAGTTCTTCTGGTCTCAGGCTGATGGAGTCTCTGGTTTATGTGGCCCTTTGGTCTCTTGGGCTCATATTTTCCTTGTGTCTTTGATGTTCTTCATTCTCCTTTGCTCCAGGTGGGTTGGGACCAATTGATGCATCTTAGATGGCCACTTGCAGCTATTAAGACCCCAGATGGGTTGGCAGCTTTTTAAAAAAAAATTAATTAATTTTTATTTTATTGTGTTTTAGTTGAAAATTTACAGAGCAAATTAGTTCTCATTCAAAAATTTGTACACAAATTGTTTCATGACATTGGTTGCAATCCCTGAAATGTGTCAGCACTCTCTCCCTTCCTCACTGGGTTCTTTGCTTCCATTCGTCCAGTTTTTCTGTTTCTTCCTGCCTTCTCCTCTTTACTTCTGGGCAGGTGTTGCCCATTTGGTCTCATATACTTGATCAATCTAAGAAGCATGTTCCTTATGTGTGTTACTGTTTGTTTTATAGGGCTGTCTCATCTTTGGCTGGAAGATGAACTTCGAGAGTGGCTTCAGTTCTGAGTTCTATGTCCAGGGGCCATAATCTCAGGGGTTCCTCCAGTCTCTGTCAGACCAGTAATTCTGGTCTTTTTTTTGTGAATTTGAATTTTGTTCTACATTTTTCCCCTTCACTGTCTGGGACCCTTTATTGTGATCCCTGTCAGAGTGATTGGTGGTGGTAGTCAGGTACCTTCTAGTTCTGGTCTCAGGCTGGTGGAGTCTGTGGTTCCTGTGATCCATTAGTCCTTTGGACTAATATTGTCCTTGTCTTTGGTATTCTTCATTCTCCTTTGCTCTGGAAGGGACGGGACCAATAGACGTATCTCAGCTTGCCATTCACAAGCTTTTAAGACCCCAGACACTACTCACGAAAGTAGAATGTAGGACACTTTCTTTATAAACTATGTTATGCCAATTGACCTAGACGTCTCCTGAGTCCATGGTCCCCAGCCTTTAGCCCCAGTTACTCAGGCCCTCAAGCTGTTTGGATGCGCTTAGGAAGCTTCTATAACTGTGCCCTCTTTGTGCTCTATTATATGTATGAATATACATGCTGTACAAACAAACATGTATGTAGAAATATCCACAGCCTAACCTATATATGTATGTGGGTGTACTCCTGTATGCCCTCCTTCCCCTATTCAGCATATGTATTTGCCTATGTATCTGCTTGTAAGTTATTATTTATTTTTACTGTTGTTATAGGGTTGTATATGCTGTAGTATTTACTGTGGTTGCTTTTTTTCCCCTTTGTGTTCCTCTAAGTGTCTTCCTTTGCCTTGATCAAGTTGTGCTGACTTCCCTTATATTGTGTATTGTCTTTCCCTTCACCAAAGTCAACACTTGTCTACTGTCTAGTTAGTGATTTTCCCTTCCCACCAGTCCCATCCCTCATAACCATCAAAGATTGTTTCTTTCTGCATGTAAACCTTTTCTTGAGTTTTTATAATAGTGGTCTCATACAATATTTGTCCTTTTGTGATTTGCTTACTTCACTCAGCAATGCCCTTCAGATTCATCCATGTTGTGAGGTGTCCTGTGGATTCATCATTGTTCTTTATCGTGTAGTGTTCCATTGCGTGTATGTACCATGATTTGTTTATCGATTCATCTGTTGATAGGGACTTAGGTTGTTTCCATCTTTTTGCTATAGTAAATAATGCTGCTATGAACATGTATGCATATGTCTATTCATGTGACGGCTCTTATTTCTCTAGGATCTATTCCTAGGACTGGGATTGCTGGTTTATATGGTATTTCTATTTCTATTTTTTTAAGGAAGTCCCATACGTTTTTCCATAGTGGTTGTACCATTTTACATTCCCACCAGCAATGTATGAGAGTTCCAGTCTTCCCACAATCTCACCAGAATTTATTGTTTTCTGAATTTTTGATCAGTGCTATTCTTGCAGGAGCGAGATGGTATCTCATCATGGTTTTGATTTGTATCTCTCTGATGGCTAATGATTGAGAACATCTTTTCATGTATTTGTTGGCCACCTGAATGTCCTCTTCAGTGAAGTGTCTGTTCATGTCCTTTGTCCATTTTGTGACTGGGTTATTTGTCTTTCTATTTTGAGTTGTTGAAGTTTTCTTTAGAGATTAAGCCTTTATCAGATATGTTGGTGTCAATTATTTTTTCCCAGTCTGTAGGTTCTCTTTTTAATCTCTTGGAAAAGTCTTTTGATGAACATAAGTAATTTTAGGAGGTCCCAGTTATCTAGTTTATCTTCTGGAGTCTGTGCATTTTTAGTTATGCTTGATATTCTACTTATGCCATAAATTAGGGCCCTTAGTATTATCCCTATGTTTTCTTGCATGAACTTTATAGTTTTAGGTTTTGATCCATTTTGAGCTAGTTTTTGTGTATGGCATGAGTTATGGATCCTGTTTCATTTTTCTGCAAATGGATATCCTGTTTTGCCAGCACGGTTTGTTGAAGAGACAATCTATTCCTCATTCAATGGACTTCGACCTTTTGTTGAAGATAAGGTGTCCATAGGTGGATGGATTTACTTCTGGGTACTCAATTCTATTCCATTGGTCTATGTGTCTGTCGTTTTACCGGTACCAGACTGTTTTGACTGCTGTAGCTGTACAGTAGGTTTCTGAGATTAAGTAGTGTGAGGCCTTCTACTTTGTTCTTCTTTTTCAATAATATTTTACTTATCCGGGGGTTATTTCCTTTCCATATAAAGTTGGTGATTAGTTTTTCCCATCTTGTTAAAGAATGTTATGGAATTTGGATCAGGATTGCATTGTATCTATAGATTGCTTTGGGTTGTATTGACATTTTCACAATGTTAAGTCTTCCTATCCATGAGCATGCTATATTTTTCCGTTTATGAAGTCTCTTTTGGTTTCTTGCAGTAGTGTTTTGTCGCTTTCTTGTATAAGTCTTTCTCGTCCCTAGGTAGGTTTATTCCTAAGTATTTTGTCTTTTTTTGGGGGGTGGGCTATTGTAAATGGTATTGTTTTCCTGATTTCGTTTTCAGAGTTTTGTTTGTTAGTGTAGAGGAATCTGACTGATTTTTGTATATTGATCTTGTACCCTGCCACTTTGCTGAATCCTTCTATTAGTTTCAGTAGCTTTCTTGTGGATTCTCTGGGATTTTCTATGTATAGGATCATATCATCTACAAATAGGGGTAGTTTTACTTCTTCCTTACCAATTTGGATGCCCTTCATTCCCCTTTCTTGTTTTATTGCTCATTAGGACTTCCAGTACAATGTTGAGTAAGAGTGGTAATAAAGGGCATCTTTGCCTGGTTCCCGTTCTCAGGGGGAATGCTTTCAGTCTCACTTCATTGAGAGTAATGTTGGCTGTTGGTTTTGTGTATGCCCTTAATTATGTTGAGGAATTTCCCTTCTATTCCTATTTTGGTCATAGTTTTTGTCAGGAACAGGTGTTGGGCTTTATCAAATGCCTTTTTTGTATCAATTGAGATGATCATGTGATTATTTTCCTTTTATTTATGTGGTAGATTACATTGATTGATTTTCTAATGTTCTACCATCCTTGCATACCTGTTATGAATCCCACTTGGTTGTGATATATTATTTTTTTGATATACTGTTGGATTCTATTGGCTAGAATTTTGTTGGGAATTTTTGCATCTGTATTCATGAGAGATACTGGTTTGTAATTTTTTTTTTTTTGTGGTGTCTTTGCTTGGCTTCTGTATCAGGCTTATACTGGCTTCATAGAATGAATTCGAGAGTATTCCTTCCTTTTCTATGTTCTGGAATAGTTTGAGGAATATTGATGTCACCTCTTCTCTGAATGTTGGGTAGAATTCTCCAGTGAAACAGTTTGGGTCAGGGCTTTTTGTTTTGTTGTTAGTTTTTTTTTTTTTTTTTTTAATGACCTCTTCAATTTCTTCTTCTGTCCATTCAGATTTTCTATCTCAGTTTGTGTTAATTTAGATAGGTAGTGTGTTTCTAGGAATTTGTCCCTTTCCTCTAGGCTTTTGAATTTGTTGGAGTGTAATTTTTCGTAGTATTCTGTTATGATCCTTTTTATTTCAGTTGGTTCTGTTGTGATGTTGCCCATCTCATTTCTTATTTGGGTTATTTGCATCTCTCCTTTTTTTTGTCAATTTAGCCAGTGGTTTGATGAGTCTATTGATCCTTTCAAAGAACCAGCTTCTGGTCTTGTTGATTGTTTCAATTGCTTTTCTGTTTTTTGTTTATTTCTGCTCTAATGTTTATTATTTCTTTTCTTCTGGCAGCTGTGGGCTTGTTTTGCTGCTCTTTTTCTATTTGTTTGAGTTGTTGGGTTAAGTACTGATTTTGGCTTTTCTTCTTTTTTGATGTGTGCATTTATTGCTATAAATTGGCCTCTGAGCACTGCTTTTGCTGTGTCCCAAAGGTTTTGGTATCTTGTATTTTCATTCTAGGAATTTTTTAGTTTCATTTTTAATTTCTTCTATTACCCAGTGGTTTTTAAGCATGGCATCGTTCAGTTTCCAAGTATTTGATTTTTTCCCTTGTTCTTCCTGTTATTGATTTCTAATTTTTTAGCATTGTGATCTGAGAAGACCCTTTGTATTATTTTGATATTTTTGAATTTATTGAGGCTTGATTTGTGGGCTAGGATATGGTCTATTCTAGAGAATGACCCATGTGTGCTGAAGAAGAATGTGTACTTCACTACTGTTGGGTGGAGTGCTCTGTATATGTCTATGAGATCAAGTTGGTTGATTGTGTTATGTAGATATTCCGTATCTTTGTTGAGTTCTTTCTAGTTGTTCTGTCCATTGTCAAAAGTGGTGTGTTAAAATCTCCTACTATTACTGGAGAACTGTCTATTTCTCTTTTCATTTCTGTGGGGTTTTTTAAAAAATTTATTGTGGAGCTCTGTCATTGGGTGCGTAGATATTTACTATGGTTATGTCGTCTTGGTGGTTTGATCCCTTAATTATTATATAATGACCTTTTTTGTCTCTTATGATGGAATTTGATTTAAACTCTATTTTATCAGAGATTAATTTTGCCACTCCTGCTCTTTTTTGGTTATTGTTTGCTTGATATATTTTTTTCCATCCTTTGATTTTTTTAATCTCTTTATGTTATTGGGTCTAAGGTATGTCTCTTGTAGTCAACATATTGATGGGTCATTTTTTTTTTTTAATCCATTCTGCCACTCTCTGTATCTTATCTGGTATGTTTAACTCATTTCCATTCAGTGTGGTTATTGATAGATATAAATTTACTGCTGTCATTTTGTTATGCTTTTGTGTGTGTGTGTGTGTGTGTGTGTGGTGTTGACAGTTTCTTTGTTCTGCTTAATTTTCTGTGTTGAGTTCTTTTTTTCATGCATTGTCTTTTCATTTTCTTCATTTTTGTCAATTTTGTGTTTTCTGAGTCTTTTTGATATTCTTTAATTTTTGGTGGATAGGTTTGTTAATTTTGTTTGTAGTTACTGTGAGGTTTACCTTTATCATTCTTTGTTTATAACAGTCTGCTATTTTTAGATATCACCTTGACTTCCTTTCCATATGGAAGTTCTGTAACTACACCATTCATTCCCCCTTTTTTTGTTTTTAAGTTGTTGTCGATTTCAGATTGACATCTCTGGTTCCCTGTTTTTGGTTCTGTAGCTTTATTTTACTTTTGAGATTTTCTGTCTGGGTTGGCGTCTTGGTGATGTCGTTGTGTGACTTGCTCTCAGGTTGTTGTTTGCTGTCGTTAGTTCTCTATCTGAAAGACTCCCTTTAATATTTCTTGTAAGAATGGTTTGGTTTTTACAAATTACCTTAATTTCTGTTCATCTGGGAATGTTCTAATTTAGCCATCATGTTTGAGAGACAGTTTTGCTAAGTATATGATTCTTGGTTGGGATTTCTTTTCTTTCAAGGTTTTGTATATATCATCCCATTGCTTCTTTCCTGCATGGTCTCTGTCGAGAAATCAGAGCTTAGTCTTATTGGAGTCCCTTTATAAGTGATATTTGGTTTTTCCTCAAGCTGCTCTCAGAATTCTTTTTTATCTTTGGACTTGGAAATTTTGATTATGATATGTCTTGGTGACTTTCTTTTGGGGTCTATCCCATATGGGGTTCATTGAGCTTGGATGGAAATCTTATCTTTCATGATACTGGGGAAGTTTTCTTCCAGAAATCTTCAGAAATTCTCTGCTTTTTTCTGTCTCCTCCTGTTCAGAGATTTCCATCACACGTAAATTATTCCTCCTTATAGTGTCCTGCATAACTCTTAGGTTTTCTTCATTTTTTTTTCATTCTTTTTTCTGGTTGTTCCTCAAACAAATTGGTATCAAGGGATTTGTTCTCTATTTTGCTGATTTCTTCTTCCATTGTTTCAATTCTACTTCTGTCCTTCAGTTGAGTTATCTATTTCTGATATTTTATTGTTAATCTTCTGAATTTCTAGTTGCTGTTTTTGTATGATTTCTAATTGCCTATTTAATTTGTCATTTTGTTCTTGTATTATTTTCCTGACTTTTCTAGGGTTTTATCTGTGTTTTCCTTGAAATCTTTGAGGGCCTTATATATAAGCCTTTTGAATTATTTATCAGACAGTTGCATTACCATCTATTCCTCAGGAAGATTTTCTGCCCCTTTATTTTGGTCATTTGGTTGAGTCATCTTGTTTTGTTTCTTTATATGATGTGATATTGTCTGCTGTTTCCAAGACATTTAAGATGTTGTTTTATTTATTTATGATTTTTTAAAAATTTTGTTTTGATTTACCAGTCCAGGTTGGTTGGGCATGCTTTGGGTGATCACTCATCTGGCAGCACTGGGGCGTTCACTTCCTCCCTCCATTTGGACAGGGCAGTGGTGGGCAGGGTGAGCCTTCACTGCTATTCACTGTATGTGTGAGATAGCTGAGGGTGTACTGGGAGGGCACTATCTGGCAGTACAGGAACACTCACAGTTGCTCACCAGGTGAGCGAACAGTGGGCAAGCAGCAAGGCAGGTGTCTGGGGGGTACTGAGACACTCTCTTCATTGGGGGTGGGGCGGTTGGCCAGGGAGTGTGCAGGCAGTCTCCCTGGTGAGGGGGGGAGGGGCATTCGGTTGGGGAGTGCTCAGGTGCTCTCTCTGATGGGAGAGAAGTGCGGTGGGTGACCAGGGGTCATGCAGTTGCTGTCTCTGGTGGTGGAGGGGCAGGCGGGCAACCAGGGGGAGTGCAGGCACTTGCTGTGGTGGGGAGGGGTTGGGCAGGTGTCCAGGGGTTATATAGGCACTTTCTCCAGCAAGGGAGGGGTAGGGAAGGTGGCTGGGGGTTGTGCATGAACTCTTCTCAGTGGGGGAGGGGGCAGGGTAGGTGGCTAGGGAGGGAGGGAGGGAGAGAGGGAAAAACAGAGGGGGTTCGTCTATTGCTCCGTCTTTGCCTACTGGTCAGGTACTGCAGCTGGAGAATCATCCTGTCTCTGGTCCTGGCTTCCTCACTGCTCTGTGTACACCAGGATCCCTGAAGCTGTCATCCTCCTTCCAGTACTTTACCTCCTTAGCTCCAGTTCATGTTCTACTCACCTTACTTCATCCTGGGAACGTTAACACAGTTTCTCCCTCTCCTATTGGGAGTTCTGTGATGTTGTTTTCCTGTGCTCCTCACTTAGGGTCACTGCTGGCTTTGTCTCAAAATGGCCCTGCAGTGCTGGGCTGTCTCTACTCCATATATCTCCCCATTCACTGCGGTCATTCAGTTTCTTTTTCCAGTTGGTGTTTGAGCTAATTCTATATCCTTTCATTTGATGTTCAGGGTTCCAATGTTGTTATCTGTATCTGTTTTACTTTGTTTCTATGGTCTTTACTGCAGAGGGATGGCATGATGTGTCTGACTAGGCTGCCCATCTTAATTCCTCTGCCAGGATGGCAGCTATTAAGTAGACTCCAGTACCTAGTAAAATGATTTGTATTAATCCTTTTGATTGAGAGGGACCTTCACTTGGTAATTGAAAAGAAACATTAGCATGGAGCATTATCTATTGAAATAAATCTTCTTTCCTTCCCAGGTGTGTGAATCAGTGTTGAGGGAGCCATATCCTACGTTACATGGTCTCAAGAGGATAAATATCTTTGCGTGGATTACTGAAATAAACCTCTTGAAATCCTGTAGTTTTTAATTTTGGGTTTAACTTCTGTTAGTACAAGACAGAGAGGCAATTATCATCAGCTGTGGTCAGCCCATAAGGTGTTTCAGTCATATTAGACTTTTATATTGGTTTAAAAAAAAACAACAACCCATTGCCATTGAGTCATTTCCAACTCATTTAGATTGATAGGAACTGAAAATTCCACTTCCCCTGAATTATCTCCCCCTAATATAGCAACTGAAATTTCCATTACTTTTAGGTGTTTCTTTAGGTTTTTTAGATAGCTTTAATGCTTTATGATTACATCACATACCCATTTTTATTGAGGCAAAATTGATATGCTGTAAACAGCATAAATTTAAAGTATACAATTTCGTAGATTTTGACATATATATACATCTGTGAAACCATTACCACAATCAAGATAGTGAACATATCCGTTGTCTTAGTTATCTAGTGCTGCTACAACAGAAATACCACAAGCGGATGGCCTTAACAAACAGACATTTATTCTCTCACAGTTTAGGAGGCTAGGAGTCCCAATTCAGGGCAACAGCTCCAGGGGAAGTCTTTCTCTCTCTGTTTGCTCTGGGAGAAGGTCCTTGTCATCAAACTTCCCCTGGTCTAGGTACTTCTCAGCACAGGGACCCCAGCTTCAAAGGACGCACTTGCTTTCGGCTCGTCTTTCTTGGTGGTAGGAGGTCTTTCTGTCTCTCTGCTCACTTTTCTCTTT
The DNA here is from genome assembly GCF_000243295.1 of Trichechus manatus latirostris. Classification (NCBI taxonomy): domain Eukaryota; kingdom Metazoa; phylum Chordata; class Mammalia; order Sirenia; family Trichechidae; genus Trichechus; species Trichechus manatus. Next base: position 9,679,759 of record NW_004443950.1, on the reverse strand, counting down.
TATATCTCAAAAGTGATTGACTCAAGATACAACCTAATCTTGTAGATTGAGTCCTATCTCATTAACATAACTGCCTCTAATTCTGCCTCAGTAACATCATAAAGGTTAGGATTTACAATACATCAGATCACAAATTGGAGGACAACCACACAATACTGGGAATCATGGCCTAATCAAGTTGACACACACTTTTGGGGGACACGATTCAATCCATAACATCCATCATAACCCAAATTTTCTTGTTTCTTTTTGTAATCCCTCACCACCTTGCACCACCCCCGCAACCACTGATCTGCTTTTTGTTGCTATATTAATTTGCATGTTCTAGAATTTTATTTAAGTGGAATTGTACAGTATGTACTTTTTTTTTTGGTCTGGCTTCTTTTGGCATAATTATTTTGAGATTCATCCATGTTGTGTATATCAATGCTGTTGTTGTTGTTAGGTGCCGTCGAGTTGATTCTGACTCATAGTGACCCTATGTACAACAGAACGAAACACTGCCAGGTCCTGTGCCATCCTCATAATCGTTATGCTTGAGCCCATTGTTTCAGCCACTGTGTCAGTCCATCTTGTTGAGGGTCCTCCTCTTTTTCACTGACCCTTTACTTTACCAAGCATGAAGTCCTTCTCTAAGGACTGGTCCCTCCTGATAACATGTCCAAAGTATGTGAGATGAAGTCTCTCCATCTTTGCTTCTAAGGAGCATTCTGGCTGTATGTCATCCAAGACAGATTTGTTTGTTCTTCTGGTATTTGTTCTTCTGGTGTGTATCAATACCTTATTCTTTTTTATTGCTGAACAATATTCTGTTGCATGGATGTATCATAATTATTTTATTCATTTACCTATTGGTGGACATGTAGATTGTTTCTAGTTTTTGGCTATCACAAATACAGCTGTTATGAACATTCCTGAACAAGTCTTTGTAGGGACGTATTTTTTCATGCTTTTTTTCCTTGGAAAAATACCTAGGAATGGAATGGCTGGATCATATGGTAGGTGTATGTTTAAGTTTTTAAGAAAGCATCAAACTCTTTTCTAAAGTTGTACCATTTTACATTCCCACTAAAATAATATGAGAGTTCCAGTTCCTTCACATTTTCAGCAGTGTTTGGTATGGTCAGTCATTGTGGTTTTAATTTGCAATTTCTTAATGACTAATGGTGTTGAGGATGTTTTCATGAGTTTATTTGCCATGTATATATCATCTTTATTGAGGAGTACATTCAAATCTTTTGCCCATTTTTAAAATTGGGTTGTTTATTTCCTTGAGTTTTGAGAGTTCTTTATGTATTCTGGATTCATTGGGTTTTTGTGAGGATTAAATAAATTGTATTTGTAAAACACCTAGTATAGTGCCGGGCACATAATGAGTGCCTGGGAATGGGTAACTATTGCTTACGGTCATGAATTAGGGAGAAAATAAGGCAGAGAGAAGAAGATTTGAGCATGAGAGTAGCAATTTCTGAGAGTCCCGGGAAAAATGCCACAAACTTTTGTGACGCACTGTTGCTATGTAAGTTTTAGGCATTAGACCCTTGGTGCTTGGATTTGGTGGCAATTCAGAAAGTGTTGTAGTTGGCCTGCATGTCCCTGGGTGGCACAAATGGTTAAGCGCTTGACTACAAACCGAAAGTTTGGTGGTTTGAATCCACCCAGAGATGCCTTGGAAGAAAGGCCTGGCAATCTACTTTTTGGAGCCCTGGTGGTGCAGTGGTTAAGAGCTCAGCTGCTAACCAAAAGGTCAGCAGTTCAAATCCACCAGTCGCTCCTTGGAAACCCTATAGGGCAGCACTTCTCTGTCCTATAGGGTCGCTATGAGTCAGAATCGACTCAACGGCAGTGGGTTTGGGTTTGGTTTTGGTATTGAAAATACGGACAAATAGGTATCAGCATGGCACAATAATAACCATTATAAACCAAAACCAACCAACCAAACAAAAAAACCCAAACCTTTTGCTATGGTGTCAGTTGTGACTCATAGCTACCCGGTAGGGCAGAGTAGAACTTCCCCATAGGATTTCCAAGGCTATAATTTTTACAGAGCAGACTGCCACATCTTTTTCCCATGGGCAGCTGGTGGGTTTGAACTACCTGCCTTTTGGTTAGCAGCTGAGCGCTTAACCGCTGTGCCACCAGGACTAAGGAAAATCAGAAAGAAAGAGCTGGAGGAGTGGCTTATGAGTTCACCCATGCAGCTCTAGGCACACAAGTAACAAACTCATTAGCACAGTCCAAGCTCCAGTGGTCCATTTCTTTGGTCCTGGAATTGCTTGTTCTCTGGACAGGAGGTGAAAGTAGAATGGTTGATTTTAGCATGAAAGGGCTTAGCTGAAGGCAAATTTAGGCTCTTTTTAAACTCTAAGAGCGCTATGAATAATATGATACAGCCATTTTAGTCTCCCTTGATGGGTTTCTTTCTATCATCAAATTACATCATTTGCTGTTGCTCCCAGTTAAAGCTTTTAACTCCCTATCTTGGTTGGGCCAGACATGGTATGGAAGGTGACTCAAGGTCAGTAATTTGGTCTCTGGTTCCTAAGTTTTCACTCTGCTTTCTTCAGTAGATAAAAGGGCCCATGAGCACTGTAGTTGTTGAGTGACTTTCATTTATAACTTTAAAAGGAGTTGTGTAAAGGCTTAAAAACTTTCCCAAGGTGGGAGTTTTAATATTCAGAGATGCAGCCTGCCTTTGGAGCTGAATTCTTTTGTAGCTGACAAAAATCAGAAAAGCTCTGGAGTTTGGGGGAAAGATTCTTGTTTCTTAAATTGCTTCTGAAACCACTGTGTTATTGTTAGGAAAACATTCACTTTGTGAATAATGGGGACATAATTCCCATCGCCATGCCTGCCCTGCTCCAGAGGCTCAGTGCTTCATGCTGCTTGTTGCATCAGCTATGGACACTTTGTATTGCCTTCTTGAGCTGAGGTCAGATATTCCAAAATCTCTTTCAATTAAACATAGTCATCCTGTGGTGTATTTTAAAATACTACCTCTCTGTATCACCCCAACCTTCTTTTTCCCAAAGGGCATAAACTAAACACACAGTGACCTCAGTCTTATGTCTTTAATATTAGGGAAGGCATGCTGCTGGGCACCTAACAACAACATGTCCCCGGGACCAAGACTATGGACAGTGGAAAGTGATTCCACTGAAGCAAAATAATACCTGAAACAGAACTTTTCTTCCATAGCTCCCATACATGGCATAGTGGGATGCTGTCCACTGAAGGAAAAGAAGTTGGGAGAAAATCCAAATTACAGTTGATTAGAGAAATGAGGTCATAAATGGGAATGAAAATTTTAGATAAAGTTTCTTGTTGTTGTTAGGTGCTGTCGAGGTGATTCCAACTCACAGTGACCCTATAGGATGGAGTGGAACTGCCTGATAGGGTTTCCTAGGCTATAATTTTTACGGGAGTAGATTGCCATGTCTTTCTCCCACAGAGCCGCTGGGTGAGTTCAAACTGCTAACCTTTCAGTTAGCAGCCAAGTGCTTAACCATTGCCCTACCAGGGCTTCTTAGCTTAAGCCTAGTGGTATTAAAAATAAAAGATGGGGAACACTTTGAGGGTTCCATGGCCAATTTAGGTGAAATGCGTGTGCGGGGAATGATATGAACAGATGTAGAGAGAAGGGGACATTCCCATGGTGAAGTGAAAGGTATGGTTACCCATACACACGTCCTGGCTTAGAAATTTTGTGCCCCATCATTTCTACCTCATTCAGGATTTCAGCAAAATGCAAGATGAATGTGAATTTTATTTCTTCCCCAATGTGCTAGACTGATGCACAGAATGGGGGAAGAAATACAACCAGAAAAGAGTATAGTGAGTGTACTAGGAAGTATATTTATTTATGATAGAAGGCTTAGGTGATCTACCTCCTGATTCCCTAATTCCATAGTGGGAAAGGAGATTAATCATTTTTTTGGTAATTAATAGGAGCACTGAACCTTTTGTTCACATGTACACAAATCGTTAACAGAGCAAGGTACCACCTGGAAGCAGGTGATTTTCCAGCTCCTCTGGAGAATTCTTTGTTGATGAATATTTTTCAAATTTTCAAGCTGTAGTTTTACTAAAAAAAGTTTTAAGGGAAGTGAGTTTTTACACCCATGTCTAAATATATCTGGTGGTATACCAGTGTCTTAGGGTGCTCCAAGTGATCTATCCCATGGATTACATCAATCTACTCATCCTTCGGAACCATTTCAAGATGCTTTTCTTCAGGAAAGCTGCCTCTAATACTTCAGGAAATACTATATACATTTCTATTTGGTCCTTACAATAATCTATTAAAGCAAATATTCCTACTCTCATTTTGCATATAAGTTGACTGAAGTTCAGTGCACTCAATTAGTTTTTCCGTGGAAGGAATTCAAATCCTCATTTGCCTAATTCAGCATCCAGTTTTTCCACTCTACTATGTCTTCTTTCTATTTCCTTCAAACACCAACACCAATAAGCGATGGCCAGGATTGACTAGCCAGCCCATGTCCTTCGCATGTCAGACTGAATCCCTCAGTGCCCTTCTTGTAACGAATGTGTCACTGACCCAAATTTGGGCCCTAGGTTTACTTTTTCAAGTGTTGCTTCTGGTCTTTGGTTTGGAATACAATTTCTCTACAGAATACTTGAATGCTTTGGAAAAAACTGATATTCAGTGGGCTTAAAAAGTCCCAGTGAATGAAATTCAGTCTTTGTAAAGGATCTTTCTTTTTGTCCCTGCTTTCTTCCATTCTTCCTTCCTGTTCATCAGCTTTGAGTATCCACTATGTGCTAAGTGCAGTGACCACTTGGTTTCAAGGAGTGAATACTATTCAAGGTAAACTAAAACAGAGAAGGGTGGAAGAGTATCAAAAGAATCTAAGACCAGAAAGAGAAGCTATGGCTCATAAGGGTCTGGAACCAATAAATCGAAAGCCAATGGGAGCAAAGGCAGCTTTTTTCCAGTTTTCTTCTCCTTCTTTCCTTTTCTCCCTTTCCTCCCCTTCTTCTGCTGCTTCAAGACAAGTGCTAATCTCTGGCCTATGGGGAAGACTATATAGAAAGCAAAGTGAGCAAGGGATGTGTGTAGGAAGGAACACTAGCTGTATCCTGGAGATACTCGTTGCCTGTCTTGTTTTTCATTCCCTAGTCCCATGGAGACCTATTTACAGGTTTGGATTCATTTTCAGCAAGCATTTTGACTCCTGAGAATAGGGCAGAGATTTACTCTAACATTAATTAATTAGTTAATTTGACAAATATTTCTTGAATGCCTGCTCTGGGCCAGATACAATTATAGGTTCTGATCACACAAAGATGAATAAGACACAGTGCCTACCCTTGAAGAGCTAAGAGTTAATAGAAAACTTCTAGTGGGTTGACTAAGGAGAGATTTTTGCTTGTATTTATGGAGAAAAACAATTCTACCCTCATCTGAAGATTCAAACCTTGTTCTTACAAGTGTTATAAAGGTACCGCTTGTACCCAAAATGTCACAGCTGTTCATAGGACATTTTGTTGGCCGATGCTTTTTCTTTATCCTTTTTGACATTGCCCTCAGGCATTTATTATCTCTTACCTATATTACTGCTATCAGTCACTTAACTAGTCATCTACTTTCATTTTATTTTCCTTTCATCCCTTCTTCAAGAACACTCTATGACAAAAACAGTGGTTATTGTTAAACTTTAAAAAAAGGAACTTTGATGCATTCATTGCCTTGCCCCAAATTGCCTTGACCTTGATGTCCAGAAAGACCCAGGGTCTCTGTTCTGTTTTCCATTTGACCATCTCTAGATCTCTGTTTAGTGTTAAGATGATGGTGATATTTATATTCTCCATTGATTGAGAAAAAAAATTGTTTAACATTTTAAATGAATTATTTATTAAAACTGAATATATAGGTATTATAAATATGTACAAAACATCATTCAATCTACAGCTTACATTTTTGTGATAGAGATTCACAGACGTTGTGTAATATCTACATAGCTCTGTCCATGAATTTGTGGCCTAAAATATAGGCATCACTGTTCTGGACAATGTGCCCTCAATGATAAAGCAAAATAAAGCCTTTCTCTGGTAAATAATAAAGTGCAAGTCTTCCTCCAGCAGTGCTCTGGAAACTGCTGTTGATGATAAGCAGGTCCCTATCAATAAGATTCGATTTTTTATTTGGTCTAAAACTTTCGTTTTAGCTTGTTCTCTCATTGTTCCCAATAAATACCTAATTCTCGTACTGCATGCTCTTATCCTAGGGATGTAGTATTTCCTGACTGTGCTTTTGCTCGTGTTGCTTCTGCTGCTAGTAATGCCTTCTTTCTTTCTTTCACGTTTTTGTCTGAAATCCTACCCACATTTCAATTCAACTTCTTCCATAAAACTCTTCTAAGATCTTTTCTGTAGTATATTTTATTCTCTTTCTTCTGAGACAACTGAGTTCTTTATAGCCTTCCTTTCCTTCTGCTACCAGCATTTATTAAGAGCCTACTGTGTACCATGGGGTGTACAAACATAAATTAGTTTCTCCCTTAAAGGGTTCTATTGTCTTCTAGAGAAGACAGACACATTGCACACATCCTTATAGTAAGAGGCATTTAGTATTCTGTTAGACCACAATGATATTGAGATCATAAATCGTGTTTAATCACCTTTGTGTCCTTCCTCAGCAATTAATACATCAATTGGCTTATGTTGTTGTCAATTGTCAATAGCGACACTATATGACAGAGTAGAACTGCCCCATAGGGTTTCCTAGGCTGCTATCTTTATGGGATGGAGCCCTGATGGTACAATGGTTAAGCGCTTGGCTGCTAAGCCAAAGGCCAGTGGTTGGAACCCACCAGCAGCTCTGTGGGAGATAAGACCTGGTGATCTGCATCTGTAAAATATTATGGCCTAGGAAACCCTATGGGGAAGTTCCACTCTGTTCTATAGGGTCGTTATGAGTTGGAATCAATTCTATGGCATATAACAACAACAGTCTTTACGGGAGCAGATCCCAGGTCCTTTCCCCTGTGGAGCGGCTGGCAGGTTTGAACTACTGACCTTTCAGTTAGCAGCTGTTATGGATTGAATTATGCCTCCCCAAAAAATGTGTTATCCTAACCTTTATGCCTATGGTCAGAGATGAATTACCCAATAAGCAAGGTAAACACATGCTTAGGGTACCAACATAACAGGGGCACCAGTTGTCCAAAGCAAAACCCATAGATGCCAAGCAGACAAGACACGATGAAAAGCGAGCACCGCAGTGGAAGGGAACTGGCAGTGCAGTATATGAAACTGATACCAGCTCCAGTGCGTGAGAATGTGCTGGCCAGAAATAAAGTTCACACAAGGTCATGAGGCCACCCATGTCCAAGGTTGCTTACACTATGAGGCCCCACCACTTCAACACCTTCATTGACATCTGTCTCTTGTGGTCCCCTCCTGTGTAATTGAAACTCTTTATCTCAGTGGGTCTCTTGGGAGTATATTATTTCTTTCTAAAAAACAAATTTTACTCATGTAGGCATGTGTGATTCCACAATAGAAGATAAAATACAATGCGTATTTCCTAATGTTGAAATTGCTTCACGCATACTCCTAACTTTAATGATCACAAATTGCACAACAGAACGTTCATTTTCATCCTGAAAGAGACTCAAAAACCCTCAGCGTATGACGATTCAAGAAAGACTCCATTCATTATCCTTATTATGTATGGAAGTAGATAATATTTGGCAGCTTAATTGTGATGAAATCATTGAAGAATTTTTAAGAGCAAAGAATAGAAAGAAGTGTTTTTAATTATAACATGTTAGAGATGAAAAACCTATCTAAAAATAAAATACAGTAATTTGTTGTGATATTTCTTTTCTGATCATTAAATTTTCTTTTATGACATCTTTTCATTTGTTCATCTATAATTAAAAGCATTTTTTATGAAACAAGCATCAAAAGTAAAGTATGAGCTGTTTAAAGCAAAGTTGGTGAAAGTCAATTTTTCATTGTGGGAGATCAGCAGAATTTTACATTGATTGTTGAAACAACTAAGTTGACTTACTCATTTTCTTTGTTGTAGAATATGTGGAATATTCTCTTTGTAGAAAATGTGGGATATACTAAAAATCTCAAATCCACTAGCCTTTCCTTGGAAACTCTATGGGGCAGTTCTACTCTGTCCTATAGGATCACTACGAGTTGAAATGGACTTGAAGGCAACAGGGGGAAAAAAGGTAAAAATCTTAGTACTCTGCATCCACTAAAAATTTTATAATTCAGTTCATCTCATTCTGCTGAAATGGCCTGTGCCACTTTTGTGTTCAATCGCTAAAATAGTCGCATTTAAAAAGATGTTACATCATGGATAGCCAAGACACATGTGCACGCGTGCACACACACACACACACACACACGTATATATATAACTCACATATCCTATTCAAATGCATGAGTAAGCAGAGGAGGGGGTACAACAGATTATTAGTGTTTAGGGCCATTACATGCCTTAATGCAGGCCTGCCTGTGGTTGTAATCCCATTTGGGAATGAGCTGTCTTTGTTATGTTAATGAGGCAAGATTAGTGTAGGGTGTGTCTTGAGTCAATCTCTTTTGGGATATAAAAGAGATTGAACAAGCAAGCAGAGATGGGGGAAGATAGATGCCAAGCCACATGAAGATTGCCCAGGAGCGGAGGCAGAAGAGACAAGGACTTTCCTCCAGAGCTGACAGAGAGAGAAAGCCTTCCCCTAGAGCCGGTGCTCTAAATTTGTACTTCTGGTCTCCTAACTGTGAAAAAATAAATTTGTTTGTTAAAGCCACCCACTGTGGTATTTGTTATAGCAGCACTAGATAACTAAGATAGCAGCCGAGCGCTTTAACCATTGTACTCCCAAAACCCCAAAAACCAAACTCATTGCTGTTGAGTTGATTCCCACTCATAGTAAAAGGACAGAGTAGAACTGCCCCATAAGGTTTCCAAGGAGCAGCTGGTGGATTTGAATGGCCAACTTTTTGGTTAGCAGCTGAGCTCTTAACCACTGTGCCACCAGGGCTCCATTGTGCTACCAGGGCTCCTTAATTAGCTTATAGTAGGTGCTTAAAATATTTGATAAATGGCTGAATACAGTAGCTAATACTTATGGTATACTTACTAAGTGAAGGGTACTAGGTTAAGTAAAGGGTGAGTGTGGTGACAGCATAAGAATAAGTGTGTTATGTTAATGCCTCTGTTTGTGTTGTTGTATATACCTACGAATTAAACAAAATTTTTTTTTTGTCTTCAAGTACTTTAAAAATAATATACCAACTCTGTACCGTTACCTAAATGCATGGATGGGATGGGGTGGGGATGGTGACAGCGGCTTGTGAAACTTTATAAGGTGACTACAAGGAACAATGCTCATTTAAATGTAAGTTCTGGTGTATTTGTTGCATTTCATGTGTGATATAGCAAGACTTTAGAGTATTCTTGTGGTGCAGGATAGGGGTTAGATAGGGGCAGTATTTTTCCATAGAGTGAACTTCCAGTACTTGAGATTAGAATGCTACATACAGTCTAAGAGGCAAAGCCAGAATATAGAGTGGTAAGCACAATGCCTGAGCACAGTGGGGGCTCTGTAAGTATTTGTTAGAGTCAGAAAGGAGGACGGAAGAGAAAGAAAGGAAACAAGCTAGGGCAGCTACCATGTGTCCGAATAAACAGAAACTACGAAGCAAAAGCAAAACCAAAATGGAGTCAATAAATGTGAGCCAAAATTGGTGACTAGTGAGGCAAATGAGGTATTATGCTTATAATGATTATTTTATTAACAATACTATAACAACTTAATGTGTTTTTCTGCTTGCACCAGGCACCTCACATATATTAAGACATCTATTATTTAGAAGAGCACTTCATTATAGTTACCACTACAATCACTTTATGGATGAAGAAATTAAGGTTCAGAGGGAAAAAAAGTTTGCCAAAGCTCACACAACTAGCAAACGGCAGATGTCCTCTACAGAACAAAGTTTCCCTAATACATTCAGGATGAGACTCTTTCTAGAGGACACAGATGTTTCTGGTGCCCAGGCCACAGCCCCTCAACTCACCTTTTTCAGCTCAGCTGAGGTGGACAGCTCCCGCTCCTGCCCCATCCCACCTCAAGCTTGTGTGCTGTGGAGTCTTTCTGTCCCTCCCACCCCCTCAGGACTTCTTCTAAAGCCAGCTGCTTAGAGTCTCAGTTCAGATGTGCAAGGGAGCAGCCCTCCACTCAGTGAGGGTCGACTGAAAATGCACCGGACTTTTTGCCCCTCAAAGGGACAATTCTGAGGTGCTTTCGTTTGGGTTCTCAGAAGTTCCCCACTGGGATTAAGCTCCGGTTGACCAGAAGTAAACAGCTCAATAACCCATCCCGGTTTTTCCTTCTTCCCTGTTTTACTCCCACCGTCCCAAGACACCTTTGCTCCTGATGTCACCTGCCCAAGTCCTTGTCTTAGGTTCTGCTTTTAGGGGAACCCAAATTAAGACACTACCTGTGTTCGTTTCCTAGGGCTTCTGTAACAAAACACCGCAAACTGGGTGGCTTAAAAGAACAGAAATTCATTGTCTCACAGTTTTAGAGGCAGGTTGTCCAAACTCAGGGTATTGGCAGGGCCGTGTTCTCTCTGAAGGCTCTAGGGGAAGATCCTTCCTTGTCTCTCACAGTTTCTTCTAGCTCCAAGCATTCCTGGGCTTACAGCTGCAGCACAATTCTGTGGCCACACGGCCACTTCCCTTGTTTGTCTCTGTGTCTCTTCTCTTTCATGAGGACACTACTCCTATTGGATTAGGACCCCACCCTACTCCGGTATGACCTCATGTTAACTTGATTGATAACATCCTCAAATACTCTATTTCCAAACAAGGTCACGTTCACAGGTATCAATGGTTAGGACTTCAGCATAAAAAAATCTTGGGACATGATTTAATCCATAGTGCTAGTTAGTCAGTCACATATGTCACATCCAGTTCAAAGGCCATGGGGCATCTTAAAGGAACACCACATATCTGAATCTATTAAGCCATTGATGTCATTGCTTGAGAAGAATACCTTGTTCTGACACAGAAGGAAATTTCTTTAAATAAGAAAGTCCATAAAGTCATCTGGAACTTTCTCATTTTCTATGAGGATATAGGTTCCTGTGATGCACGCCTGTGGGATTGACTTCTAGGAAATGGTACTTACTTAAGGGAAAAAAATCACAAGAGAAAATAAAGGTAGCCATGTGTGCTGCAACTTTAAAAAAATTGATTTTGGACTGCTGAGTAGGTCAAAAACCTTAGTGGACACCAGGGGGCAGCCTCACACCAGGCTCTCAGGGAAGAGTGATCGCTGCGGTTTCTTTTTTTCCTCCTTATGTGCACAGTAAGTAAAACTACCCAGTTTTGTGGCAGTGGACTGATTTTTTTCTCTTTCTTTGCGAAGGACTTGAGTAGGGGACCAGGGTTCACTTCATAGCACATCACAGAAAGCGTGCGCCTATCGCATCTCACCTTGGAGGGCCTTTGATTACAGGGAAGAGGCACCGTCTCCAAACAAGCTGCGTCCAAGGACGCGGAGAGTTGCCTCGCTCCCTTTGTTGTTTTCTAGCGCTGTCACGAACTGCAGTGCGCTTGAGAAAAAACTGAGAGCGCCTTCTGCAGAGGAGTCGTGTGGACTGCTCCTTTGCAAAATTCTCCGTTTGCCCTGGGCGGCCTCGTCCAACCCTTTGGCTTTAAATAACATCTCTCGGATGGTAACTCCTGATTTAATGCCTCTATCTCAAACATCTCCCAGAATCCCAGATCTGTATGTTTCTAGATCCCAGTTATCTAGTAGGTATCTCTCATGGGCGTTGAATGTTGCTAGTTGCCGTCTAGTCAGCTCCCAACTCATCGCTACTCCCCACGCACAAGCCACCCCCGATGCGCAAGGAAATGCTGCCCAGTCTTGCCCCGCCCCATGATGGGTTGCAGATCAGACCACTGTAGTCCATAGGGTTTTCATTGGCTGATTTTTGGAAGTAGATAGCCAGGCTTTTCTTCCTAGCCTATCTTAGTCTGGAAGCTCCACTGAAACCTGTCCAGCATCATAGTGACACTCAGTCCACCACTGACAGGTGGTGGCTTCATATGAGGTCCGTTGGCCAGGAATCTAACCTGGGTCTCCCATTTGGAAGGCAGAATTCTGCCACTGAACCACCACTGCTTCCTATGGGTATCTAATAGACATCTCAAATTTGGTCAAAAAGAAACTATTTCAAACTCTCAATTTGCTTCTTTTGCATGTCCTATTTTCTTCATCCCAATAAAAAGTTATTGTCACCCATCCAACCCAAAAACCTGCTAGTGATGCTTCCCTTCTTTTTTATCTCACCTGTCTCCGTAGAAGTTAATCAATTCATCTGCAAGTTCTGTTGGCCTTACCTCCAAATCATGTCCTCAGTCCACTTACATGTCTCCATCTCCACTGACAACTTCACTGACACCTCTTACCTGGCCAATGGCTGCAGCCTCCTCACTGGCTCTGTGCTTGCAGAGTTGCCCCCTTTAATCCATTCTCCACACGTCTGCCAGGATGATCTTTTTAAGGAAATTCAAGTCACTCCTCTTCTTTATACTCTCCAGTGGATTCCCTTGCACTTGTAATAAAATTCATAACCCTGTCAGGGACCTGCAAAGTCGTATTACCTGCACATAGCCTGCCGATCCTACCTCATCTCATACCATCTTCTCCTCATTCCTTTGGTTCTAGGCACATCTGTCTTCTTGCTGTTTTGAATCAGCCTTAGGCCTTTGCACCAGCGGTTCCCTCCTGCTTTTATGCTCTCCTCTCTCTTCTTCCATGAATATCTCTCCTCGTCATTCAAGTCTCAGCTGAAATGTCAGCCACTTCCCTGATGATTCCGACTATAATAGCTACCCAGTCACTCTCACGCCCCTCCGTTTTAATTCTCTGTAAGTGCTGACATTAGATGCGTTTTTCTTGCTTATTTATTTGCTGTTTTAGTGTCTGTTTTCCTTACTAGAATAGAAGCTCCATGAGGGGTAGGATCTTGTCTGCTTTGGACACTCAACCACATCCTTTACCTAAAAAATGCCCAACGCATAAATAAATAAATGATTACCAGTTGCCATCAAGTGGATTTCAACTCATGGTGACCCCGCGTGTATCGGAGTAGAACTGTGCTCTAGAGGGTTTTCAGTGGCTGATTTTTTTCAGAAGTAGATCACCAGGTCTTTCTTTTGAGGTGCCTCTAGGTGGACTTGAACCTCCACTCTTTTGGTTAGTGGCCAAACACGTTAAACATTTGCATTACCTAGGGACAATTAAATAAATTATTAAATGGGTAGAAATACCACATCTCCCTCTGCTGAGGTTGGACTACAGGGTTCTTCCTCTACTATTACCTTTCTTTTGACTTTAGGTGAATCATTCTTTTCTGTGCGTATCAGTTTCCTCTTCTATAAAAGATTACTTCTTGGTGCTTTCCAGATGAGTAACGTTCTGTTGATACATTTATTCTAATCCACGGCTGAGCTTCTCACTTAGCAACTCCTGAAGAATTTTTTGGAGATACTCTGGGTGGAAAGCCTCATGCTTACTACAAGTTTTCAGTAGCCCTTAAAGTGGTGGGAAGAAACAAGACTTGATGTTTCCTGTCATTCTATCTAAACCTGTTGCTGTCGAGTTGATTCTGACTCATAGTGACCCTATAGGATAGAACAGAACTGCCCCATAGGGTTTCCAAGGAGCAGCTGGTGGATTCACACTACTCACCTTTTGGCTAGCAGCTAAGCTCTTAACCATTGCGCCACCTGGGCTCCCCATTCTATCTATTCACTTATTTTTTTGGCTTTGTTAATGTTTTCTATTCATTTTTGTGTAAAGAATCATAACCTGAAGTTGGTGGATTTTTTGAAGTCTCATGTGAATCTGATCCGATTCTCAAGACGGCGGGTCCGTGAGTAGATGAGCCAGAGGTCAGGCTACCTTTCCTCCAAGTCTTTGGTAAGTGGTACCTGGCTTGAAATTCTGGTTTCTGCTATTTCAGAAATAATTTAAGCAAAGCATATTCCTTCTGCCTTACTGTATTTTAGGTTTTATCTGAATGAGGCAACAATTACAGACCCAGACTCTTTAGGATATTAAAGTGCTTCATAGCTAGCCAGGAAAGGTCACCAAATGATTACTTTGACGTCTGCTAAGAAGGGAGATTAGTGAAAACCTCGACTCTGTGTTCGCCCAGATCCCAGGATGTGGGAGCGTCTTTATTCCCTCTCAATTCCCTTGTTGCTCTGGGATTCTGATGTGATCCTAAGTTTTAATTTCTTGAAAAGCCGTTTCATCAACCCTGTTGACTGTACGTTCAGCTTCCCTTCTCCCCTCTCCCCTGCATTTGGGTCAGCCTGTACCAAAAGAGAAGGTTATCTCGGCTGTTAAACCTTTGACTTGGTGTCTTTTGAAGAGCGCATTTTGCATTTTGTTATGTCAGGATTGTAATTAGATCCGTTAATTAAGGGAAGAATGAACTTTTCCCAAACTCTGTACCTGTTTGAATTTTTGATAAGTTTGCTTAGGTTGCCGCTGACCTTTGCTAAGGGGTATGCCACTGCTCATTAATTGGTAAATTTTAATGAGGAGAGTTGATAAATGTGCTGCCCTTGACCATAAATAAAGCTGGCTGCCATGCCAGGCCTTACCACCTTCGGCTGCTTCAAAGTGTGTGTCGTTTCTTCACCAGTGACTATTAAACTTGGGACACTTTGGTTGACATTCTACCTTGTGACTGAGCTTGGGCCTCTTTATGCCAGGCACTGTCCTGGGTGACTCCTTCACTCATTGTCTCACTTAATCCTCATAGTGATCTCATTGTTGTTGTTGTGTTACTATCTCGGGTAACTTCTTCATCCATTGTCTCACTTTAAGAAGCCCTGGTCGTGCAGTGTTTAAGCACTTGGCTGCTAACTGAAAGGTTGGCGGTTCAAACCCACCAGCCGCTCTGTGGGAGAAAGATGTTGCAGTCTGCTCCCATAAAGATTACAGCCTTAGAAACCTTATGGGGGCAGTTCGCCTCTGTCCTGTAGGGTTGCTATGAGTTGGACATTTTTAGCATTTGTCACTGGACATTGCCCTAAGTGACTTCTTAGAATTTTTTTTCAAACTATTGGAGAAGATAATTTGACATCACTGGTAGCTGGTTCGTTTGTGTAAATACTGTTCACATTTCCTCCTCGTACTGATTGGTTCTGCCTGTTTTATAAAGGGGGGAAACGGAGGCAGAGAGAATGTTGTGTCTTGCACAGGGTACTGTTTAGCAAATACTTTGTTAAAATGTCCTGATTATGAATCTCAAAATAAACCTGGGAATTTGAATGTTGTTGTTATTAGTTGCCATTGAGTCAATTCTGACTCATGGTGATCTTATGTATAATAGAATGGTCCTGCGCCATCTTCATGATCGTTGGTATGTTTGAGTCCATTGTTGTGGCTATTTTTTCAATCCATCTCATTGAGGGTTTCCCTCATTTTTGCTGACCCTCTGCTTTACCAGACATGATGTCCTTTTCTGATGACGTGTCTGAAGTAAGCAAGTTGAAGTCTCGCCATCCTCACTCCTAAGGAACATTCTGGTATGACTTGTGATCTGCTAGTGCTGGAAACTCCCCTGCCCCTATTACCCTTAGAATCATGGACACAGATGGTCAGAACTGAAAGAGGATTCAGAGGTCATCTGTACCATGGCCCTCATTTCCCATATGGAAAGGAGGAAGAACTTGCTCAAAGTCATACTTTAAGTTGATGTCAGAGACAACTCTGGAACTCAGATTCTTCAGTCTCAGAAGACAGAATTTCTGATTAAAAATAACCCTTGAGTTCATGGAAAGGTTGTTATAAACTGGGATTGCAAGAAGCAGTAAAATAAAAACTCTTCAACTAGGCATGGCCTTGCTCTTCTTTTGGGAGAATGAATAGTTGCTTGTGAAAGTGATGAAAGAGTGCTGGAGTTGTCAAGGGGGATCTAAGAAGCTTTTACAGTGAAGGTAGTATCTAAGTGGAGCCTTGAAAAATAGATTAGATTTCTGTTTCTAGATCTGTGTGTACTACCTCATCAAAGACCTATTTTCCCTCTTGCTAAAAATGGGAATGAAAAGAGGGCAGTGCACTCTCAGGAATCTAGGGTTTTCAGACCCTCATAGTGTTCTGTTTTCTTCTGAGCTCTGCTACGTACAGAGTGAAGAAAGATGTGCATTTTATATCCTACAAGTTCCGAAAAGAGCAAAGCCATAAATGTGTTAAAAATAAAATAAAATAAAAGAAAACAACAAACCCATAAACACTGTGTATATCTTATTTCTACTTGGTACTGAATAAATCAGCAAATTGGTGATATCAGGCTCCAGTCTTTGCAAGGAGGAGGATGTTTTCCCAGAGTTCTCAAAGTTTAAACCCAGGAGGATCATGAAGCTGTGTTGGTATTACAATTGAAACACAGTAGCCCCATCTTCTAGGACAAGAACCAAAACTTTTTGTGATTGCTGAATCAAGAGGCAAGGGCCAAATTTTCAAATTGCTGAAGTGGTGCCCAGTAAGGTTTATTAAAAACAGAGAAATAAAAAACCTAGTCCCCCCATTCATGCTGTCTCCAAATTTCTCTCCAAAACCATCATGTTGGTCTATGAAGCATTTTTTATCCTAGCCAGCATTTCAGCTGAATTAATGAGGGTGACACATATGCCATTGTCTCTTAAAACTGCATGTTGTTTCTTGGAACTGGGCTTGGCATTTGGCAGGGGCCATGTCTTAGTCTGGATTCTGCCAGCAGAGGCTAAGTATAAACTTGGGTGGGTAGTTTATTTGGGAAGTGATGTCAGGAAGCAGGAGTGAGGGAGTGGAGTGAGATAGGGAAGGAGAAAAATCCAATACAAGTATTATCAAGGTCATTGCTGTGGGTGATGGAGGTTCGATTCTGCTGGGAAACCCTGATAAGATTACAGAATGCCTCCCAGAATTATTCACCAGAAGGGAGGGATGCTGGAGCACTCATCCACAGATCTCATCCCCCATTGGTTGACAATTGTCGTGATGGATGAGAAGAAGTAAAGTACCTGCACTTCTGGACTACACTTTTATGTAGGCCAAGAAGTGTCCCATGTATTAGGCAACCTCAAGGGCAGAAAGAGAACATGGTGCTTGAGGCAAGATGCTGCCTGTGAGGTTAGTGTTATGGATTGAATTGTGTCCCCCAAAATAGTGTTGTAAATCCTAACCTCTATGCCTATGGTTATAATCCCATTTGGGAATGGGTTGTCTTTGTTATGTTAATGAGGCAAGATTAGTGTAGGGTGTGTTTTGAGTCAGTCTCTTACAAAATAAAAAAAGGAGCCAATTAAGGAAGCAGATCTGGGGGAAGACAGATGTCAAGCCACAAGAAGATCGCCCAGGAGCAGAAGCTCGGAAGAGACAAGGACCTTCCTCCAGAGCTGACAGAGAAAGTCTTCCGCTAGAGCTGACACCCTGAATTCAGACTTCAAGCCCCCTAAACTGTGAGAAAGTAAATTTCTGTTTGTTAAATCCACCCATTTGTGGTATTTCTGTTATAGCAGCACTAGACAACTAAGACAGTTAGCCTGAACCCGCATGGAACTGTTCCATGCAGCTGCTATTGAAATCATATGTGGGCCAAGAGAATATGACTGCTGTAGTCTTGGACCATAATTGAGATAAATCTGTTAGTATAATGTTGGCCTTGGGATGAATGGACCCAGTTTACAGATAGAATGAGTAAATCAAGTCCAGTAATAGAAGAGATCACAAGGGCAGATTCCAGGTGAGATCCAGGCAAGCAGTCCAAGAGCAAAGACTGTTGTTGTTGTTAGTTGCTGTCCAGTTGGCTTGACTCAGGTAGACCTTATATATAAAAGAATGAAACTTTGCCACGTCCTGCTCCATCTTCATGATCGTTGGTATGTTTGAGTTCGTTGTTGCAGCTATTGTGTAGTGCCTTCCAGTGTAGGCAGCTCTTCTTCCAGCACTATATCAAACAATATTCCGTTGTGATCTCTAAGGTTTTTACTGGCTAGTTTTTGAAATAAGATCACCAGGCCTGTCTTAGTCTGGAAGCGCCACTGAAACCCGTTCACCATGGGTAACCCCTTTGGTATTTGAAATACCAGAAACATAGCTTCCAGCATCACAGCAAATCACAAGCCACCACTGTATGACAAATTGACAGATGGGTAAGAGCAAACATAGGTCGGGCAAAGGAGGTAGAAGTCAGGCAGGGGTCTGGGAAGGCTGTCAGCAGTCAGCAGGTTGGGGTTAGTCCTTGGACTCAGTATCTTTCTTATTTTGGCCAAATGAGCAAGGCTAAGAAATAGGCAAAAGTTCAAGGATCCAATTATTTTGACCACAATAGAAAATTGGGAAATTTTTCAGGAGCAAGGTAGATGTATGTGTATCCCTCACAAATATCCCAGTTCCTCCTGTTTCTGTGCTTCCAGGTACAGTGTTCCCTCTGCCTGGAATGCTGTCTGCAGATTACCCAATTTATTTTTCTCCTTTAAGATTCATATCTCTTGCTACCCTAACTGGGAAACCTGGCCTAGCTTTCCATCCTCTTTCTACTGACGCTCATCTCAGCATTTACCATACTAGCTTTTAATTGTGTTTGTCTCTCCAAACAAATCATGAGCTCTTTAACAGCAGAGCCTGTGTCTTATTTAACTTTTTGAGCCTAACTCTAAGCACTGTTCCTGGAATAAAGAAGGCTCTTAGAAGATGTGTGCTGAATAAGAGCAGGCATGAATGAATGGAAACAGGAATAAATACACAAACTGAGGCACAAGCTACAAGTCTGAACACATGAAGTCCTAGAGTATTGGGTTACAGCTCTTTAAAGACTTCCTGCCCAGGGTTGATATTTTTGGCCCATTGGACTTTTGTACTGACCCGGCATCAGGTCAGTATCAGGACTGGCATCAGGAGTCTTGTGGCTTAGTCTCTGCCTGCTTCCTCTGTTCACATGTGGATATTAGGGAACATCTGACAATACCTTATGCCCCTAAAGCAATTTATAAATTGTGCCAGCTCCTTCAACCACTACATTTGATTCTCCACAGAAGTCCATCAATATAGGGCTTCTGATTGATACAGAAATAAATAATTCCATTTTACACTGTGGAACTTGAGGCTCATTGAGGATATGTGATTTTCTCAAGAACACATGGTGTGAAAATGGGAAGTATACAGCTTGGGAAGGGGGGAAGGGGATGGGACTTTTCTCTTTGAGTCTATGGTGTGAAAAGGTGTAATTTTTCAGAGCAGTTGACCTCAAGGTCCTCCCTCTCTCCATTAGTTTCTTTTCCTTTCATCTTTCCATATTATTTTCATTATTATTGCACCCGGGTGCCATGCCCTTTCCATGTATTTTGAATGCAATGATCACTTCTTGCTTGAGTTAGCTGAGAGTAGAAATGGTTTCATTTGTATATCTACCTACCCTCTGTCCTCATGATCTACTATAGGTTCTATAGAAAGTAGGAATTCAGTATTAATTAATTAGCTAATGGACATTTGGATTGTTTCTAAAATTTTGGCTATAAAAAATAGAGTGACTATAAACATTCATGTGCAAGTCTATATGTGAAAATGTGTTTTTATTTCTCTGGGGTGTAAATACCGAGGAGTAGAAATGCCACATGGTAGATGCATGCATAACATTTTAAGATAGTGCCAAACTGTTTTCTAAAGTGGTTGTACCATTTTATATGCTCACCAGCAGTGTAATGAGTTTCAGTTGCTCCAAATTTCACTAGCGTTTGATATTGTCAGTCCAGCTATTCAAGTGGGTGTGTAGTATACCTCCCTGTGGTTTTATTTGCAATTCCCCAATAACTAATAATGTTGAGCAACTTTTCATGTGCTTACTTTTTAACCTGTGTTCTATTTTTTGGTGAAGCATTTGGTCAAATATTTTGCTCATTGTTTTTTTCTTTTTTCTCCAGTGTGTTGTCTTCCTATTATTGAGTTCTGTGTGTAGTTTGGCTACAAATTCTTTCACTGATACATGTGTTGTGGATATTTTTTATCATGGTCTGGGGCTTGCTTTTTCATTTTCTTAACAGTGTCTTTTGAAGAGCAAAGGTTTTTAATTTTGATGAAGTCTAATTTATTGGCTTTTTAATTGTATAGTTCATGCTTTTGTTGTCCTATAATAAGAACTCTTTTCCAAACCCAAGGCCACTATGCTTTTCTCCTGTGTTTTCCTCTAGAACTTTTATAGATTTAGTTCTTACGTTTAGGTCTATGATCCATTTCAGTTTAATTTTTCCATCTACAATGGATTACTACTCAGAAAAAAGGGAACAAACTATTGATACATGAAAAACATGGGCGATTCTCAAAGTTATTTATGTTGAATGACAGAAACCAGAACAAACAGACTACATACTATATGATTTCACTTCTATAAAATTCTGGAAAATGCAAATAAATCTATAGTGATGAAGAGCAGATTAGTGGTTGGCTAGGGACAGGGTTGGAAGGAGAGAGGGATTTTTAGCACTAGGAAACTTTTAGGCATAATGGAAATGTTTGTTCTCTTCATTGTAATGATAATTTCATGACTGTATATATTTGTCAACACTGGTCAAATTGTATTATACAGTACTTATATATATTATGCAGTTTATTATATATCAATTATTCCTCAATAATGCTATAAAATTAGTTAATTAAGGGAATTGAAATGGCTTTTCCTATGAGAGCCATTATTATCTATTAATGTAGCTGCCCCAAACAACTTCTAAATCAAAACTAAGTATTAATTTTCTAAATCACATTCAAGTTAGGAACAACTTTTTTTTTTTTAAAAAAGACTATTAAATTTTACTGATCTGCTTTTTCCAGTGTGGTCAGTTGTCCTTAAATAGAGGAGGAGCACAAAGAACACATTTTATGGTCTCATTGCAATGTTCTGTTTTTTTTTTTGGAATTAGTTGAACTAGTGTCTTATCTTTTATATCTGCAATTAGCTGGGGCTGGCAACTTCAAGAATAAATCTCGAATTCAAACACGTTGACACTTAACTCTGCACCACTGCGGGCAGCAGCTACAACCCAGATCTTTCCCTCAGAGCAGAAACTTCATTTGGAATTGTCAGAAACATGTACACCTTGAAGTCAGGTGCAAAGTCTACACCTGGGCAAAAAGAGAGCCAGTCTCTGCAAACTAGGATTTGACCATCCTGAAAAGAAGAAACTTCATTGTCTCTCAAAATAATTCTAATATCCAGCTGAAACACGTGCTAAGTCAAAAGTTAACTGGATAAACTTGAGCATGCCACCTGATCTCTTGGGCTTCAGTTTGCTAACCTAAAATATTGGTTTATTGGGTTAGATGATTTTGAATAGTGTGTCTTATAATGCACTTCTAGAATTGGTTGCTGGAAACCGTGTTGTGGCTCACCCTTAACCTACCAAATGCAGCTGTGTTTTTGTTCCAAATGTTAAATATTTAATCAACTCTAAGGTGAAACCCAAATGTAATTAATTAAGCAGCTTGGTGTTGAGTGAAATGTAACGGACATGAAAAATGTCTTTTCATTAGTGTCCATTGGCTTCGTTGGTTCAAGAATTCTGGCTGCTGAAATGAATAGCAAAATTATTCTCTGTTTGAACAACCTGAAGTGTCTGAGTAAAAATAAAATAAAGTAAAAGCCAGGAGGCTTTCCAATTGCCTTATACTAATTATGATGTATTGATTTTCTATGCTACATTAACATCCACAAAGCTCTCCTTTGGCTAATCCAAACGATGAATGGATTTAATGAAAGTTTTTATTTCAAAGTGTGCGTAAAAGTAAAGGTTTGAGAAAGGTGCATGTGCACGTGAGGGGGCACATGCACACACAAGGGCACACACAGAATGTGGAGAAAAGTGTACACGTGCTGGAATGTTTATATAGTGAGCATGGTAGAAACCCCTTTCCAGCAAAGACTCGTTTGTATACTGTCTTATTTTATTTTTGTCCTTTGATTACAGGTCTTAAAACATTTGCTGTCTCAAAAAATAATAATAACTAAATTCATAATGTTATGTTTTAAATACTAAGGATTTGGCTTTCATATTTTTCTGTTAGTCAAAGTTAGAGAAAAACCCAAAAATTCAGATATTAATTAATATTTCATTAATCACATTGAGTTTATGAAGCTAAAATCAATGAAAGGAGGAAGGAAGGAGGAAGGAAAAAAATTAAACATCGTCAGAACCCTTTCTATGTACTGGACACATTACTGGTGCTTTACTTATATAATAACCAGCTTTCGGCAGTTTCAGGACAATGCTACCCTAGGCTGACATGCTGAAAGTCAGTGACTGTGGGCTGGTTAAGCTGGATGAAGTATAGCATTCCATAGAGTGTGACTGTCTTCTGATGGTGACCTTTGCCATAGTTTCCAGCTTCAAGTCCTCAGAAAAGGGCACACTTCTTTCCCTTTTACTGCTTTACCCCCAGGAGGACATGTCCTTCTCTTGAATTTCCTAGCGCAGGGGTCGGCAAACTACAGCCTGTGGGCCAAATCTGGCTTGCCACCTGTTCTTGTATGGCCTGGGAGCTAAGAATGGATTTTACATTTTTAAAAGGTTGAAAAAAATCAAAAGAAAAATAGTATTTCATGGCACATGAACATTTTATTAAATTAATATTTCAGTGTCTTTATAAATGAAATTTTATTGTGATACACCCATGCTCATTCGTTTATGTATTTATGGCTGCTTTTTGCTACAATGACAAAGTGGTTGCAACAGAGATAGCATGGCCCACAAAGCCTAAAATATTTACTATCTGGCCCTTTGCAGTGTTTGCAAAGGTCCTAGAGCGTAGCAGAGATTTTAGTAAGGTTGATAATAAGGAAGGAGAAGTAAAACTTGGAAAGAAATTTACAGCTTTTGCCTAATCCAAGGTCTTTTCCCAGATGGGCTTTCTGCCTCTCTGGAACTGTGTCAGTGCGGCCAGGAGTAGCCAAACACCAGATGAACTCACCTGGATTCTTAGACTGAAGGAAACAAAAATAATTTCCCTTCTTTAATAGGGTCTCCTGAGCTCCTTTTTTGCCTGTTTTTTAAATTTATTTACAGGCAGGCCCCAGGTTACGAATGAGATCTGTTCCTAAGTCTGTCTTTAAGTTGAATTTGTAGATAAGTCGAACCAGGTACATATGGTTCTTTAGCATCTGTTAGTCAAACGTTTATCTTAGTACATAGTGTATATTTTACTTTTTTAAGCGTATAAAACACTTAAGAAACACTTCCAAACCATGCTATGTTTTCACGAGGTTCACAGAGTAGTGTCTGTGTTTCTTATTATGAACCATTGTATTTAACTCAAATTTTTAATACAATAGGCTTTATGGCAGCCCATTCGTAAGTATGAGTTGTCCATAAGTCAGACTTTCTTAACCTGGGGACTGCCTGTATTGTGGTGAAAATATGCACAACAAAACATTCACCAGTTCAACAGTTTATACATATACAATTGAATGACATCGATTACACTCTTTATGTTGCATAACTCCATATATCCCCACCATTAACATAAATTCAGTGTCTCCCAAGCAAGATCTCCCCCTTTTCTCCTCCTTCCTACCCATGGTAACCACTAATAATCTTTGGTGTCTATAGATTTGCTTATTTCACATATGTGAGTTCATACAGTATTTGTTCTTTTGTGACTGATTTATTTTGCTCAGCATATTGTTTTCAGGGTTCATCCATGTTGTAGCATGTATCAGGGCTTCATTTCTTTTTATGACTGAGTAATATTCCATTCCACCACGTGTCTGTCAGTTTGTCCTACTGTGGTACGACAGATCATCAATTACTCATATGCAAGTTCAAGTTGAACAAAATTAGAACAAGTCCACCAGAGCCAAAGTATGACCTTGAGTTTATCCCACCTGAATTTAGAGACCATCTCAAGAACAGATTTGATGCGTTGAACACTAATGACTGAAGAACAGATAAGCTGTGGAATGACATCAAGGACATCATACATGAAGAGAGCAAGAGGTCATTAAAAAGACAGGAAAGAAAGAAAAGACCAAAATGGATGTCAGAAGAGACTCTGAAAGTTACTGTTGAATGTAGAGTAGCTAAAGCAAAAGGAATAAATGATGAAGTAAAAGAACTGAACAGAAAATTTCAAAGGGTGGCTTGAGGAGACAAAGTAAAGTATTATACTGACATGTGCAAAGAGCTGGAGATAGAAAACCGAAAGGGAAGAACACGCTCGACATTTCTCAAGCTGAAAGAACTGAAGAATAAATTCAAGCCTCGAGTTGCAGTAGTGAAGGCTTCTATGGGGAAAATATTAAACGACACAGGAAGCATCCAAAGAAGATGGAAGGAATACACAGAGTAACTGTACGAAAAAGATTTGCTCGATGTTCAGCCATTTCAAGAGGTAGCATGTAATCAAGAACAGACGGTACTGAAGGAAGAAGTCCAAGCTGCACTGAAGGCATTGGCAAAAAACAAGGCTCCAGGAATTGACGGAATACCAACTGAGATGTTTCAACAAACAGATTACGGTTGGAACCGACTCGACGGCACCTAACAACAACAACAACAACAACATTCCATTGTATTATGTACCACATTTTGTTTATTCATCTGTTGATGGACATTTTGGTTGTTTCCACCTTTTGACTATTGTGAAAGGTGATTCAATAAACATTGGTGTACAGGTTTCTGTTTGTGTTCCTGCTTTCACTTCTTCTGGATATATAGCTAGGTTTGGGATTGCTGGGTCATGTGATAGTTCCATGTTCAACTTTTGAAGAACTGCTAAACTGTTTTCCACAGCAGCTGTATCACTTTGCATTCCCATCAGCAATGGATGAGGGCTCCAATTTCTCCATGTCCTTGCCAACAAATATTGTTTTCCTTTTTTTTTTTTTGATCATTGCCATTCTAATGGGGGTGAGATGGTATCTCACTGTGGTTTTGATTTGCCTCTCTCTAACAGCTAACGACTTTCGGCATCTTTTCATGTGCTTGTTGGCCATTGAATATCCTCTTTGGTGAAATATCTCCTGAGTTCTTCTTTATTGCCCCAGAAGGCCCTCTTCCCAGGATGATAGGCAGTGAAAATATTGTTTCAGTTTAGGAAAAACTCTTCTCTTACCCACAGATGTTTAGTCTGGTCTTGTGATTCCTCCAGAACAGTTGCACAATAAACTCATGTCAATATAGTCCCCAAAGTCTCACTTATTCAACTTTTTGATCTAGATGAGACTCAGTGAAATTTGGCAGCACACTTATTTTGTCTCTATAAATAAAGGGATCAACAATCTTGAAATACAGTTGCATGCAGAGTTGCATTTAATGAGTGTGTTCATCTGAAAAATGGGGATGATATTATTCACTTGGTTGAGTTTATCACAACAACAGAAAAAGGTCACTCGGCATAAATGACAGAGCTGGGATTTGAACCTAATTCTTTGAACTCTAAGCTTTCTCTTTTTCTAATTCTGTCTCAGAATCTGAGGAAAAATATTGAATAAACCTGGGAATTTCATCATGAGTAAATGTATGACTTGCACAGGTTTTTTGGAAATTAACTGAGTCCATGGGTTTCTATGTTATGGTGCCCTAAATTGGGGACCTTGGAGAGTGGTTATGAGCTCCAGCTCTGGAATCAGATAGATCTGGATTTGAATAATCATTTTGCAATTTATTAAATGAGGAATATCTCTTGAGAATGTGTCTTTACATCTCTGAGGGCCTCCTCTATTAAATGAGAATGATAGTTATACTTATAAGAAAGTTGTAAAAATTAAATGAGATAACAAATGTAAAGCATTTGTTACATTCTGACACCTAGCAAGTGTTCTAAACTCTTTGCTGTTATTTGATCACAGTTGGATAAAAATGGAATTCCCATATAACAATGATTTATTCTCTCTACTGTGAAAGGCCCATTTCTCAAATATTACTTCAGGTTTAATTTTTTTAAAGCTCAAGAGTGCACTATTGAACTCCTGTTACATATTGCTGCCTGTTTTCAAAAGCTCTGAAATCAATATCACTTGGGTGATATTGTGGCAACCACTGGTGCTCTTTGACAAGGTCCTGAGAGTTGAAGACGTTCAGGGAAAAGGTGGCTTCAAAATGTTCTTTGTGATCCATTAGGCACGGATCATTAGCATGGCTCAGAAGTACAATGAAACATTTGTAAGAGTCTGTACTATCAGCAGCGTACAATGAGCCCATTCTTGACACCACAGACTCTTAACATCTCAGTTCTAAGAATTGCTGTGATAGTTGACACTTCATTTCAGAGAACAGACTGAACAAGCTGCTCTCTATGCAGACATTAGCAGATGTACTTTTAAAGTTTTTAAATGTTTCCATGTGGGACATTCTTCAGTTATGTTAAAAAAGCACCATCTGCATTAATGTGCTGTGTAAGAATATTAGGAGATGAGATGGATTCTGTTCATTACATAATGGGCATATTTTCATAAAGCTCTGCCCAAATATCTACATTTATATCCACATAAGTATCTATTTATCAACAAGGCCCATTTGTTTATACCACACCTCATTGGACCAACAGCACATCTAGAAATTATGTAAATGATTCCTGGCACTATTTTTCAGCCATTTCTTTTTAATGGTTATTTTCATATAGTTCCTCTCTTGTTGAACAGTTTCTGTGATGTACTCTAGATGGGGTTATCATTCTATCTCAGGATATATGTGAAGAGGTAAATGTAAGAGAATTTAACTAACTTTGGCTTCTCATTCAAACTTGCCTATATAGAATAAAATGAGATTCACAAATATCGAACAGTATATGTAAATGTTCATACAGTTAATCTGATGGGAAATGCTGAGGATGGAGTGGAAAACTCATTTGCTATTGCTTGACTAATAGTTTTAGCCAGTCAGTCTGATTATTGGTTACTGTTCTCAAAATGGAGTCAACCCCCAAAGCAAACAATTTATTTCTTGTCTGTCAGATTGTCAAGAAGAAAATCAATAAATAATATATGAAGACTTCCCTTATCTGAAAATTTTCTTCATTTAGTGGGAACAAATGTCATCAATGATAGAGTGTATTTGCATTTTATGAGCAATACTGCATGCCTTCTTTCAAATCTCAGTGTTTAATTGGTTCCAGTTCCATGGGTCATTATTTAACTCAAGCTCTTTAGGTTCTGGCCTGGATGATGACCATTTTCTCTTCATTTGTATTTGGACTATGAAGTGAAACATTTTCTCTGAGTATAGAACATGTTAGCTTCAGAAAGCAAGTGCTAATGACTCCAGTCTTTTTGTTTCCAGATTTACATTGATGTGATACAAGGGACTAGGGCTGGGTGTGAGGGTTAACGTGACATAGACATTTCAAATTAAACAGGCCCAAAATTAGATTGCCTGTTGGGCTGCCTGACACACTTTAATCTGACTTGCTTATGGAAATGGCATATCCATCTCCGTTCCCCTGTCTCATACTGTTAACGAGTTATCTTTGACATCCTGTTTTCTTTATTCCTTACCTATGAAACCAAAAAACAAAAACAAACAAAAAAAACCCCAAACACAAAACAAACCCATTGCCTTCGCGTCGATTCCAACTCATAGCGACCCTATAGGACAGAGTAGAACTGCCTCATAGGGTTTCCAAGTCTGTAATTTTTACAGAAGCAGACTCCCACAGAGCAGCTGGTGGGTTCGAACCACCGACCTTTCGGTTTGCAGCCAATCCCAAGATATTTCTCTGTCTCACTACCACCACCCAAGTTCAAGACACTTCCATTTCATGCCCCCTTTACTTCAATGGCCTGTTCTCCCCGATGGTACTGTTTCTTCCTTTCGTATCATTTTCCTCACAGCAGCCAGACCTTTTTTGTTTTTTAAATTGTGCTTTAGGTAAAAGTTTACAGAGCAAATTAGCTTCTCATTCAACAATTAATACACAAACTGTTTTGTGACATTTGTTGTAAACGCCACGATGTGTCAATACTCTCCCCTTCTCCACCTCGGGTTCCTATCCCTTCCTGCCTTCTGTTCTTTGCTTTTGGTCAGGTGTGCCCATATAGTCTTGTATACACGACTGAACCATGAAGCATGCTCCTCACATATCTTATTGTTTGTTTTATAGACCTCTCTAATCTTTGGCTGAAGGGTGAACTTCTGGAGTGACTTTAGTTCTGAATTAAAAAGGTACGGACAGAGCATCTTAATAGGCAGTTTTGATCGTGTCACCACGCTGCTAAAAAATCTCAATGACTTCTTCATGCCATTAAAACAAAATGTCAAATCCTTAACGTGATGCAGAAGGCCCCATGTGGTCTGGGCTCCACCTATTTCTACAGCTTCATTTCCTGTTCTTGTCACCTCACCATGCTCTACCCACACTGGTCTTCTGTCGGTCCCTTTAACTCACCAAATTCTCCTACTCTTCCCTCAATGCTTTTTCTGCTCACGTCTACCCAAATTTTAAGTCTCAGAATCTGAGAGGTGTTCTTTGACATGTTCCCACACCCCAGCTACAGTCCTAGGTGAAGTAGGTTCCCCTCTTTTCCTCTCTCATGACACCCTGCTGTTTTTCTTCACTGCCCCTCTTTTCTATTGTTGGTGTACATTTTGAGAGTATTTTACTGTCTTTTCCATACCAGCTGTGGGCCCCATGAGGACAAAGACCAGGTCTTTTTGTTCAGTGCCATTTCCCCAGTGCTTGGCAAGAGCTTGGCAAAATGTAGGACTTCAATTAGTAATAAATGGATGAATTTTTGGACAATTAAACACAAAGTAGATTGTTTCCTTTTGATTAATTCTAGGAACTCACACCCACTTATGCAATAAGAAAAGCTCACTGTATTTGGCACCTATTAAACACTTCATGAAAATCAGATGCTATCATCACCACCACCATTATCATCATTACCATTGTCTCAGTACACTTCCCAGATCCTATCAATTGGCTAAGGTGGGCTACAAGGTAGGTTTGCCAAATAAAAAACAGGCTGACCAGTTAAACTTGAATTTCAGAAAAATAACAAATAATTTTTATTGTGTGTACCATGCAGTATTTAAGACACATTTATACTAAAAAAGTTATTTATCTGAAATTTAAATTTAAATGAGTGCCTTAATTTTTATTTGCTAAATCTGACAAATAAAATTTGCAAGATTTGTCCCCAGATTGCTCCTACTACAAGGGATGTGTCATTTGAATTTTTCAGACAGTCCAATTCAGTGAGGTTTATGAACATGCCAAAGGGAGAGACACAGAAGGGAATGAAAACTTGAAAGTCTTTGTGATGGGAATATTAACCCAATTTTTAATTCATTGCTACTGTGTGAGAGGGTTTGGACAATGGCTTCAATGAAAGAGCAATACTTTGTTGATTGCTACAGGAGCAGTTGAAGGGACATAGAAATTTGGTCAGTCAAGACACGTTGACCATGATGTTTATTATCCAGATCCTCCAAATGGAAGTCCATTTGAAGTGACAGAATTGGCCATGGAAACACTTGTGGTACTGAACAATATCATTGTTATCACACGCAAGTAAAATTTTTCTAATGATAATTAAAAAACGGTTGCAGCAGTACATAGACGGGGAACTGCCAGAAATTCAAGTTGGATTCAGAAGAGGGCGTGGAACAAGGGATATCATTGCTGATGTCAGATGGATCCTGGCTGAAAGCAGAGAATACTAGAAAGATGTTTACCTGCGTTTTATTGACTATGCAAAGCCATTCAACAGTGTGGATCATAACAAATTATGGATAACATTGAGAAGAATGGAAACTGCAGAACACTTAATTATGGTCCTGTGGAACCTGTACACAGACCAAGAGGCAGTCATTCCAGCAGAACAAGAGGATACTGCATGGTTTTAAATCAGGAAAGGTGTGTGTCAGAGTTGTATCCTTTCACCATACTTATTCAATCTGTATGCTAAGCAAACAATCTGAGAAGCTGGACTCTATGAAGAAGAATGTGGCATTAGATTGGAGGAAGACTCATTAACAACCTGCGATATGCAGATGCCACAGCCTTGCTTGCTGAAAGTGAAGAGGACTTGAAGCACTTACTGATGAAGATCAAAGATTACAGCCTTCGGTATGGATTACACCTCAACATAAAGACAACAAAAATCCTCACAACTGGACCAATGAGCAACACTGTGATAAACGGAAAAAATATTGAAGTTGTCAAGGATTTCATTTTACTTGGATCCACAGTCAACACCCATGGAAGCAGCAGTCAGGAAATCAAACGATGTATTGCATTGGGCAAATCTGCTGCAAAAGACCTCTTTAAAGTATTGAAAAGCAAAGATGTCACTTTTTAGACTAAGGTGCGACTGATCCAAGCCTTGATATTTTCAATCGCCTCATTTGCATGTGAAAACTGGACAATAAATAAGGAAGACTGAAGAAGAATTGATGCCTTTGAATTATGGGGTTGGTAAAGAATATTGAATATACTGTGGACTGCCAGAAGAATGAACAAGTCTGTCTTGGAAGAAGTACAGCCAGAGTATTCCTTGGAAGTGAGGATGGTGAGACTTCTTTTCACTTGCTTTGGACATGTTATCAGGAAGGACATCATGCTTGGTAAAGTACACGGTCAGTGAAAAAGAAGAAGACCTTCAATGAGATGGATTGATGCAGTGACTACAACGATGGGCTCTAAAGTAGCAATGATTGTGAAGGTGGCCCAGGACCAGGCAGTGTTTCGTTCTGTTGTACATAGGGCCGCTATGAGTCGGAATCGACTGGCCAGCACCTATCTTATTTATCTAGTGTTGCTATAACAGAAATACCACAAGTGGATGGCTTTAACAAAGAGAAATTTATTTTCTCACAGTCTAGTAAGCTAGAAGTCCAAATTCAGGGCATCAGCTCCAGGGGAAGGCTTTCTGTCTCTGTTGGCTCTGAAGGAAGGTCCTTGTCATCAGTCTTCCCCTGGACTAGGAGCTTATCCATGCAGGAACCCTGGGTCCAAAGGACACTGTGCTTCCGGTTGCTTTCATGGTGGTATGAGGTCCCCAACTCTCTGCTTGCTTCCCTTTTCTTTTATCTCTTGTAAGATAAAAGGTGGCGCAGGCCACACCCCAGGGAAACTCCCTTTACATTGAATCAGGGATATGACCTGAGCAAGGGTGTTACATCCCACCCTAATCCTCTTTAACCACAGGCAGAGATTATAATTTATAACACATAGGAAAATCACAAAATGGAGGATGACCACACAATACTGGGAATCATGGCCTAACCAAGTTGCCACATATTTTGTGGGGGCACAATTCAGTCCATCACAGCATCTAACAACAACAATCAGAGCAAAATTACTCCATCTTCTCCATGACAAATCTGCCAAATACTAGCATTTTCTGATGATCCCTGTTTCATAGAGGAGCAAACGTTTGTGCTCTTATCTAACTTCCTCTGTCTTAACACTTTGTGCTCTAGACCTCATATCTATAACTGCTCAAGAACTGCAGGACTCTGTTCACCCATTTCTCTTCTGAATCAATTTTCCTCTTCCGCCTATATTATTCTCATCTGCATAAAGACATGGCCTAACATATTTCATCTTCGAAAAGTCCTACTCCAGATACCATCAATTTTGTGCAGTTTCTCTCTATAGCAACTCCATCAAAGTGTTATCTGTATTCTCTATTTACATCATCCTCTCCTCAATCCACTTTTGCCCTTTCCAGTAGTCTCTGGGTGGTACAAATGATGAACTTTGGCTGCTAACTGACAGGTTGGTGGTTTGAGTCCACCCAGAGGTGCCTTGTAAGAAAGACCGAATGATCTACTTCCAAAAAATCAGCCACTGAAAACCTATGGAGCACAGTTCTACTCTGACACTCATGGAGTCACCATGAGTTGAAATCAGCTCTAAAGCAACTGCTGTTTTTGTTTTTATTCCCCTAAAACCATATTTGTCATGGTTACCAGTGAGCTTATCTTGCTGATTCTGTTGGTCACTTTTCAAACCTCATCTCATTGGGCCTTTCAGCAGCTTTGGAATGGTTGATTATTTCCACCTTGTTGAAATATTTTTCCCATACTTAAAAAAAATTTATTATTATTTTTTTGAGAATACATACAGCAGAACACACAATTTAACAATTTCTACATGTACAATTCAGTGACATTGATTACATTCTTCAAGTTGTCCAACCATTCTCACCCTCTGTGATGGTTAAGATTGTATGTCAACTTGGCTAGGCCATGATTCTCAGTGGTTTGGCAGTTGTGATGTAGTTTGGCAATTGTATAATGATGCAGTCACCTCCATGATGAGATCTGCTATAATGTGATCACCTCCATGATGGGATTTGCTGTGAGTAGCCAATCAGTTGAAAGGGAGTTTCCTTGGGAGTGTGGCCTGCATCCAATATAGTTGGACATTCTGGCAAGGCTCACTGGCTTTTGCTTGCTCTGGATACTACGGCTTGCTCCTGTTCATCTGACCTCCAGTTCTTCGGACTTGAGCT
Organism: Trichechus manatus latirostris; assembly: GCF_000243295.1. NCBI lineage: Eukaryota > Metazoa > Chordata > Mammalia > Sirenia > Trichechidae > Trichechus > Trichechus manatus. Next base: position 9,647,245 of record NW_004443950.1, on the reverse strand, counting down.
AACAGCCTCTCTACCTGTCTCAGGAGTTGTCAGCCTCTGTGGTCTCTGAATCTTGGGTTCACCAGCCCTGTGCACCTATGTAAGCCTGACCCATGGATTTGAGACTTCCCAGACTCTACAACTGTGTGAGTCATTTCCTTGATATATATCTTTCTGTCTATCTATAGACACTCTATCTATAGATAGATGCTTCTTTGATTTTGCTCCTCTAGAGAACCCAGCATAAGACACCCTCCTTTTCTGAATGTTTCTTCCCCATTAATATAAACTCCCTATATTTTTAAGACATTCCACACTCCTCTGTTTCCTTTTACATTACAGGCTGCTTTTCCCAAGATGCCCCTTCAGATGGTCCTCCTCTTCTCTGCCTGATATTGGATCAGACAAAGGCTGAGACCTCACCCCTTTTCTTCTTTTCTTTAGCCCAGATGATGTCATTTGTTCCCACGGCTTTGAATCCTATCTTTTTTTTTTAATCTCTAAATTTTATTTATTTTGTTGTTCTTGTTGACAATATACACAGCAAAACATAGACCAATTCAACACTTCCTATATGTACAATTTAGTGACATTGATTACATTCCTCAAGTTGTGCACCATTGTCACTCTCCTTTTCTGAGTTGTTCCTCCCTCATTAACATAAACTTACTGCTCTCTAAATTTTGAGTTGCTGTTGTCGATTTGATCCCACGTAGTCAAATTGATCCCACAGTTCTTAAAAGAGCAAATGCTCAAGGAAGACCTTTTTAACTAGTTAACAAAAAATTATTGTTCACTTTTAAGATGACTTCAGGGGATATTTTTGGTTAAGGCTTAAAGATTATCTCAGGGCAGTAGTTTCAGGAGTTCATCCTCCCTCTGTGGCTCCAGAAAATCTGGATTCTGTAAGAATGTGAAATTTTGTTCTGCCTTTTCCCCCTTTTGATCAGGACTCTTCTATGGAATCTTTGATCAAAATGTTCATTAATGGTAGCCAAGGACCATCCAGTTCTTCTTGTCTCACGGCAAAGGAGTCAGTTGTTCATGGAGGCGATTAGCCACACATTCCATATCCTCTTTCTATTCCTGACTCTCCTTTATCCTCCTTTGCTCCAGGTGAATAGAGACCAATTGTTGTGCTCTGGATGGCTGCTTGCAAGCTTTTAAGACCCCAGGCACTATGCAATGAACTAGGAGGTAGAATAGAAACACTAAACACGTTATTAGGCTAATTAACTGGGATGTCCCATGAAACCATGACCCCAAACCTCCAAACCAGGGAACCAAATCCCATGAGGTGTTTGGTTGTACATAAGCAGCCTCAGCAGTTACTCTTTTTTCTTTTTGTTGTTGTTGTAAATATATCTATCACACAACTTTTGCCAATTCAGCTTTTTACAGGAGTACAACAACTTATTGATGGCAATATAATAATCGGCTGTGCATTCCTACCCTTAATCAATGCAATTTTCCCCCTTCCTCCCACCCTTGATAACCACTAATAAACTTTGATCTCTATACATTTGCCTCTTCTTGTCTTTTCATATAAGTGAGTGTCATGGATTGAATTGTGTCCCCCCAAAATATCTGTCAACTTGGCTAGGTCATGATTCCCAGTATTGTATGATTGTCTACTATTTTGTCATCTGATGTGATTTCTCTATGTGTTGTAAATCCTATCACTATGATGTTATGCCCCCATCTGTCTGTCAGTTTGTCATACTGTGGGGGCTTGCATGTTGCTGTGATGCTGGAAGCTATGCCACCGGTATTCAGATACCAGCAGGGTCACCATTGGTGGACAGGTTTCAGGTGAGCTTCCAGACTAAGACAGACTAGGAAGAAGGACCCGGCAGTCTACTTCTGAAAACAATTATCTAGTGACAACCTTATGAATAGCAGCAGAACATTGTCTGGTACAGTGCCAGAAGATGAGCCAGTTTGGAAGGCACTCAAAAGACAACTGGGGAAGAGCTGCCTCCTCAAAGTAGAGTCAGCCTTAATGATGTGGATGGAGTCAAGCTTTTGGGACCTTCATGTGTTGGTGTGGCATGACTCAAAATGAGAAAAACAGCTGCAAACATCCATTAATAATTGGAAAGTGGAATGTTTGAAGTATGAATCTAGGAAAATTGGAAATCATCAAAAATGAAATGGAATGCATAAACATTGGTATCTTAGACATTCGTGAGCTGAAATGGACTGGTATTGGCCATTTTGAATTGGACAATCACATAGTCTACTATGCTGGAGATGACAACTTGAAGAGGAATGATGTTGCATTCATTGTCAAAAAGAACGTTTCAAGATGTATCCCGAAGTACAGTGCTGTCAGTGATAGGATAATATCCATACGCCTACAAGGAAGACCAGTTAAAATGACTATTATTCAAATTTATGCACCAACCACTAAGGCCAAAGATGAAGAAACTGAAGAATTTTTACCAGCTTCTCCTGTCTGAAATTGATTGAACATGCAATCAGGATACATTGATAATTACTGGTGATTGGAATGTGAAAGTTGGAAACAAAGAAGAAGGATCAGTGGTTGGAAAATATGGCCTTGGTGATAGAAATGATGTCGGAGATCGCATGATCAAATTTTGCAAGAACAGTGACTTCTTCAGTGCAAATACCTTTTTTTACCAGCGTAAACGGTGACTATACACATGGACCTCGCCAGATGCAATACACAGGAATCAAATCAACTACATCTGTGGAAAGAGGTGATGAAAAACTCACTATCATCAATCAGAACAAGGCCAGGGGCCGACTGCAGAACAGATCATCAATTGCTCATGTGCAAGTTCAAGTTGAAACTGAAGAAAATTGGAACAAATCCACTAGAGCCAAAGTACGATCTTGAGTATATCCCACCTGAATTTGGAGACCATCTCAAGAATAGATTTGATGCATCGAACACTAATGACGGAAGACCAGACAACTTGTGGAATGACATCAAGGACATCATACATGAAGAAAGCAAGAGGTCATTAAAAAGACAAGAAAGAAAGAAAACACCAAAATGGATATCAGAAGAGACTCTGAAAGTTACTCTTGAATGTAGAGTAGCTAAACCAAAAGGAGAAAATGATGAAGTAAAAGAACTGAACAGAAGATTTCAAAGGACAGCTCGAGAAGACAAAGTAAAGTATTATACTGACATGTGCAAAGAGCTGGAGATAGAAAACCAAAAGGGAAGAACACACCCGGCATTTCTCAAGCTGAAAGAACTGAAGAAAAAATTCAGGCCTCGAGTTACAATAGTGAAGAATTCTATGGGGAAAATATTAAACGATGCAGGAAGCATCAAAAGAAGATGTAAGGAATACACAGAGTTATTATACCAAAAAGAATTGGTCAATGTTCAGCCATTTCAAGACGTAGCATATGGTCAGAGACTGATGGTGCTGAAGGAAGATATCCAAGCTGCACTGAAGGCATTGGCGAAAAACAAGTCTCCAGGAATTGATGGAATATCAACTGAGATGTTTCAATAAATGGATGCAGTGCTGTAAGTGCCAAGAAATTTGGAAGACAGCTGCCTGGCCAACTGACTGGAAGATATTCATATTTATGCCTATTCCCAAGAAAGGTGATCCAACCGAATGTGGAAATTATCGAGCAATATCATTAATATCATACACAAGTAAAATTCTGCTGAAGATCATTCAAAAGTGGCTGCAGCAGTATATTGACAGGGAACTGCCAGAAATTCAGGCCTGATTCAGAAGATGACATGGAAACAGGGATATCATTGCTGATGTCAGATGGATCCTGTCTGAAAGCAGAGGATACCAGATAGATGTTTACTTGTGTTGTATTGACTATGTGAAAGCATTTAACTGTGTGGATCATAACAAATTATGGATAACATTGAGAAGAAGGGGAATTCCAGAACACTTAATTCGTCTCATGAAGAACCTGTACATGGATCAAGAGGCAGTTGTTTGGACAGAACAAGGGGATACTGCATGGTTTAGTCAGGAAAGGTGTGCGTCAGGATTGTATCCTTTCACCATACCTATTCAACCTGTATACTGAGCAAATAATCCAAGAAGCTGGACTATATGAAGAAGAACGGGGCATCAGGATTGGGGGAAGACTCATTAACAACCTGTGATATGCAGATTACACAACCTCGCTTGCTGAAAGTGAAGAGGACTTGAAGCACTTACTGATGAAGATCAAAGACCACAGACTTCAGTGTGGATTACACCTCAGCATAAAGAAAACAAAAATCCTCACAACTGGACCAATAAGCTACATCATGATAAACGGAGAAAAGATTGAAGTTGTCAGGAATTTCATTTTACTTGGATCCACAATCAACACCCATGGAAGCAGCAGTCAAGAAATCAAAAGACACATTGCGTTGGGCAAATCTGCTGCAAAAGGCCTCTTTAAAGTGTTGAAAAGCAAAGATGTCACCTTGAAGACTAAGGTGTGCCTGACCCAAGCCATGATATTTTCAATCGCGTCATATGCATGTGAAAGCTGGACAATGAATAAGGAAGACTGAAGAATTGATGCCTTTGAATTGTGGTGTTGGCAAACCATATTGAGTATACCATGGACTTCCAGAAGAACAAACAAATCTGTCTTGCAGAAATTACAACCAGAATGCTCTTTAGAAGCAAGGATGGTGAGCTATGTCTTACATACTTTGGACACGTTTTCAGGAGGGATCAGTCCGTGGAGAAGGACACCATGCTTGGTGAAGTACAGGGTCATTGAAAAAGAGGAAGACCCTCAGTGAGATGGATTGACACAGTGGCTGCAATAATAGGCTGAAGCATAGCAACAATTGTGAGGATGGCACAGGACCGGGCAGTGTTTTGTCTTGTGATATGTAGGGTCGCTATGAGTCAGAACCAACTTGAAGGCACCTAACAACAACAACAATAATGTAATGAGATGGATTAGTGGCAGTTATATTGATGAAATCTACAAGATAGCGTCTTAAGCCAGTCTCTTGAGATATAAAAGAGAGAAGTGAGCAGAGAGATGGGGACCTCATACCACCAAGAAAGCAGTGCCGGAAGCAGAGCACATCCTTTGGACCAGAGGTTCCTGGGCTAAGATGCTCCCAGACCAAGGGAAGACTGGTGCATCACAAAGACCTTTCTCCAGCGCTGACAGAGAGAGAAAGCCTTCCCCTGGAGCCAGTGCCCTGAATTCAGACTTCTAGCCTGCTGGACTGTGAGAGAATAGACTTCTCTTTGTTGAAGCCATCCACTTGCGGTGTTTCTGTTACAGCAGCACTAGATGACTAAGACAGTGAGGTCATACAATATTTGTCCTTTTGTGATAGACTTATTTTGCTCAACATAATGTCTTCAAGCCATCTGTCTTCTGAGAGCACTCTATTGTACATCCCCAGCTTGGACCTCACCTGAGTATGAATGAATGAGTGATGTCATGCTTTTCTTTGCACAGGAAAGAGACAGCAAACGCCAATGAGAGTGCCTGAAAGATTCTCACCCTCAGTCTGTTATCTCCTGCTATTCTTGCCCCTTCTTTGTGGCTAGAAAAATGTCACTTTTTGGACTAAAGTCCACAGACTGTTTTGGTTGGTATGCAGAATGTATTTTATATATAAATGTACCCCCAAGTACCCCTTTATGAACTACATTGGAATGCCACTACTGGTGCCAAGACTTCAAACAATTTTATGAAGATTTGAATTAAGAGTAGGAAATGAAAGCAGCTCATTGCAAATTGGTGTCTCTGCCTTCCCAGGAGTCAATTTCTACTTTCAAACACTTAGGAAAACCATGAGTATTACTTTTTTGGTTATTACATGTATGAGTGACACTAGAATTTCAGGTTGTGTTTTACTGAGTTTTGTGATTTAAAGCCTCAGCTATTTATTGGGGTATGCATGGTTATTTAAATTGGGAAAAATATCTGAAGAATTATCCGTCTCCTGCGAAAAGTAGATCAAATCAATTAGTATATATCAAAACACAATATGGCCAGGTTTTTGTGGGTCATGTACTAGACTGATAGAGGTGCTTCATCCTCTTTTATTATGTGTTAAACTTTTACTGGTTGTTTAGACTTGTCTTTTTCAAACTCAGGTGGTGGTATTTCCAGTGGTTTAATATATTCGTGGTTTACTGGGGTGCTGCTAAAATTCAGGTGTTAAACAGGGCACATTGTCGTGGATTGTCACTTTTAACCAACAATTATGAAGGGAAATGTTTTTTATATTAAAAGAGATATGACCATGTTATTAAGCATGCTTTTACTGATGCATAATACTTCAAGGACATTTCACGCTTGGGGTGAAACACTTAAGACTTTCTTGACACCCCACTGCCCCCAGGATTATGAGTTTGCTTTTCCCTGGAGTTAGAGCTGCATTGGTGAGAAACTTGAACAGCACGTACACTTCCGGGGATCACTTAAGTAGTCTTGTATTTCTTTCTGGTAGATTCCAAGCTTCCCCAAATGACAGAACGTATCTTACTTTATTTTGTATGCCAGTATGCAGCACAGTGTTTGGCACACAGATGGAGCTCCAGTTAAACTTGTTGACTAGGCTTGAACCAGGTGGAATACAGTGCTTTCAAAATAATTTCTAAGGCAATGACAGAATGTCTACAAACAGAGAAAGGATGTGTTTTTCTCAGGTAAAATGACTTTTCTGGTTCTCACATGGGGCAGTGGTTGGACGGACGTAAGAGATGGAATTTGAGTATCACTGTCTTGGACAAGGGGTGACAAGGCAGGTCTGCAGTTACTGTCAGAGGGTCATTAGAGCATTGCTAGGAACTTAGGGTACAGTGATTTGAGATGTACATTCCCAGGCCCAAATATGATGTGCTGATTGCAAGCAAATGGGGACCCACATCAACAATAAAATGAATAAGTCAGTCATGGTATATTCACACTACCCATCACTGAGAGGGAACAAACTACAGCTATATAGAACAATATAGATGAATCTTAAAGCTTAGAGATCATTGTGTGATTCTGTTTATGTAAAGTTAAAAAAAAAAAGGGGCAAAGCTAATGTATGATGTTAGAAGTCAGCACAATAGGTATAATAGTTGGCAGGGTAACTTGAAAGGAGCACAGTGGAACTCTGGGCACTGTAGCAATGCTGTATTTCTTTGTCTGGCTGCTGGTTATGCAGAAATATTCACTTTGTGAGCATTCATCACCTTGTACAAGTATGACCTGTGCACTTTTCTGTCTGTTACACATCAATAAAAAAAACAAAACAAAACCCAAACCAGTTGCTGTTGAATTGATTTCAACTCATGACAACCCCATGTGTTACAGAGTAGAACTGCTCCATAAGGTTTGCTTGGCTCTATTTTTTATGGCAGCAGATTGTCAGGCCTTTCTTCTGAGGTGCCACTGGGTGGGTTCAAAACACCAGCCTTTCGGATAGTAGCCAAGAGCAAACCATTTGTGCCACCCAGAGACATTTACACAGATGTAAAAAGTTAAAACAAGTCACTGAAATAAATTGTGATCACGGTCAGAGAACACTCAGGTTTGCTGGAATCTACCCAGAAGCATAGAGAAGGCATCACAGGGGAGACGGACTTGGAGAGGCACAAGGATCTGGTGATAGATGACTGGGGTTATTTCAGCTCGGTTAGGCTCAGGATCCTGAGTTTTATCGTTTTTCATCAAGCTCGAAGTATTCTGGATACCAGGCCAATAATAAGGACTAGGCTGTTAGAGGGACATATTAATGAGGAGGCTTTAAAAGTAATTTGGAATTTCCAAGGAGTGGCTGGTGAATTTGAACTGCCAACCTTTTGGTTAGCAGCCTGAGCAATTAACTGCTTTGCCACTAGGGTTCCTCCGCAGGAATCTTCATAGCAGTCCACATAACACGCACACACACAAGTCCTGTAAGGTCACTATGAGTCGGAATCAACTCGATGGCACACAATGACAACAACAATATGGAGATTCTAGAAGTTGCATTTGACCGATAATGAATTTCATCTTGCAAAAGCTTTGTTTTAACCTTTTACTCTGAATCTGGCTTAGACTGAGGTTTGGCCTAAGATAATTTACTGGTAACACAATGTTTTATTTAGAAGGATTTCTGCACCACCCTGTAAGTTATATCAATAACCCACAAGAGGTCAAGACCATAGGGGAATGGGTCTTGGACCCAAACCAAATGTGATAATCAGATGGTCAATAATAACAATGCCTTGGATGTGCTAGTAACAGCTCCATCTGACATCCATATCCCTACCCCAAATGGAAGAGGTGGGTAGAAGCGGTGGTCCCAGGGAGTGCAGGGTTAATTTAAGCATTTATTGAGTGCCTATTATATACCAGGTGTTTTTTCATATAGCCATCTGATTTTAATCCTCACATTAATATTTTGAAGTTTGTTATTTTATATCTGTTTTACAAATGAGGAGACTGGAACTAAGAGAGTGGACAGCTTTACCAGAATTGCAAAGTTAATCAATGACAGAGATGGGATTTGATCGTGGTTTTCTTTCTACCCTTCCTTACTTTCTGTCATGCGGAGGCAGCTATGATAATGTAGTCATTATATACACTTATTCTTATATTGGCGCCCTGGTGGTGCAATGGTTAATGTTCAGCTGCTAATCAAAAAGATGAGCAGTTCGAATCCACCAGCTGCTCCTTGGAAACCCTATGGGGCGGTTCTACTCTGTCCTACAGGGTCGCTATAAGTCAGAATTGACTCACTGGCAACGGGTTTGTTTTTTTTTTGTTTTTTCTTTTTATCATTATATTAGGGATGATCAAGCTGAGTTGTTAGGCTAAGTAATTTTTTTTCCAAAATCACACAGTTAGTAAGGGATAGAAATAGGATTTGAAATGAGAAAGTTATTAGAAATAAGCTGCAAGCCCTTCCCAGATTTGGGGCTATCTTTACATAAAGGTTTGTGAAACTACAGAAGTTAAGAAAGACCTGGTAGTGGGAAGCCTGCATGTGCAGAAATAAAGCAAGTATTGTGATGTCTGGCAATGCTTCTTTACAGGGGACGAAGGTTGAGGTGGTCATATTAGAGAAGACCTTGAATGACCGAGCTAAGGATTTGTTCTTAATTTGGTAGGCAATGGGGGCTTTTGAAGAACCTTGAAGAAGGTGATCAGAGCTGTGCTTTTAGAAAATCAATGCATACATTAGAAGGTGAAGCATCTGAATGTAAGCACTCTCTCAACACTACTAAAATTGGAAAGTCTTTATTGACTCTTCGCATTCCCTTGACCTTTTGCCAATATCAGTTGGGAAACCTACTGTTAAATAACATTTAATACAAGGTGTTATTTTCTTTTCTCCTGAAGGCAATTGAATGGTGAAGCTAAAATCTGAAACTACAGCATATATACAAAAGAAGACATTTTAATATTAAGTGTCTTCAGAACAGTCAGCATTTCAGAAAACTAAGATGTAAAATATTGTTTTTTTTTTGGTGACTTTTAAACTGATGAAAATGTTGCTTCCTTGTAACGAAGTGATATGTATCTAGGATTCTGCATTGAGGGCTAAGATTCTATTTCGTTTACTTACCTCCTATTCTTCTGAACAACACTAGAGGTCACTCAAAGCCCGTCTCTAATTTATTTTCACCGTTGTTCAACTTGGTTTAAATTACATCTGAATTCCTGTTGTGGACTTGCATTTCTGTTTATGAATTATACAGCTTGCCTCTCTTAACCTGATAATGCTAGTTGTAACATTCCCTGTTACACCAATAGTTAATTGACAAATTAACTTGTGTTAGTTTGCCAGATACTGGCACAAAGGAGATTTTTCTTCATCTCTTCAATGTTTGATGTCAGCGGAAGAGAGGCAGGTAGATTGGATGCAGAATGGTTCTCATTTCAGAAAATCAATGGTATAACCAAGTGTTCAGACTGCATTTCTTCAGATATCAAATGTGCAGTCATAAAATAGGCTATAGTTTTTGTTTTCAGTGAACTTTGAACATTTTTTGTAAGTCTTCTGCAGACATACACTTAAAACATTAATTTATTCTTGGATTAATTAAGTTGTTCACTCGGTTAACAATTTTTATTAAGCGCCTACTATATGCAAGAAGGAGCCCTGCTGGTGCAGTGGTTAAGAGCTTGGCTGCTAACGAAAAGGTCAGCCGTTCAAATCCACCAGCTGCTCCTTGGAAACCCCTGTCGGGCAGTTCTACTCTGTCCTGTAGGGTCGCTATGAGTCTGAACTGACTTGATGGCAACAGGTTCGGTTACGTATATGCAAGAAACTAAGCCAGGCATTGAGAACATGGAGGCGAATAATACTGAGAATGACTTTTTATTCACATTTTCCTAATCTGTTCAATGTTGTGATGCTGGGAATGGGCTCGCTTAAAGTGCTTTAAGTATAAATTTAGTAAACTAGTCAAAACCAAAAACCAGTTGCCGAAGAGTCAATTCTGACTCGTGGTGACCCATATGTTTCAGAGTAGAACAGTGCTCCATAGTGTTTTCAATGGCTGTGATCTTTTGGAAGTAGATTGCCAGGGCTTTCTTCTGAGGCACCTCTGGTGGATTCAAAAAGGGGGTAACTGATTTTCCATTCACTGTAATTTTCTTTTCCTTTTCTAACTCCAGCAGGTACACTGATGGCATCTATTCTTGGGTATCCATGTAGTCAGCAACAAAATGCCATCTGGGGGTAATTAATTTTTCCAGCCACCTGAACCTACTATAGCCTGGAAATGTTGGCCACCGAAGGACCTGCCAAAGCGGAATGTTGTCACAACCGTCACAAAGTACTTGATTAGTAAACTTTTGTTATGATCAAAGGCTGTTATCTGAACGCGCCCAGAAAGAAGCAATCGTTACTTTTCCTCTAGTTTCCTCTAGGAAAACTTCTTGCGAATGTGAACAGACCATAGCAAGTGGAAGAGGCAGCATGGCCAAGTGCAGCGAATCTCAAATTTTAGTGTGATTTAGAATCACCTGAAGGCTTTTTAAAACACATTGCTGGGCCCTATCCTCAGAGTATCTGGTTCATGAGGTCTTAGATGTAACCTGCAAATTTGCATTTCTAACAGTTTCCCAGGTGATGCTGAAGCTCTTGGTCCGGGGACCCCTCTTTATGAACCATTGGTGGATAGAGAGGAGTCCCTGGGTGGTGCAAACAGTTGAGCACTCGACTACTAACCAACAGATTGGTGGTTTAAACCCACCCAAAGATGCCTTGGAAGAAAGGCCTGGCAATCTGCATCTGAAAGGTCACAGCCTTGAAAACTCTATGGAGTGCAATTCTACACTGCACATATCGGGTTGCCATGAGTCAGAAACAACTTGAAGGCTGAAGGCAACTTTTTTTTTTTCTGGTGGATTGACCACCACATTTGGAATTGGAAGGCTCGTTTTCTAGTTTTAATTTTGCTGCAAACTAGTTTTGTGAAAATGGGCAAGTGATTTAACCTTAAGTGACATTAATATTTTATACAAGTTTGCTTATAACTCCATTATGGTTATTTCAAAAATAATTACAGTCTAGTTTTTATGAGAATTTTTCTCCCTCATTTCTCCTCCTCACTTTTTCCATCTGTCCTGGCTCCAATCTAATTTAACTGCTTGGAGTTCCCTGAAGACACTACACTCTTCCGTGATTCCTTGCTTTGTATATGCTGTGTCTTGGAACCCTCTTCTCTCATTGCTTAACTTGTTAACTCCTATTCATCCTTCATATGCCAGTTATAAGTCATAACTGAGAATCTTTCCTTACTCTACCTCCACCTCCAACTCCCCTTAATAGAGCTGGGTATTCCCTTTAAGGTCTTCTCATATTGCCTTGCACGTAATATTTATCATACCAATATAGGGCTTTTATTGGTTCGTTGATCAGCTGCTTCTCTTAGAGGGGGAGATAAAGTCTTTTTTTTTTTTTTTTTACCTATTACCTAGTGTTTTAGCACAAAGCAGATATTCACTAAGTGTTTATAGTACATGATTAAATCGATGTATGTATCTACTTTCCCTTGTACATTGTGAGTTCATAGATGAATATCTTGGTCATTTTTTCTTCTCTAATTTTTAGGAATTCATCTCTTTACACATAATAGCTCAAATTCAATACGGGTTAAATTATATAAAAAATGAAAGGGTTAGAATGAGAAGAACTTATATGTCTTTTAGTCAAAATATCTCCAGATTCTAAGTGCAATACTGACTTTGTATTTTTGCATTGTGCAGTTATTACATTGGATCTGATTTTAATAATAATATTTAACGTTTAAAAGTGCTTATGTGTCAGGGGACTGCACTGAACATATTTCAGGGATTTTTGCAATTTTTACAGCAACCTACAAGGTGAGTTTTATTTTATTCATATTTTACAGAACAAAATACTGAGGATTGATAAAGTAAGGTCACACATTTAGTGATGAATCTGGGATTCATATTCATTAAATCATTATATTAAAAACAATTTTTTGAGAAGGAGAAAACATTTAATCAATGAATTTGAGTTGCCAAACATATGCCAACATTTAATACAATATTCAGAAAATTCACTGAAAGCAGGATCTAGTGAAACGTCTTTGTCCCAGAAATAAAATGGAAACAAGTTACTCAGGGTTGTCCTAAGATAGAGTGACTTTGTGAAGCTTTTATAATATGTCACAACTTTGTGGCAGCAAAAGCAAACATATGTATTATATGTCATTAGTTCTGTGGCAGAGCTCATGCTAAGCAGGAAAGCCGACATAATTCCTGTTCTGTTGTTAGGCTGTCAAAAGCTCAGGCTAAAAGGAAGCAGTTACTATTGAATAAGCTGAGTCTTCCTTGCTCATCATGTTCCTAGAGCCCTGGTTTTCCAAGGCCAAGAGTTAGAAAAAGGATGGCTTTTACCCGTGGATGTTGCAAGCACGGGCTTACGTTTGTCTCGGTGCTTGGCATAGTTCTGGGCACTAACAGTACATCCAAACAAGAAGGACTTTCGTTCCACTCTCATTCTATCTGGAGGTTGCTTACATGGTCAGATTGCTTCTCTATGCTTCTGGGTAGATTCCAGCAATCCTGAGTGTTCTCTGACCGTGATCACAATTTATTTCAGTGACTTGTTTTAACCTTTTACGTCTGTGTAAATGTCTCTGGGTGGCACACATGGTTTGCTCTTTGTTAAAAAAAATTGGCAAAATGCGTTGATACTTCTGGCAAGTTTTGAAAGGAGCATAAAAAGAGAACCCAGAACTAGTTTTTAAGCTCATTAAGGAATTGTACTAGAACGCCAGGTTATTGGATTGTAATAGGTGAGTATAAGACTAGAGCGACATGCATTTACTATACTGGCATTCAGAATTTTTAATTTAGAGTCATTTTATTTCTTATTTCTCATTGCAGAAAATTTGAAAAATGACCTAAATAAAAAATAAAGAAGAAACCTGTACTAGCCATGACCCCCTATTTAGAAATGATCATTGTTATTTTAATCATTGTTACGTTGATATAATTCTTCCCAGTCAAAAATTCTTATTTTAGATACGACCAAAAACCTGTTGCTGTCCAGTTGATTCTGACTCATAGCAACCCTATAGGACAGAGTAGAACTGCCCCATAGGGTTTGCAAGGAGCAGCCAGTGGATTTGAACTCCTGACCTTTCGGTTAGCAGCCACGCTCTTAATCGCTTCGCCACCAGGCCTCCACGTTATAGATATGAGTAGGTGATTTTTTCTTTTTGCTAATGTTTGCTTATTGAGTGACAGGTGGGTAAACTAATATTTGTTGAATGCCTGTTATTTGCTAGACATTGAGTTGGGCATTCTATACACCTTCCCCAACCCATCAGTCCCTACACTGTTTGTTTTTAGGAAGCCACCCTCCCAGCCCCGGAGGTCAGTCTATGTGCTTTGGATACTGCCCAGAGCCTGTCTCCAGTCATTGAGAGAATGCTTTGTCTTCTACAGGCCCCAGGTGAGCAAGTCAGAAGGTTAAGGGCAGCCAGGGAAATGCTGAGATGTGTTTTTTCTAATGGAAATGAAAATGGAATAGAGACAGGCTGGAGGAAAGGGTGGAATGTATTAAAGTTATGGAAAAGAAACTTCCTTAAATTTATTTTCCTCCTAGCGCTGTGCTATGTCTGTTTTTAAATCTGCGTGTTCAAATGACTAGGCAGATTTTCCCAATTAAACCATCATTTACAATCCTGCTCATCCCAAATGTGTAAATAAGCTTCCTTCGGGTTTGTCTGACAGGCATTTGCTTTGCATCATCATTCATGTTTTGACAGTGTCACTGGAGATGAAAACAATTCTGCCATACTCCCAACTCCTTCAGAATGCCTTTTTTCCTCCTTTTATCTTTGATTCATTGGTGTAAATAAATAAAACCTGCTCTACCGTGTCCTGCTTCTCCTCCCCCCTTTCCTCTCCAATTCAGTATTTTAATTTGAAAATGGTTATTTTTAGCCTTGCTCTCTACTGTGCCTATCCTCTGTCCTCAGCGTGCAGCTGATTGCTGATAACACAGCTGGCTACAGGGGTGGCCGCGCAATCTGCAAACATTTCAGATAAGATTGATTGAAAAGTGAGCTGCAGCTGACAGAGACCCCTCTGAGGCTTAGGAAGCAGGAGCTTCTCCTCAGGGTTTGCTTTTCAGGGTGAAGTTTTTCAACCATACCTCCATGGGATGGGGGAAAAGGGCAGATATTGCAAACTATCCCTTCTTGAGTAGTCTTGGGACTCGGGTAAGCTAAGCAGTGATGATTTTACAAATAAAGACTCTGGGGTCAGAGGAAGCGCTAGTTTTGAAAGTATGTGTGAGAAAAGAGTCAGGAGGTATACCAGATGAATTATAAGCCGAGGTCCCCCATATGATAACCTGTAGGCTGTAAGTGGCTTATAGATGTATTTTGCTTGGCTTGCACAGTGATTTTCTTTAAAAATATATTATTGTTGTTATTCAATGATATACTCAATATTCAACTAAATATTCAATTATTTACTCAGTATGCAATTAATATTACATAATTATATGTAATATCTATGTTGTTGTTAGGTGCTGTCAAGTTGATTTTTGACTCATAGCCACCCCATGTGACAGGATAGAACTACCCCCATAGGGTTTTCTAGGCTGTAATCTTTATGGGAGCAAATTGTCAGATCTTTCTCCCGTGGAGCAGCTGGTGGATTCAAACTGCCGACCTTTTTGGTTGGCAGCCAGCACTTAATCATTGTGCCACCAGGTCTCTCTCTCTGTATCTATATACATCTATATACATACTGTGTGCCAAGAACTGCTCTAAGCTTTTCACAAATATCAAATAATTTACTACTTATAGCAACCCTATTATATAACCTATTGAGTGAGGTTTCAATATGGTCCCCATTTTACAGATGATGAAACTGTGGCATGTAGAGGTTAAATAACTTGTACAATGTCATATACCTTGTAAATGATATTGAAGTATTGAGAGATTTATACATATAAAACAAAAAATCAATATTTCTGGCTTCTTTTGAATATTTGGAAATTCTGCAAAATACTAGCCTGTCAATACTTAGGATGATAAATGTTCCCATTAGATAGCATATGCATGCTACAGCTTAGTAGACTTTTCATGTATTCCTATTCTCTGTAACTGGCCACCTTTTAAAATTTCTATTATTTTCCCTGCCCATGTAGGTAGTTGAGAAAATAACATCTGAGATAAATCCAGATGTTTTCAAATGTGGGAAATAAGGTTTAGCAACAGGAAGGGCTGGAAGATGACAATGGAGGATGGAGGGGAGTCTTGAGAGACTGCTTGGAGCCCGCTGTTCCAAAACACCTACCTGGGCAGTGATTACAGTGACTCATTTATTCAACAACATGTAGTAGGTGACGAAAATTGAGTTAAAACTAAGGACACAACTATGGGTGAAAACCACCCAGAACTTCAAGTCTACTGGAGGACCATGCTGGTAATGACTGACCACACTGTCACACCTTGTAACAAGGGGCGGCATTGAACGTTGTTTGGTCTGAAGAATCAGATCTGAGGAGGTGACTTTTGTTATAAGAGCATGAGTAGAAGTTTACTTGATAGGGATAGGTCATCACTTACGGTTGTGACGATTATGCCTTAAAACCTAGTTTTCCTGAGAAAATCTAGCACTAGAGAGCAGCAGGTGCAAATGCTGGCGAGATCACAGCAGCTCAGAGGGAATGAGTGAAGAGCATGGATTTGGAGTGAGGAGCCTAGGGGGAGAGCAGGGCATGTTGGGGAAGACACTTACTAGCTGTGTCTATTGGTTGAGGTGTTGGTTTCTGAGCCTCAGTTTTCTTCATTTTAAATGTGCGTATGAGAAAAGTGCTTACCTCATAGTTTTGCTGCAAGATTTAATTGTGATGATGTAGGTCACATGCTTGGCAGGGAACATGACACATTGTAAGTGCTCATAAATAACTCTCATGCCATATTAAGTTTTTGTTCTACAGTTATTGGTGTTAATGATGATGATAAGGCTAATAATATATTTATTATTGTTATTAAAAATTCCACTTGGTGCTGTGGGGAGAGAAAACGTATTGTTGACATAGCCGTGCCTTATGAAGATTCAAATAGCAGAGCCATGGATGAAATAATGTGCAGTGAAATGACGGTTCGATAATGGAGCATTGAGAAGGAACAAATAAAAGGAAAAAGCAAGACACAAACAACAAAAAATCTACTCTAAAATGCTTTGACAAAATTTGTCCCTACGTTTAAAATGCAGCAAAATATTTCTCCACATCCATGAACTTTGTAATTGATTGGAGAGGTGAAGAGGTAGAATTCAAGTTCAAATAGGTGGTTGATTTTTTTTTTCCTCCTATCCAAAGTAAAAGCTAGATTCTGAGTCCAAAGCCTAATCACAATCCTCTTTCTACAGATACAACTTATTTCTTAGTGCAAATAGTCCAGCTCTGCATCGGTGTGATACCCTAAAGGAAAACAAAGTGATAACCTCCCACTAGAACAGCCCCACAGTCCTGTCAATAACTGTAATCTGGATCTGCCAGGTTTTGCCTCCTATTAACTTCTGATTTCATCGTTGAGAACAAATGTTCTTCTCCCTGTTGTCTGTCCTTGCACCCTCACTTTCTATCAGTTCTTACCTCTAGGAGACATAAGAGGGCAATGAGCTAAATGGAAACAGAACTTAAAACCAAAACCAAACCCGATTCTGACTCATAGTGACCCTATAGGACAAAGTAGAACTGCCCCATAGGGTTTCCAAGGAGTGGCTGGTGGATTTGGACTGCTGACCATTTGGTTAGCAGTTGAATGCTTAACCACTGCACCACCAAGACTCAGAAACAAGCCTTAAACACCTAAAATTTGGTTCAAAAGCCTTTATTTCTGCTCTCCTTTTCAAACATTTGGAAAACTGTAGCCTTGACTGGGATGAGATGTTCAAATGTGAGAGCCGAGGAACAATTGACCATTTTCCTTTTCCCTTCTCAGCATGCATTAGTTCTTCTACCAATAAAGGCTTCTGGAGACTCTTTGGGAATTACAACTTCTTCTCTCACAGAACATTTGGTTTCGGCAGAGCTGACCCACTCTCAGCTCCACGGGTGGGTGAATGACCATCAGATATCTAGGGCTGCAATATTTTCTTCAGGGATGGGCACATTCAGCCAATGGCAATCCAATCTGAGCTACTATTTACATGTTTACTGGAGCAATTGAAAAGAAGTTGTTATCCTTTTTGCTCTTCTTATAGTTGTTAATATGGAAGACTGGCGCTTCCAGAGGCCACTTAGAGAGATTCTGTTTGAGCATGAAACACAAAGCAAAACTAAGGCATGGGGAAAGGAGAGAGAGAGATAGAGGAAGAGGGAGAGAGATAAAATCAACTATATTATTATCCATTTCAGTTACATGATTTAACAATTTCCCCGTTTTGCTTAAGCCAGTTTGAGTAGAATTTTTATTAATTTGCAACTCAAAGAGTTGTGACTAATGTATATGTTCAGCCATCCAGGTCCCAAGCAAGGCAAATCATTTGAAGAGAGCCAAGTAAGAGCGAGATACAGGGAGGCACACAAACATCCAAGTAGATAGACTGTGCTAACATGGAGTTGATTCTGAGCCAGTAAGTATGACAAATGGCATGATGGGTCAATTTAAAGGGATGAAGTAGAGGGTGGCAGCTCTTGATAATGGCACTTCAAGGCTAGAAAGGCCCAGTCTGACAACCGATGTCACACTGTGGGTGTGTGAAAGATGAGCAACTTCAAATTCTAATCCCATCAAGCTACGTATCCCACTCTTTATTTCTCATATTCTTATATGTTATCAATAAAGGAATTGATAATTTATAGCAGTGAGTTTTTAATAACTATTTATGTCTGGAGAATCCAAGCACATGGATCCGTATTTGGCTTGGGGAGAGGGAACGTGATGACTGGTAGAAGATGAACCTAAGCACTTACGCCCTGTTAGCTCTCAAGAGTGCTGTGATTCCAGATGGTGTCAGTACCACATTATATTTACAATGAGGTTGCAATTGGTCAGGTAGGCAGGTGTTAGATAGTGTAGAGTTTGTAGACAATTGTAAGGCACTTGGAGGAAGCCACTTCTACATCCCATTATATATTCAAAGATAAAGACTCATGCCACCTCTGAGTTTTTCCCTTCCCAAGCTAAATAATACCAGTTACTCCGAACAATCATCATGTGAAATTTTTTGCCCAAAGTCCATGAGTGCAGGAATCTGTCTTATTCACAGGTTAATCTCCAGATCCTTGCATTGCACCTGGCACATATAAGGTGCTCAATACATTTTTGGGGCTGAAATTAATTTCCTTGTCATCTTTGTTAATGTGTATTTTTGCTCAGTCTGACTCTCCTTCTGCAGGATGCTGTCTTTTTTTTAATTTCAGACTCCACTCAATTCTTCTTTGTCTCTCTCCACTTCCCATATAAATGAAGAGAGAGAGTTCTGGCTTCCTCTGAAAAGAGGAACTCAGTCATGGTGGCCAGAGCCAATTGATTCATAATTAAACGAAGCATAGAATTGAGCTGGGATGCATTGTTCTGATTCAAAAGCCATCTATCCTTCCTGGCTGATGATTGTATCTCTTTTGGTGTCAGCACAATGTGGGCAGGGAGGAACTTTCTCTGCTCTGTTCCACTCCACACAGGGATAAAGCGAGATGTAAGCACAGAATGCTTTGTGATGAAGCAGGAGCTACTTGTTAGAGCAAGGGGAGAATTAGCAATAACAGGAGACTGCCCAAATGGAAAAGATGGGATCACAGACAGCCGTTCTTTTAGTAGCAGAAACTTTTCACTCCCCAAGAAGCAGGAAAGGAGCCAGCTGAGGTGATTAAACCAGTGACTGGATGAAGAGCAGTCGGAGATACAGTCAGTGTGCAGAAATGGCCCAGCAGGCTCGCTGAGCTGGGGCTAAACCTGTGGCTCTGTGAACCAGCCCACATAGTTCATTACCTGGAATCTGTCAAGAACCAGGGCTTTCATTTATTTGTGGTCATTGACACTGCTCATCAGATATCTTGCTTATACCCATTCACTCATTCAACAAATATGTATTGGCGCTCACCCTACATGCCAGATGGCCTGCTAGACAGTGAAAATTCATAGGTGATTAAGATAGCCTCTTTCACTAGAGTTGTTCTTAATTTAATGGGGGAAAATGATAAATGATACCATAATAAACTCTCAACAACCACTGGCTGTTATTTTCATGTGCTGGTCACCCAAGTGGTACCTGGGTGGTGCAAATGGTTTGCTCTTGGCTACTAAGTGAAAGGTTGGTGTTTGAACCCACCTAATGGTGCTGCAGAAGAAAGGCCTGGTGATCTGCTTCCATAAAAATTACAGCCAAGAGAATCCTATGGAGCTCAGTTCTGCCTGTAACATGTGGGGTTGCCATGAGTCAGAATTGACTCAACAGCAATGTTTTTTTTTTTTTTTCCGGTTTTGGGGACTCAGGCAAGTATTCACTATGGATTATTTCATTCAGTTGTTTTTCTCTGCTTTAGAGGTAGAATGCAACATGATTAGCATTATACAGAAAAGCAGTGGTAAAGCTGAGTTTTGAACCCATGTGGTTAAGAAGCAAGCATAAAGTACCGTAAAAACACAGGTGTGATTGACTCACCTTTTCTGGGAGCGTTCAGAGAAGTGTTACCAAATAGGCACCTTTTGACTTGGGTATTGAAGAATAACTAGGAGTTCACCTGACAGCAAAAGGTTGACAGGAGGGCATTTCAACATTTGTAATATATGAGTAGGAAGGGCCATAGGAAGTATTTCTGGATTCTTTTCCGAAACTTAGTTAAGTAATAGTTTTCATTGAACAGCCTATTTTGGTAATCTGATTTAGAGTCAGTGTATGGCTTTAGGCAGTATAGTTTTGGCTTCAGTGTGATGTTGTTCTCATTTGACGGACGTTTGTAGTAAAAGGTGAAAGGTTAAGAGGTTAGAAGGAAGGACGGGTTTGTGAAGGAATATGGGATCAACTCTCAGAATCAGGCTCGGGATTTAGAGTAGAAAAGTCATAATGGAAGTTGAACCCATAGTGATTGTCATAACCAGGATTAGGGTGTGAGCACCGGGCCATTATCATCCATCTGATATGGGATTCATAGGTGTTTTCTTTTGGTCTTAAAGGGCTTGTTCCTAGAGGAGAGAAATCGTGTAATCTCCTTTAATTTCCCTGGTTTAGATGTTCCTGATGTTGCCTTAGTGTTTATCCTCTCATTTCCTGCTCAGTGATCTCCCAGGCTTCATTCTTGCCTCCTCAAATGTTTCCCTGAGTAGCCAAAATTAAAATTCGAAAAAGCAAAGTTTTTCATGTCACTCCTTTGCTTAAAAATCCTGTAGTTTTGGGGATAAAATCCAAAACCATCAGCAAAGCATGTAAGGCTCTTGTTTGACTCTCTAGTTTTAATTGCTTTGTAACCTAGAGTCTCTCCTCCTTCCCATCCCAACACTATGCCCCAGAGTCTTTGCATATCTTGGGATATTTTTGTTCTCCCATGTCTTCCAGCACCTCCCTCATCTGGCCAACTCCTCTTTTCTTGTGGATCTCATATTAGAATCCTCTTCTTTAAGAAGGCTTTTCTGACCCCATCAAAGACTGCATGAGGGCTGCCCCTCCTCTGTGTCCCCGTAGCACCTATTTTAACATCACACAGTACTGGAAATGACCCATCCATTGGCTGGTGAGCACCCAAATGTCTGATAATTTCACGTAAAAGTCTTATCCTGCTTATGGAATAAGTATTTGATGAATTAATGCGTGGATGAATGACAAGATGAGAACTTCATTATAAATGCTATGGACCAGATTTCTAGAATGCAGTTTTGGTTTTGTGATTTATATGATACAGTCTTTGGTTTGAATTGTGTCAGGGTATGCTTCTTTGCTTTTCAGTCATTCTCCCAGTGACACCATTGTGGGGAGAGGGTCTTTACTGTGATGAAAAATTAAAGTTATAAATTTCTTTTAATATAGAATAGCCCCCCTTTTAAATTATTTTATTTGGAAATAATTTCAAACTTACAGAAAAGTGATAAGAATAGTACAAAGAATTCCTGAGAGTTTTCATCCAGATATCCCAAATGTTAACATTTTGTCACATTTGCTTTATTAGTCTCTCATATATATATAATTCTTCTCCTGAAACACTTGAAAATAATTAGATAGCTATGATGTCTCCTTAATCCTAAATATTTTAGTGTGCATTTAAAAAAAAAAAATAAAGACCTTTTCTTATATAACTATAGTACAATGATCAAAATCAGGAGATTAATATCAGCAAATGCTATTATCTAGTCTGTAGAACTTATTCAAATCAAAGTTATTTTCTAAGAAGTATTCAATATTAAAAGAAAACAAAAACATTTGGTTTGTCATTTATCCTCATGCTTATCCAAATGGGACATCATTGAATCAGGAACTTATCACTGTAGAATCAAGAGGTAAGAAAGAAGGAAGGAAGGATCAGGATTTTTCTGTTTGGACACAAGGAACTGAAGCAGGATGAATTCAGGACCCTTTCTGGAAATGAGGGGAAAGAATGAAAGAGAAAGAAGAGACAGGGAGACAGAGGGAGGGCATGAAGAAGGGAAGCAGAGGGGGAGAAGGAGAGAAAGAGGGAGAGGGAGATGGGGAGATAGAGAGAGAGAGAATATAAAGAGATTTCAGATGTTCCTGTGAGGACAGGCATTTATCCCTATTCCCCTCTGTTTACCTTCTGAAGTCCCCATTCCCTGGGTTGTGAGAAAGATCTGCTACATGCCAGACTGGGCTCTTTTTGGTGAATGAGCCAGTGTGCCTTTCCAGCCATTGCTTGGGGCGAGCGTGCACACACACACACACACACACACACACACACACACACACACACTCACTGACCTTTAAAAGTCTGTTCCCTTTTAGAAACTAAGTAAGGTTTTGCTTATCCTACTATACTAATTTGCCTTTCCAAATAATTCTCTCTTACATACTTCTTCCTACTCTGCTCCTCATAGATGACAGCTAAATGTGAATAAATACCAGTCCTCTCAAACACAAACTGACACAGTCTTCACTGTATACATAGATAAAAAGAAAAAGCAGATTGAAAATAACCTAATGAATTGGATCTGTTCCTTCTTCCTGGTGTTTAGGAATGGTTGAAATTTAGCTATCCAGGGCCACTGCGTTTGGGGCTACTGGGACTTGGTTGTTCTTCAATTCTCATTTCCCATCACAGTGATTGTGCCATCTGCTTTTTGTCACTTGTTCTTATCAGACACACCACCACAGGCCATATTGGATATGAGAAGCAGGTTGTACTGTCTAGCTAGACTCAGCCATCTCTGGGGGTTGCACCACCCGTCCTTTGCCATAAAAATGGAAGCTTCTTTCTTGGCATGTATAACCCCAGACCTGGAATATGAGAATAGCACATTGAGAAATATGGGGAAAGAGGGCCGAATTGATGCCTTTGTCTGGAGAGCAATCATTTGCCTATGTGTTCTGCAATTATTCACAATTTTCAGCTATATGATCTTGGTCTGTTTAGGAACACAATACTCTTAGCTATAACTATATCTAAATGTAAGTCTATCCTCTAAAAAATATGAAGATTGATAGCCATAAGTAGTAATCAGGTAAGAATCAGCCTTTTTGTGTTTGATAAAAATATTATCTGGCTCAATGATTACATCTCTGGTCCAGTGGGTAATATAATTGCTTGGCACTAGATACTTTTATCAGATAACTTTTTAGCTTGAAAAGAAATTAAAGATGAACTACTCCAATCCCTTCTAGATTCTTCTACCAATGTGCCTCAGTTTACTCATCTGTGGCCCCCTTCCTTTCAGGCGTTGTCAACTTTCACATGGCAGAGAAGCATCTGGCCTTTGGTCCTGAACCCATGGAGGAATTTGGTGTTCCGTGGAAGGTGTTCGTTTTATCCTGCTTAAAGGAATGATTATTTTCCATGACCTTCCAACCACAAAAAAGATTCTAAATATAAGATGTCCTTCTGTGTGTCAGAGGTAGAGAGTGTTAGCAAAGACAGGGAATAGAAATGGAGTGGGTAGTGGACCTGGAGCTCTCACGCCATGGAATTGATCTTGAGTAGCCTTCTATCTAGTTTGACTGTGGGGGGTCATTGCTGGAATGACCTAGAGCTGCTGAGATTCTACTTTGTGCTGGGACTAAGACCACAAGGAGAGTTTTTATTATAATTCTTTTCTTCTGTAATAATGAAAATAAAATATTAAGAGCTCTTCATTACAGGCCTTAGGGAAATACGCAAATATGTTACCACTTTCTAAAATGTGCCCTGATTAAATATCTCATTTCTTTTCTTCCATAATCATGAGCTAATAGACCAGCTAGCTGATTGTGCTAAATGGATTCCAGCAAGTCTTACTGTCTTGTTCCATCAGGAGGGAATACTTATTTCTCCATTGTGTCATCTTTGTCTACAAAGGATAACTCATTCCTACTATTCAAAGTAAATTTCCTAAAAAAGAGGATAAGACATAAAAATCAAAGCTCTATTTCTGAATTATATAAATATATATATATATGTGTGTATAGATATGAACATAAATATGCATTGACCCATATGTTGAAAGCAGTTTTTCTGGATGGGGAGATTCAGGACATTTTTTTTTTTTACATCCTTTACAATGCTTTTCTTTCTTTTTTTTAAACAAAGTTTTATAATAATCGTGTGCATTTTTATGAACAGAAATAAGCAAACATTATAAAAATTTAGCACTAATTCCTGAATTACTAGTATAATGTGGTTTGTTTTAAACCCTCAAATGCCTATTATATCATGTACCTGGATAGAAGAATTCAGTTAAACAAATAACGATGGAATACCTATTGTATTCCAAGACTGAGGTCTGGATTTATAAAGATGAATAAGTTATGGAAGCTTATAGTTAAGTTGGGAAGACTCTGTTATGTTTGTATGTTTGTGTCTTGTTTCATGCAATAATAGATGAGGTTCTGGAGATGGAGAAATTACCTCTATTTAGAACAAGCGGGAAAGGTCTCTCAGGATAGCCTGAGCAGGATTTTGAAGGATGAATACACGTTTCCTATGCAGAAAAGGTGAAGGTGGTTATTCCAGGTGCAGGAACAGCATTCGCAACAGAAGGGAAGCTTAGTACTGCATCAGGTACGAGGGCAAATGGAAGTACCATTGGATTGCTGGAGTATAGAGGCGTCGAGCAGCACGAGAGCAAAAAGATCAGGATTGTTCAGACATAAAGATCCCTGAAGACTAGTCAACAAACTTGCCCTTTATCTTATAGGAAATGGCAAAGCCTTAAAGGGGAGCAAGAAAAATAAAAGAAAAAAGCAGTTAGTTAAACGAAAACCCTGTGGATCACAGTGGTCCCATCCATAGCCCATCATGAGGATGGTGCAGGACTGGCCAGCATTTTGTTCCATTGTGTATGCGGTTGCATGAGTCAGGGGCTGACTCGACAGCAGCTAAAATCAACAACAACAAGAAGTCACTCCTAAGACCTGAGCTTCCTCCTGTCTAGAGCCTTACTACTTAGCCACAGGAACATGAGTGATCATACCTCAGAAGATGTCTGCCAGCATTCATTAAGACCAATGCTTAATCTCAACTGACAGCATCAATGTCAAAATCAGAGCATGGAGCTGGCAGTATTTCAGCAAAGGAGTCTTTGGAGCTTCCATGAACTGGTTCAATAAACAATCTTGCTGTGAAACACAGAGCTTGGTATTTAGAAGGGTTTTAGCTGGCACATCCGTAAAGCCAAGTGTCCTGTCCACTGACTAATTTCACTGTGAAATGTTGAAATACAGCTCTCAGCTCCAAGAAAGCATGTAGGCTTCTATTTGCATGCAAATAGCTGCCATTCATGTGTGAACTACAGCAGGTAATGACTCTGCCAGATGGAATAATTTGGGGTAGGGCCATCCTCTTGCTAAAGGCCACAGGTATTCACACTGCTGCCGTGAGTGTTGCTCATTCCTGTTTTCCACATCACCCCCTGGGGAATAATCATTTTAATAATGGGCGTCAAGGAAAGAAAATTCCATTCTACCCTGTCATCATCTAGCAAACAAAATACTACTAATTAGTGTAATACTGAGCTAATGTAGTATTTGATGCAATTAGTAAATTGAGTCATAGATATTGAGAGGGATAACAGGACATGGTAAATTGATAGATTAAGAAAACTCCCTTGGATTTTGAAAGGGTACGGATTACATGAGTTTTCATAGGAAAACCCATTATGATCTCAACTCAGGAGGCAGTACTGTGTAGTGGTTAGGGAATGTGTGTCCCTGAATCAGAATGATTGGGTTTAAACCTGAGCTCCACTCTGACTAGCCGGGAGACTTTGAGTGTGTCATTTAAACTTCGTAAGTGTCAACTTTCTCATTTGGAGAGTGAGATAATAAATTATTGAATTTAATCCTCACATGAACATATGAGTTAGATTTGATTTAAGGAGTTAAGACCAAGGCCTAGGTTAGTATTTCTTTCTCTCTCTCCCTTTATTAAAAAGTCTTACCCAGAAGCTAAATATGTGACAAAGAAAAGGGAGTTCACCTGCAGTGGAAGCCAGGGACGTGCCTGCTCTTTCTATTCCCCCAGTTGCCTCTTCTCCAAAGGTCCTTGAGCCACATCTGCAAACTCCCTAGGGCTTCAACAAGCACATGGGAAATCACCAGATCTATGTTTAAGAAGGAGTCCCTGGGTGGTGCAACTGATTAACAATTAACGCACTTGGCTGCTAACAGAAAGATTGCAGGTTTAAGTCCACCTAGAGGTTCCTCGGAAGAAAGACTTGGTGACCTACTTCCAAAAAGTCAGCCATCGAAAACCCTATGGAGCGCAGTTCTACTTTGACACACTTGGGGTCACCATGAGTTGGAATTGACTCCACGGCAACCGGTTATGTTTAAGAAAGTTCACTAGCAGCTCTATGGAGAAAGAAGGAAGCCCAAACAGAAGTCTGTTGCAGTAGTAGAAGGGAGAGGTGATGAGGGCTTGCATTAAGGTTATGGTGATGGACATAAAGAAGAGGAACAGTTGCAAAGTCATACCTGAGGTGTAGTCAGTATGACGTGACTTCTTAAATATATGGTGTGAGGGAAGTGGGTGGGGGTACCAAGGTTGTCTGGAGTTTTCTAGTCAGTTTATATTGATTAGGACATTATAGGCAACACTAGGAAACAAAAATGAGAGAACCATATCTCCCTATTCCAGAACATGGGACCAAATGCTGGATACATAGAAGGCAGTCCCCAAGAATGGTACTTGGGAAGATAAAGGGAATGATGCATGAGCATCTGCAATGGAAAGCAGTCTCAGCAACCAAACATGAACCTCCAAAGTAAGGACTCAGAATGAAGCACTCTAAAATCTTGATGGTTTGGAAGGGGTGAAGAGAACTTGTTCAGCAGATTCCATAATCCTGTGGACTGGGTTGAGTGCAGGTTGCTTGTGGGCAGGCATAGGCAAAGTTTGAAACATGAAAGAGATCAATTTAGAATGGGTAACGAAAAAGATATGACTTCCCAAAACTCACAGATAGATTTTAGAATTTACCAAAGCACATATATTTCAACTGAAAAAGATTTAAGAACTTAATGGATACTAGATACATAAAGGGATTTACTAAAAGAATAGAAAATATCTCATGTCACCATAACCCACTTTCCCAAACACATCAACACACACATGTTGATTGTGCTTGATATGACAGGTAGCTCACATATGAGCCACTCCTTCAGAATGTCTTAGCAGCCTATCCCTGCCAACTAATTTGCATTCCTCTCATCCAATATATCAGCAAAACCTATCGGCTCTACCTTCAAAATGTCTTCTGAGTCTATACAGGCTGTTTCTGTCTCTGCTGTCCTTGTTATCATCTTTTCCTGGATCAATAAAATGGCTTACCTATTTCTACTTTTGTGACTTTACCCACATCCTGCACCCAACCAATTCCATTTTTCAAAGAGCAGCTAGAGTGAGCTTTTAAAAATGTAAATCTGATCCTGTTACTCCCCTTCTCAAAATCTTCATTGCCTTCCCATTTCTTGTCTTAGCCTTCAACATTTGGCCCTTGCCTATTTATTAACCTTAATTCCTACCACTTTTGCGACCACGACTACCTGCATATCCCATTACTCCACTCTGGCTACACTGGCTTTCTTGCTACTCCTGAAACATGCAAGCTCTGTCCCTGTTCAGGGCCTTTGTGCCTGCTTTTCCCTCTGTATGGAATGTGATTTTCCTAAATCTGTAGTTGGCTCCCTCCCTCACTTCTTTAAATCTCCAACCAAATGTCATCTACTAAGAGGCCTTCCTAAGGAGCCCTGGTGACTCAACCGTTAAGCACTTGGCTGCTAACTGAAAGGTTGAACCCACCCAGAGGCATCTGGGAGAAAGACCTGGCGATCTGTTTCCATAAAGATTATAGCCAAGAAAACCCTAAGGGGCAGTTCTGCTTTGTCACATGGAGTCACTATGGATGGGAATCGACCTGATAGTACCCAACAACAATGAGAGGCCTTTCTAAAATAGCCCTATTGCCTATTCCAATTCACTCCCTAACCCATTCATGATTCTTCATAGTAATTATGTACTCTGGAAATTGTATTATATTTACATTTGTGTGCCTTCCTCGTTAGAATGTAACTTTCTGAAGATAAGAGCTTTAGTTTTTCTTGGTCGTGGCTGACTCATCAGGGCTGCATATGATGTCTGGCACATAGTGAATATTTAATATGAACTTATTTTTTTGATAATATCTTGACACATGAATCAGATGCCTGTCTTTTCCCTTTGACAGTTCTCCTGGCTCTTGCTGGAATATCTGCTGGTTCTCTAAGCTGTACCAGACCAGAAACTTCTCACCGTAGACTCAGGGAACATGACTTTTCCAGTGCAGAGGAGAACTTGACACTTGTCCAGGAGTTGGAGCATCTGAAAAAGTGATTTATTTTTGGAGAACATCATGAAATATGAATGAATTAAATATGAAATAATAGCACATATAAATGTGTGGAAAATCAGATACTATCATATATAGTGATAGCAGATACTAAAGTATTTACAAATAATTTATAAGGGGAAAGGAAACTTAAATCCATGAAAATTATGTTCGATGACTTATTACGGATTTTTAGAGAGAATTTGAGGAAAAGGGTCAACTATTCTATTACCTGTGTTTTATTGACTATGCAAAGGCATTCGATTGTGTGGATCATAATAAATTATGGATAACATCCAAAGAATAGGAATTCCAGAACACTTAATTGTGCTCATGAGGAACCTGTAGATAGAACAAGAGGCAGTTGTTCGAACAGAACAAGTGGATACTGCATGGTTTAAAATCAGGAAAGGTGCGTGTCAGGGTTGTATCCTTTCACCATACTTAATCTGTATGCTGAGCAAATAATCTGAGAAGCTGGACTATATGAAGAAGAACACGGCATCAGGATTGGAAGAAGACTCATTAACAACCTGCAATATGCAGATGACACAACCTTGCTTGCTGAAAGGAAAGAGGACTGGAAGCACCTGCTGATGAAGATCAAGGACTATAGTCTTCAGTATGATTACACCTCAGCATAAAGAAAACAAAAATCCTCACAACTGGACCTATAAGCAATATCATGATAAATGGAGAAAATATTGAAGTTGTCAAGGATTTCATTTTATTTGGATCCACAGTCAATGCGGTCAAGAAACCAATCAACATATTGCATTGGGCAAATCTGCTGCAAAAGACCTCTTTAGAGTGTTAAAAAGCAAAGATTCACTTGGAGGACTAAGGTGCGCCTGACCCAAACCATGATATTTTCAATTGCCTCATATGCATGCAAAAGGTTGACAATGAATAAGGAAGACTGAAGAAGAATTGATGCCTTTGAATTATGGTGTTGGTGAAGAGTATCGAATATACCATGGACTTCCAGAAGTCTGTCCTGGAAGAAGTGCAGCCATAGTGCTCCTTGAAAGTGAGAATGGCGAGACTTCGTGTCATGTATTTGGATATGTTATCAGCAGAGACCAGTTCCTGGAGAAGGATATCATGCTTGGTAACGGGGAGGGTCAGCGAAAAAGAGGGAGACCCGCATGGAGATAGATTGACATAGTGGCTGCAACAATGGGCTCAAACATAGCAATGATTGTGAGGATGGAGCAGGACTGGGCAGTGTTTCATTCTGTTGTACATAGGGTCGCTATGAGTCTGAACCAATTTGACGGCACCTAACAAGAACAACAACAACATTCTATTACAGTTTAAAAGTTATTCTATTAGAGTTTTAGAATTACTATATTACAATTTTTTTAAATTGTGCTTTAAGTGTAAATTTACAGATCAAGTTAGTTTTTCATACAAAAATTTATACATACATTGTTATGTGACCCTAGTTGCTCTCCCTGTAATGTGACAGCACACTCCTCCTTTCCACCCCGGATTTCCCGTGTCCATTCAACAGCCCCTGTCCCTTTTTGCCTTCTCATCTCACCTCCAGACAGGAGCTGCCCATTTAGTCTCATGTATCTGCTTGAGCTAAGAACCATTCTCTTCACGAGTATCATTTTATGTTTTATAGTCCAGTCTAATTTTTGTCTGAAGAGTTGGCTTCGGGAATGGTTTCAGTTCTGGGCTGACAGAGAGTCCGGGGACCAGGTCTTCCCACGTCCTTCCAGTCTCAGTCAGACCATTAAGTCTGGTCTTTTTACTAGAATTTGAGTTCTGCACCCCACTTTTCTCCTGCTCCGTCAGGGACTCTCTGTTGTGTTCCCTGTCAGGGTGGTCATTGGTGGTAGCTGGGCTCCATTGCCTTCTTCTGGTCTCACATTGATGGAGTCTGTGGTTTA
>NW_004443950.1:9613964-9616627 GCF_000243295.1 Trichechus manatus latirostris | reverse complement strand
TGTCCTTCCCTTCACCTAAGATAATTCTTATCTACTATCTAGTTAGTGAATACCCCTCTCCCTCCCTCCCCACGCTCGTAACCATCAAAGAATGTTTTCTTCTGTGTGTAAACCTTTTCTTGAGTTCTTACAAGAGTGGTCTCATACAATATTTGTCCTTTTGTGACTGACTAATTTCACTCAGCATAATGCCTTCCAGATTCATTCATGTTATGCGGTGTTTCAAGGATTTACTATTGTTCTTTATTGTTGCGTAGTATTCCACTGTGTGAATATACCATAATTTGTTTATCCATTCGTCCATTGATGGGCTCCTAGGTTGTTTCTATCTTTTTGCTATTGTGAACAGTGCTGTAGTGAACATGGGTGTGCGTATATCTATTCGTGTGACAGCTCTTATTTCTCTAGGATATATCCCAAGGAGTGGGTTTGCTGGATCGTATGGTACTTCTATTTCTAGCTTTTTAAGGAAGTGCCAAATTGATTTCCAAAGTGGTTGTACCATTTTACATTCCCGCCAGCAGTGGATAAGTGTTCCAGTCTCTCCATAACCTCTCCAACATTTATTATTTTGTGTTTTTTGGATTAATGCTAGCCTGGTTGGGGTGAGATGGTATCTCATTGTAGTTTTGATTTGCATTTCTCTAATGGCTAATGATCATGACCATTTCCTCATGTATCTGTTAGCCGCCTGAATGTCTCCTTTGGTGAAGTGCCTGTTCATATCCTTTGCCCATTTTTTAATTGGGTTATTTGCTTTTTGTTGTTGAGGTTTTGCAATATTTTGTAGATTTTAGAGATTAGACCCTGATCGGATTTCCCAGCTGTAGGTTGTCTTGTTACTCTTTTGGTGAAGTCTTTTGATGAGCATAAGTGTTTGATTTTTAGGAGCCCCCAGTTATCTAGTTTCTCTTCGGGTGTTTGTGCATTGTTAGTAATGTTATGTATTCTGTTTATGCCATGTATTAGGACTCCTAGCGTTGTCCCTATTTTTTCATCCATGATCTTTATCGTTTTAGGTTTTATATTTAGGTCTTTGATTCATTTTGAGTTAGTTTTTGTGCATAGTGTGAGGTATAGGTCTTGTTTCAGTTTTTTGCATATGGATATCCAGTTATGTGAGCACCATTTGTTAAAGAGACTGTCTTTTCCCCAATTGATGGACTTTGGGCCTTTGTCAAATATCAGCTGCTCATAGGTGGATGAATTTACATCTGGATTCTCAATTCTGTTTCATTGGTCTACGTGTCTGTTGTACCAGTACCAGGCTGTTTAGACTACTGTGGCGAT
The DNA here is from genome assembly GCF_000243295.1 of Trichechus manatus latirostris. Classification (NCBI taxonomy): domain Eukaryota; kingdom Metazoa; phylum Chordata; class Mammalia; order Sirenia; family Trichechidae; genus Trichechus; species Trichechus manatus. The sequence continues at coordinate 9,615,337 of NW_004443950.1, read as the reverse complement.
ATAATAGGTTCTAAAATCAGGTAGTGTGAGGCCTCGCACTTTGTTCTTCTTCTTGAGTAATGCTTTACTTATTCAGGGCCTCTTCCCTTTCCATATGAAATTGGTAATTTGTTTCTCCATCTCATTAAAAAATGCCATTGGAATTTGGATCAGGATTTCATTGCATCTGTGGATCGCTTTGAGTAGAATAGACATTTTCACAATGTTGAGTCTTCCTATCCATGAGCAAGGTATGTTTTTCCACTTACATAGGTATCTTTTAGTTTCTTGCAGTAGTGTCTTGTAGTTTTCTTTGTATAGGTCTTTTATGTCTCTGGTTAGATTTATTCCTAAGTATTTTATCTTCTTGGGGGCTATTGTAAATGATATCGATTTGGTGATTTCCTCTTCAAAGTTCTCTTTGTTGGTGCAGAGGAATTCAACTGATTTTTGTATGTTTATCCTGTATCCTGATACTTGGCTAAAGTCTTCTATTACTGCTAGTTGTTTTCCTGTGGATTCTTTGGGATTTTCTGTGTATAAGATCATATCATCTGCAAATAGAGATACTTTGACTTCTTCCTTACCAATCTGGATGCCCTTTATTTCTTTTTCTAGCCGAATTGCTCTGGCTAGGACCTCCAGCACAATGTTGAATAAGAGCAGTGAAGAAGGGCATCCTTGTCTGCTTCCCACTCTCAAGGGGAATGCTTTCAGACGCTCTACATTTAGGATGATGTTGGCTGTTGGCTTTGTATAAATGCCCTTAATTATGTTGAGGAATTTCCCTTCTATTCCTATTTTGCTGAAAGTTTTTTTTATCATGAATGGGTGTCGGACTTTGTCAAATGCCTTTTCTGCATCAATTAATAAGATCATGTGGTTCTTGTATTTTGTTTTATTTATGTGATGGATTACATTGATTGTTTTTCTAATGTTGAACCATCCCTGCCTACCTGGTATGAATCCCACCTGGTCATGATGAATTATTTTTTTGATATATTGTAGAATTCTGTTGGCTAGAATTTTGTTGAGGATTTTGTTCATAAGGGATATTGGTCTGTAATTTTCTTTTTTGTGGAGTCTTTACCTGGTTTTGGTATCAGGGTTATGCTGGCTTCATAGAATGACTTTGGGAGTATTCCATCCTTTTCTGTGCTCTGAAATACCTTTGGTAGTAGTGGTGTTAGCTCTTCTCTGAAAGTTTGGTAGAATTCTCCAGTGAAACCATCAGGGCCAGGGCTTTTTTTTGTTGAGAGTTTTTAAATTACCTTTTCAATATCTTCTTTTGTTATAGGCTTATTTAGTTGTTCTACCTCTGTTTGTGTTAGTTTAGGTAGGTAGTGAGTTTCTAGAAATTTGTCCATTTCCTCTAGGTTTTCAAATTTGTTAGG
>NW_004443950.1:9560973-9611881 GCF_000243295.1 Trichechus manatus latirostris | reverse complement strand
ATCGATTACGTTCTTCCAGTTGTGCTGCTATTCTCACTTTAGATGAAAGGGCTTAGTCTTATTGACTCTCCTTTGTGAATGACTTTTGCTTTATCCCTAGCCACTCTGATCATAATATGTCTTGGTAACTTTCTTTTGGGATCTACCTTGTGTTGGATTTGATGAACATTTTGAATAGATATCTTCTTATTTTTCACGATATCAGGGAAGTTTTCTGCCAACAAATCTTCAACGATTCTCTCTGTATTATCTGTTATCTCCCCCTGTTCTGGTACTCCAGTCACTTGTAGATTATACCTCTTGATAGAGTCCTGCATAATTCTTAGGGTTTCTTCATCTTTTAAAAATTCTTTTATCTGATTTTTCCTCAGATAAATTGGTGTCAAGTGCTTTGTTTTCAATCTCACTAATTCTAACTTCCATTGCCTCAATTCTGCTCCTGTGACTTTCTATTGAGTTGTCTAATTCTGAAATTTTATTGTTATTCTTCTGGATTTCTGTTTGCTGTCTCTCTGTGGATTCTTGCAGCCTGTTAAATTTGTCATTATGCTCTTCTCTAATCTTCTTAAGTTCCTCTGTTGCTTTCTCTGTGTGTTCCTTGGCTTGTTCTACATTTTGCATGATCTCCTTCCTGATCTCTTGAAGAGCTCTGTATGTTAATCTTCTGTATTCTATCTCCAGTAATTCCAATAAGTTCTCTTCCCTCAGCAGGTTTCTTGATTCTTTGTTTTGGGAGCTTGCTGAAGCCATCATGGTCTGTCTCTTTATATGATTTGATATTGACTGTTGTCTCTGAGTCATCAGTAAGTTATTATATTTATTTATTTATTTTATATTTGCTTACTGTGTCCTAGCTTCTTGTTTTGTCTTGTTTTAGTATGCCCAAATAGGCTGCTCATGTGAGCTAGTTTGATTTTTGGTGACTTTTAAGCTCCCACGACCTGTCACCAGGTGGTTAGATCTGCTACTAGGTACATGAGCCCAGGAATCCATTTACTTTTCTTGTATGGATTCAGCTCAGATGTCCAGGTAGTCAGTCACCAAGTGTGTGGTGCAGGCTCTCACCTACAGTACTAGATGGCAGGGGTGATTGGAGTAGGCGCAGGTATCTGGCTGCAGTAGGGGGTCACATACTGAACAAGGCAGGGGGCTGATGGCTGCCTCTGAGTGTCTGGGAAGAAAGGGTGACCCTGTTCCCTAGAGTGTGTAGATGGGTGGGTTTTGCAGCCAGACTATGGACACCCAGTGCTGTCTGCTGTAAGGACTGGGGGACACCACTTATTCTTATACCCCTGTCGCAGGTGGCTAGGTGGTGTAGATGGAGCCACCAGTCCTCAGGCCCCAGATGTGGGTAGTGAGGACCCTGCTTAATAGGCAGAGAGGTGTCAAATGTCACAAACCTGCCACTCTACATATAGCTGATACAGTTGAAGTTAGACTTCAGGTATATACCCTGTTAGTACTGTGCTAATGAGGGCCTACACTGTTGAAATGGGCCCACACATATCTATGCAGTGGTGAAAGGCATTCAAAGTCTGTGGACCCCTTATGCCTGTGCCTAGGCAATGGAGCTGTGCCTTCTCTGAGTTCCTGGCTTAGGGGAGCTGGCAGATTATTTTTTCCTGTTTGTTAATTTATTCCCTCTTCAAGGCTGGGAGAATGGCTCAGGGCACGTGATGGGTTCTACTTCCAGCCCAGGGGATGCAGCAATAGTTGAAGCCAGTCCAGGACCTGGTGCAGAGTGGGGAGGTGGCAGGTAAATGGGAGAGAAGCTTTTCCCAAATGGGGTGTTTTTTGATCTGAGTGGGGGGTTAGACGCATGTACTTATCTTTTGCTGACTGAGCACCGCTTTTCACTGGTTCTGGAGGCTTGAGTAGACTTTCTGCCACTTGGTCTTTCCCAATGTGGAAAATGTGTCCCGAATGCCACTGCTTGCCTTACCACGCAGGATGCCGGTTCCCGCCAGGTCAGGTCTGGCAACTTCTCACGGCTTCTGAACTGTCTGTCCCTCTCCCTGCCACTCAGTCTGATTCCTCAACTTTGCCTTTGATGTTCAGGGCTCCTAGATGGTCATATATAATTGACTCACTTGTTTTTTCAGGTCTTTCTTATAAGAGGGACCTCAGGAATTGTCTGAATACTCCGCCATCTTGGACCTGCCTCCCTATATTAGTTTTGGGTTATGGTGGTGTGAGAATTATTATCAAAGGCATTACCCAAAACCAAAAACCAAACCTGTTGCTACTGAGTCAATTCCAGCTCATAGCAACCCTATAGGATAGAGTAGAACTGCCCTGTAGGGTTTCCAAAGCTGTAATCATGATGGAAGCAGGCTGCGAGATCTTTCTCCTGAGGAGTGGCTGTTGGGTTTGAACTGCTGAACTTTGGGTTAGCAGCTGAGTGCTTTAACCACTGTGAACCAGGATTAAAGGCATTAGAGTCCCCAAAAAGTTAGGAGAGTTTTTTTTTTCCTAATGATAGAACTTTTTGAACCATCACCCTGTTAATTTAAAATATTTTAAGAAATGAGTCACTGTTCTCCTTGTATGAATATTCTGCGTCTATCTCATAGATGTGTCAAGGAAATTTTTTTTCCTGATCTAAAGCTTAAGCTTTCCTTTTCTTATTTTCATCCCATTACTCTTACATCTCCTTGTTCATGTTAAATATTCACTCTCCATTTTCAGTCTTGCACAATTCAGCTGTGCTTCTGGAATTAGTGAACTGGATTGAATTTTTCTGTCTCTTGGCTTTACTGCTTTCTTTTCTTTTATTCTTCTTGGAACTTTGTACAGTTTAACTCCATATTTTGGAAATTAAATTGCTCAAGATTGAGTCCAGCAACCCATCTTAAGGCAGTAATGTAGCAAAGCCTGCTTCATTTCAGATGTAGCCAAGATTTACTCCATTGTCTGGTCATGCCAGGCGTCATGCCTGCCACTTTTTGCACACCCTGTCTCAATTCATCCCCATAGCAGCCCCGTGAGGTGGGTATCATTAGTGTCTCTGTAAAAATGAAAAAAAAAAAAAAAATTGTGTCAGACGGAAGACCTAGTTTTGAATCTCAGATCTGTCTTTTTGTTGTTGTTAGCTGCTGTCAGGTCGGCCCCTGACTCATGGCAACCCCACGTCCTTTATCATCCCCATGGTAGGTCGTGGATCGAATTGTTGTGATCCCTGGGGTTTTCACTGGCTGAGTTTCAGAAACCTGTTCAACATCATAGCAACACGCAGGCCTCCACTGACAGGCAGGTGGTGGCTACACATGAAGTGCATTGGCCAGGAATCAAACCTGGTTCTTTTGTATGGAAGGTGAGAATTCTAACACTGAACCACCCAGATCTGTCTTACTGACTCCAAATCTAAGGTTCTTTCTTCTCTACCATATAGCAGGAAGCTAGAGAAGTTCTTTTTGGCTACCATTTTGCATTATACGCTAAAACCAAATTGACTTTTCACTCTAATTCCTGAGCTTCTTTTAGAAATAATCCTTTGGTCTTCTCTTTATAAAAAATATTTCTTTCTCCATCAGCTTCTTCCCCAGTGCCACCCTCACACATCTCTGCTCTCAACTCTCACTTTTCCATGTTTCATTTTAGGTTGTTCATCTGTGTCTACATATCTAACCTCTCTGGGTTTCCTTTGATAATTGTGCAGTCTTTATCAGTATTTGTAATGCATCCCCATATATTACCATTTGTGAATTTCATTAACAAGCTATTTGCTCCCTCTTTCAGACCATTAATGAAGATGCTAAATGAGACTCAATCCACCAATCCCTGTGCCACCCCACTAGAAAACTAGGTACTCAGAGGTTTATGATTATTCCTTGTTCGTGCTCTTAAGCCAGTTCCCAAATCAACTGAGAGTACTCATAGCCAAGCCAATTTCAATTAATTCTGCAAGGAGAATTTCATGAGCAACTGCAGCACCTGCTTCTGTAAAACTAAGATGGATCACTTGCGTTCACTTAACCTACTAAAATTAAAGTTGTGTCCAAGTAGCAATTATGGGGCATTTCTCTGGTGATATTCAATCTTTTTTTTGAATTTCTATTCATTTCATATTTTCAGTGACCAAGAACTGTCTCTTAAATATGTCTGTTTTCCAGTTCTACATTTGGAAGGCATAAAAACTCAGTATGAACACATATGTTCTTTATCTTCATAATTTAGAAGATTGGTCGCTTTTGTTTCCATCTCTACAGTAGCTCATCATATTCCTGCACACAGTTTATGTAGAAAAAATTTTTATGATCAACATTGTGTAATAAAAAATCGGAGGCTTTGGAGTCAGCAGACTTAAATTCAAATCTCTGCTCCACTACCTCCTAGTTGTATGCCTTTGGACAAATAACTTTTTCGTGTCTATACAAGACTCAAATAATATTTATAGCATAATAAAATTGATATAAATAGCAAAAACATAAGAATGATGGTTCCTATCTTACTACCTTTCAGAATTTCATGCAGATTAAAATTGGTGGAATGTAATAAGTACTTACCAAAAAAGTAGCAATTATTGAATTGAATTTTTCTTCTTCATTTGCAAAGACTTCTGTCCCAACTCATATATTCATATGTTCAAACGTCCAATAATAATAAAATAAGAAAGTCCAATATGAAAGAAAAGATCAACCTTACTAGGAATGAATGCATTTCAAATGAAAAATAGTAGGATCCTATTTCACATGCACCAGACTTACAAAAATTTCATTGGCCAGGATTTACATTATCAGAGTTGGCAAAGATGTTTGGAAACAAGAACTCATGCACTGTTTGTGGGACTGTAAATAACCATTATTTTTCTAGGTTTTTAAAAAATGTTTTCCAAAGTTGAGTATCAGCATGACCATATGATCATGATGCATGCAAAGAGAAGTTCATTGTACCAGGATTTTCATTACAGTATTGGCTATAATTGTAAGGATGTGGTAGTAAATAACTTATTGGAATAGATAAATGATATGTAAATTACAGCATATTCATGAATGAGTCCTGTATGTGATAAAAAACCAACTACTGTACCTTAACCAAAATAGGGATTCTGCTTTTCTCACTTAATATGAAGTGCAAAATGTTCTACATCCTACTTCGGTGAGCAGTGTTTGGAGTCTTAAAAGCTTGCGAGTGGCCATCTAGGATACATCTATTGGTCTCATCCTGTCTGGAGCAAAGGTAAATGAAGAAAACCAAGGACAAAAGGAAAATATTAGTCCAGAGGACTAAGGGGCCACATGAACCACAGTCCCAACCAGCCTGAGCCCAGAAGAACTAGATACTGCCTGGCTACTACTACCGACTGCTGATAAGGATCACAATAGAGGGTCTTGGACAGACTGGGAGAAAAATGTGGAATAAAAGTCAAATTCACAAAAGGACCAGACTTACTGGTCTGACAGAGACTGGAGGAACCCCCGAGACTATGGCCCCTGGACACCGTTCTGACTCAGTACTGAAGTCACTCCTGAAGTTCACCTTTCAGTCAAAGATTAGACAGGCCTATAAAACAAACAATAACACAATGAGGAACGTGCTTCTTAGATTAATCAAGTATATGAGAATAAATGGGCAACACTTGCCCAAAAGCAAAGACGAGAAGGTAGGAAGGGACAAGAAAACTGGATGAATGGAAACAGGGAAACTGGGTGGAAAGGGGGAGAGTGCTGACACATTGCAAGGATTGCAACCGATGTCATGAAACAATTTGTGTATAAATGTTTGAATGAGAAACTAATTTGCTCTGTAAATGTTCACCAAAGCACACACACAAAACAAGCAAACAAACAAACAAAAAAAGAAGTCCAGAGGCAGGACTGCTTGTCATGGTAGTTCTACAAGGCCACCAAGAACCCAAGTTTCTTTATTTTCCACTGTGCCATATTGAGCCTGTAGTTGTCTTCCTTATGGTTACAACATAGCTGCACTGACACCATGAATTGCATCGTCATTCCAGGCTGAACAAAAAGTAAAGAAGAAAGAAACGAGGAAGAGGAAGCCAAGGCATCAGGAAAAGAAAACTTCCCTGAGTATTCCCATGTAGATATTTGCTTATATCTCATTATGTCATAGAATTATGAACTATGAACTATGTCATAGAATTAAACTATGTCATAGAATTAAACCTAGCTGCAAGGGGCTGGCAAATATTGCCTAACTTTTCAGGACCCATGACTGCATTGAAAAAATATATTTGTCTTAGTAAGAAAAAAGGCGGGGGGGCTTAGTACTGGGTCAGCAACTGTCAGTGTCTTCCCTCTCTATTTACCAGTGGAAAAGAATTAACTTTATCCTTACTACTTAAAAGTAGTATTTGGGTGGAAACGCTAAGTAACAGAATAATAACTATTATATGATACAATTTACATAATAAATAAGCCACATGCAAAATAATAACCTCTGTTGTTCATGGATACCTCTTGTTGTTCGTTGCTATCCAGTCAGCTCTGATTCCTGGCGACCTTATGTGTAACAGAAGGAAATGTTGCCCAGTCCTGTGCCATCTCCATAATCTTTGATATGTTTGAGCTCATTATATTAAAAATGCAAAAACATATTTGGGAAAGCTATACACCTCAGGAGAGGAAGAGAGGTAAATAAATCAGGACTAGACACCAATCCGGTTTCAATTGTTTCTTTAATGTGCAATTTCTAAGCAGAAGTTCTGAGATTAAAAAAAAAGAGACATAATTATGAACATATCTTCTGAAATTATGTATTTTAGAGTCTGCTTCTCAATGATCTGAATTGAGTTTCATTTTCCAGGTGCCTATGTACAGGGTCTCTATGAGTCGGAATTGACTCGATGGTGGTGGGTTTGGTTCTTTTGGAGTATGTGCAATGTGCAATGGCTTTCTGTTTTTAACATCTTTTCTGTCCCAAACTTCTTAAATATAAAAGAACAGACCCTAAGCTGAGAATCTAATTAAATCTATATAATCATTTTCCAAGAATGAAATCTGTCATTTAAAATCTGTAATAAATATTTTGAAGAGAAAAATAATAAGAAAACGTAAATAGGGATTTGCTTTTGGCAATGTATTAAAATATTTAATTTTGAGTAAAAATGAAACTATCAGCTCCTCATGTTATCCAGTGTCCTCTGAACTCTGAAATTCTTGTGAAGGAAATTACAAAGATGAAAACTAAATGCCATTTGATACAAGAAGACAATCGGGTATATATATATATGTTTCAGGACTACATATTGTGTTATAAAGCTGTGATATGAAAATACATTGTTACACATAAATGATAAAGTCTAAAATTCTTTCTGAATTTCTAAATCAAGTTTAAAGCTTAAAATATTTACTAGTGGGAATAATGAGGTGATAAAGGCCAGTGTAACTGACAAAAACATTTATTTATGCCAAGGATTATCCTAATATTTCCATCATTTGTTTATACATTTATTCAATAAACTTTTATTAAACATCTTTTATATATGTGGAGCCCTGGTGGCACAGTGGTTAATGTGCTCAGCTGCTAACCAAAAGGTCAGCAGTTTGAACCCACCAGCTGCTCCATGGGAGAAAGAGGTAGCAGTCTGTTTCTGTAAAGATTTACAGCCTTGGAAACTATATGGGGCAGCTCTACTCTCGCTATGAGTCCAAATTGACTTGACGGCAACAGTTTGTTTTGTTTTTTTTTTGAAATATATGAGGGCTTTGCCCCAGTCAGAAATAGTGTGTGCAAAGGAACAGAACAACGAAAGAAATGGAACTTTTGTTTCTGAGTTTGATGTGACTGGTCCTTAGGAAGTGTATTAGTGCATTGGGATGCGTTAGAGATATTAGGGAAGACACTGTGTGTGCGCATGTTTGTGTCTGGGCTGTGCAAGTAATGTTGGGCGAAAATGTACTGTGAACTCAATCCCTTGCATGGGAATTTAACATTTTTGTATGTGTGTGCCATGAACCCCTTTAGCAATCCAAGGAAGATTATAGACTCCTTCTCAAAATAATGCTTTCAGATATCTAAAATAAAATACATAGAATTACAAAGGAAGCAATTATATAAAATACAGTTATGATACTATCTAAAAAATTGTGATGTAGTAAAATAGCTTCTTTATTAGTGCATGAAATAACATGTTCTTGTGATGGGTCTAATAACTACATGATTTCAATGCAATGAGGTAGTGATAAGCATAGACACTATGTTGAGATAACAATTATGTTAAGTGGTATCTGTGATTTCTAGTAGTGACAAAGTGACAAGTGAGGGACATGCTAAAATTCACTTAGAGATTACTGAAAATCGAGATGTAATTTTTCCCATCCAAGTTCGGAATCACTGGGGCTTCATGGATCCCACGTTAAAATAGGGTCGCTATGAGTTAGAGGCGACTCGACGGCAGCAGGTTTGGTTTTTTGTGTTATTTTTTAAAGTATCTCTCAACAGGGCAAGTGAATTCTGCAATCATTGAATTCACCAAACAGAGGATGAATGCAGATCTTATGCCAGACTTTGTGCTAAGGATAAATCTGTTGTTGTTTTTGTTGTTGTGTGCCATTCAGTCGATTCCGACATAGCAACCCCATGTGACAGAGAAGAACTGTCCCATAGGGTTTTTTGGGCTGTATAATTTCATTTATATAAAGTTCACAAACAGCCAAAATTAGTTTATGGCGCTAGAATTCAGAATATTGGTTGCCTCTGGGAGTTCTCAACTGGGAGGTGCACAGAAGAGCACCGTGAGCCTGCTGGAAATAGTCTCCGTTTTGATCTAGGTGGAGGATACTGAGCTGTGCACGAGAGTCATGCACATCAGTGGATGTGAATGAAATAGGACTAGACAAGTCAGCCTGGATACATCTCTATAAGATACTGGAGAGTAAAAACAATGGAAGTTGCAGAGGAATTTGTACCAGTATACCATTTATGTAAATGTTAAAAATAAAGAACAGTATTAGATAATATATATATATGTTTAGGGATATATACATGTGTGATAAAAATATTAAAAATGCAAAAAAAGGATACAGACAAACTTCAGGATAGTGGTTACTCTAGTGAGAGAGGGAAATGAGAGGATTCTGTAATTGTGGTATTATATGTCCTTTTTAAAAAAATTTTATTGTGCTTTAGGTGAAAGTTTACAGCTCATCAGTTAATTTCTCATTCAAAAATTTATACACATATTGTTTTGTCACATTGGTTGCAATTCCCACAATATGACAGCATGCTCCCCTTTCCACCCCGGGTTCCCTGTGTCCAGCTTCTGTCCCTTCCTGCCTCCTTGTCCTGCCCCTGGACAGGAGTTGCCCACCTGGTCTTCTACACTCAAGTGAACTAAGAAGCACAGTCCTCACATGTGTTATTTTTTGTTTTATAGGTCTGTCTAATCTTTGTTTGGAAGGTTGACTTTGGGAATGGTTTCATTTCTGAGTTAGCAGAATGTCGGGGGACCATAGTCTCAGGGGTTCCTCCAGTCTCTGTTGGACCAGTAAGTTTGGTCTTTTTTCATGAATTTGAATTCTGTTCTACACTTTTCCCCTGTTCTGTTTGGGACTCTTTGTTGTGATCTCTGTCAGAGCAGTTGTTGGTGGTAGCCAGGCACCATCTAGTTCTTCTGGGCTCAGGATGGTGGAGTCTCTGGTTCTTGGTGGTCCTTTAGTCCTTTGGACTAATATTTTCCTTGTGTCTTTGGTTTTCATCATTGGCTGTAATCTTTCCAGAAGAAGATTGCCAGGTCTTTCCTCCCATGGAGCGGCTGAGTGGGTTTGAACCACAAATCTTTTGTCAGCAGCAGAGTGCTTAACCATTTGTACTACCAGGGCTCCTTCAAGGAGATACATAGTGAGGGAAATTTTTTTTTCACACTTTAAAATTATGCAGAAAAATGCAATTATCCCCAAATGACTGGCCACAAATTATTAGCATGCAATAACTAAAGATTTCATCTATTACTTCATGGAGATAAGTACAACACACAGTGATACTGATGGAACAACATACAGAGTTAATATAATAAAAAACACATGACTGTTAAACTGCTACAGTGAAAAATGTAATGTCTTTTTTATGACAGAGCTTTAGCCAATTACAGTCATTGCTAATTCTTACAATTGGATGCAAGTCATGCCTTGTTTCAGGGAGTAGGCTGCCAAGATATTATCTTACATTAAGTGTTGCTACAGATGCACTACTTTTTTTTTTTTTGCAGAGATTTCATTTAATTTCATTAATAAAGGCTGTTTAAAATATATAATATTATTACCATCATATATATATATTTTATTGTTGTAGTTTAAATGAAGTTTCCATTTCAAGTTAGTCTCCCATACAGAAATTTATACATACATTGTTATGTGACCCTAATTGCTCTCCCCATATTGCGACAGCACACTCCTCCTCTCCACCCCTGATTCCCCATGTCCATTCAACCAGCTCTTAACTCTCTCTGCCTTCCCATCTCACCTCCGGACAGAAGCTGCCCATTTAGGCTCTTGTATCAACTTGAGCTAAGAGACACACTCCTTATGAGTATCACTTTATGTCCCACAGTCCAGCCCAATCCCTGTCTGAAGAGTTGGCCTCAGAAATTGTTTTATTTCTGGAGATGCACTACTTTTAAAAACTTTTATTGAAGTAAAATGTAAATAAAGACAAATATACATGTCATAAATGTTCAGCTCAATCTAGTTTCACAAACTGAATATACCCATGTAGCCAGCACCCAGATCAAGAATTGGACCATGAGCAGCACCAGAAGAGTCTCCTTCATGCTCCCTCCCAAGTAGTATGGCCTGCCTAGTACCTCTGACCTCTACCAATGTGTTCAGTTTGACCCAAAAGAGTCTGTGGGTGTCTTGAACGGTCTGTCAGGTGTGGCATGAGGAAGTGAGACTCACGCAGGAAGGTTAGAAAACAAATAGAATTTATTTTTCACAAGTCCCAGAGATGGAGGCACAGAATGTCATGAAGGAAAGCCACCCGGGGGTTGCACCCAGGGACAAGGTAGCAACAAGCTGCAATTGTAGGAGAGGGCTTCTGTATGGTAAGAAGGGTGGAGTTAGCGAGGTTTCGCAGGCTTCCTTGGGGTTGGGCATTTCGAATACTGTATTTTTACATAATTAACGCACACCTTCTACATTTGCTTGCCAACCTCACCCTCCCCTGGCAAGGTATTTTCATAAGCACTACTCTGCCAATTATTTTTATATGTTGCTATAAAAAAATCAGCACAGCGCAAAAAATGAAACAAGACCCATACCTCACACCATACACAAAAACTAACTGAAAATGGATCAAAGACCTAAATATAAAATCTAAAACGATAAAGATCATGGAAGAAAAAATAGGGACAATGCTAGGGGCTCTAATACATAGCATAAATAGCATACAAACCATAACTAACAATGCACAAATACCAGAAGAGAAACTAGATAACTGGGAGCTCCTAAAAATCAAACACTTGTGCTCATCAAAAGATTTCACCAAAAGAGTAAAAAGAGAACCTACAGACTGGGAAAAAATTTTCGACCACGACATACCCGATAAGGGTCTAATCTGTAAAATCTACGAGACACTGCAGCACCTCAACAACAAAACAACAAATAATCCAATTAAAAAATAGGCAAAGTGTATGAATAGACACCTTACCAAAGAAGTCATTCAGGCGGCTAACAGACACAAAATAATAAATGCTGGAGAGTTTGTGGAGAGACCGGAACACTTATACACTGCTAGTGGGAATGTAAAATGGAACAACCACTTTGGATATTGATTTGGTGCTTCCTTAAAAAGCTAGAAATAGAAATACCATACGATCCAGCAATCCAGCTCCTAGGAATATATCCTACAGAAGTAAGAGCCGTCACATGAATAGACATATGTGCACCCATGTTCAATGTAGCATTGTTCTGATAGCAAAAAGATGGAAACAACCTAGGCACCCATCAACAGATGAATGGATAAACAAATTATGGTACATACACACAGTGGAATACTACGCAATGATAAAGAACAATGATGAATCTAAGAAACATCTCACAACATGGATGAACCTGGAGGGCATTATGCTGAGTGAAATTAGTCAGTCACAAAAGGACAAATATTGTATGAGACCATTATTATAAAAACTCAAGAAAAGGTGTAAAAACAGAAAAAAAAAAAAGCATTCTTTGATGGTTATGAGGGTGGGGAGGCAGGGGAAGGGGAATTCACTAACTAGATAGTAGACAAGGATCAACTTTGGTGAAGGGAAGGACAACACACAATATAGGGGAAGTCAGCACAACTGGACCAAAGCAAAAGCTAAGAAGTTTCCTGGACACATCCAAATACTTTGAGGGACAGAGTAGCTGGGGCTGGGGCCTGGGAACCATAGTTTTGAGGGGACATCTAAGTCAATTGGCATAGCAAAGTTTAGTAAGAAAATGTTCTGCATCCCACTTTGGTGAGTGGCGGTTGAGGTCTTAAAAGCTTGCAAGCAGCCATCTAAGATGCATCAATTGGTCCCATCCCGCTTGGTACAAAGGAGAATGAAGAAAACCAAAGACACAAGGAAAATATTAGCCCAAGAGACTAAAGGACCACATAAACCAGAGACTCCACCAGCCTGAGACCTGAAGAACTAGATGGTGCCTGGCTACCACCAATGACCGCCCTGACAGGGAACACAGTAGAGAGTCCTGGGTGGAGTGGGAGACAAGTGTGGAGCAGAACTCAAATTCACATGGAAAGACTAGGCTTAATGGTCTGATGGACACTGGAGGAACCTCCGAAACTGTGGCCCCCAGAAGCTCTGTTAACCCAGAGCTGAAACCATTCCCAAAGCCCACTCTTCAGACAAAGATTAGACAGGACCTTAAAACAAAAAATAATACATGTGAGGAGTGTGCTTCTTAGTTCAATCAGATACATGAGACCAAATGGGCGACTCCTGTCTGGAGGCAGGATGAGAAGTTAGGAAGGGACAGGAACTGGTTGAATGGACACAGGAACCAAGGGTGGAAAAGGAGATTGTGCTGTTACATTGGGGGATTGCAACTAATGTCACAAAACAATATGTGTATAAATTTTTGTATGAGAAATTAACTTGAGCTGTAGACTTTTACCTAAGCACACACACACACACAAAATCAGCATAGTGCACGTACAAAAATACCTTGTGGGGGGACCACGTGCCACGTGGTTGGCAAACAACCATAGAAGATGTGCGTTATTTGCGTAACAAGGCGGTAATTCTGTAGGCTCACAGGGCATAGGGGCTATCTCTGCTTGTTGGGTACTTGATGATTAGGATGGGTGCATAGTGGCCCAGGAGTGTGAGAACCTGATAAGGGGAGTGGTTGGAGAGTAGACTTAAAAATCAACTGCTCAAGGAACGCACTAGCTTCCAACCAGGGCTGCAAAACTGGGTCAAGGCAGCATTTAAAGGAAATTGTACTATAAACAGCATATATTCGTTTTACCTGGTTTTGTACTTTATGTAAATTGAACCACATGACCTGTATTCTTTTAGGCCTGTTTTCTCCCCTCGACATCATGCTTGTGTGATCCGTGTATATAGTTGTGTATAGTTGTGCAGTATTTATTCTCATATTTAATGAGATTTCATTCAGTGACTATGCCACAGTTTATTTATTCCTCCTACCATTGATAGACAATTGGGTAATATGAATAGCAAAGAACATTCTTAACATATATCCTTTGTTGAATATATGTGAACATTTCTACTGGGTATATACCCTGGAGTAGAATTGCTCACCCATATAAAAGGGACATGTTCAACTTTAAAAGATACTGTCAAATATTTTTTCAAAGTCATGATATCAATTTACACTCTGCCAGAAGTGAGAGTTTTAATTACTCCACATGCTGGTTAATACTTGGTATTTTCTGTCATTTTTATCTTAGGCATTTGTGTGTGTATGTGTGTGAATAGTGGTTGTATGCTTTGAGGTTTTGATTTGAATTCCGCTGATGGTCCATGAAGTTGATTATGTTTGCGTATGTTTATTTCACATTTGGTTATCTTCTTTTGTGAAGCATCTATTCAAGAATATTGCCCATTTTTCCACTGAGTTTTCCTCATTAATTTCTAAGAGTCCTTTGTTGGATATATGTATTATGAATATTTTCTTTCACCTTGTGGGTTACCTTTGCACTCTCCTTATGGTATCTTTTGGTGGATGGATATTCATAATTTTATTATAGTCCAACTTATCATTTTTTAAATTTATAGTTCTTTTTGTGTCTTGTTTTTTTTTAAAAAAACAACAAATCTTGTCTACATCAAGTTTATTCAGATATCCTTTATTTTCCTCTAAAATTTTAATTATTTTAACCTTTTATATTTACGTCTGCAATCCATATGTGTTTTATTTTTGTGTTTATTGTAAAGTCGATGACAAGATATACTTTTTCCATATTTAATTGACGTAGAACCAAATTAAAAACAAAATCAGCAGCAACAACAGCAAAACCCAACCATTTTCCCCTGCTGCACTGCATGTGACCATATGAGTCTGTTTCTGGAGTGTCCGTTCTATTACACTGGTTATTTTGTCTATTCTTGTGCTAATACCACACTGTCTTAATAATTATAACTTTACACTAGGTAGTAGATGGTAGTATGAATCTCCAGCTTTGTTGTTTTTCTTCAAATGTACTACTCTTTAGATCAGAAAAAAAGTAAAAATTCTATTTCAGAGGAGAGTACAATCTAGACTAGGCATAACTATTTGGGTGAAGAATTACAACAGATGGATAATCATAGCTAATCCTTTACACCATGTCTAAGAGAGAACCATTGCTTTTGAAACCCTTACCTGAACCGAGATAAAGTGCGGTAGAATGGGAAGCTCACGGGGCTTTGAATTTAAACCTGGTGGAAAATGCAGTACTAGTCAGGTTTCACTGATTCAAGTCCAACAAATCTTAACTCAACACCTATTGTCTGTCAAGTGTTATTATATGCATTTTTGATGCAGCAGATTATTTTTATTTTTTCCCATACAAAAATTTATACATACATTGTTATGTGATTCTAATTGCTCTCCCCATACTGTGACAGCACACTCCTCCTTTCCACCCCTGATTCCCCATGTCCGTTCAACCAGCTCCTAAACCTCTCTGCCTTCCCATCTCACCTCCAGACAGAAGCTGCCCATTTAGGCTCTTGTATCTACTTGAGCTAAGAGACATACTCCTCATGAGTATCACTTTATGTCCCACAGTCCAGTCCAATCCCTGTCTGAAGAGTTGGCCATGGAAATTGTTTTAGTTCTGGGCTGATAGAGAATCCAGGGGCCATGCTTTCCAGGGTACTTCCAGTCTCAGTCAGACCATTAAGTCTGGTCGTCTTACTAGAATTTGAGTTCTGCACCCCATGTTTCTCCTGCTCCATCCGGGACTCTCTGCTGTGGTCCCTGTCAGGGCGGTCATTGGTGGTAGCCAGGCACCATCTAGTTCTTCTGGTCTCAGGCTGATAAAGTCTCTGTTTTATGTGGCCCTTTCTGTCTCTTGGGCTAATACTTTCCTTGTGTCTTTGGTGTTCTTCATTCTCCTGTACTGCAGGTGGTTGGGACCAATTGATGCATCTTAGATGGCCGCTTGCAAGCTTTTAAGACCCCAGACGCCACTCACCCAAGTAGGATGCAGAACATATTCTTAATAAGCTTTGTTATGCCAGTTGACCTCGACGTCCCCTGAAAGCGTGGTCCCCAGATCACTACCCCTGCTACTCTATCCCTCAAAGTGTTTGATTGTATTCAGGAAACTTCTTAGCTTTGGTTTAGTCCAGTTGTGCTGACTTCCCCTGTAGTGAGTGCTGTCCTTTCTTTCACCTAAGATAATTCTTATCTACTATCTAGTTAGTAAATAACCCTCCCCCTCCCTCCCCACCCTTGTAACCATCAAAGAATGTTTTCTTCTGTGTTTAAATCTTTTCTAGAGTTCTTATAATATTGGTCTTATACAATATTTGTCCTTCTGTGACTGACTAAATTCACTAAGCATAATGACCTCCAGCTTCCTCCATGTTATGTTTCACAGCTTCCTCGTTGTTCTTTAACATTGTGTAGTATTCCATTGTGTGGATATACCGTAATTTGTTTATCCATTGATGGGCACCTAGATTGTTTCCATCTTTTTGATGCAGCAGAGTATTAATGCCATTAACTTCTATGATCCTCAATTTCTTCCTTTGTGGGATAAATTATTATAAAGCTATATTATAATCTTCCACCAAAATACATCCTCATCTGATACATTGGTTAAGGTTCCTTGGTTTTAAGCAACAGAAACTGATTTTAACCAAAATGGAATTTATTGGAAAGACACTGGATGGCTCATAAAATCAATGAGGGATTGGACAAAAAGATATTAAGAAGGATGAGGATCGAGATAGCTACGGAGAAGGAACTCATGGAGAACCCGTGTTCCTTAAAAACAGAGTCTAAGGTAAGATCTAAGCCATAATGATGTTTTGGAAGTTCAAATCCCAGGTCTAAGAGTGAGAGAAAAGGGAGTGAGGCATGAAAGGATGGGGAGCAGAGTAAGGTAATGCATTACGTGTGGCACCGTTCCACGACAAGTCGTGGTAAGTCACAGTTGATTGCTCTGTAGGTACACCAACTAGGCTACGCAGAATGGATGGATGAACACACTGCATCAAGCTGTTGGGCTTCAGTCCAATGTAATAAGAAACAGAGAGGAAATTTTCCTGACATCTCCATCCCGTCTCCTCTCTCCCATTGATGAAAGTTTATCCCACAGGGAGAGAGCTCCTTTAGCCTTCCAGATTGGATCGCTTCGATCCTTCACCAGTCATATTCCATGCCCTGTGACGTGTGCTTTCTTTGAGCCCAGAAAGATCAGGGAGCCAGACCATGAGGCAGTGCGACCGTGTGGCCACACATGGAAATGAGGCCCCAGCAGCAACAGATTGAGAGCAGGAAGGCAGGCTAATGTGCATGGCTCTTGGTTGATTTCCATTACTCCATAGTTCATCTGCCACAGCTTTGTTGGATTCTACAAACTTCTACTCACATTGCCCCATATCTGAATGTTTTGACTTATGAAAAATTCTGAAAGACTACAGCCCCTCTACACACTACCTCTAGGGTTCTTTCTGATTTAGCTCTTGCTTATTAATGTTTCTATTTGTGCCTTTAATACCATCTTAAGTGTATTGTGTCACCACCAGGCCTCCCTCTTTTTAGCCATATTGCATTTCTTAGTGTTAAAATTCTTCAGTATTTTTAGAACTAGAGACACTTGGAAGGGACTAATGCGAGAACAGAAGAAAATGAGTGTTTTAGGCTGGGTTCTCTAGAGAAGCAAAACCAGTGAAGTGTGTGTGTGTATGTGTGTATATATATATATATTTACTTCAGGGAAATGGCTCACACAATTGTAGGGGCTGGCAAGTCCCAAATCCATGGGTTAGGTGGCAGGCTGAATGCTTCTCCTGATTCACGTGGTTGCAGGGGCTAATGAACCCTAAATCTGCAGGTCAGGTGGCAGGCTGCTGGCTCATGGGGTTGCAGGAGCTGGTGAATTCAAAATCTGCAGGTCAGGCTGACGGCTTCTCCAATAACTGGAGGTCAGATCATGAGACAAGTGTAGGGTTGAGAGAGAGAATGCAAGCTTTGCCAGAACATCCATATGTATTGGATGCAGGCCACACCCCTAAAGAAACTCCCCTTCCAACTGATTAGCTGCTTACATCAGATCACAAAATGGAGCATGATTACATAATATCTACCAAACTACTGAGAAATATGGCCTAGCCAAGTTGATACTTAACATTAACCATCACAGTTGGTCTCCCAGTATTGAAGCAAATGCCTTATTCTGTAATTGAGTATGGTTTCTGAGTCACTGAGTTAGAAATAAATAATAAATGGAGATCCAAACTCCCTCCCATCTGTCTTCTGGGTGGTGGCTTTGCTGAGAGATCATCTGTGGCGTGTCTCATTTTAGCACCTTTGGCTTGTTATTGGTAGGGCTTCCTACAGGATTCTGGCAATGGGTTGGCTGTGTGTCTGTTTCCAGGATTTTTTTGAGTTCTTGTGTCTTCTGAGTCATTGTAGGTATTGCAGTGGCATGTTCGAGATTTTGGTATGTGCATTGCTAGCCAGATCCCTTTTATAATGTTAAGTCCACTTCCATTTATTTTTTTTTTTAGGGTTCTCAAAGGGGATTGCATTCTTTGGCAAGACTGATTCTAACTTAAAATGTGTGTTGTTTAGTTCTGATTTTGTCAGTTTGGAAATCTTAACTTTCGCCTGCCAACTCTCTCACTGTCATTTCTAATCAATCCGGCACTTCCCGTCATGCCTGTATCTGTGTAATTACATTAATAGGATAGTGTCCTAGGGGATTTCATGTATATTCCATCTTGAAAATGAAGAATCAAGGATCTTGTAAGTCCCTATTTGTCATGAAACCACCTTCAAAGGACTGAGCACATGCATATTTTTTTGCAGGCTTTATTAGCTTATAAAACACGGCTACAATAAAACTGATACTGCCTTCATTTTGCACAGCAATAATTGGCTTTCTTTCAAAACTCTAACCCAATTCTTTCCAACTTATTTTAGATAAAAGGAAAGTGTATTTATAGAGTATATTTACAGGTGAAATTTAGAAAGATATAGGTAAGGTTGAGTTTGAATATATGGCATGCAGCTTATTAAAAATAAGCTTTTTGCCAAACCTTTTAGCTCCTAGAGAAATGTTTTCTATTGTAAGAGTCTAAGTTTGACCCCAGACCTTTGGGGTCTATGTGTGGGAACTGGGAGTCTGAATTGTTAACAAACTTCCCCACCTGTGACCTTCTGATGCATATGTGTCTGGTACACGATTTGAATTTTACCCCCGAATTGTTGTTGTTGCTGTTGTTGTTAGGAGCCCTCGAGTTGGCTCCGAGTCATAGTGACCCTATGTACAACAAAATGAAACGCTGCCCAGTCCTCTATACATGCTCACAATAAGGGATATTTGAGTCCATTGTTGCCGCCACTGTGGCAGTCCATCTTGTTGAAGGTCTTCCTCTTTTTTGCTGACCCTCTACTTTACCAAGCATGATGTCCTTCTCCAGGGATTGGTCCTTCCTGGTAACATGTCCAAAATACGTGAGATGAAGTCTTGCCATCCTCGCTTCTAAGGAACATTTTGGCTGTACTTCCTCCAAGACAGATTTGACGTACTGGCACTAATGACCAAAGACCGGAAGTGTTGTGACCCTAGAGTTAGAAGAACTGATTTGAGTGAATTTTAACACATGCAAAATAGAAATGGAGTGTTTTCATTTTTGATCCAGTCAATGTTGCTGAACTTCTACCTTTATATATGTAATAAAATAACAACTTGTTTTCCCAGTAAGCAAGTTTACCAAAGAATTCCAAGAATTAGGAATAGCAAAAGAGGACCCTATTCTAGTAGGAAAAATGGAAACAGCTGCCACAAAGGCCATGCATTTTAAAAAAACTGTGGGAGAGAAATGCAGCCAATGGCTTTTTTGTTTTTACTCTGTTTTTGTTGTTGTTAGGTGCTATCAAGTCGGTTCTGACTCACAGAGACCCTGTGTACAACCGAACAAAATACTGCTTGGTCCTGCGCCATCCTCGCAATCATTGCTATGTTTCAGCACATTGTTTTTAGCAAAAGTATTTGTGTATTTTCTCTTAGGAACTTTTTCTGGTTGTAAGGGGAACATGGTACGGATGTTGGTGAAAGACAAAGGAGGGGGCGAGACTAGACCTGGTAACCGGAGAACTGAGAAGTGACATATTTTGCAGCATCATTAAACTATAGAAACACTACATTCAAGGCACTCGGAACTATATTATTTTGGGCAAATTGCACTATCCAAGTTCTTGAGAAAATAACTCCATAATCTCAAAACAAAAATTGGTTTGCATAATGATGGTCCAGAATAATTGAAGAAAAGGTTGAAATCATGTTCAGGGCCATCTGGTAAAGACATTTTCACCTGCCTTACTGCATTTTGGGGGAAAAAAAAATCCTTTCCAAATAGTTTCTGTTTAGGCATAGATCTAAAGAAAGAGAAGGAAAAATTGCTAAATAGAAGAGAAGAAGAAGTATATTTGTGCAAAAGCAATGGGAGTTTTGTTGCTTTTCTTTATACAACAGTAAAGGGTGTCGTATGCCAGTGACCTCCTTTGGGGAATCAAGTGAAACAGATTCAGATGTAGATGTGTTTCGCTGGCCTGTGGTGGGGCAGTCAGCAGAATTTCTGCCAGTTTTTGATATAAAAATTTGGAAGCAGAATTTCTACAGGAACCTAGGAGAGAAATGGCCCAGTGATTGAGAGAATGCTTTTGGACAGTTAGAAAACATGATTTGAGATTTTGCTGACAGGATTCTTAATTTCTATCTATGATACACAGAATTAATAGAGATATCATAATGATAATTGTATGTGGACTTAGTGCCAGCCACTGGTGTAAGCGCTTAATATACGTTATTACATTTAGTCATCACAATAGCCCTGTTGAGTGTGTATTATTATTATTCCAACTTTATAAGTGAAGACACTGAAATTTAAAGGGATTAATAAACCTACCCAAGAACATGGTTAGATAAGTGACAGCATCAAGACTAGAACATGTGTTTTTGAACTTGAAACCCTTACTTTTAATCACTCCACTAGTGTATGTATGTATATTTATTTTTATGTCTACATTTATATTTGTTTATATCTGTAGTCATGTAATTGCAACTATAGTTACACATAGCATTAATTATGTCTCTTTCTGTAATCTTGAAATATCTGTTCTAGCACCACCCACAACTACCATCACTGTCTCCTACAACTACCACTACCACCACCATCACTCACAACTACATTCCCACCATGACTACCTACAGCTACCACCACCCATAACTATCACCCATCTCTCCCCCAACTATCACCTTCGCTACTACCACCACGTATAATTAGCACCTCCACCACCAGCACAAGTACCCACAACTACCACCTCCATCATCACACTCACTACTATAACTACCACCTCCATTACTACTCCACCCATAACTACCACCACTGATACCACTACCACCCATAACTACTACTACTACCACCATTATCTCTCATAATTGTCACCTCCACCACCATCTGTAACTATCACCACTGCCATCACCCCCACAACGACTACAGCCTACAACTATTATTACTGTAACCCGTGACTACCGCCATACCGTACACAACCACTACCACCGACAACTTTCACCCCCAGCCCACAAGGCTACCACCACCATTACCGTTCTTTACTTAATAGGAAAAAGTAAAAGTTATTGGAAGAAAATCTTATGAAAATTAATTGGAAAAAATATTCCAGAAAAGTAATTATTTCAATTAATTCTGACTATCATCCATCTGTTTATAATCTTATACAAGTAACATTTTCCATTGCTGAAACATTGACCAGGTATAAAACTCATCTCATAAAGTTACCAAAGGGTATTGTATCTCTATTACATAAATTTTGGCATTCTTAATAAGTTCAAAGTGATAACTCTGCTGCTTCCATTAGAAGTTTCTGACTCTTCTCCCAGTTCTTTATTACACACATTACGCATACACTATAAACACGCTCCTAATTTATTCTGACTCCATGCAGACTTACACAGGGAAGAGTAAAGAGTTACATTTTTAATTTTATATTACAGTACAGTATAGAATGCATTTTTTGCAAAATATTTTATTTGAAACTGCTGGCCCATCTTCAAATATTATCTCCCTTTAATGAACATGGGGACATATTTCTTAACTCTGAATTAACTGTATACGAAGTAGTTGCTCTCTTTCAATTCTCAAATTATTGGTCAATCCACAGCCAAGAACAGTGTTAGGAAATACTGCATTTGTTCTCACAAAACACAGACACTTGTCTGAAGTGTTCTAGTGCTTCTCACACTTTTTGTTTGTTTGTTTTTGAGCCTAGACCTCTTGATTCAGACAAATCTTATGTTGAAGCCCAGGTTTAAACAGAGATGATCTGGTTGAACAGGAGTAGGGACTGGGGCTGGAACCCACCCACATGGCTTCCCTCTTAGCGATTCTGATGCCTTCTTTGCCATCTCTGTCTGAACCCCAAGGCTCTGAGGAAACAGATTTCTAAACTATTGATATCATCTGTGTAGTTTTGTTCAGCAGGAAGCTAAATAGTAACTGTTATACTGTGACATTGAATGCCATCATTGAAAGCGAAATTGAATACTTGCTTTGTGTCAGGCGCCGTGCTACACTCTGAGGATGACAACAGTCAGCAAGCTGGGCATGATGGAGCCCTCATAACATGTACAGCTTAGTGGAGAAGGCAAACAAGAAAGAGGGAATTTTTGAAAGTGTTACACAGAAAGTTTAACTGTTCAAATCTGGGATAAGTTTTCAATACCCAGTATAAGCTGCAAGAAGGGGAAAGAGAAAGAGACCTCATATTGCGGCCATTGTTACAATGTAACACAGGCCATTGTTACAATGTAACACAATTTGGAAACACAAAATCGAATCATATGGGAATTAGGTTAAAGGAAATGGCTTGTGTTTTCTTCCAGTAATTAACGCAGCTAATTCATTAGCCAACTATGTAAATTAAAATCTCTAGCCACAAACGTGCACACACACACACACAGACATGAAAACATACACAAACATCTAAGTGTGTGCTCTGCAGAAAACATCCTTCTGTATTGGAATACTATACTGAATATTGTGGAGAAGTATGGATAGGAAAAAATGGAGCCTTTGGGTTTTGTTAGAAGGGCGAAGCAGGAAGGGAAGAGGGATTCTAAAGCCACTTCTCCTTCACAAGGGTAGGCGACTTTATATCCATGCATCTCCCCAGGGGATCCATTTCTCTGAGGCCACGAAGGTGGGGAAGGGAGAAGAAGGAGAAGGAAGCTAGCATTTGTCCATGAGTGAACATCAAATAATTTACAAATTTTATCTTATTGTCTTACAAAAATTCCCCCAAAGATTGGATTTTTTTTCTTCCAGATTGGCTCTTACTATTTCCATTAAAAAAATCCTTAAATGTAAGAGAAAGTGGGAAGCATATGTTAGGTCACAAAGTAAGTGAATGGCGGAGCCAGAATTTAGATACAAGTCAGCCATCCTCTGAAATTTGCATGATTATGTCAGGATACTACGTGATTTCTAAATAAAAGTCTCCCAGATGGGCAGTGAGGTGGCTGAGTGAAGGAGAAGAGATTGTGCTTCATTACTGGCTCGTTTAAAAAAATTAACTAGATTAAAAGTAAATAAAAAATAGGTGCAAATAAAGAGAAACTCAAACTTCCCAGCTTTACAATGCCTCGCTGCCTTAATATATGCCTGAAATCCATCAATTTATGCAAATATCCACACTCTGTAATTAGACTTTTTTTTCTTTTAACTAAGTTCCTAAAGTGTGCGCACTTAGTAAGTGATGACAATTATTATTCTGTATAATAATAATAAAAAATTTGAATAACTGTAATTAGTGAAAGCAGCGGTTTTTCAACTGCCACCTCTTGAGAATCCAAAGTGAATTTCTGAATGCTTATACATGAAGCATTTAAACCTGCAAATCCCTTCTTATGTCAACAAGCCACATGTCCTTTCTTTGAGGACACGCAAAGCAGGGGGTAGCCCACAGAATCATATAACCCAAGCTGGAAAGGACCCCAGAGAGCCCCAATTCTCTGATTTCACTTATGGTGAAACTAAGGTTAAGTGGGTTCTTCAGATTGGGAGCCAAGACTAGAAATGAAGTCTCTTCAATCTAAGTGTAAAACTTTCTCTGCTAAATCTTTTATTAGCTTTCGAGCTAATGAGAGGCCCTGGAATTCATATTAGCACTGAATATTGTCCGTAGACTGAGTAAATATTCTACATGTTTATGTTCCTTCCTCCCAAAACGTATGTAGACGTTACTGTTATTTTTAATATATATCGAACCATTCGGCAACTTATTGAGCACTCCTATGAACAACAACAACAAAAAACCACTAGCTGTTGAATGGATTCTGACTCATGGCGACCCCATGTGTGTCACAGTAGAACTGTGCTCCACAGAATGTCCAATGGCTGATCTTTTGGAAGTAGATCACCAGGCATTACTTCTGAGGTACCTCTGGGTAGACCCAAAGCTCCAGTTTTTCAGTTAGCAGACTAGTGCATTAACCCCTTGCACCACCCAGAGACTCTCCTATGAACAAAGGACTGTGCTAATTGCTCTGGATACAGCAGTGAACTTAACGACAAAGTCTGTGCCCTCACTGTTTATAGTCTAATGAAATGAGTTTGACAATAAATGGTTAAACAAGTAAAGCTATAGTATGACAGGTGATGAAACACGCTTTAGGGAAAAATAAAACAGGGTAAGGAAGGGAGCCCTGGTGGCTCAGTGGTTAAAGCACTCAGCTGCTAACTGAAAGGTCAGTGGTTCAAACCCACCAGCTGCTCCGAGGGAGAAAGATGTGGCAGTCTGCTTCTGTAAAGATCGCAGCCTTGGAAACCCTATGGGGCAGTTCTACTCTGTCCTATAGGGTCGCTATGAGTTAGAATTGACTTCATGGCAGTGGGTTTTTTAGTTTAAGGATAGAAGTGTTGGCAAGTGGGGTTTGCTTTTTTATATTGAAGGGTTCAGGGAAGGGCTCACCTATCTGAGAAGGTAACATTTGAGCAGAGACCTGCAGGAGGACAGCCAGCCATGGGGATATCAGGGAAGGGGAATGAAAAGAAGGAGAAAGACCTCACAAGGATGTCAGCGTGCCCAGAGTGAAATGAATGAGGGGAAGGTTCTAGAAGATAACATCAAAAAGGTAAGATGGAGCCAGATCATGCATTTTAATGTCTGACTTTGACTCTGGTAAATGGGGTGGGAAACCATTTGTGGGATTCGGACAGAGGAGTCATATGAGCTGCCTTATATTCTAACAGGATCCTGCTGGCTTGTGTGGAGGATAGACCATGGTGGGTGGTGTGGAGGGTGGAAGCAGGGAGAACAGTTAGGAGTCACCGCAGTAGTCCAGGAAGAGAGCAAGGTGGTTGTGGACGAGGTGGTGAGATGTGGTAAGCTTCTGGTTACGTTTTGAAGGCAGAGATGTGGAATGTGAGTGTCAAGGAGGATCAATATTACTCCAAGTACCGAGCAGCTGGGAGGATAGTGGTGCCATTCAGAAGAGGAAGAATGGGGGAATGTTTGGGGCGGTGGAAGGTCAGTAAAATGAAGAACTTGGTTTTGAGCACGTTTAGCTTGTGTTTCCAATTAGGTGTTCAAGTTGAGTGTTGAATGGGCAATTGAAAATATGAGTCCAGATATCAGGGAAGCAGCCTGGGCTGGAGACGTAAATTGATGGCAGTTAAAGGTGTTACTAGACTAGCCGCAAACTGGCAGACATGATTCCCCTTTACTTTAAATACTTCAGTGCGTGTTTCCTAAGCAGAAGGACATTTTCTTATATAACCACAGTAAAATGATCAATACTATTAGCTAATTCATACTATTATCTAATCTACAAATCTTATTCAAACTTCACCAATAGTCCCTATGTTTTTTAGAACACACATTTACACACACACACATACACAGTCCAGGATCATGAAACCCAGAATCAAGTATTGCAATTATAGATAGATTTTCACAACTCTGGCTGCGGAATAGTATATGGTAACCACTAGAGAATCTTGGAGAAAGGTACATAGAATTTCTTTTTATTATACTTGTGTCTTTTCTATAAGTTTGAAATTATTTCAAAATAAAAAGTTACAAAAAAGTGTTGCTGGATACATCATAGATTAAAAAAATTAATATTGCATTTCCTTGGTAAAAAGTTATTAAAAGTTCTGTATTATATATAGAACTACATATATATCTATATACACACACACACAGAGAACTATATATGTATATATTATTGTCTATATGTAAAGGTCTATGTTATATATTGAGGATATATTCCAAGAAATTATAACTTATATGGAAATATTAATTCTTATGGGAAAAAAACTCTTGATGAATATTGAAAATCTTGGCCTATCTTCTGTCCCCACACTCACCTCTGTTCCTAACCAAAGCATTTTATCTTCCTTCTGTTATAAAGCTTTATAATAGCAGGGATCTTGTCTATTTTGCTCATTGTTCTGTCTCCTCTGCCTAGAACAGTATTCAGTACCTATTAAGGTCTCAAAGATATCTCATGAATGACTGCATAACATAAAATATATTTTAGATTTATTGCAATATGCTCTTTTTCAAATATTGTGTCCATATGCTACTAAAAATTTGAAAAGTACCATTCTAAGGGGAAGAGATGCTATGGGATCATATGACCCAGTGACATTGTAACTGGTATTTCCTAGGGTTTTTGTGAGATGTAGGTGTGGTAATAATATAAGCCAACACTTACTGTAGAGTTGGAAGATGGAAGGTGCTCAGCAGTGACCCCCAATAGCTACATTTCTCTCGCCCACCACCTCTTTCTCCTTATAGAATCTACTCTTGTCATGCGTCTTTGAGATGAGCAAGTAAATGTTGAGCAGATAAGTTTCAGAAATTGTTCAACCTTTTAAAGTCCCAATCACTTCCATGATCTGTTGAAAACAGAATTGGACAAAATTCTTATTCTAGGGTCTGGGCATGAACTCAGGTCCTGTCTCTCCTTCTGTCACAATATGTCAAAATCCTGTGGAGACTTCCTCTCTGAAGGTTTTTTTCATTAACCAACAGTTAAAAGATGAGTCAGATAGTTAAGATGGCCCAATTTGACATAACCAAGAAATGTTGCTGTGGGAGCCAGGGAAACGATAGTATGGCTGCCCTCTTACAGAGCACATCTACTGAATTATAAATGAATGAATGAATGGCAGTAGAAAAATTCAGAATTTAATACTAAGTGCCCACTCCATACTAGGCATCGGGCTAGATGCTGTGAGGAACAGTAGTGAAAGCAGATGTTACAATCATGAGGACGGAAGAGACAATTACCAAACATGAAAGAAACGTGTGTGGGGGTGGGATGAATGACGGGGAGGTTGAGAATGGATTAGAATGACTGAGGAAACTGGGGGTTTTCAGCAAGCAGCAGACATAGTAAATGTGGATTACACCTCAACATAAAGAAAACAAAAATCCTCACAGATGGACCAATAAGCAACATCATGATAAACAGAGAAAAGGTTGAAGTTGTCAAGGATTTCATTTTACTGGGATCCATAATCAACGCCCATGGAAGCAGCAGTCAAAAAATCAAATGACGCGTTGCATTGGGCAAACCTGCTGCACAAGATCTCTTTAAAGTGTTAAAAAGCAAAGATGTCACTTTAAGGACTAAGGTGCTCCTGACCCAAGTCATGGTATTTTCAGTCGTCTCATATGCATGCAAAAGCTGGACAATGAATAAGGAAGACTGAAGAAGAACTGATGCCTTTGAATTATGGTGTTGGTGAAGAATATTGAATATATCATGGACTACCAGAAGAATGAACAAGTCTGTCTTGGAAGAAGTACAGCCAGAATGTTCCTTAGAAGTGAGAGGTGAGACTTCGTTCACGTACTTTGGACATGTTATCAGGAGGGACCAGTTCCTGGAGGACACTATGCTTGGTAAAGCAGAGGGTCAGTGAAAGAGAGGAAGACCCTCAGTGAGATGGATTGATACACTGTGAGGCCGGTGCAGAGCGGGCAGTGTTTTGTTCTGTTGTTCACGGGTTGCTATGAATCAGAACCAACAACAGAGGAGCCCTGGTGGTGCAACAGTTAAGTGCTCAGCTGCTAACCAAAAGGTCGCCTGTTCGAACCCACCAGCGGCTCTGTGGGAGAAAAGACCTGGCCATCTGCTCCTGTAAAGATTTCAGCCTGGGAAACACTGTGGGGCGGTTCTACTCTGTCCTGTAGGGTTGCTATGAGTCAGAATCGACTCTACAGCACACAACAACAACAGAGGAATGAGGAGAATTTTGCAGGAAGAATTCTAGCAAAGTGTAGCAGTGTAGTCTATGGGTTAAGAGATCAGGCCGTGGGACAGCAAACCTTAGTTCAAGACTGACTCTACCACATACTTAGCTGCCTGACCTCTGACAAAGCATTTAACTTCTCTATCTTAGCTTCTCTGTACAGTTGGCAGAGGGAGGGAGGATGAGAAAGGCTCGTTTTAAAGATTAAATGAGATGATACGTGTAGAGATTAGCACAGGCTTCAGACCTAGTACGTGCTCCATAAATTCTAGCCACTATTGTTGTTGTTGTTATTACTATTATTTACCATTTTAACCAGAGGTAAATTCTTGTGCAATAGCGCAGGTCCAGAGAAGCCAGGCAAGAACTGGTCCTGGAATGGGAAGGAGCCCAGTATGGGTGTGAGTGTGAAGTGGTTAAATTCCACCTAGAAGGGAAGTTATGGAGAAGAGAACAGCCTGTTGCTGGGCGCTTGCACTGCACTTGATGCTAGGAGTGTCGCAGGGGCACAGAGCTGAGTCAGATGCAGATCTTGCAGGCCCTTAGCCTAGTGAGAGAGGCCCACCAGAACCCACATTATTCTTAACGCAAGAAAGACTGTGGTTAGTCTTCCCAAGGTGCCGAGAAAGGGCTGCAAAACTGCCGGGAGAGAGCAGAAGCAGGAATGATCAGTTTCACTTCGAAATACTAAAAATAGGTGACATTAAAGTGCATCTTAAAAATAATTATTAAAAAAATGAATAGAAGTCTGTTTCTGATTCTAGAAGGAGCATCACTTTACTGGCTAAGGCATCTGTGTGAACTGTGTAACCTCTGTAAGCCTTAGCTTTCTTATTGCTCAAAGGAGGAGCCCTGGTGGTGCAGTGGTTAAGTGCTCGGTTGCTAACTGAAACGTTGGTGGTTCGAACTCACCAGCTGCTCCGTGGAAGAAAGATGTGGCAGTCTGCTTCCGAAAATATTACAGCTTTGGAAACCCAGTGGGGCAGTTTATAAAAGGGTTTATGGAAGATAATTTGCATAAAGGGGATTACCTGGCACAATGCCAGGGATCTAGTTCAATGAATCACTATTTATTATTGTTATTTCTAGGTTATTTTATAGAATAAAAAGCATGTTGTTATAGATTATCTCATTTGATCCTCAAAACATCCTTGTGACATTGGCAAGATAAACAACCATCATTCCTCTTTTATTGATGAGGAAACTGAAGGTTGAAGAGAGAGGTTTATCCAGTCACAAACAACTGGTAAGCGTCAGAATCAGGACTCAGCCCAGATCTTGCCCGGAGTACATTTCTCGCGGTTTCTGTCTGGTAGGATCCAAATCATTCTCAAGAGGAAGTAATTATCATTTTAGCTTTAAATCTCTGGTTTCTTTGTGTTGTCAGAACTTCTTTTGTTCAAATGAAATCTTATGGGAACATCCCTCTTATACAACAGCAAATAAAGCTGCTCTGCTTAAAGACTCAAAGCTCTAAGATTCTTTTCTTCCCTCTCCCACCAAAAGCTCCATGGAACCCAACTTGAGAAAAAAAATAAGCTGACCTGAAGGAAAGATATGGATGTGGAGTCGCAGAGGACAGCATGTGCAAGGGCCCGGTGGTCTGGGAGTTTGTGGCCTTTTCACAAACTCAGAAAGAGTCAGATGCTCCATCCTGGTCTGGGCAAGCTTGCACAAGGCAGTGTGGTGCAGTGGTGAGTGTAGAGGCTGGGTCATGTGCCAGTGAGGCTGGCTAACTGTGGGACCCGGCGCATTTCTCTTGTTCTCTCTACCTTGGTTCCCTCCTCCACAATTTACAGGTTATAATAACATCTACCTCACTGGTTGTAGTGAGAGGTAAATATGATAACAGGCAAAGGATTTAAAAATGTGCTTAGCATGTAGTAAGTGCTCACTAATCATTTCTTGCAAATAATTTCACCTTTCTGGGCTTCATTTTTCTCTTCTTCACAATAAGAACAATAATTACCCAAGAGAGTTTTTGTCAGGTTTAAAAGGGGTAATGCATGTAAAATGCCTGACACAGTGCCTGGTACACGTTGTTCTTGTTGTTAGTTGCGGTTGAGTTGATCCCAACTCATGTTGGCTCCATGTGCACACAGTAGAACTGCTCCAAAGGGTTTTCAAGGCTGTGACCTTTCAGAAGCAGATTGCCAGGCCTTTCTTCCCAGGCACCTCTGGGTGGGTTCCAACTGCCAACCTTTTGGCTAGTCGTCAAGCACTTCACCATTTGCACCTTCTTGGCTTCCTAACGATAACTAAATAGAAGTAGTAATAATAACAACAATGGTAATAATTATAATAATAACAACAGTAATAATGATAATTCTCATTCCATGTTTACGCCTTCTCTGAATCCTAACTTTCTCCAGAAAAGCAAGCCCTTTCTTGTATTTTCAGTTTCCTCTTCACCCCCTTCCCCCCTGCTCACACATTAAGGATCTTTCCTGTTTCTGACGTCAGTCCCTGGACCCCTTTCACAGGAAAGGCTCATGTCCTCCAATTAGATCAATACCAATTGACCTGGGCCCTTCGGCAATTCTGGTGCCTTCCATATTAATTTGACATCTGCACTTCACCTTGAAAATATGCTAATTGCAACAGGGATCTGAAGATAGCACGAAACACGGGTTTGCAAGAGTCTGTGGTATGCTAGGGATAATTGCAAATTTAATTCCCTTTGAGAAGATGTACAAAAACCTGACCACTCCCGTTAGCCCAGAAGAAATTAGAATCTCTGAAATCAAGTGAAATGAACCAAATGAAGGGAGAAAATATTTCTTTTCGAAGGGAAAAGCTCTAAACTTTATTATTTAAAATCTCCTTGAAAAAAGTTTGGTTCTGAAACAGTGTTCTTTAGCCCATTTGTTTCTGTTAGGCAATTAATTTTTTAGAATTAATATTCTGAAAAAAAAACCTAGCTCAATCTTGTTTCTCAGAGACATGTTTAATTTAAAAACTAAGTAAATAAAAAGGAGAGTTGTAGCCAAAAATTCATTGTGTTTTATTATCATCAAAGGAACACTCATTTAAGCTAGGCCTGCAGTACCATTGCATAATAAAAATATAGTGTTAATTTTTAAGAACAACTTTATTGAGGTATATTTTATGAATCATAAAATTCATGAATTTCAAGAGTACAATTCAGTGATTTTTAGTAACTTTACTGAGTAGTGTAGTCATCACCTTAAATCACTTTTAGAACATTTTTGGAGCCCTGGTGGTGCAGTGGTTGAGTGTTCTGTTGCTAACCAAAAGGTTGGCAGTTTGAATCCACCAGCCGCTTCTTGAATTACCCTACGGGGCAGTTCTACTCTGTCCTTATAGGGTCACTATGAGTTGGAATCGACTTGACAGCAACAGATTTGTTTTTTTTTTTTTTTTTTTTGTTATGGATTTAATTGTGTCCCCTCAAAAAGACATATTGAAGTCCTAACCCCTATACCTGTGAACTTGACCTTGTCTGTAAATAGGGTCTTTGAAGATGCTAAGATCAGTTAACAGGAGGTCATACCAGAGTAGGATGGGTCCTAATCCCCTTCGAGTGGTATCCTTATAAAAGAGGAGACAGAGAGACTTCCACAGGGAAGATGGCCGTGAAGATGGAGGCAGAGATTGCTGCAGCTGCAAGGCAAGGAACACCTGGGGCTATCGGAAGCTGAGAGCGAAAAGGAAGGATCTTCCCCTAGCGCCCTCAGAGAGAACATGGCCCCGCCGACACCCTGAACTTGGACTACCTGCCTCCAGAACTGTGAGACAATAAGTTTCTGTTCTTATAAGCCACCCACCTTGTGGTACTTTATTATGGCAGCCCAAGTAGATTAATACACCCCCAACGAGATCCTTCATGCCCATCTCCATTCACTCTCCATTCCCACCTCAGACCTTGGCAACCACTAATTGAATTTCTATCTCTATAAATTTGTCTTTTCTGGGCATTTCATATAAATTATACTGTAAATGGTCTTGTGTCTTGCTTCTTCCACTTAGCATAATGTTTTTGAGGTTCCTGTCTGATGGTAGCACGTATTAGTACTTCTTTTCCTTTTTATTTCTGAATCATGTCCATGGTATACATAGACCACATTTTGTCTATCCATTCTCCAGGTGATGGGCATTTAAGTTGTTTCCAGTTTTTGCCTATTGTCATGTAATCTTATTTTTACAAGATCAAATGTGTTAACAATCTGGTACTTTGTTGGTGCTTCTCTTCTGACCCCAAACAACATCGAAAGTTATCACCCACTATTATCAATGGCTTCTGAGGCTCCTATCTTCCTCAGCTTTCCTTTATCAATTCTGTTTAACAATCTTCTGCAGAAGATGAGTAACATTTTCTGCATTTCCAGAGCCTAGTGCAGGTCTATAACTATAGAACCACAGATTATTTTAGTGAAAAAGGAGGACTTCTGAATGTTCCATGGTGTATTTTGGAAAATTAAGCTTTTACATCAAAGTCCCCACTCACACTTTGCAAAGTTTCCTCTCTGTCAAAATTTCCTTCTCAGCCCAATTGTGGTAATATATCAAAGTAAGTGGATGAGCGACTCCAGCTGAAATTACACATTATGTCCATTCTTGCCCACATTTTAAATATAAATGTGAAGCTATCATGAAAAGTGTCAAGAGCTCAGCTGATTGTACTTTTATGGTTTATGCTTTGCTAAAACAACGTTATCCATCACACCCAGGATGACTTCAGAATAGCATTTAGAACCCCAAAGGGGTCCAAATGATCTCAGGAGAGAGAGAGAGACAGAGACAGAGAGGGAAAGAGAGAGAGATACGTATGGCAAAGGAAAAAGAAAATGGAATCTAGAAATTGATTCATCTCCAGATATTTGCAGTTGCACAGTCTGCATTTGATAGAATCCATTTATTTCTGAGCAGTCAACATTTACCAAGTGCCTATTACATGCAGAATCCTGAACTATCAGCTGGGGGATGCAAGGATAAAAATGTTTATCCATTTGATCACTAACAATATTTATTGAGTACTAATTTTGTGCCATGCACTCTAGGTACTAGGTATTCAAAAGTCTAAGGATTGTGAGAAAGAGGGCATATAGAGACCAAGTGGGAAGGAAAAGAGAGAGAAGACTGAAAATATTTTCCAACCTTACAATTTTTTTCCCCTAGGGGTTAGCTCTGAGTGGCTTCTTGCATTCTAATTTGAAGAACCCTTCCCCATACAATTTAGGCGTAAAATGAGAACATCCTCCACCTCTGTGACAGCTGCCTGGCAAGCAAAGGAAAATTAATTAACTGGCATGAGTGGCCTGCAGGTCAGATTTTCCACATAAATGGTGCATAAAACAGTTGAATCTTTTAAGATTGGATTCATCTCGAGAAAGTAGGGGAGGCAGGATATGTGAACCCAGAGTAATTCAATGAAAATTATCTTTGTCTACTAAACCACTTATACCTGGATGCAGACAGACACACAGATACATACACACACAGACACACAAATATATTTGTTGACTTTTTTTTTTTTTGCTTTAGAGCAAAACTTTGTGTTAGAAGATTAACAAGAGAGACAATAGACATTGTCTTCAGTGGTACCAGATTGCACAACTCCAGGTTGTGACATCCTTCAGTGTTAGGCTCCATGGCCGTCCTGCCAACTGTATGTGGTATGTGATAGCCATCATGGGCCAAGGCCATATAGACTGTTGTTGTTGTGGTTAGTTGCAGTCAAGTGGAGTCATGTCTGCAGAGTAGCACTGTGCTCCATAGGGCTTTATAGGCTATGACCTTTTGGAAGCAGATCACCAGGCCTGTCTTCCAAGACACCTCTAGCAGGGATCAAACTGCGAACCTTTACAGCTGGTAGTCGAGCACTTAACTGGTTGTGCCACCCAGGGACACCTCGACTATCAGTATTAAAAAGTCACTTGTACCTGTCACAGCTGGCCAATTTCCAACCGGATGGATTCTCTGTATATCTAGGGAATAAACAAAGGTGGTTTTGGAAGCCTGACCTTTTTGGTTTTCTTCCAGAATTATTTACTTTTGTTCTAGGAGGAAATGAATACATTCCATCAACGCAGGAACCCCAGCGTGCAAATGCAATTTCCCACAGCACCAGCAGCAACTCCAGAAAAGGCACTTAAGCTTTTCGCTCATGCCCAGTAAATCCTTTTTTTCCCCTCTGATAGCATTCATAAAAATGACACATGGAGCATTTGCTCAACTGACAAAGTTGAATATTCCTGGCTCTAATCTTTGTTTAAATCATTCTCCTATTATATTTTATCCTTTCAGATCAAAATGAAATTAACATACCTGGAGGCCACAGGGAGGCAGCTGACACAACAGGTCACAGCCCCAAATGGCTTTAATAGGTGCTTAGGAAGCAGAGAGCAATTGCTGCCTGCAGGCAGAGGCTTCTGGACAGACTGTGCTGAGTCAAGTCTTGACTGGAAGAAGGGAATGAGGTGGGGGGTAAGGTCAGAATGTGGAAATCAAACTTCTACTCCTTACGTTACCTTGCCTTTTAAACTTCAATTCATTTATCCCCCATTTCACTCACTTCCATGACTTCTAGTCAGTTCTCAAAACACAGTAAGGCGTCTCTTCCTGGGCAAAGCATCTGCCTCTCCTCTCTGTCCTCAGTGCTTGGGTCTCTCCTCCTTCCTCTTGGAGCATTATTGTGCTTATCACTATCATATTATGTATCAAAAACTTATGTAAATTGAGATTATTTTGTTTATCTCCCATCTGGGCTCTGTGATGCACAAACATGGGGCCTGGTTTTGCTGAATTTTTTTCCCTTGTGGTGTTGTTGTTCATTGTCGAGTTGGCTCTGATTTATGGCGGCCTCATGTACAACAGAATGACATGTTGCCCACTCCTGTGCCATCTCCACGGTCGTTGGTATGTTTGAATTCATTATTGTGGCTACGGTGTCGATCCATCTCTTTAAGGTTTCTTTCGTTTTCGCTGACCCTCTACTTTACCAAGATGGTGTCCTTTTCTAGGAATTGATCTTCCTAATGATGTACCCAAAGTAAGTGAGCCGAAGTCATGCCATCCTTGCTCCTAAGGAGCATTCTGGCTGTATTTCTTCTAAGACTGATCTGTTTGCTCTTCTGGCAGTCTACGATATATTCAATATTTTTTGTCAACGCCACAATTCAAATGCATCAATTTTTCTTCTGTCTTCCTTTTTCATTGTCCAGCTTTCACGTGCATAAGAAGCAATTGAAAAGACCATGGCTTGAGTCAGTCACGCCCTAGTGACATCTTTGCTTTTTAACACTTTAAAGAGGTCTTTTGCAGCAGATTTGCCCCAATGTAATAACGTTGTTTGATTTCTTGACTTCTGCTTCCGTCTTCCTTGTAGGCATTTGGTGAAATGTAAATGCGTAGGGACACCCAGAAATGCCTGCCCATTTTAGGAATTTTTTTCTCCATATCCATACCCCCTTAGTCCACACTAATTTTGTCATGTATTTAGTATCTCTTCAAAAGGTTTCCTGGGGAAATTATTTTTTTTTGAAATTGTGCTTTAGGTGAAAGTTTACAGCTCAAGTTAATTTCTCATACAAAAATTTATACATATATTGTTATGTGACACTAGTTGCAATCCCTATAATGTGACAGCACGCTCCCCCTTTCCACCCCGGGTTTCCCATGTCCATCCAACCAGCTCCTGTCCCTTCCTGCCTTCTCATCCTGCCTCTGGACAGGAGCTGCCCATTTGGTCTCGTGTATCTGCTTGAACTAAGAAACACACTCTTCATGAGTATTATTTTATGTTTTATAGTTCAGTCTAATCTTTGTCTGAAGAGTGGGCTTTGAGAATGGTTTTAGTTCTGGGTTAACAGAGAGTCCAGGGGGGCCATGGCTTCGGGGGTTCCTCCAGTCTCAGTCAGACCATTAAGTTTGGTATTTTTTATGTGAATTTGAGTTCTGCTCCACACTTTTCTCCTGCTTCGTCAAGGACTCTCTGTTGTGTTCCCTGTCAGGGCGGTCATTGGTGGTAGCCGGGCACCATCTAGTTCTTCTTGTCTCAGGCTGATGAAGTCTCTGGTTTATGTGGCCCTTTTGTTTCTTGGGCTAATATTTTCCTTGTGTCTTTGGTGTTCTTCATTCTCCTTTGCTCCAAGTGGGTTGGGACAAATTGATGCATCTTAGATGTCCACTTGCAAGCTTTTAAGACCCCAGATGCCACTCACCAAAGTGGGATGCAGAACATTTTCTTACTAAACTTTGTTATGCCAATTGACCTAGATGTCTCCTGGGGAAATTTTTATCAAGTAATTTTAGGTAGATTCTCAATGCCTCCTGTCTGGATTCCTATAGTAACCAGCCTGGCCTCTAAGGGTTGTGTGGTGTTCCCTCTCAAATCTATTCTCTAAAATGTGTGCAGATTAATATTTTTAAAGCCTTCTCCTTCCCCTGCTTTAAACTGAATCAAAACAAAACAAACAAGCAAAACTTTTTATTTCTTTCTATTGCCGTAAAAAGAAAACCTAGACTCCTTAGATAGGCAGAATGAGTATTGGTCAAGAATTTTGGATCTATTGTCAACCCAACTTGGGTTTGAATACTAATTCTATAATCTATTAGCTGTGAGCTAAAAAAGGTAATTGAACTTTTCTTAGTCTTAATAATAACAGCAGTGTTCTGCAGATGAAATTCATGAACTATGTTAAGCAGAATGCTTGGCTTTTGATAATAATAATTAATATTTATCATTTTTTCTTTGTTCATTTATCCTTATCCTTTTTATCTCCCTCTCTTCTTACTCCTCTCTTACTTTCCCTTCTACTAAATTGATTCATTCATTTATTCTTTCATTCAGCAGCAGCAGGTTGAGAAGATCAGTGTATCAGGGATTTTTTATAATGTAAGAATTAAAAAAAATTTGCTTTAGAAATTCAGTTCTTAGGCAAGATCTAGTATATGTTAACTATAGTGGTACCCGTGCAGAGAGAGCTTATCAACACTGGCAGGATTACAGGGTGAAAACGGACAGCAGATTGTCCTCAGATACTGACAAAACGGTTCCTTGAAAGAAGTCTGTGTTCTTGCTCATCAGAGAACATGCTCTGACTTCCAGGGACAAAGCAGCACAGTGAGTTAGCAATATCAGCCTTCCCTTTTTGTCTTGCTAGTGTGGATTCATTCCCAAACTCAGTATGTGCCATTTCATGCAAAGGACTCTGATGTCAGGGTTCAGGGTTTTATAAGGTTCCATTGTTTCATGTAAATTTACTACATTTTGTTCATTCTTCTGTGATTTACTCAACAGACAGGTATCATGTGCCTACTGAGTGCCTGGCAGTAGGGGTTAAAGACAAAGGAGACACATTTGCGCCCAAGGGGTCAAATGAAGGGGGAAGGCTGTGGTGTGGTGAGGGAAGTGCTTGCTTTATGCCTTTTGTTTTTAGTGAGATTGATGCACTAGTTCACAGAAGAGGTCATTCCACAACGACTGACTCCCTTCTCAAAAAATATTATATCCGCATGCCAATACAGTGACCCACCCAAAACAACTTAAAGTTTAATGAACTATTTATTATGTGTTTTATCTAACGTGAATTTAGAGGTAGCAAAGTTCTGCCGTCAGCATGTGAATGTGGTATTTTTTGAGAAGGGAGTCAGTTGTTGTGCAATGACCTCTTCTGTGAACTAGCGCATCAATATCACTAAAAACAAAAGGCATAAAGCAAGCAGTTCCCTCACCACACCACAGCCTTCCTCCTTCACTGACCTCCGCCTGATTCTCTGTGTCTGAACATGATGCCAATGATAGTAATAGCAGGCAGGATAAACTAATGTAGAAGGAGCTGTCTCTAGAGCCAGAGAGACCTGAGTTCAAAACCAGTTCCAAACTATATGTTGTACAAGTTACTCAACTTAATAATATAGAATATGTAGAATGGGTCCATACAAAGGAACTCTTAATGCTTTGAAGAATAAATAAGATAATGTGGGGACACCTGGCACAAGGTTATTGCATGGTAGTTACTCATTCGATGGGATCTCTCCCACTCTTCCTCTGTTACAACATACTACGACAGCCAAGGCAGGGGATTCATTTGCAATTATTTGGGGTCTTTATCCTGTGGCATTGTTCTGTCACCCCTGGGCATAGACTGAATGCTTTCACTTCTCACTAGGCCTGTTCACTTTAGAGATCTGAGCCCTGCAGACTCCATTCAGATGCTGGAGATTCCTAGAAAAGGCATAAAGATGAGCCAAGGGAAGACACAGCATAGCCTTTCTCACTGTCACCCTTGTGCCAGCTCTGCATTCAGAAGACCTGCCTATGGAGAGCTCTACGGAGGATGCTTCACTGAACTCTTTCCAGCTTCATTTTTGGATGTACAGTGAATTCAATGCAGTGAACATCTCCTGGGGTGCTGGTTGTGTAACAGCTGTTGAATCTTGATGATATGGGCCTTCTTAATGATTTTTTAATGAAAAAGTTTCCCCTTTCATTCCTTCTACATCGTTTTTCTTCATGAAAAATTAAGCTGTGCCAGCAATTCCACTCCTAGGTATATACCCAAGAGACTTGAAAGCAGGGGCTTAAACAGACACTTGTACACCAATGTTCATTGCAGCATTATTCACAATAGCCAAAAGGTGGAAGCAACCCAAGTGTTCATCAGCAGATGAATGGATAAATAAAATGTGGTATATCCGTACAATGGAACATTATTCAGCCATAAAGAGAAATGAAGTTCTGATGCATGCTATGACAGGGATGAACCTTGAAAACATTATGTTGAGTGAGACGTCAAATACAAAAGGACAAACATTGTATGATTCCACTTATATGAAATATATAGAATAGGCAATTGCATAGAGATGAAGTTTACTGGTGGTTACCAGGGATTGGGTAGAGGAGGCCTGGTGGTGCAACGGTTAAGCATGTGGCTGCTAACTGAAAGGTTGGCAGTTCGAACTCACCAGCTGCTCCACAGGAGAAACATGTAGCAGTTGGCTTCCATCAAGATTACAGCCTTGGAAACCCTGGAGCAGTTGTACTCTGTTCTGTAGTGTTGCTGTGAGTTGTAATCGACTTCATGGCAATGGGTTCCAGGGTTTGGGAAAAGGTGGGGGCGGGAAGTTAATGCTGAAGTGGTACTGAGTTTCTGTTTGGAGTGATAAAAAAAAATTTGGAGATCAACGTTCAAAAATCAGTTGGATTCCTATACACCAACAAAGAGAACTTCAAAAAGGAAATCAGGAAAATAATACCATTTATAATAGCCTCTAAAAAGATAAAATACTTAGTAATAAATCTAACCAGGGATGTAAAGGACCTATACTAAGAAAACTACAAAACACTATTGCAAGAAACCAAAAGACATCTACATACATGGAAAAACATACCATGCCCATGAATAGGAAGACTCAACATTGTGAAAATGTCAATTCTACCCAAAGCAATCTACAGATATAATGCAGTCTTTATCCACATACCAACAGCATTCTTTAATGAGATGGAAAAACTAATCACCAACTTTATATGGACCGGGAAGAGGCCCTGGATAAGCAAATCATTATTGAAGAAAAAGAACAAAGTAGGAGGTCTCGCACTACCTGATCTCAGAACCTACTATACAGCCACAGTAGTCAAAACAGCCTGGTACTGGTACCTATGGTCACCTGATCTTTGACAAAGGCCCAAAGTCCATTAAGTGGGGGAAAAGACAGTCTTTTTAACAAATGGTGCTGGCAAAACTGGATGTTCATTTGTAAAAAAATGAAACAGAACCCATACCTTATACAAAACACAAAAACTAACTCAAAATGGATCAAAGACCTAAATATAAAACCTAAAGAAATAAAGATCATGGAAGAAAAAATACAGACAACACTAGGGGCCCTAATACATGGCATAAATACAATATAAACCATAACTAACAGTGTAAAAACACCAGAAGATAAGCTAGATAACTGGAAGCTCCTAAAAATTAAATACTTATGCTCATCAAAAGAGTTAAAAGAAGAATCTATGGACTGGGAAAAAAATTTGGCTACAACATATCTGATAAGGGTCTAATTTCTAAAATATATTAAAAATGTCAACAACAAAAAGACAAATAACCCGATTAAAAAATGAGCAAAGGATATGAACCAACACTTCATCAAAGAAGACATTCAGGTGGCTAACTGATACATGAGGAAACGCTCGCAATCATTAGCCATTAGAGAAATGCAAATCAAAACTACAACGAGATACCGTCCCACTCCAACATTATGGGCACAAATAAAAAAAAACAGAAAATAACAAATGCTGGCTAGGTTGCGGGGAGATTAGAATTCTTATGCACTGCTGATGGAATGTAAAATGGTACAACCACTATGGAAAACAATATAGCTCCTCCTTAAAAAGCTAGAAATAGAAATACCATACAATCCAGCAACCCCACTATTAGGAATAGATCCTAGAGAAATAAAAGCCATCACACGAATAGACATATTTACACCCTATGTTCATTGCAGCATTATTCACAATAGCAAAAAGATGCAAACAACCTAAGTGCCCATGAACAGATGAATGGATAAACAAATTATGGAACATACACACATAGATATTATGCAATGATAAAGAACAATGATGAATCTGTGAAACATCTCACAACATGGATGAATCTGGAGGGCATCATGCTGAATGAAATAAGTCAATCACAAAAGGACAAATAGTGTATGAAACCACTATTATAAAAACCCAAGAAAAGGTTTACACATTGTCATAGATTGAATTATGTCCCCCCAAAAAATGTGTGTATCAGTTTGGCTGGGCCATGATTCTCAGTATTATGTGGTTGTCCTCCATTTTGTGATTGTAATTTTATGTTAAAGAGGATTAGGGTGGGATTATAACACCCTTACTGAGGTCACATCCTGATCTAATGTAAAGGGAGTTTCCCTGGGGTGTGGCCTGTGCCACCTTTTATCTTACAAGCGATAAAAGGAAAGAGAAGGAAGCAGAGAGTGAGGGACCTCATACCACCAAGAAAGCAGTGCCAGAAGCAGAGCACGTCCTTTGGACCCGGGGTCCCTGTTTGGAGAAGCTCCTAGTCTTGGGGGAGATTGATGAGAAGGCTGACAGAAAGAGAATGCCCCTGGAGCTGACACCCTGAATTTGGACTTTTAGCCTAACTTACTGTGAGGAAATAAATTTCTCTTTGTTAAAGCCATCCACTTGTGGTATTTCTGTTACAGCAGCACTAGATGACTAAGACACACACAGAAAAAAATAATCTTTGATTGTTACATGAGGTGGGGGTGGGGACAGGAAATCTCTAACTAGATAGTAGACAAGTGTTAACTTTGGTGAAGGGAAAGACAACACACAATATAGAGGAAGTCAGCACAATTTGACCAAGGCAAAGCCATAGAAGCTTCCTAGACACATCCAAACATTCTGAGGGACTGAGTTACTGGGGCTGAGGGCTGGGGACCATGGTCTCGCGAGACATCTAGGTCAACTGGCATAACATAGTTCATAAAGAAAATGTTCTACATTCTGCTTTGGTGAGTAGCGCCTGGGGTCTTAAAAGTTTGCAAGCGACCATCTAAGATACATCTATTGGTCCCATCCCTTCCAAAGCAAAGGAGAATGAAGAAAACAATACACAAGGAAAATATTAGTTCAAAGGACTAATGGACTACATGAACCACAGCTTCCACCAGCCTGAGCCCAGAAGAACTAGATGCTGCCCTGCTACCACCACCAACCACTCTAACAGGGATCACAATAGAGGGTCCCCGACAGAGAGGGAGAAAAATGTAGAACAAAATTCAAATTAAAAAAAAAAAAAGACCAGA
The DNA here is from genome assembly GCF_000243295.1 of Trichechus manatus latirostris. Classification (NCBI taxonomy): domain Eukaryota; kingdom Metazoa; phylum Chordata; class Mammalia; order Sirenia; family Trichechidae; genus Trichechus; species Trichechus manatus. Next base: position 9,570,159 of record NW_004443950.1, on the reverse strand, counting down.
CTTACTGGCCTGATAGAAACTGGAGGAACTTCGGAGAGTATGGCCCCAGGGCACCCTGCTAAGTCAGAACTGAAGCCACTCCCAAAGTCCGCCTTTCAGCCAAAGATTAGACAGGCCTAAAAACAAACAATAACACGTGAGGAACGTGTTTCTTAGTTCAACCAAGTATATGAGACCTAATGGGCAACGCCTGCCCCAATGCAAAGATGAGAAGGCAGGAAGGGCCAGGAACACTGGACGAATGGACACAAAGAACTCGAGGTGGAAAGGGAAATGGGGAGAGTAGAGACACAACGTGGGGATTGTAACCAATGTCACAAAACAATTTGTATATAAATTTTTGAATGGGAAACTAATTTGCACTGTAAACTTTCACCTAAAGCACAATGCAATTAAAAAAAATGGAAATGAAGAATGGTGATGGTTGCACAACATGGTGAATGTAAGTAGTATCACTGAATTGTACACTTAAACATGGTCAAAATAGCAAACTTTGTGTTATATATATTTTACCACAATAAAATAAAAAAAAGTGAAGCTGTGCATATCTTATGAAGAAAAAAGATGCAGCCTGCCAAATTTGGAGTGTAATGTTAGTGTGTGTATCAAGGTGCATAGTTTGGATGACTACATGGGACATGGGGCTGATAGGGAATTTTGGTGTGACACATCTGGTCTGGCACAGATGGTGGCCATTTCTCAGGTATAGGTGTGTGAGGGACATGTGTAAGCCAGAGGCATGTCTGTTGGTGCCCCTTGTGTTTGGTATGGATGTGTAGAGGGCACGCACGTGTGAATGTAATATTGTGGGTGTTAGTACTCCTGTGGTCTATGCTGTGTACATGCTTGTGTGTGTCATGTCTGCCATATGCGTATAGTTGTGACAGACACGTGGGGCTGTGAATGTGAGCATAGGTGTGTGCCTGCACCTGTCTTTCTACCCGGTAGTTTTGCGTCTTCCAACTGCAATGCTCAGCCACCCAATAGCTCAGAATATTTCTGTAAACAAAAGCATTTGGCCTCCATGGTTCAGCTGTATAGAAATCGGCAACAACACTCCCTGTCAGGGTGTTGATTGCTAGAGGTGAGGCTTTGCGGGAGATTCTCATAACTATCTGGAGGCATGTCGGATGACTCACCTTCGTGGAGTAAAGCACCCCTGAGGTCTTATTGTGTCACATGAATCACAGCCCTAACTCTGCCTTTTGGCTTCATTTTTTTCCACACCCTAAGAATAGAACCACCAGGGTCCCACTTTAGCCTTTTTGTGTTGACTCACAACCCCCAACTTTCAAATAATTTCCAAGGAGAATTAAAGAGTTGGCAGCAATTAGAGCTCTTTTTTTAAAGCCCAACCCAACTTAAGTGTATTTTCTCTGGGTTATTAAGTCATGTTAATTTGAGCATCTGTTCAGCCCACACTACCTACACAGCTTTGTACTTGGCCCACACCGAAATGCTTCACGCCTTTGTAGGGAGAAAATCAACGTGGGGTGTTCCTGTAAGTCTCTTTAAAGAGACCTCTCCCCACAGCATCACCCCATGCGCTATTGAGACTGCAGTGGAGGCCAAGAGTGGCTCCTTTCCACAAACCTTCGTCCACTACCTGGTGATGGGGGGTTCCTTCTCTGTGAGTTCTTGGTTCCTTACCCTAACCATCACACTTGGGGCACATAAACCCACACTTGTAATGCAGTGACAGGTCTTTTCTACTAGACTGTGAGTTTCTTTCTTTTTTTAAATTTTCTTGTGGTAAAATATATATAACAAAAATTTTGCCATTTTTAAGTGTACTATTCAGTGGCATTAATTACTTTAGCTAGATTGTGCTGTTATCACAACTCTCCATTTCATCACCCCAAACAGAAGTGACATGTGTATATTTGTCTCCTCTCTTCTCCCAAACAGAAACTTTTTCATCACCTCTAACAGAAATGACATATATTTATATCTATCTGTAAATATATCTATTATATATAATAAATAGAAATAAGGCATTTTCAGCCTCTGTCACGAAAGCTAATGTAGCCACTGAAGTGACTACTATTTTAGGACGTTGCTGTGTATATATATATATGTACGTATATACATTTATACATTCACAGAACACACACACAAGCACATATGTATATGATTTTTTCCACTTAGGACAATTCACAAAGCCGCTGAAAAAACTACAATTAGGGGTGCCTTGTGGAAAAAGGTCCGTGGTAATGCTAGGCTTTGATATGTGAATATTGTGCTTCTGTTTATCATGTAAGGAGTCCTGGTGGCACAGTGGTTAAAACACTGTCTGCTAACCAAAAGGTTGGTGGTTCAAACTCACCAGCCACTCCATGGCAGAAAGATATGGCAGTCTGCTTCTGTAAAGATTTACAGCCTTGGAAACCCTATGGGGCAGCTCTACTCTGTCCTATAGGGTCTCTATGAGTCAGAATTGACTCGATGGCAATGGGTTTCGTTTTGGGTTATTTATCATGTACATTGCCACTCTAAAATTCTTCCTTTCCTCAAGACCTACAGTTTAAAATTGACCTTACATTTGTGAATCAGGGTATGGTATGTCAATGAGAACACCTGCCTCAGAGGATAAACATTTTAACCTTTCACTCTGATTGGTTTTGAAAGTTCTACTGATTAGGCAGATATTTTAAATCATAACTTCTAAAAGAGGAGACATCGAAAATGAGTTATGCTCATAAAATAAATAACATCACCCGTGAGTACTGTGCTATTCTAATCAATCATCTTAATGAGAACAGTCAACATTTACCCTAGACCAAAGATGAGAAGGTAAGGGAGGACAAGGAAGCTAGATTAATGGAAACAGAACAACCAGAATGGAAATAATGAGAATGCTGACACATTGTGAAGTGTAACCAATGTCACTGAATAATAAGTAATTTGTAATAATATTCCAACTCATAGCTACCCTATAGAACAAAGTAGAACTGCCCCATAGGGTTTCCAAGGAGCACCTGGTGGATTCGAACTGCTAACCTTTTGGTTAGCAGCCTGAGCTCAACCACTGCATCACCAGGGCTCTGAATAATATGTACAGAAATTATTAAATGAAAACCTATTTTGCTATGTAAATTTTCTCCAAAATCCCAATAAAATATTTTTAAAAAATGAGTTATATGACTAATTCTCAAATAACTCATTCATCAAAATTCTAGGGATTTCCACATTGTAGTTACACATGTGATCAAACGGACCTGGGTCTGAGATGGCGTTGGGTATGTAATAACATTTAGGTCTTTAATATGGATTGGAATATTTATGTTGCATTAATAATTCCCATTTTGTATTTGTATATTATTTATATTAGAAGCTTTTGGGTGGTATTAAGTTATAGTTTGGTTAGAATTAAAATGGAATTACATCCCAAGGCCCAGGAATGTCTTTTGTGAGATTAGTGCAGAAGAAGTGAACACAATGAAATGGAAACAAAGTACTACTGCACTGTTAATTGGAGCAGGGCTCAGTGTTCCTTAGAGCAGGATATTGGGAATGCAGGTTTGGAGCTTATGTTTTAAGTTTAAGGCTTAAGTGAAATAGCTACTTCCCCTGAACCCAAAATTCAGCCCACAGGACCATATTACCCTGTGGATTGCTGCAATACATAGGGGAATAAGGCAATAATGAGGGGATTTAAACACCTATATGCCCTGAGCAAAGATGTCACTTTGATGACTAAGGTGTACTTGAACCAAGCCATGGTCTTTTTCCATCACCTCATATGCATGAGGAAGCTGGACAATGAAAAAAGAAGAAAGAAGAATTGATGCATTGAATTGTAGTGTTGGTGAAGAATATTGAGTATATGATGGACAGCCAGAAGAATGAACAAATCTACCTTAGAAGAAATAAAACCAGAATATTCCTTAGAAGCAAGGTTGGCAAAACTTTGTCTTGTTTACTTTGGACACGTCATCAGTAAAGAGCAATTGCTAGAAAAGGACATCATGTTTGGTTAAGTAGAGGGTCAATGAAACAAGAGAAATCCTCAATGAGATGGACTGACATAATAACCACAACAATGGGCTCAAACATATAGAGGACCATGAAGATGGTGCAGAACCAGGCAATGTTTGGTTCTGTTATACTCAGGGTCACCATAAGTCAGAGCCAACTTGATGGCAACAACAACAACATGCCCTGAGGTGACAAACTCTTAATCAATTTACCTACGCAGCCACATTGAGGAAGGAAGTGAAAGATGAGAGTGAGTCACATCCATGTGAGTTATTGTTTAATGCAACAGTTATCTTGCCTATTAGTGGACACAGAAGCAGGGTGAAGGATGGGCAGAGGATGTTTCACTCCACCACCAAACCATTGTTTCAAATACAGGTCTCATGGAATATAGTAGCTGGAAATATGGAGCAAATGAGAACATTTTTCCCCTGGTGTATTTATAAGGTACTTTTTCGGAACCCTGGTGGTGCAGTGGTTAAATGTGTGGCTGCTAACAAAAAGGTCAGCATTTTAAATCTACCAGCTGCTCTTTGAAAACCCTACAGGGTAGTTCTACTCTGTCCTGTATGGTTGCTATGAGTCGGAATCCACTCCACGGTAACAGGTCTTTTTTTTTGATTTAAGAAACTGTTTTGCACATGAATCATCATATCAATAAAATAAAAAAAAGAAAAAGGAAGTTTTTTTTTTAAAAAAAAATTGGAAACCTATATTTGGCCCATTCTAGTAGCCATGAGATTGTGCCTTGCAGATCTCCAAGTGTAATTGACCAAAGGTGCTAGCTGCTGTTCTTTGATATCCATCACAGATTTTATGCCCAGACGATGTTTCTTACCAGCTGCTCCTAGTCAGTTACTGAGTGTGACAGGGATACTAAGGCAGGCCTGTTCCAGGGAGACGTGGGACTCTAATGGTGAATTTGGCTTGAGGATTTCTTGATGGCCTTGCCAAAGCTTTCTAAGACTGTAAGGCAGTCTAGGACGCATCCATCCAACCTTTTCTCAGTCTCTTCTTTATTTGGAGTCTGACTTGCTTCACGGTCTGATAGCTTCCCCAGCCTTTCCTGCTCCCTCCCCATTTTCTCTCACATAGGCCTTTCCCCTAATAATGTCCTTGAATGTTTAATCCCATCTTGGTGTCTGTTTCTTGGACTAACACACCTTTTTAAAGTGATGTTCTTTATATAGAATATCTTTAACCTGAGAGTTTAAGAAGGACTTGCAAAAAAGTGATTTAAATAATTTTATTTTAAAGATACATAATTTATGATATCTTTAAGAAAGACTAATGAAAAATATCTAAATTTTCCTCATGGCTTTGCCTTATTGTTTAGTTGTCATTTTCCACATTAGGGAAATTATCTCACCTTAAATCTGTTTAATTTGTTGCTTTCAAGGACTGTTCTGTTTAAGCTTTATTGGCTGAAAGTACATTTTCTCAGAGGCCATGTCTTTAAGAAATCATTGATTTGGAGCAAATCGAAGAATGGAATTTTCCACAGCTTACCTAGCATAGAATCAAGTAGCTAAAACCCCAACAGGCATGGTTCTCTATGATTCTCTCTGTTTCTCTCCTTTCGCCCCTTCTCTCTCTTTCTCCCTCTATTGTTAGGTTATTATTTTTAAATCTTGGTTGGTGCAGCCCAGTAAATATAGTATCTCAGTTGATTATCTTAATTTGGGATAAGATTCAAGATTGAGTTGCCAAAGAAAATCTAATTTATTCCGAGCAAGAAGTCCATAGGATAATGGGAGTGGGTATTGCTGTGGTAAAACCTTTTCTGAATAGAGTATGATTAATGGTGAATGCTAAGCCATGATATTTTCAATCACCTCGTATGCATGTGAAAGCTGGACAATGAATAAGGAAGACCAAAGAAGAACTGATGTCTTTGAATTATGACGTTGGTGAAGAATATTGAATATACCAGAAATACGGCCAGAGTGCTCCTTGGAAGAGAGGATGGTAAGGTCGTCTCACATACTTTGGACATGTTATCAGGAGGGACCAGTCCCTGGAGAAGGACATCATGCTTGGTAAAGTAGAGGGCCAGTGAAGGAAAGGAAGACCCTCAACGAGATGAATTGACACAGTGGCTGCAACAAATGGGTTCAAGCATAGCAACAATTGTGAGAATGGCACAGGACTGGGCAGTGTTTTGTTCTGTTGCGCATAGGGTCGCTATGAGTCGGAACGGACTCCACGGCATCTAACAACAACAACTGTTGGTTTAATTCCTGGTTTCTGCTGGAGTACTAGCAACACTGTCCTACCAGTCTTAAACAAGGGGCCAGTACATTTCTGGCACCCTCTCTTGCTGTTGGGAATTTTGTCAGGTGGAAAATTAATAGCCACATAGTTATAGCTGTATTTTTCTTCAGTCTGGTATATTCATAGTGGCGAAGCAAAATTAATATGTATGCGTGTATGTGTGGAGCCCTGGTGGCACAGTGGTTAAGAGCTTGGCTGCTAACCAAAAGGTCAGCAGTTCGAAACCACCAGCTGCTACTCTGAAACCCTATGGAGCAGTTCTACTCTGTCCTATAGGGTTGCTATGAGTCGGAATCCACTCAACGGCAATGGCTTTGGTTTTCTATGGGTGCATACGTGTGTGTGTGTGTACATATGATGATTCTTAGAGCAGATACATCTCAATAAATATGGAGTTGTTGATGACGATGATGATAGTTTCTTCGTAATGAGTTACAAAACCATGCTCACATACATTGTGTATTTCAATCCTAATTGTTAACACTGAGAGGTAGATGTAATTATCCTTATTTTATAGATGAAGGACCAAAGAGGTTAAGTGAGTTAAAAAAGACCCTACAGCTAATAAGATAACATAATCCAGGAAGGTCTGACTATGTTCCTATATTCTTACTTCTCTTTTTTAAAAAATTTATTCTTGACTGTGCTTGCAAAGGATACTCAGATCAATAGCTCTTAGACACCATATGGTTTTGGATGGCTGATAATTGTCATAAAGTTTGTAATTGGATCATCCTTTTTCTCTTTATTAAAAGGAAGGAATGAAAACATTTTTGAGTGCTTATAATATATGAGGCAACATCTATATACAATAATATACTAATCATATATATATGATCTTGATCTTCATGATAACAATTTAAGAACAAATCATTTCTATTTTAACAAAAAAATAAGAGATTTGCTGAAATAGACGTCTCTAATGTTTTCAGAGAATGTTAAGAGATAACAGTAAACTATTGTGGAAGACTTACTACATGTCAATTCTATTATGGGTAATTTTACTTTTATTATGTCATTTGATCCCTTCAATTGGTGAGGTAGGCAGTATAGATCATAAAATCCTCAGTTTTAGAGATGGGAAATAGAATGATGCCTTTGAATTATGTTGTTAGTGAAGAATATTGAATATACCATGGCCCGCCAGAAGAACGAACAAATCTGTTTTGGAAGAAGTACAGCCAGAATGCTCCTTAGAAGTGAGGATGGTGAGACTGTCTCACACACTTCGGACATTTTACCAGGAGGGACCAATCCCTGGAGAAAGACATCATGCTTGGTAAAGTAAAGGGCCAACGGAAAAGAGGAAGATCCTCAAGGAGGTGGACTGACACAGTGGCTGCAACAATGGGCTCAAACATAGCAGCGATTGTGAGGATGGCACAGGACCAGGCAGTGTTTCGTTCTGTTGTACGTAGGGTTGCTATGAGTTGGAATCAACTCAATGGCACCTAATAACAACTTGCCACTCAGAGTTGTTGGTTGCAGATGCAAGAAACATTTCTAACTTATGAAAAAATGATAATCTATTGGCCAGATATTGGGTAACCCTGCACTCCACTTAGACTCACAAAAGAAAAGTTTCCCTAAAAGATGAAAGTGAGTTAGTTCTCAGGTCAGGAAATATTTATATTAAGTGATAACTTGCCAGGGTATCATAGATAGAAAGCATTTGATGCTCAACTCTTCCTTTTTTTTTTTGGAAAGAAGCCTACTTGTTTAATGTTGTACAAAAAAGTATGGATAGAACCAAAAGCGATTTAAAGATTATCACATTTGTTTACACTACTATCTAGTTATTCATATTAACTTTACTATTCAAACAATAGAAAGTAGGGAGCAATTCAGGGATCAGGAAAGAGATAACACCAAAAAACCTTGTCTACTATGTTTATTATTCTACCCAGTGGATAGCTGTACTCACAGAGGTGGCTTCTTTTACTTCTCCACTGCCAGGAATTCAGTTGTATATAAAATTGAGGGAGACTAAAATGATGGGTCCATATCCTGGTGTGTTGTCATACAATTCAAACAATGGTGCAGCTACCAGCTTGTCATTTTTTGGGACTGCAAACAAGGTTTTCTCTTGAAGTTGAACCAGAAACAACTTCTTATGTTCCTTAGGCTTTGTAATATCTGCAGGAATATATGGATACTGAGGTAGTTCAGAATGTGGTCTCCATAAGTTACCAATGTAGTCATCAATGACCCAGTCTTGCAGGACTCCATCCTGACTACCTAGTATCTCTGCCATTAAGTGTTTTAGTCCTTCAACTTCATCTTCTCCTAGATTAAGTTCACCACCAGGTAATTTGAAGAAAGTTGTTCCCAGCTGTAGCAGTAACACATGGGGTAGCCGGTGCTCATGTACAATCAGAACTCCTACAGTTCTCCTCATTCCAATTTTATGAAATTCCTTCCTCAGGCGTTGAAATCTGGCTGCAACAGAGCTGTCCTTCTCATAGACGGGCTCTTTTGTCCTAAAAGTATAACTGGTAAGAGGGTACAAGTTGATGGTGCCCTCCAGGGTGAGGGGCTTCGTCTGCTGGATGTACTTGTTGCCAAACTGGTTGACGCCCCAGTGCCAGCTGGTCTGCGGGGGATTGGGCGGCACCACGGACATGCTGACAAGCTCGCGCGCTGGGGCGAGCGGAAAGCGCTGGAGGCAGCGGTTATATGCGGTTACATGCGTCCGGCTCAGCAGCTGCCGCCCGTTATTAACGGGAGAGCGCAAGAGGAGGTTCAACTCTTCCTTTTATTTAAAAAATGTAACTCTAAAATTCGTGTTTATCCAATTTCAAAGTGGGAAGTTATGTACCTTCCCTTCGCTTTTCAGGGGGACTCAAAATGTTAGTGTCCATTATTAAGTGTCTAGGAATACTTACAATTTTTGAAAAATAGCTTTAAGTTTTTTTTTTTTTTTGGTTTGTAGGG
>NW_004443950.1:9503891-9560873 GCF_000243295.1 Trichechus manatus latirostris | reverse complement strand
TTTGTAGGGCTTTTTTTCTTTTTTAAATAATTTATTTTATTTTATTTTGAAAATGCACACAGCAAAACATGCACCAATCCAACAATCTCTACGTGTACAATTCAGTGATCTTGATTACGTACTTTAAGTCATGCAACCATTCTCGCCCTCCTTTTCCGAGTTATTCCTCCACCATTAACATGAACTCACTGCCCCCTAAATTTCTTCTCTAACCTTTGGAGTTGTTGTAGCTTTAAGTTTTGTGGTGAGTACGAAGAAATAAAACATACCTTGCTAAAACTGCTTCAAGCTTCCCTTCAGCGGCACTGGGCTGGGCTGGGCAAGGCATCCTGTGGGCTGACCTAAGCCACTGAATTGGCTGGGGTACGTCTGGAGGGGCCATAACGTTTTGGCAGCCAGTCATACAGGCGCTAGATTGCGGAGGTAATGAAACACAGAGAGAGAGGCTTCAGCGAGTAAATCCCAAATAATATGAATGGTCACAAGACCAAATGAATAATACAGGAAAAACATCCTATATTGTATATTTAGGAGACAGATCATAGAGACCTTGAGTGCCGCCAGAAGGATGAATAGATTTATATTATAAGCCATGCTGATTTCGTGAAAAAATATTATGCAATGACGTGTTTTTTCACACCACAAAACCCTTCTTCATTAATAATAGACTTCATTATTTAAATTTACTATTGTAAATTTCAAATATCAAGCCTCTGGTGAATTATTATCCAGTCTCGAAATAAGACCTAATATTTATCAATGAGGGTTTAACATATGTAAACTATGTAATTTCTTAATCTAAGCTCAATATAATGAAATAAGTAATACAAGTGAGTCGTACCACGTTGATCATATTCTCAACATATTCTGCTTTCTCAGTTCCCTCTTTATTATTTTGAAATAACAGATCCGTTTGTCATACGACGTATAATAAAATTGATAGTGACCCAGCCTGTATGTGAAAAACTTACATTTGACTTTTTCCACCTGTTCTCCACTCTCCCCCCATCTTCCAGCACTGATTCAGGAATGCCATGTAAAATGGCATTATGGAGTTGCCATTTAGCTAAATGTTTAATAAAGTAATAAATACAAAACTGCTTCCCTTTCATTCTTTGGTGTTTACCTGTTATTCCACTATGGTTTCAGCTGTAAAATGGGCTGGTTGTGCGTGGAGCCAGAAATCAGGACATAAAATTTTCTGATGAAATTATGATTCCTTTTTTTTATGTGGAGAAATACTTAAATGTGTAAAAATAAACATATGTTGTTTGATTTCAGTATTGAATTGTATCTGCTTATAGCACGTGATTCAGGTGTACTGGAATGCTGCTTTAGGCTTGTCTAATTCTGTGAAAGAGTTTTGCTTCTAAGTAACAAGGGATGTCTATCTACTTAATGGGACAATTATGAACTGCTTTAACCGAAGGAAACGCCGTTGAATGGAGGCGCTGGAACTCTTTGTACACATTCTTGCCAATGATATAAACGCCCTTTTTTATGATGGAAGCTAGCCAGGAACAAAATTTGTTTCACATGACATTGCATACCATATTCAGATTTGCAGCCATAATCTTGTCAGAGTCGATTATCACATGATTGGAGCAGTAGAAAAAATGAATTGGGGTTTAAACTTTTATGAAAAAGCACTTATATTGTGGAATAAGACTTTTTAATGGAGTGCAGGCATTAAACAGACCTTGTATTAGGCTCTGAAATTAATGGGTCACTGTATAACTTTCTGGTTTTCATTGCTTGATAAGATTAATGCTTGCTTATATAGCAAATTCAATGGCTCATTTAATTTCATATGGATGTTTAAAGTTAAATTGCTTTTGGATTAAGTCTAAATTCATTATTCATTTTAATGTCTGAAAGAACTTTCGTTTTTCTTTCATTTTATTTAATCAAGTGCATCATCATTAAGTAAAGGGTAAGTACCTTAGGTAGTTAAAAATAATGTGAAAAGGAAATTTATTAATTTACATTGAAGAGACTTATTTGTTATAAAATTTATTTAATACTATACCACGCTTACATATGGTGCTATTTCAGAGAAGATAAGATATTTATAGACTTTCTGTCATATTTTAAAATACCATCTTGAAAACTGCCCATTTGGCTGCCTAATGTTCAACGTGCATTTCTTGAGCAGAGATTACCATTGACTTTTATTTACACATTTTTCATTCATTCTCTTAGTCAACAAGCATTTATTTAGAGCCTACATTATGCAAAGCCCTGACCAAGCATTGTGGAGGATTCACTGATGAAAAATACTCCTACCTGACCTGAAAGAGCCAACAAGTCTAATAGAAGGGACTTTCCCGTCAGAGCTCTGTGGAGGTCTCACCTTCAGTGAAGTCTAAGACTCTTTTCAGTTCTCAAGTTCTGTGAGCCTATGGCTACATCATCCTTTGGGATATGGACAGAAAAAGGAAAAAAATGAACGCACCGTTAAATTTATAATATTGATCATGTTAATATGACATTAATTATGACCATATAAAAGTATAATTATTAATATGAATATTCCTTTAAAATATATAAAGCATCTTGCCTTCTATCACTTTGTGTTGAGTTAGGTGTATCAGTCAGGTTTCCCAGAGAAACGGAACCAATGGAATGTGTGTGTGTTTTTGTGTGTGTATGTGTGTGTGTAAGACCAAATCAGTTACTGATGAGTTGACTCTGACTCATGGCGACCCCATGTGTTTCAGAGTAGAACTGTGCCCCATAGGGTTTTCAAGGCTGCGATCTTTTGGAAGCAGATTGCTAGCCCTTTATTCTGAGGCACCTCTGAGTGGGTTCAAACTGCCAACATAGATGGATAGATGGATAGATGGATAGATGGGTGGCTGGCTGGCTGGATAGATAGATAGTGAGAGAGAAAGTGAGAGAGAGGTTCAGGAATTGGCTTATGTGATTGTGGAGGGGGGCTGGCAAGTATAAAATCCGTAATGTAGGCCAGCAGGCAGGATTTGATGTTGCAGTCTTGAGGCAGATTTTCTCTCTGGGAAATGTCAGTTTCTGCTCTTCCGGCCTTCAACCCATTAGATGAGACTTATCCACATTATTGAAAGTAATCTGCTTTATTTAAAGTCAACTTAAAGTTAACCACATCTACAAAATGCCTTCACCACAACACCTGTATTATTGTTTGATTAAATAACTAGATACTATGGACTAGTCAAGTTGTCATGTACGACATCACAGCAGGTAACCAGTATTGTCTTCAGCTTGGATAACAGTTATGATAAGCATTTATTAAGCATGTACTATACTTTCAGGACATTGCTAATTCTTATGAGGACAGGGATGTGTTGATCTGTTTTAGCCACTGCTCTGTCCATATGGCCTGTAATAGTGCTTGGCACGTGGTAGGCGATCAAAAAATATTTGTTAAGTGAGTGAAATAAAATAATGAATAAAAAAGTGAAGAGGTGAGTGAATGGATGCTTTTATTGCACTTACTCGTCCTGAGTAACTAAATGTATTAGCTATTTTATCCTCATTTTCTAGATGATGAAACTGAAATTTGGAGAGGCTTCGGGTGCTAACCTAAAGGTCAGCAGTTCGAATCCACCAGGCACTCCTTGGAAACCCTATGGTGTAGTTCTACTCTGTTCTGTAGGGTCGCTATGGTTGGAATCGATGGCAACGGGTTTGGTTTTTCTTTTTCAGTGACGTGCCCAGTGTAATACGGGTAGTCGGATATGGCTGAGTTGGAATCTCAGTCACTCTGCTCTTTTCATGTTAACACAAAACAGAGATGATGATTCTAAGAACAGTAGATCAAAGAGGTTCTCAACTTTGGCTGTATATTTGAATCATCTAAAGTTATTTTTTAAAATACCAATGCGTGGGTTCCACTCAGACCAATTAAATCAGAATTACTATAAGGTTGGGCCTAGGCTTATGTATTTTTTTAAGCTTCCCAAATGACTAACGTGCAGCCAGATTTCACAGTGACTGCAATCTCAACAGTTGTGAGGAATAGAGGCTATGACATTCTCAAATCCCTTAGCCTTCACATAGCACTATGTAAGGAATGTAATTAGTCTCTGTCTATGAACTGTTTGGGAGCCCTGGTGGCGCAGTGGTTAACAGCTTGTCACCAAAACGTCAGCAGTTCGAATCCACCAGCTGCTCCTTGGAAACCCTATGGGGCAGTTCATGAGTTGGAATTGACTTGGCGGCAACAGGTTTTGGTTTGGTTATGAGGTGTTTGAGTTGGGGCAAACAGCACTGGGACAGAAAGCAAGACAATCATGGCATCTGTTCACTAAGGCTGACAGGCCCCTCTTACCCACTGGTCTTGTGGCGCAGGACTTAAACTTGAGTATTCACAAATTACTAATTACTGTATGTCTTCCTTCCGTTCTTTCTTCCTCTCTCTCTCCCCTTTCTTCTTTCCTCCTTTGCTCCTTACCTTTCTTCCTCCTCCCTCCCTTCCTTCCTCCCTGCCTCTCTCCCCTCCTCCCTCCTTCCCTTTCTTTCTTCCTCTCTTCCTCTTCGCCTTTATCCCCTCCCTCCCTTCCTTCCTTCACTTGTCTTTAGTCAGTACTGTGTATGTGTAACTATAGGAGGAAAGGCTAAATATGACATGAACTTTGCCCTGAAGAACTTATAGTTTAGTGCCATTGCTTCTGAGTGGTCGAATCTATAAATGATAAATCTGAGTCTGCCAGAGATCTATTGTGATAGATATTCTTCACGTGCATTGCCCATCTCCCCCAAATCATAATTATGCTAAAGCTGCTAGGTCAGAGCGACTCTTTGCTCTTGACAACTCAAAAGCAGAGTTTTCCAAACATGCTTGTTTATAATAAACACCTGGAGGGCTTGTGAAAACTTGAGATTTACCAAATGGAAATCCACAGGGAGGGAGTCTGAAACTGTTTTTTTTTTTTTTTTTCATGCACTGCCAGTGATTCTTAAGAATAGGCCCATATGGGAAATAATATAACTTGGGGATTCTTAAAATGTGACCCTCAGATCGGCAGCTTCTGCATCACCTGGGAACTTGTTAACCAAAACCAGTCGACACTGAGTCGATTCCCACGCATGTGTGTCAGAGTAGAACTGTGCAGCATATGGTTTTTAATGGCTAATTTTTCAGAAGTAGATTGCCAGGCCTTTCTTCCAAGCCACCTCTGGGTGGCCTGAACTTGCAATCTTTTGGTTAGCAGCCACATGCATTAACTGTTTGCACCATCCCGAGGACTTCTTGGGAACTCATTAGAAATGCACATTTTCTGATCCCCTCCTGACCTCCTGAATCAGAAACTCTAGGATGGGGCCCAGCAATCTGTATTTTAATCAGCCCTCCAGCTGTGCACTAATGTTTGAGAATCACCAATAAAAGGAGAATCAGTCAGCTTTGTGTTGGTTCCTCAGGTGGTGGTGGTGGCTACTTGCCGTGGGTGGAATTGATTCTAACTTACGGTGACCCCGTATGTGCAGAGCAGAACTACTCCACAGGGTTTTCAAGGCTCTGAAAGCTTTTGGAAGTAGATCACCAGGCTTTTCTTCCAAGGTGTCTCTGGGTAGGTTTGAACTGCCAGCCTTTTAGCTAGTAGTTGAGCACTTAACCCTCTACACCACCCAGAGACCGGAGCATATCTCATGCCTATTCTGGCCTGAGACCTGACGGGTTAAAGCAAAAGCCAACTAGCTTCGCAGTCACTGCCTTGGGAAGTGAGAGTGGGGGTGGGAACATAAATGCTGAATGGGAAGGAGAGACAGGTGGAACCTACCTAGACTTATTTTTGCTCTTACCTGCCATGGGGCATGGGTGGGCCCTGGGGAAAGGCTCTGGGTCACCATGGACAGGAGCTGCAAAGCCAGTATGTTCATGCCTGTGGCTAGGCTAGCTGTGGTTAGAGGGTGTTGATTTAGAAATGGGTTTAAACTAGTGAGAGGATTATCTTCAAAGCAGGAGAATGTCAAGGTCTGGACATGGAAATTAGCTAGGAAGTTGGTTATGGAGTGGCGAGGCCCAGATTTCCCTCATATAGAAATTCTTTAACAGAGAAAAGGATTTTGTGACTTTTTTTTTTTAATAAGAACTTTAAAGCCCTTACTTATTTCCCATATAAAGACTGGCACAATGTGATTTTTTTCCCCCCTTCAGGAATGTTGGCTTAGAGAAACATATCAGATAATGAATTATTCAGGGTAATTTCTTAGGCTAGGGGAGAGACACACCTGCCTGAGATGCTTATAGACTTGATTAGATAACACTTGTCAGCTGCATCAGCCGCAGGTAACTCCTGACAAGAATTGTGGTTCCCCGTAGGTAGTGGAACCAAGCGATGTTCAGAGTTTCATGGGCTTGTAGAAGAGGCTGCAGGAGTGTCGTGCCTAAGAGGCTGCACGACAGTTGTCAAGATAATCAGACTATTTGCAATCACTATTTTCCACTCTTTTTTTTTTGTCCTCAAAGTTGCTAAATGGAAAAATAAAATAGCCAAGAAGAGATGACGCATTTGTGTGCTGTAAATAGATCATTCCCAGTCAAAGTGTAGTAGATCGATATTTATGCTGATAAATTCCTGTGGTGCTTTGTCTTATTTTTTGCTTTTGTCTGTCTTTGGGTACTTACTCTTGAGCTGTGGGTACATAATGAGTCAAGTTATGCCTGCCAAAATCTTGTCTTCATACGCTGAACTATTTATAATATACACAGGAGATTGTCCATTTCGCTTAAAATGCCTTTTATTTTAGAAAGGTTTGCATCTTTCATAAAGCTCTCTTTGGGCTTGTTTTTAAAATGTACCCCCTACAGAAAAACACAGCAGTATTTATTGTGTTGGGCTAGAAACATCTGTGGTTTTGCTCTTAGCATAGTCAGTGAAGAGGTAGGGCTTAAAGCACAGTGTGTGAAAAAGTATTTGGGAGACAGAGTGCTTGGATTCAAATCTGGTTCCCTCACTAGCAGGCTCTGGGGACCATGGGAATGATTGGTGCGTGTCTTTCCTCAGTACGTTTCTTTAACCATGAATTACAAATGGTGCCGTCGTTTTTGTTAGCTGCCATTGAGTCAGTCTCGGCCGCCTACTCATGACAACCCCACACACAATGGAATGCAGTGACTATTGTCCAGTCCTGCGCCAGCCCCATGATAAATTACAGAGTGGATCGTTGTGAATCCATAGAGTTTTCATTGGCTCATTTTTGTAAGTAGATCACCAGGCCTTTCTGCCTGGTCCATCTTAGTTTGGAAGCTCCACTGAAACCTGTACAGCATCACAGCGACATGCAAGCCACCACCGACAGATGGGTGGTGACTTCGAATGAAGTGCATTGGCCAGGAATTGAACCCTGGTCTCCCATATGGGAGGCAAAAATTCTACCACTGAACAACCAATGCCCCTTTTGATGGTACTAGTAGCTGCTTAGTAGAGCAGAGGGTCAGTGAAAAAGAAGAAGACCCTCAATCAGATGGATTGACACAGTGGCTGCAACAATGGGCTCAAGTATAACAATGATTGTGAGGATGGTGCAAGACTGGGCGGTATTTTGTTTGGTTGTACGCAGGGTCACTATGAGTAGGAACCGACTCGATGGCACCTAACAACAATAGCTGTAGCTGCTTAAAACAAATGTGGTATTGAATAGAATAATATGTGTAAAGTGTTTTTGCTCAATGTTAATAAGCTCTTCAGATGTGTTAGCTGAAAATTTTGATAAAAGGCAGCAAGGCAGAGGGAGAAGAGCACTAGGTGGGGACTTGGGGAACCTGACTCTAAAGCCTATGTCATTTCTCTCTAGTCCATAGTTTTCTTACCTACACTAGGAAGAGTTTGAATTAGGTGGGTTCTATAGGGTTGCTGGAAACCCTGGTGGTGTAGTGCTTAAGCGCTATGGCTGCTAACCAAAAGGTTGGCAGTTCAAATCGACCAGGTGCTCCTTGGAAACCGTATGGGGCAATTCTACTCTGTCCTACAAGGTTGCTGTGAGTCGGAATCGACACAATGGCAACGGGTTTGGTTTTTGGTTTATAGGGTTGCTATGCATCGGAATCGACTTGACGGCAATGGGCTTTTTGGGTTTAAAGCTGCTCCAGTGATTGAGTTTTTAATCATTAATGTTTTTATCTCTTAAAATTGTTACTTAATTCTCTCCATGATGCAAACCTAGTCTGAGAAGAGAGAGAGAACGTGTGGAAATAGCAATTTCCCTTCCCTTTTCTCCCCTTCTCTCTCCCTACCTGAATTTTTTCTTATTCCAGTTCCCTCTCAGTCCCTCATGTTTAAGTCTCTCCTTAATATGCCAGCCCAAAATTTGTAGCATCAGAGAGAAGAGTCAGCGTAGAAAATTGACTTTCTCCCTAAGAGAACTCACTCAGGAACCTCTTTTGTCTTTGGTTATTGTAGAATCACTTTTGAGTCATGGCGGCCCCATGTGTGCAGAGCAGAACTGCTCCAGAAGGTTTTCAAGGCTGTGACATTACAGAAGCAGATTGCCAGGCCTGTCTTCCAGGGTGCCTCTGGGTGGGTTCGAACCACCAACCTTTGGGCTAGTAGTCTAGTGGTTAACTGTTTGCACCGCCCAGGGACTCCCAAGCCCTTGTTAATGTTGTTGTGCACGACTGAGTTGATGCTGAAGCATAGTGATCTTGTATGACAGAGGGGATCTGGCCTGTTGGGTTTTCTAGGCTGTCATCTTTATGGGAGCAGATGGGCAGGTCTTTCTTCCATGGAGTCACTGGTAGGTTTGAACCACCAACCTTTTGGTTAATAGCCGAGCAATTAACCATTGTGCCACCAGCCACCAGCGCCCCTTGACTCCTTGCTACCAAGCCACATATTTCCATAGTCTGCCTGAAACCACTTCAGGAACTGCTTAGGAATGCAGCAACCACTTTGTTCCATGGAATCAAGCATTGTTGGGACATTTGGGTTTGCATCCTATTGTACATCGTATGTCCCCCAGTACATACATGGTGGGTCAGAGGCACTAAGTGTGCACTAGTTAGGGAAATAATTTTGCAGAAATCTGCACCGGTTAAAAGGATGGAGACGCTGGTTCTCTCTTCCCATCAGAAACTGCCCCCGTGATTGTGCTGACTCCCTTCCCCTGTTTCCCAGCCCTGAGTGCCTTGCTCAGCCCCCGACCCCTCTCTTTTTCCCTCCTGGTCAGCACTGAGCTACCGAATGATCCCCTCTGCCTTAAGCTTCGCAAGTGAGTCAAGGAGAGAATTAAGTAGCAATTCTAAGAGATAAAAACATTAAGAAATATTGCCTCAGATGAAGAAACTGCCCCCAGATTTTTCTTAAGTGCTGCAGAAATGAAAGCTGCAAATTGCTCTGTGCCATTTCTGGGGCCCACTGCTATTAGAGACAGATGATAAACCCCTCCAAATTGGTGTACTACGCACCAGGCTGGAGCAGAGGCAGAGCTTGCCCTTTTTAAACAGAGCTAACATGGCAACAAGCTGATTGCAGTGAAATCATACCCTCCACTGAGCTCTCTTTCTGGAGGCCAGCGGTTGAAGGGAGTAAATATAAACACATATGTGAATGTATCTCGTGTTTCCTTTTCTTAGATTCCCTTCAAAAGGGGGCAGAACAGATCCAAGCAGCTTAAGCTGCATTATCGGTTGGGATGTGGTCTCAAATGACCCTGATTTTTCAGGCACATATGGGGTTTCAGAGTCCCCCAGGAAAGTTCAGTATGCCCTTGGAATCAAACCTGAGTTTTAATCTTAGCTGCCATTTATTAGCTGAGTGATCTAAGCAGCTACTTTCCATTTCTTGTCCTCAGTTCGAGTTTCATGTACAGAGTTCAATTCTCTATGTGATAGGCATATGATTTGTTACATTTTCAGTATTACTCTCCCCAACTCCTGCAAACTTGTGAGATTTTTTGTTGGTTTTCTTTTTGGTAGTTGGATTTCAGTTGGTGTATGAGGGAAATGAATTGAGAGAGAGAGAGAGATAGGGAGAGAGGCTGGAGAGGGAAAAGGAAATGGGGAGATACAATGAAAAGCCTATATAAAGTGAAATTACAAAGAAGTGGAAGTGAAAGAGAAGAGTCACAAGGACTGGGGAGTTTGAGAAAGTTCCATGAGAGGGTTTGGAGTGGCCGCAAAATTCCTGAAAATAAGAAGTAATGGTGGTGGGGGTTGGTTTGAGAGGCGATTGTGAATTATGAATTTGATCTCTTTGAATAGTTTTTGAGAGATGCGTGTAAAGAATGGATTCCCTTTATAACTCCTGAGTTTAATTTTATTGCTGGCCAGCAGACACAGGGTTATATGTTCCATAGGTTATAGTTCAGGTAGCACAAATATAAACTTATTTTGACTTCATAACTTTAAAACGTAGATATTGGTATAACCATTATATATATGATGATTCTGAGAGTTACATATAAATTATTATGTGAGAGAGTCATGTTTTGAATCCAGGTCTGTCTAAATACCAGTCCTTACTCTTTTCCAACATCATGCTTCATAGCCACCTGGATTCTAAAAGAAGCTTTATGACAAAAATAAACAATCATTTTAAATAACAGGAACTGTTTCATGGGAACACTTTCTGCCTTGTCAAAATAGGGCAGGTCACAGGTTCAGCTGTTGGCCAAGATGAGCAATTGCCAGACATTCATTCATTAGTGCATATATATGTCTACTCAGCAAATTCTTGATCTGTGTAATACACACTTCAAGGAGCTGGTTCTTGTGGGGCTGGTAGCCTTAGTGGGGGGATAGGCATTCCTCATCTACTAATATATGTAAGTACATGTAGACTTAAGTTCTTTGAAAGAAAGGAATATGGTTTTCTGAGAGCCTGTATTGAAGTAACCTGAGACCCGGGGTCGGAGAAAGACCTGGGTATGTGCATTCAAGCTTTTTGTTCAGTCTGGAATGTTGGTACCTCTCTTTTGCTCAAAATACCTATGACCTGTCTATTTTGTTCACTGTATTCATGCCTAGAACAATGCCTGGCACACAATAGCTAAAGCCTTTGCATTTGTGTAACTTACCTTGTGGTGAAGGAGATGGACAGTGAACAGATAAACCAATATATAACATATTTTCAGGTGGTGACAAAATTTGCAAGAAAATAAGGCAAAGTAAGGAGGGAGAGTAACCAGGGGTATAATTGTCTATAGGGTGTTTGGGTAACGCATCTGAGAAGGTGACACTGAAAGAGAGACCCAAATAAAGGGCAGGACTGAGCCATGCAATACATTTTGGGCAGAAGGTACAGCAGAAGCAAAGCCCCCATGACAGGTATGTTCTCAGTGGGCTCAAGGAACAACGGAAGCACGTGTGTTTGGGCAGTGTGAGTTATGGGGAGAGCTGTAGAAAATGCTGTTAGAGAGATGGCCAAGGGCCACTTCATAGACCTTGGTAAACATTATGGATCTTATTCTTAAGATGATGGGAAACAATTGGAGACTTTTGATCAAGCGATTGACCTGATCTTAAAAAAAAATATATATGTACGGAGCCCTGGTGGCACAATGGTTAAGCGCTTAGCTGCTAACCAAAATTTGGCGGTTCAAATGCACACAATGGCTCTGAGGGAGAAAGACCTGGAGATCTGCTCCTATAAAGATTACAGGCTAGGAAACCCTATGGGCAGTTTTACTCTGTCACATGGTGTTGCTATGAGTCGAAATGGACGCAATGGCACCTAACAACAACAGCAATATGTATATGTGTATATAGATGTGTATATGTACATATAGGTAGTCCCTGACTTACGACGGGGTTGTGTTCTCACAACTTGCCATAAGTCGGTTCTGGAGTAAGTCAAATACCTCTTTTTTTTTTTTTTGAAGTTTTCATTGTTATTGCCTTTTATTATCAGTATCTTTATAAATCCGATCTTTATTTGTCTTTGGGCATTTTCATGAGAATGGTAGCATCAGCAAATTATGCACTGCAACGTTGTATGTAGTACATGTTACTAATGTTAAGATGTACCAAAAAAAAAAAAGGAGGGTCATCAGGGCGGTTCATTGTAACTCAAATACATCCTAAGTCAGGGACTACCTGTATATATATATATCACACACATACACATTAAAGTGACTCTGGTTACCTTTTAAAAAAATTTGGTAACTTTCTTTCTATTGTGGTAAATACACATGTAACAAAACATTTGCCATTTCAACATTCTACCTTTTGAAGAATAGATTGAAGGGGAGTCAGAGAGAATGGAAACAAGGAGACTGGTTAGGAGCGTTTGCAGTCATCCAAATGAAAGATGCCTGTGGTTTCAGAAATACCAAAATTCCAAAACATAGTGTATAAAATAGACCTATGTACCTGATCCCTGAATTCCAACACTTTTAGCAGAACCACACAGGAGTTGTACGTTCATAACTGGGCAATAATTTCCTAGGAATAAAGTGACTATTTCCATCAAGGAGCACACTCCACCAATTGGCATAAATCAAACTGTCTTAGATCAAATTTGTACCCCTATGGCATAATATAAATGATGAAGGGAAGGGACCTCATTTTACCATTTTCTTTTCAAATATCAAGCTGTATTAAAGAAAACATTTTTCTCAATCACAGGTACAGATGGGAAGAGTGAGTGACATCTTGATGTCCTGTCTTTGATAAGTCTTCTCCCCTGGTACCTCTCAGTGTACTTTTAGGAACAAGCTTCAATTTATCTTGTACAGAGTGGATCTGTGTCTTGGAGCCAGCAGAGCTGCATTTAAAAGTGTGCTTCCAGCTTGAGATTCTCAGAGGAGCAGCAAAGCAAAGAACAGACACTGTCCTGAACATTTGGAGAGCTGAGATGGGAGCTGACCCATCCCACGCAACTGTCAGGATCATGATCCCTTGCATTCATGTCTCCAAAACACTTCTTATGTTCACTCATTCATTTGATCTTCACAACAATCCAATATGATAATTTGGGCAGAAATGTTTGCTGCAATTTTACTGGTGAGTTAAGTGAGACTTAAAGAGTTGAGGTAAATTGCCAGAAATTTCAAAATGAGGGCACATATACAAATTTGGTGACTTAAAATTATGTATGTAAAGCTCTTAACACAATGATAGGCACACAGTAGGTTCTCAGTAATTTTCAATCTCCTTACCCTATTTGCCACACCAGTATTTTTTGTGCCTTGATTTTTTTCTTTAATTTAAGAGCTTTAGTCTCCATGATAACTTTAGTAACCTACTACTGACAGTGAATCAATTTATGTTAGGGATATTTCATAAAATTTGCTTTCCTAAGATCTCTGTGTTTTTCTAGCTTTCCCTTGGTTGTGTCCCATGTGACAATTCTTGAAACAAGGAAGCTCTTGGCAAAGATCAAACTGCTTTCATGGGAAAACCCAGACAGATTTCCCAGCGTTGCTATGCTTTTCCAAAATTCATATCCTTGGGAATCATGCTGGTGGTTCTTGAAGCATTAAAAAATCTTGGAAATCCTTACAGAATCGCTACATAGAATACATCCAGCACTAAAACAAAATAATTTAAATTCCATGAGTATTCTTTAAAAACATACCAGATAAAATCCCACATAAACCATATAAAAATCCATAATTTCTTAGCAAACTAAGTATAGTGAATGCTTGCTAATGTCTTGAGATTTTTTTGGAGATATTTCTACTGGGGTGGGAGGAGAGTTTAAAAGTTTGAGACTATCCAGTATTTGAGTCTCCTTTCCATTTGGAAGGAGTCCCTGGGTGGTGTAAACAGTTAACACACTTGGCTGCTAACTGAAAGGTTGAAGGTTCAAGTCCACCCAGAGGTGCTTCAGAAGAAAGGTCTGATGATGAACTTCTGAAAAATCTGCCATTGAAAGCCCTGTGGAGCACAGTTCTACTCTGACAAACACAGGGTTAGCATGAGTTGGGTTTGCTCCACAGTAACTGGCTACTGGTTCTGTTTGGAAGAAATTCCATATTGTAAATAGTGTAGGAGTGTCTCACATTTCAGAAACTGAAGGCAGTTGGGAATGGAGTGGGAAGGATCTTTCTCTCCCCATCCCCAGGCATCCAGGGCACCATTTACAAAGTCTACTATCACCAAGGTCCTTCTTCCTTCCTTACTTCCCTTCCTCCCTCTCTCCCTTCATCCCTTCCTCCTTTATCCCTTCCTCCCCCCTCCTCCCTAACTTCCCCTCCCTCCCTTCCTCCTTTCCTCCCTTTGTCAGTCCTTCTCTCCCTCCCTCCCTCCCTCCGTCTCTTTTGTCCTCTTCCCTCCTTCCCTCCCTCCTTCCTTTCTTCCCAGAGGTTGTTAGCCAAGTAGTAGTCAAGAATAGTTTAGAAATTAATAATGATAGTAGCAGAATCAAGTGTTATTTGTGGTGGCATCAGCTGTCTGGTGATTGTTCTGGTTGCATGTCTGTGGTGGTATCCTCACCAGACCATTCCTACCAAACAAACATTACTGTGTTTTACTTACACGTGGCCTTTCTTGGTTCCTGCCCATTTTCCTAGCCGTCCTCTCCATTTCATGTTGATTCTATGATCTTTAGTATATCCTTCCAATAAGTTCACTTTTTTGTGTGTAAGTCAGAATTGGTTCCGGTTGCATGCAGTCAAGAACACTTAACTGTAGACTGAATAACAGCAATTTTTGTACTTTGCTACCTACTCATCCTTATTTGACTTATTTAATAAGGACTGACTTACATTGCAGCTTTTCCAAGGAGCCCACCCAGACGACTTCATCTCTGTGTTGATTTTGTGCTTCTCTGAGTGTCTGTGGCCTATAAAACTTAACATTTCATCATGTGATGCCTGGTAATTTTTTCTAACTGAATTAAGTTATCTCAGACTCCTAATTCCATCAAAACTTCCTCAAAAACAGATTCTCTCTGTATGTATCCCACTCCCATTTTTCTCCCATTCTTCTTTCCCCAGTGGAACTCATATGAGACTGAGCACAGCACAGGTCAGAAAATACTTGTTTTTCATTGATTTATATCATATATCTTTGTTGATTAAAAATTTAAACCCTGCCTGTGTAATTTTTCCTGTTTTTTTCCTTCTATTCTTAAGAAGAGGTCATATAATATTAGGATTCTTTTTTCTTTAAATATTTAGAAGAATTCACCAGGCAAGCCATCTGGGTGAAATTTTATTTGTGGGAATAATTTAGTAATGGATTTGATTATTTAATAGGTATAGAATTATTCAGATTCCCAATTTCTTCTGGTATTTTTTCTGTTTTTTTAAGTTGTATTTATCTGGAACATTTTTTATTTTATCTAAAATTTCAAATTTATCAGTATAAAGATTGAGGCTGGGTTCTCTACAGAAGCAAAACCAGTGAAACATATAAATATATATATATATACAGAGAGAGAAAGAGTATGAGAGAGAGAGAGTTTAGCTCAAGGAAGTGGCTCACGTGGTTGTAGAGGCTGGCAAGTCCCAAGTTCGTGGGTCAGATGTCAGGCCGGAGGCTTCTCCTGACTCACATAGCTGCAGCGGTGACAATCCCAAGATTGGCAGGTCAGATGGCAGGCCTGCTGGCTCACGGGCTGTGGAGGCTGATGAATCCAAGATCAACAGGTAAGATAACAAGCCACTGGCTCAGGTCCCAAAAACCAGAGGTCAGATGATGATGAGCCAGATGCAGGATCCAGAGTGAGCAAAATGCCAGTAAGCTTTGCCATGAAGTCCATATATATTGGATGCAGGCCACACCCCCGAGGGAACTCCCCTTACAACTGATTGGCTGATCACATCAGATCACATCATAGAGGTAATAACATTATATCACAAAACGAAGGATAACTATATCTAACATAACTGCCAAACTACATCATTACCTAACCGCCAAACTACATCATTACATAACTGCCAAACCACTGAGAATTGTGGCCCAGCCAGGGTGACACACAACCTTAACCATCACAGCCCACCCCTTGTCAACTTGACACCTGTACACATCTCCTTAAACCCTACACAATTTCTAAATAAAGACAATTACAAAGTCATACTTGTGCGTAACATGATAGAACTAACGTGTATAACCAAAAATGCACGAGCCCTGTTTACGTCTTACATTTTATAAGTGAAGAAAACAAAAATATTTGATGCACATATACAAGGAACATAACAATTACTGTCCTCGTTTCTACAACTGGTCACATGGTCATAACTGGCATTTAGAACTACCTTCTTCCATCACCCATTCCATATTCCCTTTGCCCTCAGCAAGCACCTCAGCTGGTTGTGGTTCTTTGCATGCTGTGGTGATTCAAATCTTCATTTCTGAAACGTCTGGGCCATTAGTAGTCATGTCAAAATTGGCTTGCTATAGTTTTCCATTGACGTTAATCACAGAGCATGGTAGTACTAAGAGACATCCTAAGGGATCTCCTGTATTCCAGACATACTCTTCTTTACCTCCATTATGTAATATTAATCTGATTCACCCTTGGTAAAAAGGATCATTCACACAAGTCAGTACAGTAACTCCCTTCTTTGTCTGTTGATCTAGAGACATGAGGAACCCAAAGTGGCTGGGTGGCATTCTAAACTTCCAGTTCAATGGAATCAGTGTTGTGTCTTCCGGAAGGAACATTCCTCCCTTTGGAGTTAAGACCTCTAGACCCTCAGAGCATAGGATTGTGGGGACAGGAAGCAAAAATTTTGCCAGTGGGTCAGTAAGGGTAATAGTGAGTGGTGCCACTCCCATTTCCACCCCTTGATTCCTGGAGCCATATGTGGGAGAAACAGCACTATATATTGGATATACAGCTTATACAGCCTATTGGAGAACATTGCCCCAACTCTGCAGAGTATTGCCACCTAGCTGGCACCATAATTGTGTCTTTAGAAGGCCATTCCATTGTTCTATCAAGCCAGCTGATTCAGGATGATGGAGAACACGGTAAGACCAGTGAATTCCATAAGCATGGGCCCATTGCCTCACATCATTTGCTGTGAAGTGAGTCCCTTGATCTGAGGTTATGTTGTGTTGCATACCATGGTGGTAGGTAAGACATTCTGTAAGTCCATGGATGGTAGTTTTGGCAGTAGCATTGTGTGCAGGGAAGGCAAATTCATATCCAGAGCTCAAGTGTCTATCCAAGTGGGAACAAAGTGCTGCCCTTTCCATGATGAAAGTGGTCCAGTGTGGTCCAGTGTAATCAACTGCCACCAGATTGCTGGCTGATCACCTCGAGGAATGGTGCCGTATCAGGGACTTAGTGCTGGTCTCTGCTGCTGGCAGGATACTCAGCAGTGGCTGTAGCCAAGTCAGTCTTGGTGAGTGGAAGTCCATGTTACTGAGCTCATGCATAACCTCCATCCCTGCTGCCATGGCCACTTTGTTCATGAGCCCATTGGGCAATGATAGGAGTCACTGGGGAAAGAGGGTGACTGGTTTCCACAGAATGTGTCATCCTATCCACTGGATTATTAAAATCCTTCTCTGCCGAGGTCATCCTTTGGTGAGCATTCACATGAGACACAAATATCTTCACTTCTTTGGCCCTTTCAGAGAGGTCTATCCAAGTACCTCTTCCCCATACCTCCTTGTCTCCAGTTTTCCAATCGTGTTTCATCCAAGTCCCTGACCGTCCAACTAAAACATTGGACACAGCCCATGAATCAGTATACAATCATACATCTGGCCATTTCTCCATCCAAGCAAAGTGAACAACCAGGTGCACTGCTTGAAGTTCTGTCCACTAGGAGGATTTCACTTCACCACTGTCCTTCAGGGAGGTCCCCGAAAGGGACTATAGTGCTGCTGCTGTTCACTTCCGTGTGGTGTCTGCACATCGTGCGGAACCATTTGTAAACTAGGCACGCGTTTTCTCTTCCTCAGTCAACTGATCATAAGGAACTCTCCATTAGGCCATAGGTGCAGAATGGGAGTGGGCAGGTAATGTGACAGAAGTGGCGACCATGAGCATTTGGGCTACTTCCTCATGCAATTTACTTGTGCCTTCAGGCTCTGCTTGGGCCCAATCTCCTGTCACTTTCATTTAATGATGGAGTGCTGCTGTGCACATCTGATTTTATGGCTCTGTGAGTCAGACAACACCCAGTTCATGATGGGCATCTCAGGCTGCCTGGTGACTTGGTCGCTCATGGTTAAGTGTTCCGTCTCTACTAAGGCCCAGAAACAAGCAAAAAGCTGCTTTTCAAAAGGTGAGTAGTTACATGGAGAGGATGGCAGGGCTTTGTTCCAAAATCCTAAGGGTCTGCACTGTGATTCACCCATAGGGACCCGCTAAAGACACCATACAGCATCTCTATCTGCCACTGACATTTCAAGCACCATTAGATCAGTTGGCTCATATGGCCCAATTGGCAGAGCAGCTTGCACAGCAGCCTGAACCTGTTGCAGAGCCTTCACTTGGTCTGGGCCCCATTCAAAACTAGCAACTTTTCAAGTCACTTAATAAATAGGCCAGAGTAGCACACCCAAATGAGGGATATGTTGCCTCTAAAATCCAAAGAAGTCCACCAGGCATTGTGCTTCCTTTTTAGTTGTGAGCAGGGCCAGAAGCAATAATTTATCTTTCACTTTAGAAGGAATATCTGGAAATACTCCTCACCACTGAACCCTTAGAAATTTCACTGAGGTGGTAAGCTCCTGAATTTTTGTTGGATTAATTTCCCACCCTCTAGCACACAAATTATGAAATTGATCAAAGATACAATCAACATGCATTAATAATTGCTGGTGATTGGAATGAAAAGTTGGAAATAGAGAAGAAGGATTGGTAGTTGGAGAATATGACCTTGGTGATAGGAATGATGCCAGAAATCGCATGATGGAATTTTTCAAGACCAATGATTTCTTTATTGCAACAACATAAATGGTGACTCTACACGTGGACCTCACCAGAATGAATATACAGTAATCAAATCAACTACATCTGTGGAAAAAGACAATGGAAAATCTTAATATCATCAGTCAGAACAAGGCCAGGGGCCGACTGCAGAACAGTCAGAATATCAGTTGCTCATATGCAAGTTGAAGTTGAAGTTGAAGACAATTAAAGCAGTCCACAAAAGCCAAAATCCTACCTCATGTATATCCCACCTGGATTTAGAGACAATCTCAAGAATAGATTTGACACATTGAACATTAACGACTAAAGATGAGACTAGTTGTGGGAGGACATCAAGGACATCATACATGAAGAGAGCAAAAGGTCATTAAAAAGACAAGAAAGAAAGAAAAGACCAAAGTGGATGTCAGAAGAGTCACTGAAACTTGCTCTTGAATGTAGAGCAGCTAAAGCTAATGGAAGAAACGATGATGTTAAAGTACTGAACAGAAGATTTCAAAGGGCTGCTCCAGAAGACAAAGTAAGGTATTATAATGAAATGTGCAAAGATCTGGAGTTAGAAAACCAAAACGGAAGAACATGCTCTGCATTTCTCAAGCTGAAACAAATGAAAAAATTCAAGCCTCCAGTTGCAATATTGAAGGATTCTATGGACATATGCAGGAAGCATCAAAAGAAGATGGAAGGAATATACAGAGTCACTGTACCAAAAAGGATTGGTTGATGTTCAGCTATCTCAGGAGATAGCATATGATAAAGAACTGATGGTATTGAAGGAAGAAGTACAAACTACACTGAAGGCATTGGCGAAAAATAAGACTCCAGAAATTGACAGAATACCAATTGAAATGTTTCAACAAATGGGTGCAGTGCTGGAGGCGCTCAGTTGTCTGTGCCAAGAAATTGTGGGCCAAGACAGCTACCTGGCCAACTGACTGGAAGACGTCCATTTTTGTGCCCATTCCAAAGAAAGGTGATCCAACAGAATGTGGAAATTATCAAACAATATTATTAATACCACATGCAGATTAAATTTTGTTGAAGACCATTCAAAAGCAGTTGCAGCAGTGCATTGACAGGGAAATCCAAGCCAGATCAGAAGAAAACGTGGAATGAGTGATATCATTGCTGATGTCAGATGGATCTTGGCTGAAAGTGGAGAATACCAGAAAGATGTTTACTTGTGTTTTATTGACTATGCAAAGGCGTTCGACTGTGTGGATCATAGCAAATTAGAGATAATATCGTGAAGAATGGGAATTTCAGAACACTTAATTGTGCTTATGAGGAATCTGTACATAGACCAAGAGGCAGTCGTTCGAACAGAACAAGGGGATACTATGTGGTTTAAATCAAGAAAGTGTATGTCAGGGTTGTATCCTTTCACCATAGTTATTTAATCTGTATGCTGAGCAAATAATCCGAGAACCTGGACTATATAAAGAAGAATGAAGCATCAGGTTTGGAGGAAGACTCATTAACAGCCTGCAGGTGACACAACCTTGCTTGCTGAAGGTGAAGAGGACTTGAAGCACTTACCGATGGAGACCAAAGACTACAGCCTTCTGTATGGATTACACCTAACATAAAGAAAACAAGAATCCTCACAACTGGACTAATAAGCAACATCATGATAAACGAAGAAAAGATTGAAGTTGTCAAGGATTTCATTTTACTTGGATCCACAATCAATGCCAATGGAAGCAGTAGTCAAGAAATCAAATGACCTGTTGAGTTGGGCAAATCAGCTGCAAAAGACCTCTTTAAAGTGTTCAAAAGCAAAGATGTTACTTTGGGGACTAAGGTGTGCCTGACCCATTGCTTCATATGCTTGTGAAAGCTGGACGATCAATAAGGAAGACCAAAGAAGAATTGATGCCTTTGAGTTATGGTGTTGGTGAAGAATATTGAATATACCATGGACTTCCAGAAGAATGATCAAATCTGTCTTTGAAGAAGTTCAGCCAGAATGCTCCTTAGAACTGAGTATGGTGAGATGTCATCTCCTGACTTTGAACATGTTATCAGACAGGACCAGTCCCTGGAGAAAGACATTATTCTTGGTAAAGTAGAGGGTCAGTGAAAGAGAGGAAGTGCCTCAATGGGATGGATTGACACAGTGGCTGCAATGATGGACTCAAGCATAACGATTGTGAGGATGGCACAGGACCAGAAATTGTCTTGTTCTGTTGTATATAGGGTTTCTATGAGTAGGACTGACTCAACATCACCTAACAACAAGCATGAAAATGCTTTTCCAGTAAGAACAGAGTCATTGACACTTCTTCTTTACTAGGTCCAATCAGCATAATGTCATCAATATATGGACCAGCGTAAAGTCTTGTGGAAGGGAAAAGTTATCAAGGTACCTGTGGACTAAATTATGACATAGGGCTGGAAAGTTGATATACCTTGAGGTAGGACAGTGAAGGTATATTGCTGGCCTTGCCAGCTGAAGGCAAACTGCTTCTGGTTTCCTTCAAAACCAGAACTGAGAAAAGGCACTGGCCAAATGAATAGCTGCATACCAGGTACCAGGAGATGTATTAATTAGCTCAAGCAATGAAACCACATCTGGAACAGCAGCTGCAATTGGAGTCACCACCTGGTTAAATTTACAATAATGCCCTATCATCCTCCAAGATTCATCTGTCCTTTTGCACAGGCCAAATAGGCGAGTTCAATGGGGGTGTGGTGGGAATCACAACCCCTGCATTCTTCAAGTCCTTGATGGTGGCAGTAATCTGTGCAATTCCTTCAGGAATGCAGTATTGATTTTGGTTTACTATTTTCTAGGTAGGAGCCGTTCTAAAGGCTTTCACTTGGCTTTTCCTACCATAGTATTCCTTACTCCACTTGTTAGGGATCCAATATGGGTGTTCTGCCAGTTGCTGAGTATATCCTTTCCAATTATGCATTCTGGAACTGGGGAAATCACTAGAGGATGGGTTCGAGGACCCACTTGCCCCACTGTGAGACAAACCTGAGTTAAGACTATATTAATAACCTTACCTCTATATGCCCCCACTTTTACTGGTGGGCCACAGTGATGTTTTGGGTCTCCTGGAATTAGTGTTGGTTCAGAACCAGTATCCAGTAATCCCAGAAAAGCCTGATTATATCCTTTTCCCCAATGAACAGTCACTCCTGTAAGGGTTGTAAATCCCTTTGAAGAAGGCTTGGTGAAAGATTAACAGTAAAATTTTTGGCAGTGTAGTGGGTTCCTTCCTCAAGGGGACCCAGCCTCCCCTTTATTCAAGGGGTTGTGGGTCTGTAAACTGGCTCAAGTCTGGGAATTGATTGAGGAGCCATAACTCTCTATTCTGGCAATTCTAGTTAGACTGCTGTTCACTTGATCTAGAATTCTTCTGCTTGTGCAGATCAAGTAAATATTTAGTAGACCATCTATTTCACTCGTAGGAACTCCATGACTAAGTAGCCAATGCCATAAGTCCACACGAGTCAGACTATTCTGATTACTGCTTAGACTCTGCTGTCCATTATGGTAGCCATATCCACCTTGTCTTTGTCGACTGAGTACTCCACTTGGCCCCTACCACCATCAGCCCTATTGTAGTTAGATGTCTTAATTCAGTTAGGGCAGTTCCCACTGTCAAATCTGACTTGCATAAAATAGCAATCACAGCAGTATTCCAGGGTGCTGGGGCTCCCTACACAAATTTGTTCCTCACCGTTGTGGTAAAAAGTGTGTCCTCTGGGCACTCCATGTGTAAATCTGTGGGTCTACCCTGATAAATCTACTCTAACATGCCAATTTCCCTAAACCTTTGGATACCTTCTTCTACGGTACACCAAGGCAGGTCTGGTACTTCAACCTGATTTAGTGTAGATCACCATGTAATCCATTCTTCAGCGAACCAACCAAATAAACTATTAGATCCTTTCCTAACCTCTTAAGCTGAAACATTGAAGGAAGAAACTGTGCTTAGTGGGCCCATATCAATAAACTCAGACTGATCCAACTTTACGTTCCTTGCACCATTATCCAACACCCTTAATAGCCATTCCCAGACATATTCCCCTGGTTTCTCTTTGTATGTGTTAGAAAAGTCAAGCAGTTCTTTTGAAGAGTAGTGTACCTCCTCCTGGGTCACACTTTGTACTTTACCTTTTGGAGCTCACTGGGACTTAAGTCTAGTTATAGTTCTAGAAGCAAAAGTGGGTGGTAGGGAAGTGTTCTGAGGACATTCAGCAATGTCTCATAATGCATTTGCCTCAGGCGATGCCCCAGGCAATTACTCAGGTGCCACTCAAGGCAATATCTCAAATAAAGGCTTTTCAGACACAGCTGTATTAATCTTATCAGATGGAGTGGAGGGGATAATGGTTTTACTGGGGAGGGTGACTTAGCAGAGAAAGATGGAGTAGTCTTTTCAGATGGGAGTGCGAGGTCTGTTCTGTTGGCTGGAGTGAGTCAACAGAATTTAGGGGCTCAGTGTCTCCAGTTCCTGATTATCTGCACATATGTCCCCATCCAAAGTTTAAGGATTGCATTTCTTCCCAATCAATGCCCTCACTTTAACTTCAGACACCATTCGAGGTTGGAAATTCAATTGGCATCGTAATTCAGCCACTCTTATGATAAGACTCTGGTTTGGTTTTCAGCAATATCAGCTCTGTGTCTACAAGAAATAAGGCTTTCTTTCAGGACACAAGTGGCAACTTTGAGTTCATTTATGTGGTGCTTGAGCTGTGACTCTGAAGTCTTGAGCTCATCTCTTTCTTTGACCACTGTCTAGTGAATTTAGGACCAACCAACCAGCTTCCGTAGGACCAACCAACCAGCTTCCTTCTACTTCTCATTCTGTCAAAATTGTAGGAAACTATCAAACATGCGATCACCCAGAGCCTCACCTCTCACCAATACTTGATCTATTGGTGGTGATATTTTGCTTATTTCTGTTGCCACCTCATGCCATGGATTTGCAGTGCCCTCTTAACTACTGGAAGCAGAGTCATCAGTATCTTTAAAACTAACTAGACTTGGGAGACAATTTAGAAAACTCATCCTTACAATTTTGTCTCTGTAGGACCACTCTTGGTACCAAATGTCTTAGGCTGGGTTCTCGAGAGGCAAAACCAGTGAAGTATATATGTATATGTATATATATACATATATGAGAGAGAGAGAAAGTTTATCTCAAGGAAATGGCTCATATGATTGTAGGGGCTGGCAAGTCCCAAGTTTGTGGATCAGGTGTCAGACTGGAGCTTCTCCTGACTCACGTAGCTGCAGGGGTGATGAACCACAGATCAACAGGTCAGATGGCAGGCTGCTGGCTCACAGACTGTGGAGGCTGGCAAATCCAAGATCAGCAGGTAAGATGGCGGGCTGCTGGCTCACAGGCTGTGGAGGTGGACAAATCCCACGATTGGCAGGCAATACAGCAGGCTGCTGGCTCAAGTCCCAAGAGGTAGCCATACCCAGAGGTCAGGTGATGATGAGCCAGATGCAAGATCCAAAGTGAGCAAAAAACCAGCGGATTTTGCCATAACATCCATATATATTGGATGCAGGCCACACCTCCAAGGAAACTCCCCTTAAAATGATTGGCTGATCACATCAGATCACATCATTGAGGTGATTACATTATATTACAAAATGGAGGATAACTACATCGTTATGTATTTGCCAAACTACATCATTACATAGCTGCTGTTATGGATTAAATTGTATCCCCCTAAAATGTGTGTCAATTTGGCTAGGCCATGATTTCCAGTATTGTGTGGTTGTCCACCATTTTGTGATCTGATGTAATTTCCTATGTGTTATAAATACTAACCTCTATGATGTTAATGGAGTCCCGGTGGCATAGTGGTTAAGAGCTATGGCAAGCTACAGCTGCTAACCAAAAGGTTGGCAGTTCGAATCCACCACCCACTCCTTGAAAACCACATGGGGCAGTTCTACTCTGTCTGTAGGGTCACTATGAGTCAGAATCGACTCGAAAGCAACGGGTATATACAGGTATATGATGTTAAAAAAAGAGGCAGGATTAGAGGCAGTTATGTTAACGAGGCAGGATGCAATCTACAGGATTAGGTTGTTTCTTGAGTTGATCTCTTAGGATACAAAAGAGATAAGTAAACAGAGAGTAGTGGGATCTCATACCACTAAGAAAGAAGACCTGGGAGCAGAGTGTGTCCTTTGGACCTGGGGTCCCTGTGCTAAGAAACTCCTAGACCCAGGGGAAGATTGATGACAAGGACCTTCCCCCAGAGCTGACAGAAAGAAAAGGCCTTCCCCTGGAGCCTGTGCCCTAAATTTGAACTTCTAGCCTCCTAGACCGTGAGAGAATACATTTCTGTTTGTTAAAGCCACTCACTTGTGATAGTTCTGTTACAACAACACTAGATAACTAAGACAATGCTAAAGTACATCATTACATAACTGCCAAACCACTGAGAATAATGGCCCAGCTAAGTTGACACACAAGCTTAACCATCACAAAGATGTTGATAAAACCAGAAAAACCATTGTCTTCAAGTCGATTCTGACTTATAGTGACCCTATAGGATAGAGTAGAACTGCCTCATAGGGTTTCCAAGGAGGAGCTGGTGGATCTAAACTGCTGACCTTCTGGTTAACAGCCATAGCTCTTAACCACTGTGCCACCAGGGCTCCAAGATGTTGATAATATAATTTTATTATGTGTTAATGTCTGTAGGATTTGTAGTGATGTCCACTTCTTCATCACTTAAATTTGGTGGTTTGTGCCTTCTCTTTCTCTCTTTTTTAGTAATCACTTTTGTTAGGAGTCTATGAATTTTATTATCTTTTCAAAGAACCAGCATTTACATTCGTCAGCTTATTCTTTGGTATGTTTGTCTTTTATGTTAGTTTTTGCTCTTATTTTTATTACATTCTTTCTTTTGTTTGCCTGGGGTTTGATTTTCTGTTCTATATTTTAAAATATTTTTTGAGGTGGATATTTACTTAGTTGTTCCTCTTTTCTAATACATGCATTTAAGAATAGCTTTAGCTGCATATGCATGTTGATGGGTGCAATGTTCTGTTGTTGTTGGATATGTGTATGTGTTTGTGTGTGTGTGCATAGTATTTAGTTCATTTCATTTACTGTTATATTAATTGCCTTACTGATTGCTTTCTATTCATTCTACTTGTTATGTTCTTTTCCCCCTCATCTTTCTTGTCTTTTTTTAGATTAATTATTTTTTAAAAATTTATTATTCATTTCTTTCATTTGTTAAACTGTTGATTTTACTATTATTTTATTATTGTTTTGGTGGCTCCTCTAAAAATTAATACACGTATCCTTGATTTATTCCAGCCTAATATGACTTAGTACTTTTACCACTTCCCTAAAAGTACTGGAGTCCCTGGATGGTGCA
The DNA here is from genome assembly GCF_000243295.1 of Trichechus manatus latirostris. Lineage (NCBI taxonomy): Eukaryota > Metazoa > Chordata > Mammalia > Sirenia > Trichechidae > Trichechus > Trichechus manatus. The sequence continues at coordinate 9,534,741 of NW_004443950.1, read as the reverse complement.
AACTATTAATGCTACTAACCAAACGGTTGGAAGTTCGTGTCCACCCAGAGGTGTCTCAGAAGAAAGGTCTGGTGTTCTGCGTCTGAAAAGTCGGACATTAAAAACCCTAAGGAGCACAGTTCTACTCTGACATACTTCAGATCGCCATGATTCAGAACTGATTTGATGGTAACTGGTACAGGAACTAAAAATACTGGGTCCTTAGAACACGCTAGTTCTATTTCTCTCCCTCCTGCCTGTGTTATTGTTATCCCACATTTTCTTCATGTAGTTAAACATCACAATGCATTACTGTTATTATTTTGTACAATCAGTGTTTATTTAAATTCACTGAACTTTTTTTTAATCTCTTTCTTTTCGTTCTGTCTTGCATCCATGTTTCCATCTGGGATCATTTTCCTTCTGGCTGGCCAACACCATTTAAAAGAATGCATATTATATTTTATGCAGTATTTCTAGTTGTTTTTAGAAGGTTTTTCAGGATAATCAGTTACTTCTTTTCAGTGGATTCACTTTCTCTGTTGTAGAATTCTGACACCGAACTTGTTTTTTTTTTTTAATCCTGATGTTACTTTCAATGAAAATTGAGTAACTTAGTAATATTAATTATTTTGAACCAGGAAACTCAATCAGACTTTAATTATTTTCTCTAGGAAGATTAGTATGTAGTGTTAATGCCTAAATATGCAGGGAATTAATTTATTTTAAAATTGTCAAAAACACATGGTTAATTGAGGCTTGCTAAAAGATAATATGGAGCCCTGGTTGCACAGTGGTTAAGAGCTTGGCTACTAACCAAAAGGTCAGCAGTTCAAATCCACCAGCCGCTCCTTGTAAACCCTATGGGGCAGTTCTACTCTGTCCCATAGGGATGCTGTGAGTTGGAATCAATTCAACAATAATCTGTAACATTGCTTTCATTCCTCAATCAAATATCAACATCCTACTTTTTTTTTTTTTTAATAGTTATGTGGTCTTTTCCTCCTAACATCCCAAATAGTTGCTCTGAATTTTTCTTTAACATACTGTAGTGCTTCCTTTCATTATATTTACTTGTGTTTAGTTGATAAACATTACCATAAAACATCACCTGCTATCCTGCTTGGCAGCCTGGTTGTTACTGCTGCTACTACCACTACTACTATTATTGTCTTTGTTTGTTCTTTTGGGAGGAAGGAGAGAACCCAGGTGATGCTACCTGATTAAACCCCTTTTGGAATCTGTAATTACGTCTTCTTTGTTTTTCCTGAGATATTACACACAAAATTATGGTATCAGGAATAGATATTTCTTGATGTTAAAAATCTCTGTTAGCAAAAATGTCTTCCACAACCATAATATACTAACTTGGAGAATTCTTATAATATTTCTTGTGCTCAGGCATCATTTAATACATGAAATCTATAAACATTGCTGCTGTTTCAGATCTGAATGTTGGAAAACAAAATACGTCTTTGAAGAATCTGATAGACTTGCCCAAACCAAATTTATTTCTATTACTAAACAAGTATTGTCTGTTGGATTTATTACATATAATTAGGAGCTTACTGGAGTCTAATGAAGGCTATCTGTATGTCATCACTGTTGCAACAAGGTTTATCTTTGATGATCAATATTTCCCACGTAGAACAGAATTAAATTTTGTGTGTTAGAGATATTTTGGTATTCCGAGATTGTCAGGCCTTTGGTTTAAGGAAGTTTGATGGGGTTACTGTGGACTTCATTGTTCAAATGAAAAGTTCAGAATAGAGAGTATAATGGAATTTGAAATCTATTCCATCTGCTTTTGAATACAGTCCAGCTATTATATTAATACCAAGACGGATAGAACAGAGTTGGCCCTATGTGCAATTTTCTTACTTTGAAGCCAGCTCCACAAAGAATTTTTATATTTTGTTTTTGAAAAGTAAATAGATTATATTCTTGGTTCATCTTTGTTTCGCAGAGGTAAAATTAGGGACCTCAGCCTCCTGCTGGCAGAAAAAGCTCTCAATTTCTCACTGTCGAAATTCAATTTGATTTCTATCTTTTTCACTAAAAAGCTGTCACCAGCAAATAAGCGTTGCTCATCAAAGAGCCGCATTCGTTTCTGAGGTATACAAATTCCTCTCATGGGAGGGGACTCAAGTAATTTAAATTGTTTCTAACTTTTAATTTCTTTCCTGAGAAATGGGAAATGATATTAGCATAGACTCTAACTATAGGCCAAAATAGAAGAAAAGATGTGCACAGATACTCTTCAGTGTGACATTCCTGGACCTTTAAAGCCTCAGAGTACAGCATGTTTACAGTGTCTGAAACAGTGTTCCATCTGCATGCTTGTTGGCAGCTGGTGATCTAATCAGAGCTATAGCTGCATGCTCGCATAAAAGAAGGCAATGCCTCTAATATAAAATGCACTTTTCTCTTTCTTTGAATTTCTGAAGAGTTTAATTTGGGAAATAGCCTTTTCTTTGAAAAAGATAAAATTCCAGGTATTGTGTTCTGCCATATACAAAGCCATTTAACATGGTGGCTCTCTCTTTCATGTCTCCTTATTTTTTACTTTTTTGGAGGTTTACTTATTTAAGGCGAGGGTTTAATAGCGTTCACTGGTTTGTAGCTATGTCTTTACGGTGAGCCTATGCATTTCTGTGCATTAGTTGCAGATCTCTTTAAATAGACTTGTAAAAATGAGAGCTTTTTTGGTTTTAAACTGTAAATTTCCTTATCTTTTATTCTCTCCTGCCAGTTTATGCAAACATTCACAATCTCAAAATCTCATGCTCGGGATAAGAAATAGTAGACGTGTGTACACATACAAATGAGGAAGTTACCTATCACAGTTAAAAAAATCTCCCCTCTGTGCAAATGCATTTGATAATATTTAGAAAAGAAGCAGCATTTAAGTAGATTTGTAGTGAGCTAGATAGAGGTCCACTGCAATAGTTATCAGATGACTTCCAGGACTATTAAGGTCCTCATATCTTTCTTAGGAGTACTCTGATTAGTCAAGATTCCCCTTAGAATGAAGATGCCTAGAATTGAACTAAAAATTGCAAATGGTGTCTTATCAGCACAGAATAAAATACAATCCTGTTTTTTATATATAGTGATTTTGTTTATATATATAAATTCATATATGCAAAAGTTTGTGTATATGCATACATTTGTGTATATATATATAAATTTATACACAAATATAGATTTGTATGAATATATATATATATAAATGTGTGTGTGTGTATATCTAATCATGGCCTCATTCTTTTAGTTATTTAATACAAATTTTGAAGACCCACTTAGGAGGTTCCTGGCAGTGAACTAAGCAGTATACAATACTGAATAAAACTGAATCTTACAGTATGGGACTGGGGAAGACACACGTTCATCACAACATTACGCATATATGTGGTTTAACAGTGGAGATGTAAGACAGCATATAACAGGTATACCTAATCCCCAGCTGGGTTTAGAAGTGTGAGCAACCTATTGATGTGGAACCCCGCAGATGGATACATGCGAGAGCATTTGCTCAGCAGATGCTTGGAGGAGAGGCTGCGTGGAGGAGCGGCTGTATGGAGAAGCAGTGGTGGCAAGGCCGAGGCTCTCTTTTCCTGTCCTGATCGATGCAGCACTGGCCCTACTGCATACCCCATTCAGCAGAATGAAAGACGTGCACTTACCCAACCCACTCTCTTGCAAGACAGTTTATCAACTGCCTGGTTTTAGCTGGTCAGTCCCCTTGGATTTTACCACCACCACTGCCACATACCACATTTGAGAGGACTTGTGGTCAGTTCAGTTGTCCCCATCTCATTCCATGTTGAGTGATGTTTCAGTATCCATTAGAGATTAAAGCCAAACCAAACACATTGCCGTTGAGTCGATCTTGACTTGTAGTGACCCTATAGGACAGAGTAGAACTGCCCCAATAGGGGCTGGTGGATGAGAACTGCCTACCTTTGGTTAGCAGCCATAGCTCTTAACCACTGCACCACCAGCGCTCCAGTAGAGATTAGGATTCTGAAATGCCCACTGTCTTACTTTTCTAAGACTGCCATAACAAAATACCAGAAAGAACAGAAAAGGGAGAGTCCCTGTGTAATTCCAGAGAACCTTAGTAACAGCAATCATGCTCATTTCTGGTATGAATCATACATAAGGCTATCCAAAGGCAAACCTGCAAGGTTGGAGGAGTGGTTTTCCATGTGCCCTGATTTCCTCTTCTCCCTTTCTATTGGAAGGCCATTTCTGAACTCTCACTTTGCTAACGACAGTGCTTGTGTGATGAGCTGTGGAACTTAAAAAATGTATTCTGAAAGCTACGTGCATTTCCAGACTGGCAGCCAACACATAGATATATAGATCCAAGATAGGATATATATGGTTTATGATGAATTAGAAATTATTCCTTTTTCCAGGGCAAGAATCTTAAAATACAAGATTCCTGGTGATAATAACTTGGTCCAGAATACAGTGTCTCAATATCTATCTCACTTGTGAGGTAAGTCGCAAATAATTTGTTACTATTCATGGTTAAAGAACTGAAGTTTGCAAATAATTACCTATGGATTCATGGTTATCCTAATAATAATAGAGCACTTTCTTGCATTCTGCTGTACTCTCTTGAGAAAGAGAAAAAGCAATTAAGATACAGCTAACGTGAAGGGAATTGTACAGAACTCCCAGCCTGCTTTGTCTATTCCAGTGTAGTGAATGGGAGTGGTGAGTCAGGTATTTAACTAGCACCTTGGAATACAAAGACCAAGACCTACTGACTTCACATTTAACTATGACTGGAAGTATAATTTCTAATTCTATGATGTGTATGTAAAGGGGTCTTATTTTCTTTTGGTGGGGGAGAGTAGATGGTAAGAAATAATAATCATTTATAAACCATTAAAGTATGCTTTAGACTGTCAGCTTCAGGAGGGCGGGGCTTTGTTTAGTTCACTGCTGTCACCCAGTGCGTAGTCTAATATCTGGCATATAACAGATGCTCAGTACATATTTGTGGAAAGAAGGGAGCATTTGAGAGTTTCCTTCTTGCTAGACACACACAGGTATTTTCTCCTCAACATTTCTGCCTGAGTGGCATGATATGGGGTTAAGAGAACACATTTTAGAGACCAGTAAGTCTACTTACATCCAGATCTTCCCTTTATGAGGCATGCCATCTCATATGATTTGCCTAATTTTGTGCTCTTCAATTTATTCATCTATTCTGTAAAATATTTACTTCACTGTGTTGTAAGAGTTAAATAACATGAGGTGTGCAAAATGCCTTGGGAGTAAGAAGCATTAAATAAATGATTTATCATTATTATCCTTGTTACCATATGTCTTAAGCTGGGTTCTCTAGAGAAGCAAAACCAGTGAAGCATGTGTATATATATATATATATGTATGTTTTTGTCTCGAGGAAATGGCTCATGTGGTTGTAGAGGCTGGCAATTCCCAAGTCTGTGAGTCAGGCATTAGGCTGGAAGCTTCTTCTGACTCATGTAGCTGCAGGGGCTGATGCACCCAAGATCAGCAGGTCAGATGGTAGGCTGCTGGCTCACAGACTGCAGAGGCTGGTGAATCCCGAGATTAGTAGGCAGTACGGCAGGCCACTGGCTCAGGTCCAAAGAACCAGAGGTCAGATGATGATAAGCTGGATGCAGGGTCCAGAGTGAGCAGAAGCCAGTGAGCTTTGCCAGAACATCCATGTATATTGGATGCAGGCCACATCCCTGAGGGAACTCCCCTTACAACTGATTGGTTGATCACATCAGATCACATCATGGAGGTGATTACATTATATCACAAAATGGAAGAAAACTACATCATTACATAACTGCCAAATTACATCATTACATAACTGCCAAACCATTGAGAATCATGGCCCAGCTAAGTTGACACATAACCTTGCCCATCACACCATGTAAGATTATTCTGAGCAAATTGTATTTTTAACCTCTGTATCAGGAGAAACTGATGAATGTATCCCAATACTGATACAATTTGGGATGTATCCCAAACTGTATTTATAACCTGTGTGTCAGGAGAAACTGATGGTTGTATCCCAATAGTCTTTGGGATGGAAGAATTAACCATTCAAGCTGGTTTTATGGAAAGTGCAGATTTGAGGAATGGAGCTTTATGCCAAGACCAGGGCCTTTCTCCACCTAAGTTTTACTAAATCTGGGTTAAAGGTGGCTCTGATTAAAGAAAGTAATCATTTTAATCAGTTTGGTTTACATAACTCTTCACTTCAGGGAGAAAAAGGCAACTTTTAAAAAGCCCCTTTCAAATTTGAAAATGCTAGAATCATATTTCTAGATTAAGATAACTATTGACTGGAAGTCTTCTTGAAGGGTATGGCATCCACCCACATGCACCCCTGACATGGTGCAATTTACCAGGAATCAAACTCATCCATCCTCTCTCTGCTTTTTCCTCATTTCATTTCCAAAAAAACAATATTGCCCAAGTGAGAAGTTCGCGACTCGATCTTAGAGGGAAGGGAGCTAAAACAAAATGCCCCAGAAAAATATGCTGAGAAACCCTGAGGAAGTTCGGCGTTTCTATTGATTACATGGGAGGTTGTTGTTGTAGGGGATGACCCTGTTCCCCTCTCTGTTCCATCCACATCTGTGCTCTAACCCACTGCCCCTCTTCCACAGCAAAAACAATGGCTACAACTCCACCCTGACCTTTTCAGAAAGGTTTTGATTCTTCCAGAGAGACAGAGAAAGAGAGAGAGTCCAAACTAATAAACGCAAGATGGAAAATGAGTAGCTGGGGGAGGTGAGTGGAGATGGAGATGGGGAGGTGAGTAGGAAAGGGGAAATAGCACTTTTCTTCTAGAGTCACAAACATAGGACACAAAATGAGGAAAAGAGTTACGTAGAATTAGGAGTAAGTATGCTGCCTTGAAGCTCTAGCTCTTCTCTTTTTATAGTGACATTATTGAAACAGGATTGTCCTTCAAGGATTTAAAAAAAAAATTTTTTTTCTATTATGGTAAAACTATATATAACAAAAAATTTGCCATTTCAACATTTTTAATATGTACAAATCAGTGACATTAATGGCATTCATCATGTTGTGCAGCCATCACCACTATCTGTTTTCCATTTTTCCATCACCCTTGGCAGAAACTCAGTGTTAAATCTTTTTTTAAAATAGACTTTATTTTTCAGAGCAGTTTTAGGTTTACATAAAGAAAGTACAGAGAGTTCTCATATATCCCCTTTCCCTGCACATTAGTTTTGCCTGGAAAAAGGCAATGGTTTTTATGAGAAGAAGCACAATAGACTGGAGAGAGCCCCCAAAACTAGGAACTCTAGCCTCAACTGCTTTGTTGACTCAGTTTTCTCATCTGTAAAATGGACACAAAAAACCCTGCCTTCTCTCTTACATAGGGCTTTTGGGAGGACCATATCAGAGAATGGATGGGAATGTCCTCTGTTAACCTTTGGAGCCCTATACATGTTTAGAGCTTACCATTTCTTTCTGAATTGAATCTGGCCAATCAGTGAATCAGAATGGCCAGTCCTGGTAAAGACTAAGGCATAACAGCAGGTGAGGGTGTGGGGTTTGGTGAACAACACAGTGTTTTTCTGCAGTGTGACCTTTTAGCTCATGAATGATGCTGCCCTCTGCAGATCTGAGCAACCATGGAGACAAACATGCCCAGTTCAAAAGAAAGAGAGATGCCTTACTCTGGGAATATTCCTGAGGCTTCCAGGGCCCATCAGACTGAAAGTACAAGAGTTAAACACTGTTAGTCATGGGGAAATCAATAGCCAGCTTTTGTTCTGTTCTGAAAAGTGAGACAGCTCTGTTCCATTCAGAGTGGGATGTGTGAAGCATACGATAGCCTGTGCCAGGCCGAGCCTGGCCAGCGATTGTGAAGGAAGCAACTTGATAACCCCAGGTGACTGTGACAATGAAACCCACTGAGGACTCGAAAATGAGAATGTCAGTACATTGCTTCTATTTATTTCTTAAAGACAGAAGTGGAAAAGGTTTAAAGCAAATATTGTCTTGAAATGATGGAATGTTTTCAAAATCCTTTCTCTTGCTGTTAAGCTACTCCAAGATTTGGGTCTGCCTTACACACAGATCAGTGGCTTTCAGGCAGTTTTTGACTATGAGATCATATGTTGATCAGAGAAGCCCAACAAGTGATACAGGTAAAAGTGGACTTGTTCTAGTTAAAGGGGAAATGGGGGCCATAGGGTTGGCTTCCACATCCCTGACTATGTTATTATCCCAATGATTGGGGCCCTCTTAGTTCTGGCCATTTAGCTCAGGCTGTCCAACCTACCTCTTGAGTCACCCAAATGATGTCTCTTCCTGCTGGGCCTCTCAGTAGAGTCATCAGGAATCACCTGGAGGCTAGAGACTAAGCCAATCTCATCTCTCGTCTCTACAGTGCATAGCACAGTGCCTGGCACCTAGGGAAGTTAGTGTGTGATTGCTGAATTTACCTGGTTTTTCCATCCTGCTCACCTTTCTATTAACACCTGTGCCTGGATTGCCCCATTCTCTGTCCACATCCGGAATGTGTTTGTTCTCTGGACTCTTGGGTCCTTCAGGTCTGAGCTATCCTATTGAAATTGAGACTCGCATTAAAATACATTAAGATATAATATCTAGATGGATACTTTGAACCCATGGGGGATAGGTGGGGACCTTGCATGCTCAGAAGACTATAACCAGGTGTGAAACAAGACCTCCCTCTACAACTTATCACTCACTCATGTCTATACCCATTTAATAAACATTTATTGTACACTTACTATGTGTCCAGCGGTGTTGCAGATGATGGGAATACAGCAGAGAATAACACAAACAACATCCCTGCTCTTAAGGAGTTTACTTTCTAGTGGAGTGAAACAAAAATAAACAACATGAAAAACAAGTAAACAAATAGATAGAAGTGAATTCCACACTGATAATTAAAATACAGGGTGATGTGACAGGGGACCGTTTTAGATTTTGTGGTCAGGAGCAAGCTCCCTAGAAGATATGCTGAGAACTGAGTGACCAGAAGGAACCAGTTCTGCAGAGCTCAGAGGAAGAGCATTTTAACAAGAGGAGACAACTGGTGTGAAGGCACTAAGGATGCTTTAAGGAGCAAGGAGGGAGTGTGGCAATAGATGGGTCGGAGAGGTCAGGAGGACCCAGGTTGTGTAGGGCCCTGTAAACCAGAGCAAGGAGTGCAACGTGAATGTGATCGAAGCCATTGGGTGATTAAAAATGGACCTTTTTATTTTGAGAAAATTGCAGATTGGCATGCAAAACAAGAAATAAAGGAGCCCTGGTGGCACAGTGATTAAGCACTCGACTACTAACTGAGAAGTCAGTGGTTCGAACCTACCAGTCGCTCCACAGGAGAAAGATGTGGCAATCTGCTTCTATAAAGATTTACAGCCCTGGAAACCCAATGGGGCAGATCTATTCTGTCCTATAGAGTCACTATGAGTTGGAATTAACTCAATGGCAATGTTTTTTGTGTGTGTGTGTGTGAAAAAGAATGCAGAGAGATCTTGTATATCCTTTACCCAGCTTCCCCCAATGTTAATAGCTTTCAAAATTGTAATACAATATCACAACCAGTATATTGAAGTTGATACAATCCACTGATTTTATCCAGATTCTCCAGTTCTGCTTGTACTCGTGTGTATATGTGTGTGTGTGTGTGTGTGTGTGTGTATTTGGTTCTATGCAATTTTATCACCTGTGTATCCACTGCTACAGTTTAGATACAGACAGTTCCATCACCACAAGGAGCCCTCATGTTGCCCTTTTGTAGTCACGTCCATGTCCTTCCCATGCCTACTTCTAACTCCTGGCAACCCTGAATCTACTCTCCATTTCTTTAGTTTTGTTATTTCAAAAATGTTAAATACATGGAGTCATTCAGTAAGCAACCTTTTTGAATTGGCTTTTATCGTTCAGCATTATTCCCTGGAGATTCATCCAAATTGTTTCATGTATCAGTGGTTCATCCCTTTTGATTGCTGAGTAGTATTCCATGGTATGGATGTACCACAGTGAGTTTAACCATTCACCAACTGAAAGACATCTGGATTGTTTCCAGTTTTGGGCTATTATGAAAAAAGCTGCTATGAACATTTGTATACAGGTTTATATGTGTACATAATTTTCTGCTTCTCCCGGATAAATGCCTAAGAATACAATTGCTGGGTTGTATGGTAATTGCATGTTTAATTTTATAAGCAACTGCTACACTATTCTCTAGAGTCACTGGGTGATTTTAAGTAGGGGAGCAAAAAAGAGACACCAGCTCTGAGGCCACTGCATGCAGTGTCCTGTCCAGGAGGGCAGAATAATGGCTTAGACAGGGAGGCAGCAGTGGAGATGGAGAGATGTGGATTTGACCTCAGGAAAGCTGTTTAACTTTTCTGAGCCTTCTCTGACCTTTAGCATCCTCATCCATGAAAGGATGGAATAGAACACCTACCTCATAGGATTTTTAGGGTTGTAGATAAAACACAAAGAGGGCATGGTACATATTAGGAGTCCAGAAATTAGGAGCTATCATCTCTGAGTTTGGTTTCTATTTTAATATGTGCAGAGTTCCCATTGCCTTCTTTCCTTCCTTCCTTTCTTAAACTACAATATGCCTGTTGAATTTTTAAGGGTTTCCTTTTATTTGTTGTTTGTTTCTGGCTATATAAAAAAGGTCAAATCTGTGCCTTTATTAATAGATGCCTATATTTCCAGACCTCTCCCGAGAACAAGACTTAAGACAGGATTTAGTTCTTCCGTCTTGCTCTACTTTCTTTGCTGAACATTCTCCTCCTTTTTTTTTAAATACTTATGCTGATAAAAGAATTCTGGGGTTTATGGACAGTAAAACAATCACTGCAGCTGGTTGGAGATAGTAATCTGGTTAGTCACACTACCATAGAACTCAAGTGAATGGAAAATTGAACCAGGAACTCCGTGTGTTCGCTGATAGTCTTCAAGGGCACAGTCACTGAGTTTCGATTCCTTCCTGTCTCTGGATTTCTATGATCTCTGAGTGGTGCAGATGGTTACTGTACTTGGCTATTAACTGAAAGTTTGGAGTTTTGAGTCCGCCTAAAGGCATCTCAGAAGAAAGGGCTGGCAATCTACTTCTGAAAACTCAGCCATTGAAAACCCCCTGGAGCACAGTTCTGCTCTGACACACATGAGGTTGTCATGAGTTAGAATCAACTTGACAGCAACTGGTTACTGGTTAATCAGGCATCTAGGAAATAGTGCATGGAGTGTATGCCATGTGCCACTCACTTAACCTATGTTATTGTCTTTAATTCTCCATGTAATCCTGCATAGTTGTTAGCTGACTCCCCATTTTACATATGCAAAATAAGGCTCAGAGAAATTAAGTAATTTGCTCAGAGTTACAGCACTAATAATTAGTAGAGTCAAGATTTAAATGAGTTCTGTCTGCCACTTTTGTTCTTACTTTTTTTATGCACGGGCTGAAAGACGTGCAATGGCAGGTCTGAAGTGTTTGAGTCTCTTTCCTATTTTCCATAATCATGTTAATCAGGACTCTTTCAATCTCGGTGATAGAAACTCAACTCTAAACTGTCTTCAAATAAAAAGGGAATTTATAGGCTGGCATAGTTTAAAATATTAGGTATTCAGGTACAGCTGGATCCAGGTGCTCAAACAATATCATCAGAAGCTAGCTCTTTACACCCCTAATTCTGCAAGTCTCTGTTTTTGTTTCATTTTCAGGCAGGCTCCCTTCTCAGGATGGTTCCAAGACTCTGCAAACTCACTTTTGTACTTTTCAAGCCTGTGGAGAAACCTCTTGTCCAGTTGCTTCAGAAAAGTATTGAGATCGACTTTGCTTGGACTGATGTGAGCCTGTGCCAACCTCTGAAACAATCACTGTGGCCAAAAAGTGGAGATAAGTTGATTGGTGAGAACTGTGATACGGGCCCATCTCTGGATATAAGGGATAGATCAAACTACATAAACACAGAGTGAAGAGAGGTGGTTCTTTGAGAAGAATACTGAGGTGTTATTATTATAAGAATGGCAGATGGACTTGGGTAGGGGAAAACAACAAAAGGCCACTGTGATACTCTTGTTATTTCCATCTAAGCAATAGTTATTCTCCCTTCCTTCCTTCCTTTGTTCCTTCCTTCCTTCCTCCCTTTCTCCCTCCCTTCCTTCTTTCTTTCTATGATGTTTACAAAGTACATTCAGATAAATTATTTTCTTGGCTCCTTCTTTGCACAAGACAGGTAATAAGGATTTATTATTATTATTTTATAGAGTAGGACATTGAGACCCAGAGAATTAAATGACTCTCCTTTCTCTGCAAGGTTTGCTCATGCAAGAAAAATAGTCAGAGCTGGCAAGGTTCAGTGATATTTATATGTCTAAACAAGAGAGGGATAATCATTTGTGCCCATGAGAAATCAAACCTGGGACTTTGACCTCATTAGCGCTGAGCTACTAGCTCTTTGGAAATATAAGGCAGTGAATAGTACGAAAAAATTAAGGTACATCCCAAATATCTAATGTGTTACTAGACGGAGAAGGCCCAGGGGTAAATGTGGTTCATTCTATGACTACAATATGAGCTATATGTCATTAGGAGCCCTTGGAGAAGATTTATAAAGAAACACACTCTGTGTAGTTAGAAGCAAACCTTCTTCTTTATTCATTGTCAACTGTTTTAAACATTGAGGGAATTGCTGCTTTGTCTAAAGAATAAATGTGTTTGAGGCCTAGTGGAGTGGAATCTGTGGTTCTTCTGGAGCGGAGATGAATCACAGGCTCCATTAGCCTGGCTCTCCTTGATCAAAGAGGTGTTGTGTTGTGCTTAGGAAGTGAACCACCATTGCCTAGTGTGATGATGAATTTGGGGTTTAACAGAGTTTACTGAATCATCTACAAATTTAAGAGATGTCTCTCTGAGATCTCAGCTATTAAAATATGTAGAATCATGTCAAAAATATCAGAAATGTTAACTATTTTTCCTCCATATTATAGTCAACTTGTCAATAGGAGGCAGCATACTCCTTGTAAACATTCATGTATTTAAGACATATTTCAAGAAGTATTTATTGTGTGCCTTATATCTTTTAAGCGCTTGAGTTACATTGGAGAATAAGACACATGTGGTCCTTGCCCTCACAAAATTCATAATCTAGATTGGGCTGGTAGAATAATAGCACAAAATGAAGCAATAGACACACAGACATTAGGTGAATCTCGATTCTCTCATCTGCAAACATTATTTAAAGTTGCTAGCCTTGGTTTCTGTATCTTTAAATGGGTAACTATTACCCCCTAAAACTAAAGAGACAATTTCTCTAGAGTGCCTACTATGTGGCAAAAATTAGGGTGTTAAATATCTTAGCACTTCTCCTGTCTTCCACCACTCTGTAAACCCAGACATCTGTCTTGACAACTTACCCTTCTCTCATTCCTCCCTTTCAATTGATTGAGAACAGAAAGCAAAACTTACTCCATCAGATGGGAAGAGCCATACTGCCAGATTCTTCTAAAATTTTCCCATACGACGACTCATCCACTTAGTGGAGGATGCTGGGATAGAGAATAAGTATGCACATCTTAGAGGAAATAAACATTTCCCTCAAAGGGAGGAATCAACTTAAATCTAGGGAACATCTATGCATATTCTTTTTAACCTAGGAGAAATATTGACACTTATCTAGTCCAGGTGTGCATCATAATCACCTTAGGGCCTTATTAAAATACAACACAAACTCTGATGCAGGAACCTAGGTTGGGATTTTATATTTTGAAAATGTTCATCAGATGAGTGTGGTGCAGAGCAGGTTTGAGAATAACTGAACAGAATGTATGCCATCATTTTACAGATGAGAAACAGAGAAGCAGAGGAAGAGAGAAGTGGAATACATGGTGAGTAAGTGGCGGAAGCAGCCACAAAACTCAAGCCTCTTGACTCCTTCTCCAATGTTCTTTCCCGTTTCCTGCCCTATGTTGATGTATCTGTGCAATTCCCCCAGCAGTCCTGTGTTTTGAATAAGGAAAGAATGTATCTCAGCTTTGTAGTTGTTTAAACTTCTTGGCAACTAATGAAGGAGTGAAACTGATTTGAACTGTTGAGAAGGAAAATTTGATCAATGAGTCAGTTAGAGTCAACAAGGTTTTTGAGTGAGAAACTGTTTGTGAACAGGGAACACCCCAAAATGAAAAGGGTGAGGGGCCTTGGGTTTACAGTTACATTTAAAAGTTAATCTAGGCTTTAAAAGCTTAGATGAGTAAGCATCTTGCACTTTGCTTTGATTGGCTCATCACATTTAATTTTCCTTTTGTTTTGGGAAAGTTGGTCACTGAATGCTAAGCTGGCTTATCTTGATTGGATGAGTGTTGCTAACTCATGCTAATAAGTACTGTTAACTTATGCTAATTTGTGCTGGTAAGTAAAACTTGCTTATGTTTTGATTCTGTTTCTTGTAAAGGGCCTTTGACTACTTTTTGTTTGGCTCTTGGCTCAGGAAAGCCATTTTAACTCTTGCCTCTATAAAAATTTTAACACCATCACATATTACTTTTATTTTTCCCTCCATCTTTTAAAAAAGTTAAAATTTATTTCAATGTTATGAATAATGTCCGAGAAGATAAAAACATGTTTGTGGGCTGGGTAGCTATACAAAGGTTGTAGGCAGGTTCTGGCAGTTGGAGTCTTGGTTATAAAAACTCAGGAGCCTTCTGGACATTTTGACACAGTGCTGTTACTTGCTTTCAGTCCCTCTATTACTGTAGTATAATCTTCACATGTTAAATTGATGTTGCAAAAATACAGTAACTGCTATAAAAATGGGGGCTGCATAGGGCATTTCTTAAAATGTAAGAGTCACTGTAAAAATAAGAATGATTCCTGACACAATATGAATGACATGTTTGTGGTCTGCATTCCAAAAATTCTTAGGCTGCTGCCTGCTTTTCACTTTCTTCCCCAAATTCTAGAAGCTCGTTTAGTTGAGACCATGATGAGATGTTTTCTGTTACAAAAAAAAAAAAAAACTCTTGGAAACCAGTTCGGCACCTTTCAAGGCAGAACACCACACCACACCCAGAGAGGAAAGTTTTCATGCATTTCTTTATTCTTAAATTCCATAGTAGGTTAAACATTGCCTACGTCTTCCTGCCCAGGCCTGGAAATGTAGAAATAGAAGGAAAACAAACTAATTAAAAAGAAATGAAGTATGCACATGCAAAATAAGAGAGAACAGAAAGGAAAGCAATACAGAGAAAAGCTCATGGGGATGTAGCACCATTAATTGCTTCTGGGAGTCCCTGGGTGGTGCAGGTGGTTAACACGCTAAGCTGCTAACTGAAAGGTTGGAGGTTTAAGCCCACCCAGAGGTGCCTCAGAAGAAAGGCCTGGTGATCTACTTCTGAAAAATCATCCACTGAAAAACCTATGGAACACAGTTCTGCTCTGACACACGTAGGATTGCCATGAGTTGGAGTTGACTCAATAGCAACCAGTAACTGGTAATTGTTTCTAAAGCCAGATTATTGGGGCAAAGAAGTCTGGGGGTCATGGGGAGTATTCAGGTGATCTGGCAAAACTAGAAAGTCTTACCTCAATACTCTGAAGGACAGTTGGCATATTATTTTACTTCCCCATGTCTCAATTTCACCAACATTGGCAACATCCTATGTTCTTTTTCTACTCCATAAGGTTGCTAGGAAGAGGAAGGTGATGCCTGTCTTCAAAAGGTGGAGAAGGGTTTAGCAGTTCTTGGGCAGGGACCATATGCCCAGCACCATGCGTGCACCTATAGACATTATCTCATTTAATCACCACAACATGCTTCCATTGTAAGCAGTTGCTCAATTACTTATGTAGGAAGAAGCTGAAGGTCAGTGAAATGAAGCCCATTGCATAAGGTTGCAGATCTCACAGGTGGCCAAGCTCAGACCTGATCCCAAGACGTTAACTCTAAAGCCCATGATCTTTTCTTTGAGCCAGATTGCAATAGGGGTTGTAATCAAAGGAGATATTACTCCTGCTCTTTGCCCTTCGGCTGTAGTAGATACCTCTTCCAGAAGAGGAAAGCT
Organism: Trichechus manatus latirostris; assembly: GCF_000243295.1. NCBI lineage: Eukaryota > Metazoa > Chordata > Mammalia > Sirenia > Trichechidae > Trichechus > Trichechus manatus. Next base: position 9,518,670 of record NW_004443950.1, on the reverse strand, counting down.
GACCTCTTTTCAGTACACCCGAACGAGCTACATGTTACTCCACACGAAGTTCTTTATACTTCTTGAAATTCATCATGAGAACAGGATGTTTGCCTGGAATCCACCGGGTAATTTCTTTCAGGATGTCTGGTGCTGGTAGCTCAAACCAAACCAAGCCCACTGCCGTCAAATTGATTCCAGGGTCGGATTATCCAATAGGCAAGGTAAGCACGGTGCTTACCTTTCTTACCAGATCATCTGTAGTGAACAATTTCACGTGGGTTTCGCCAGATCAAAGATGTGGTGAAACCCACGTGAAATTATTCACTGTAGATTAGTAAGTAAGCACAAGTAAGCCTGTGCTTACCTTGGTTACTGCATCATCATTTGCCCTGTCAGGGATTGTAAATTTGAAAGGAGGCTTTGATTCATTAGGAAGGTGCTTTGGGATTGGGAGAGAGACAGAAGCCAGCCATACTCATATCTTTGATGTGGTGAGAAAATGTGAAATTGTTCACTATAGACGATCTGGTAAGCAAGGTAATCCACCCCTGGTCTATTCCGACTCATAGCAACCCTGTAGGACAGAGTAGAACTGCCCCATAGACTTTCCAAGGCTGTAAATCTTTATGAAAGCAGACTGCCACATATTTCTCCAGCAGAGCGGCTGGAAGGTTCGAACCGCCGCAGTTTCAGTTAGCAGCTGAGCTCTTAACCACTGCGCCACCGGGGCTCCAGTGGCAGCTCATGGACTGCATACCAAACAGGAAGTGAGGCACTTGGACTGAGTAAACAGCTGAAGACAGAAGCGGTGGTATCAGCTTTAGATGGGGCAGAGGTGACTTGGCATCAAACCAGCCAACACAGCTCCTTTCTACTCTCTCCGCTGGGGTGATTATTAAATGTATCACTTTTTCATTCTGACTTTTTTTCTATTTGGCATAGAAGAAGAATATTTATGTCATGATAGGATTTTAAAGCTGAGTGTCAAGTTTTGTGTCTCTAAATGCCACTCCAATATTAACATCACAAAATATGTTATATTTCAATGTATGTGTGAGAAAAGCAAAGCTACCAGAGACCTAGAGTTGAGAATAAAGGGCTTGGGAGCCAATTGTTTTCTAGTGCAATTCCCTGGCTCACTTTGCACTCGTGGTGGGAGATAAAGACATTGACTAAGGGGAGAACTGGTCAGGTAACAGAGGGCTGGCAGCTCATGGCAGGACAATCATTAATATTGTACTTTCAAAGTGCAATTGATAAATTAGTGTTTGTCAAAAATGGAGTTTGGAATCAGAATGGCTAAGTCCCAGCCCTTCTACTCACTAGCTTTGTTGCTTTAGGGTGTTTCAGTTTCCCCAACTGTAAAATTGTAACATAGTGAGGATTTAATGGGATAAAGCATGCAAAGTACTTAAATGAGATGGTGCACAGAAAATGCTAGTTCCCTTTCTTTCCAGTCCCATTATTCAAGGCTACTCATGGTGACACCATGTGTGTTAGGGTAGAACTGTATTCCATAGGGTTTTCCGATGACTGAATTTTCAGTAGTAGATCACCAGGCCTTTCTTCCATGGTGCCTCTGGGTGGACTTGAACTTCCAACCTTTTAGTTAGCAGCTGAGCCATTAACCATTTGCAACAACTAGGGTCACCATGAGTTGGAATCAAATTGTTGGCAACTGGTTTGTTTGTTTTTGCTGGTTTCAGGGGTAATATACATGGTAAAGTTAACAAGAAGTAGGTTGTTGTTGCTTCTACCTTTATGTTTTTATTTTTTAGACCTATTAATATGCAGAGATATATGGGATACAAAACCAAGGAGAGTAGAGATGAAATTTGTAATCAGGTAGTGTGATCAAGACAAAAAAAAGCCCAAACTAAATTGTGTGTGTAGCGGGTGGGGAAGATGGGAAGTGGAAACAGAAGTGGAGAGTTGTGAGAGATAAGCAGAGAGTTGAGATGAGAGGGCAGAGTGAAGTGTGAGGCAGGTAAGGAGAAAATGCAGGCTATCTTATTGGGGGAATCTTTTATAGGCTCTAGAGTAATTTTCTTGGATGAGAATCAAAGAACCATACTCAGAAGGATGAGAAAAAATGGACCTGCCTTTATCTGCTGCAGTCTGAGCTGTATTAAGTATTATTGGATATTTGGGCATCATCCCTTTAGAAACCAAAAACTAAGCCAGATGCCCTTGAGTTGATTCCGGCTCATGGCGACCCCACATGTTTCCACACAGAACTGCACTTCATAGAGTTTTTAATGGCCGTGGTTAAGAGCTGGGCTGCAGACTGAAAGGTCGGCAGTTTGAATCCACCAGCTGCTCCTTGGAAACCCTGTGGGGCAGTTCTACTCTGTCTCGTAGGGTCGCTATGAGTCGGAATTGACTCAATGGCAATGGGTTTGGTTTTGGTTTGGTGGTCTTTCAGAAGTAGATGGCCAAGCTTTTCTTCTTTAGGTGCCTCTGGGTGGACTCGAACCACCAACTTTTCAGTTAGTAGCTGAGCACTTAACCGTTTGTGTGACACAGGGGCCACATCCCTTAAAGGGAAACTTTAAATACCCCTGCCCCATGTTTGCAATTTAAGACTTGAACCCTCTCTTTTCATCCTTTCTTTATCTAATTCCGCAGTATTGGTTTCTTTTCTATTCTCATCCTTTGTCTTTCCCTTGAATAATGCAACTGCTTTCTCTTCTCTAGTTTGGCCATTGTTCTGCTTCCTGGAGATGGCTTGATACCCTCCCTTTGGTCCCATTTTCTCCAGCTGCCCTTTATAACCCCTCGAATGAAGGAGCCCTGTGCTCTGAAACCAGCTAATTCTTGGTTCACTTGACTGTGATCCCTTATGGAATTAACTCAGCTCCCTGTAAAGGGGAATCTGAAAAACTTCATCTTTACCAGTCAAGGAATTTTGATATGATCATTGAACTTTACAATCAAAACAAACTTTAAGGGCTTCAACCTGTTTCTAGTGGTAATATATTTGAAAAGCCATATTAAATTACAAATTTGTTTTCCTTATCTAACCATCAATGCAGAAGAGAAACAACTTAACGTAGAGAAAAGAAAATGAAATAATTAAAAAGTTGCAGAATGTAAAACGAGTAAGATAAAACCAAGCAGGCCCATTGGAGATAATGGTTATCTGTTTGCAGTAAACATGAAGTGAGAACAATTCATGACTTGTGATAACATTCAACTGAAAGGAAGTAAATTAGATGTCGACAAGGCCAGGAGAGAATTACAAACATATGCATGACCAGACAGACCAAAGGGAGGGTGGGGGCAGGATTTTATCTCTATCTGGTAATTGAAATAATGCTTTATATTAACAATGTGAGTTTAAAGTGGAGTCAGGAGGTACTGCCGAGAGACAGATACAATAAAGACTACTAGAAACTATGAGGTCCAGGAAACTAAAGGTTCACTGAAGGCCTAATATGTGCCAAGTGCTTGTGTGTATACAATCTTATTTAAGCCTTTTGACAACCCTGCAAAGTGGTGATTGTTGTTGTTGTTGTTAGGTGCCGTCGATTTGGTTCTGACTCATAGTGACCGTATGTACTACAGAAGGAAACACTGCCCGGTCCTGCGGCATGCTCAAAATCATTGTTATGTTTGAGCCCATTGTTGCGGCCACTGTGTCAGTCCATCTAGTTGAGGGTCTTCCTCTTTTTTGCTGACCCTGTACTTTACCAAGCATGATGTCCTTCTCCAGGGACTGATCTTTGGCGTGGTGATTAGCAGTCCTGTTTTTGGTGAAGAAATTGAGACTCAGATAGGTAACTTGTTCAAGTCTTTATAGCAAGTAAGTGGTGGAGTTCAGATGAAAGCTCAGGTCTGCCTGATTCCAAAGACTTGTTCTCTCTAAGTACACCCTACCTTATCACAACTGCTGAGTGGACATTTTGCCTTTGAGACCTAAATAAGTGTCATAAATACTAGAGCACAGCTGGGTGAATAAGGGAGGTGAGCTGCTTGAAGTGTTTCTCTATTAATCACATGTGCTAGCGTGTGCGCATGCGCACCCACACACATGCACACATGCACACACACACGTGCGCACACACACACGCACATACCCCTTAGCCCCACACCAAGCTGCTAACTTTCTATATTCATTTGGCTGTCCCACTAACAGCTCAGATTCAACTTATTTAGAAATCACCGAAGCACTCTTCCCTGATTCTTGCTATGCGTCATATTTTGCTTCTTTGCCCATTTGTTTAAGTTAGAAATTTGAGATTTCCCCAACTCCTTCCTCTTCCGTTAACTCCACATTCAATCAATCTCCAAGTCTTGTCAAATTTACCTGCAAAATATCCCTATTTTTCTTCCCTCCATTCATTCTATCACAGCTATGGTTCTGGCCAACATACTCTCCTGTCAGAACCCTGGTGGCACAGTGGTTAAGAGCTTGGCTGCTAACCAAAAGGCCAGCAGTTTGAAATCCACCAGCTGCTGCTCCTTGGAAACCCTATGGGGCAGTTCTACTCTGTCCTATGGGGTCGCTATGAGTCGGAATTGACTCGATGGCAATAGGTTTGTTTTGTTTTACTCTCCTGTCAAGAATACTACAGCAGCCTTTTTAGTGGCCTCCTTTCTTCCATCTGCCCCTGCAGCCACAGAGATCTTTCTCACGCACAAATGTGTACAACCTTTCCGTTGCGTTAGCATGAAGGTCAATGTCTTTAACACAATATAGCTCTGAAAATGAGGGCATTTCATTAACCTTTCTGCCCGTGGGGCCTAGTACAGTGCCTTGAACATAGTAGGTACTCAACTGATAAATTTATTCAGTTAACAAAAAATAAAAAAGAAAGAAAAAAAATTAAACTGAGAAAAATCAGAGGAAATTCTCCCATACTACTAAATAAAACAGTTATAAATATCTTGGCATATTTCCTTCCAGTCTTTCTTATATGCACAGACTTAAAAGTTAATATGTAATAATACTCCATGATAAGCTTTCTGACTTCTTTGTAGAGAGACATTTTTAAGAACAAGAAGATTACTACAAGTTGATTCTGCCTCAACCCATCAACCTAAATGTAAATACTTGTTTGGAGAAGCTTGAGTGATGAGATGTTCAACATTTATTGAATGTCTACCACCTGCCAGACCTTGTGTTAGGCACATTAGGGGGAAAAGAAAAATAAAATTTAGTTCTGCCCTCAAAACACTTACATACCCTTTATGAAGAAGGAAGGTTCACATTCATATTTTATTTCCTGTGAGGTGATTGTCTAATGCCTCGAGCGTGATTGTTTTAGTTGAGACTATGCTTTTAAAGGACTAGAGAAGAATGTTAGACCCATTTAAGAAGTTTCTGTCAAGGAGCCAGTTTCACAAAGATAAACAGACAAATAATCCCTGCAGATTAGCCAGTCTGTATAAAATAACTTTAACATGATATCCAGCTGATCAGCTGTGAGGGAAGCAAGTCAGCTGGTGGGGAGTGAAGGAGAGTGACTTGGTTGTCATGGAAATTTTTCTTCTGGACCAGGAAAAAGGCAGTCACAGGGAAACGTGCCTTGTGGAAAAATGGCTCATTTCTCCAAGATCTGTTCTCTCTGTTGGTCACAAGTCAACACCCTACTGGGGCTGGGAGTGTAGTAAGATATAGGCATCCTAGTCACACAGAGGAGAGAAATATGTCCTTCTGTGCAGAGAGAGACTCAAGGGACATCGTGTGAACAAGAATGTATATAGATAAAGGTTGGAAAGCCAAGGTCATAAATTTATTTTATTTTTATTCTTTTGCTATATTTTTTCAAGTGTTTCCAAGCAAGTTGTTAAAAAGCTTATCCTTAGTCACTCACAGATGCTGGGTAGGGTGGACTGTTGTTGATACGAAACTTTGACTGGTATTTCAAGAGCTGACTCAAGAAACGTCAAAACATGTCTTGCCCAGAAATGAAGTCTGTGACCTATTAAGCCCCATTAGAAAAATCTAGAATTAAGCAATGATAGGTAACATGATCAGTTGTATGATATAGAGTCCTAAAACTGAACGCAGGTGTAAGAATTACTTTTAAAACTTTATCTAACTTGGTTATTGTATTGTTTATAGATGTTTACCATTCTGGCCAATATCTCTCTGCACTGGTCCAAAATTAATCTGAATTTACATAATCCAGTTTACATAAAAGAATTGAAAAAAATAAGCAGTAGGGTTATGCATTTCCACCTATATATCCCTCCTCAAAATAGCATTATAGCTATTTGTTTATATATCTAAATCTCTCTTTTAAATTGTGAGCTCTTCAGTGCTTTGGATAATACCCTGTTCATCCTTGTAAACAGCATTAGCACAATGCTCAGTTTATAAATGTTTGATTTACTGAGCAACTTCTATGTACTAGATTCTGAGATATATTGGTAAACAATGTTTGTTTAATGAGTTATTGGATGGATGGATGGATAAATAGTTGGATGGTTGGCTACATTATGGATTTTCTTGGTTTTCTATGATTTGAAGATTTAAAAAATTATTTCATGGGTGCAAAATCCATCACACAGTTGTTTTCCTGGTAACAGTTTTCCAAGCTACAGAAAACAATTAAGATGGGACCTCAATAGGGATAACTTGATAAATCATCATATGATGGTAAAGTCTTACTCCTGCTTCCTATTATTATATTTTTGTTTGTAATCTTTTCTTCATAGGTTAAATGAGATGCATCGATCTACATATTATACATCAAGATTCTGTAACGGTTTCCTCAGTCTACATTTCTACTTGTATGGAAAGACTAAGCTACCCCCCACTCAAAGAATTTATTTCTCTTGCTTACAGTTATATGACAATCATTCAAAAGATCTCCAGTGTTAGACATGGCTTTCTCTGACCACAGCATTCCTCAGCGTTTCCCACTCTCTTCTTTGTGAACTGAATGTGCTCATAATCTCAGCCCATCTGTCTTCTTTGCCTTTACATTGTTTATGTGCCTTTCAACATGATCTAAACCATTTCATCTCAACACTTTCTCATTCCATTATTTATTTATGACTCCTGCTTTACCAGCCGCCAGTTCTTATCTGCTTTATTCAGCTCTTCTCCCAAGTTGAAAAAAAATTTCTTCATTAATTCTCCCAATAATATTTTTGAATAGCTCCTATGTACCAGGAATTCTGTGTGTTTCACATGATTTGAACCCTTCTCTCAAGAAGCTCACAGTTGAATACAGAGATCCTTAATCCAGAGGGAAATTGACTCCCTGTAAGTATTTAAAAAATAATGGATACTTGAGTACGTATTTTTTTCTGGAAAAAAGGTCCATATGTTTTGTAAAGTTTTCTAGCGAATGATGTAGACAAGGAGATAAGCAATTAAATTTTAGTGTGATAGGCTATGCATGATAGTGATAAGAGTAGGAAGGCAGTGAAAGGTGCCTTGGGAGGATCTGCGAAGGCAAATTCTCAGAACTCTGCTGATTGAATTCACCAGGATTCACCTGCAAGCCAGTCTCAGCTGGGCTCTCACTGTGTCTCAGGAATCCTTCAAGTTCCTTGTGTCATGACCTCTGGTCACAGCTGGGTTCCTCCTGTCTTCTCACTCCCTTATTTCTTTTCACTCCTTACTTTACTCACCTTCTTAAAAGAGTCACTGCTAAGTCCAGATATTTCAATGCAAAATGAAAAAGACCAGATATTTCAATGCAAAGTTAAAAAGATTACCATTTCAGAGTCTGAAATGTTCTTAAAATAACATGTACTTGGAACTAACACCATCTGCAAGGTATACTAGTCAAGAAAATGTAATTCTAAGAGGAAAAAAGCCTCCAAAACAAACAAGGAAACTTCTGGGGCAAAAGAGGAAATACCATTTAAAGAAGAATGTTTTGTTTAATTTGTACGCTTCAATTTCTACTTTATTGCTTCTCAAAGGAATCCCTAACCTGCTAAGAATGGCTGTTTGTGAGTTGGGTGAGGGTATGGGAGCCTGGAAATAAACAAATATTTTACCTTATTTAATCCTCAGTCTTCTTAAAAAGTACCCAGATAATGCCCTGTGTCCAAAGTCATATAGCTAATGAATTGCAAACTCAGGTTTGAACCCAAGTCTGCCTGATGGTGTTACCTGTGTTCTCTCTACACCAAGCCGCCTTCTAAGACAACAGAGAAGTTACCTTAGTCTGGGTTTCCCCAAAATCTCAGTACCCAGTCAAACGCTTAGTTGCAGGTAGGGTGTTCGGGAATGTGATCCTAGGGAGCAGGTGTGAGAGACTGAGGTAGTAGAAAAGGGAAAGGACAGTTAATACAAGGATGTGCTACCAGCCTGAAGGACATAGGCTGCTGGTTCTGTGGGACCTTCTGAGAATCCTAATGAGTGTCTCAGAGCTGTCTGCTGGGGGGAAGCATTCATCCATGAGCTCCCATCCTCTGCTGATCAAGGGTTTCCACATAAACCTTAAGTTCATCAACTCCAAGTATGCCAGGTTGCTCCTGCAAAGTATCAAGCACAACATCAGAGAGTACCTGGGAAAAGAAGAGAAATGTGCTCTCAGGTTGCACCTGCATGAGTCTGCTTACAGAGTTAGTGGTTGGAAAAAGAGACGAGACTGTTTAATTTGAAATGGTGCACTAGAGTTGTTCAGTATAGAGGCAAAATTAATAATAATAATAAGCCTCTGTGTATCATAGGAAGAGTAAGTAAAATTCAGGGAGCTCTTTTGTGTAGATCAAAGTGGGTCCTCTCCATGAATGCCGCAAGTGTCTGGGTGCTATGCTGAGGGCTATCAGAGCCATTGATGGCATTTACAGTATTTTCCTCTATCCAGGAGTTCTTAGAGTCTATGTAGTCATAGGGTTATAACCTTGAAGTGGGTCTGCAGCTCAGGAAGTGCTGATACTCTGTGGCCTGAGTGACAGCTGATTCTTTGGAGGTTCATCATTAAATCTTTGTCATTGGAGTCTTTTCTATTCCCTCATACATGTCCTGTGTTTTTGCCCTGTATGGAACCTAATTGGCAAAAGAACCAACAATAATGAAATTTCCATGCCAGAAGCAGGAAATTTTTAGAGAATTCAATGCTGGGGGATGGAGAAGAGAGCTGATGGGGACCCTCACCTTGTCTTTTTTTGGTGTTCTTGAGGTATTTTCACAAATCCACTAAGAATCAATTGGAAAGTTAAAAAATTCTTGCCTTGGGATCATGAGTTAAGGATTCTGACAATTGGAGCTTTTATGACATTTAAAGCCAGTTCCCAAATGTGAATTCCATGAAGGCAATGACATTATTGTATTCAAGTGTGTATTTCTAGAGCTTCTAAGAGTGCTTGGCACATGTAAGAGCTCAGCATTTGTTGAATGAATGAACAACTGCTATGGTCAAGGTGCTGTTCTACTATTTGTTTTTCAGTAAGTTGGGAAAAGCTAGTTTTGATTCATCTATACTGTTTTCCTTAGTCCCTTTGTGACTGTCACCATTTGTAAAATGGATGACCATGGATAGAAGACCAACCTTATTAGCCTCGAAATAGAGGAGTACTAACTTTGGGAGATCAAAGCCATGACACCAGTCTTCTGAGAGTTAATCAAACACAGACATAAAAATGACCTGAGAAGGAAGTGGATCCATGAAACCTAGTATCTGAGAAAGAACAGACAAGTGTAAGGGGACAGATCCCCTGAGGATCTATGGAGAAAAAAATAGGCATATTTAGTACAGGCACCATGTTGGAGTTTATTTTGATTCCTATACTAAGAAAAATAAATAAATACGTAAATGAGTAAAATCACATATTTAAACATGGGAAGGGACTGAAAGTTCTAGAAAATATATATACGGGAAGGTTCTGATTGGTTTTATGACACTAAAAATACTCCTATAGCCATCCAAAACAAATATACCTATGTTTTTGCTATTAAACAAGAGCTTTCATACTGCCTATTACCACAAAAAAAATTCTCTGTTGACGATGTTAACACGAATATAGTTAGATATATTGACAATATTTGAAGTGCCACCAGCTTCGTGGCTTTCTACAGAGAAAGATTTATCCAATGAGGGTGGCAAATAACAATTCCTGGCTGGATTCACTGTCACATAGCTTGGAATTTGTTTTTCATATCCAAAGAGGAGCATTGCCTTTGTATATTACAAAGGCCATAAAGACCAATTTGTAATTGGAAACCCCAGCCACCAAACAAGTTTATATTGTACTATGTTTTGAGCAAAAATTGTTTTTAAAGTGATGTGTTTTAACAACAGAATGGTTCGTACAGGATTTAGCAATTGCATATCATAATCCTGATATAGTCTCTTGTGGAATCAAAATTATTCTCTCATTTTACATTATACCTATGCTGTTTTTCAAAATACAATTTATTTTTTAATTATAAAAGTAATACTTGCTCATTAGAGAAAAGCAAGGGAAAAACATAATCCCAATCACCTAGAGACAATCCCTGCTTTCATATTTCTAAACTTTAATTTGTCTTGATTACACAAGTTAAATATGTTTGGAGAAGAAATGTTGAAAATGCAGACATACAAAAAATAAGGAAATGAAAATCACTCAGTCTCACCACTAAGCAACAACTGCTCTTTTTAACTTGTTGGCCTCAGCCCTTATCTGAGGCCAGCATGTTATATACGTTCGTATACAGATATTTAAGACGTGCATTTTTAACAGAAAAGAACCATACACATTGGGTTATAATTTTTTTTATTGCGACTTAATACTTCATTATCATATTTCTAGGCCAATAAATTTACTTTTATAACACTATATTTAATGAATCTATAGAATTCCATCACCTCAAAATTTGTTTTACCAATCTCTTATTACTGGCATTTTATATAAAAACTGTTGATAAACTTCTTAACTAAATCTTTACACACAGCCCTACTTATAATTTTTGTATCAATTCCTACAAGTGAAATTTCTGGGCAGGAAAGTGGAACAATTTTCGTTCCCGCTGACAGTATATGGATTTTTACATGCATTAGAAATCATCAGGCTTAGGCATTATATATAATTGCATAAATATTGGTTAATGTCCTGCTTGAAAAGGAGAATCTCATTGTGCTATAGTCATTTGGTTGGAAGGGAAAGATATTCATTTATATTACTTCACGTAGTGGGGACTTTGTGAGAAAGCTTGAGTTAACTGGGACTCATGAGATAACAGAACAGCCAACAAGTAGCAAGGAGCCAGGCGCTCAATTGGATGGAAGATTTTTCAAGATGAAGTATGACACTAGCTACCAGGTCTTCGCATCCTCTTCCGTCAGTAAGAGATTGTTTACTCATACGTTAACACTTGTCCATTTTGGTGTCTCACATGATTTTCCTTACTGCTCTCTGCTCTTACTACCAACTGTGTACTCTCTATTTCTCATATCTGAACTTCCAGATAGATGACAATATTGGTTCAGAGAATCCTGACTGTTCCTATTGGGACATGCTTTTGCTCTACAATGTCTCAGTCAGTTGGCTCTCCAAGCCCATCCGCTATAACGAGAGAAGCTGGGCACAGAGACAGAGAGAAGGGAAAACTATGTGTAAGAACACATTCACACCAGGGCCTTTATTCTGGTAGAAACTCAGAGCAAAATAGACTTCCCTCCAATTCTGCTGTTTTTATTTTAAATTATGCTGCAATATTTATAAATGCCACTGAATAAATTTTATGTATCCACTAGCCATTTGTATTCTTATTTTGTATATTCAGTGTTAATATATTTTATTCCAAGATTAAAATAAAGAAAAATGCAAACTCATTAGTATTTTACAGGAAAATATTTAATTAACATGATGTTTTCTTTCCTGTTTGAATCAAGCAATTTAGAAGCTGGAAGAGTATATTGGAAATCCTTTAGTCACTCAAAATAGTTTAGACCTGCTATTAATTTTATATCACAAGTGAGTATTTACATGCAGAGTTAGCAAGTAAGTCACTGCTTTTTAATTAAACATAAGTTGATTGTAAAGAGAGAATTATTGAGCATTTGAGAGATATATCTAATGGCTATATAATTATATGAAAATTACATAAGCAAGGAGTGCCCAATTTAATTCTTGGTATATTAGCTGTATAAGAAATATGCAGATACTTTATTCACATTTATCAAAATAGCCACAGCAAGATAATTAGGGATCACTTTTAAAAATGGTGGCATTCAATAGGCATATTAACTGATATCAATATTCCTATAAATAGCCCATTAAAGTGGAAACTATTACATAAAAAATAGTTTATCAATAAAAATAAAAATGCTTTATTTTTTATTTGCAAAGTTAATTGCCTGCCACTCATATTTTTTATTTATTAAAATTAAATACTGATGTTCCTTGCTTTGTTGATAATTAAATAGCCTTAACAGTTAATGAACCTCAATTAAATGTTGATAGTAGCTAATATCCAATTTATCAAAATGATAACAATGATATTCCAAGCAATCAGAAACAATAAAATCTAAATTTATTATACTGAAATAAGGAGATTTTATGATTAGATTTCATTTGAGTGTACCTTAAATTAAGTAAACTTTTAATAACAAGTTTGAAATAATCTCTCTTGTGGAGAATGCAATCAGCTGGTAGAATATCATATCAGAACTTCTATAAAAATACTGACTGAAAACTATTCTTAGGAGGAGTGAATACTTCCAGTCAATTCATAACATCTATCAGATATCAATTTGACATAAAATTTACAAAGCTGAAAAGTAAATAATAATAATAAAGTCAAAGCTTTAAGACTTGGAATAAAGGCAACCAACTCATAATTAATCTCTTATATCTATGTGATTACTGCAAAATTCCAATAAAATAAAATTAAAACAAAAGCTAGGACTAGCTATGTCAATCTCAGAAAGAAGGCTTAGAATAAATGGATTCAAAGAATCCTTACTTTTTTTTATTTTAATTGAAAGTCAAAACCTATCAATGGGATCACAAGATTAATTTAAGGAGTCACATAAACACGAGGAAAAAAACAGAAAAAAGATCAGAGATCATCATCTATAATAACAGTAAATATTTTACCATGAAATTTTAGATTTATATACTTAGGTGTGTGTGTGTGCATGTGTGAGTGGGTGATAATATATTTCTACTGTCAGCCACAGTCAAAGTTTGAAAAATAGATTAACAAACAAACAAACAAACCCATGCTGTGGAGTTGATTCTAACTTGTAGTGACCCTATAGGACAGAGTAGAACTATCCCCTATAGTTTCCAAGCAGTGGCTGGTGAGTTTGAATTGCTGACCTTTTGGTTAGCAGCTGATCTCTTAACCACTGGATAGATGTTATAAATCTTTTTTAAAAGCTTATAGTTTGTGGTTAGTCTTATAATGTGTGGTTGTATACAACTGGTAATCAATTTGAATCAAACTGTCCAGATTTCAAATCTGGCTCCAGCATTTACTATCTGAGTGATGAAGGACAATTTTCTTAAACTTTTTTTTCCTCCACTTATAAAATAGATATAATAATGGTATCTAACTGACTAGGTTGTTGCCAATTTAAATGGAATAAACAGAAAGGAACATGACAAAAAGTTAGCACATAGTGAACTCTAAGCAGTAGTAATATTAGGACTCTCGCAGGTATTGCACTGGCCCTGTGGGCGTAGTGCCACTGAGCAGTTTCTGTTAACCCAGTAAGGCCAGTGGTGTATCTAAGCACTGAAATTGCGCCCTGTCCAAACATCTGACACCCTTCTTTTGGATAAAGTTTACCATAATATCAGCTCAGAAATACAAATCAAGCTCATTAATCTTTTAATGAATACATTACCATACTTGAGGAAGGACGTTGGGCCATACTGGGTTAATAGAAACTGTTGAGTGGTGCCATGTGCCCAGGGCTGGTACAACACACTAGATACGCCACTGCTCATAAATGATTCAGAAAAGGTTATTCAGAGAGACTTCCACTTTTTTACCAAGATGAAGTAACGAGTAATGGATTTACCATCCCACTTAGGGGGAAAAAGCTGGACAAACATATGAAATAATGGTTTTCAAGACACTGGGCATAAGGCAAAGGAGGACAGTGATCCCCAAGAGACAGGAAACAAATGAGATGAACCCTATGATTGCCCCAGCTTTCTGCCTACAGAGAGTTCCCAGGCCATAGCGCAGGGAGGGAAAACCCAGGTAAAGTTCAGAAGTCTCTGCATTAAGAAGACAGTACTGGAAGTCTGTTGACCAAGAGAGCAAGAGTTCACAGCACAGAGTACTGAAGAGGTGAGAGCTTCCTTTACAGAGAAGAACCTAGAGATCTTCGGAGAGTACTCTTGAGTATTTAGCTGAGTACTGATCAAAGTATGAATATGAGGAATCTACCTGTCATGGATTGAATTGTGTCCCCCCAAAATGTCTGTCAACTTGGCTAAGTCATGATTCCCAGTATTGTATGATTGTCTACCATTTTATCATCTGATACTATTTCCCTATGTGTTGTAAATGCAATCACTTTGATGTAATAAGATGGATTAGCGGCAGTTATATTGATGAGGTCTACAAGATTAGGTAGTGTCTTAAGCCAATCTCTTTTGAGATATAAAGGACAGAAGTGAGCAGAGAGACATGGGGAACCTCATACTACCAAGAAAGCAGTGCTGGGAGCAGAGCATGTCCTTTGGACCTGAGGTTCCTGCGCAGAGAAGCTCCTAGTCCAGGGGACGGTTGATGACATGGTCCTTCCTTCGGAGTTGACAGAGAAAGCCTTCCCCTGGAGCTGACACCCTGAATTTGGACTTGTAGCCTACTGGACTGTGAGAGAATAAACTTCTCTTGGTTAAAACCATCCACTTGTGGTATTTCTGTTATAGCAGCACT
>NW_004443950.1:9482584-9503791 GCF_000243295.1 Trichechus manatus latirostris | reverse complement strand
GTATTGTATGACTGTATTATCTGATGTGATTTCCTTATGTGTTGTAAGTCTATCACTATGATGAGATTATATGTGATCTCCTTATGTGTTGTAAATTCTATCACTGTGATGAAGTTATACTGATGAGGTTGACAAGATTAGATAGTGTCTTAATGCAATCTCTTTTGAGATATAAAAGAGAGAAGTGAGCAGAGACACATGGGAAACTCATACTACCAAGAAAGCAGTGCTGGGAGCAGAGCGCGTCCTTTGGACCCGAGGTTCCTGTGCAGAGAAGCTCCCAGACCAAAGGAAGATTGGTGACACAGACCTTCCTCCAGAGCTGACAGAGAGAGAAAGCCTTCTCCTGGAGCTGATGCCCTGAATTTGGACTTGTAGCCTCCTGGACTACGAGAGAATAAACTTCTCTTTGCTAAATCCATCCACTCGTGGTATTTCTGTTAGAGCAGCACTAGATGACTAAGACAGACACTGTCCAAGGCTGGGGAAAGGACCACCTGAAAGGATTAAAGGGAACAGTATTCAGCTGTTACACAGGGTCAGGAGTAGTGCCTATTGCCATAAACTGGGCTGGAAAACTTTATAATCCATGGTGCACTGGGTAGAGTACTCGGAAGGTTCTTGCCTTATTGATGTGAAATAATTTGCACTAGACTAAACACAGCTTTGGCCTTACTTAATAAATGTTAAAAGCAAAACCTGAAAGGATCAAATTGTTTCCAAATAGCTTAACTGCATCCTGGAACAAAAGTTCAAGAATAGTTATGGAAATACAAAAATATACAGCACTCAGGAAGGTAAAATTCACAATGTCTGGCATCAAATAAAAACATTTGAGGCAAGCGAAGAAGCAGGAAAATACAACCCATACTGAGGAGAAAAATCAATCAACTGGAATGGACCCAGAATGACACAAATGTTAGAATTAGCAGAAAAGAATATTAAAATCATTATAATAACTGTATTCCATATAGTCAAAAATTAAGTAGAAAAATGGAAGATATAAAAAAGACCCAAATCAAACATCTAGAGATGAAAACTACAATGTTTGAAATGAAAAACACACTGAATGAGATTAATGGCATTAATGGGATTAATGAGACATTGCAGAAGAAAAGATTAGTGAAGTTGGAGACACAGCAATAGGAGCTATTCTAACTGCCCATAAGGGGATAGAACCTATGTTATTTTCTGGCTGATTTAACGGGGTGGAGGTTATGGTGTAAGAAGTACCTAGGCTACTTGTAGTTTTCTGTCTTGAAATTCTGAGCAGAGACTAATGTCATTTACTGGGATAGGGAACAGGAAGAAGAGTAAGTTTTGGAGGACTCTTGGTTTGGTTTTGAATTTGTTGAGTTTGAGTTTCTTTGGGGACCCCTAAAGGGAGTTATCCAGTAGTCAAAAGGATACCTGGGACTGGAGGTCAGAGGGGTGGATTGGTCTCATGGTAAGAATTTGGAAGTGGTCAGCATTTGTATGATAATTGAAACCATAGACTTGAGTGAGATTTCACAGAAAGAATGTATAAATTAAAAAGAAAAGAATTTAAAATGTAAAATGCAATTTTGCAAAGTAACAATATGTAAGGGATAGGCAGAGGAAGACAAGCCATTTAGTGAATCCAAAGTGTTAATTTTCTGGAAGTGTCTAGGGGCAGAAAAGTGGATAGAAGTCTGTGTGTGTGTGTTGGAGGCAGCAAGGTTAGAGAACTTCTCTTGAAGCTGTGTTTCCAGCAAAGCACACTGTTTTTACCCAGACTATATGTTTATGGAGGGGAAGACCATCAAAGATTAATACTGTTTCCCTTTCTTGACCACTCAGACATCCTCATCAAGGAGACTAAGAAGGTAGGGTCACAGAGATAAGAGGGGAATGGACATTGGTATCATCTGTTGGAGGGCAGGTAAAGACCGTAGTTTGTCAGGTTCCTAGGAGGAAACAGATTGCACTCTCAAACTGGGCAATTTGAGGAGAGTTTAATAAAGACCGTTTACTAAGGTGTGGGTAGAATGTAGGGAAATCCATTAGATAGTGCCTTTCCCCAGGGCTAGTAAGAGTGCGATGCCCTCACTGGGTTTAAGTCTACAGGGGCAAGAGGAGAGAGCAAGAGAACTTTGAGGAGACTCCTGCCCAGGGAGCTCTGACCTTTGATTGAGGGGCTTTGCAAGGAGGGGCAGGAGAAAATTACCCTGACCCTCTCTTGACTCCTTCCCTCACATTGCTTGTCTGTGTCTCCACTGGCCAGGCCCGATCAGAAGCTAGTGAATCAGTTAATGCAGCCCATATAAATCAGCCTCCAGTGCAGGGGAGGGTGGAAGATGGTTAGAAGTGGATCCTAAGGGGCAAACGAAAGACATCAAACAAAGACTGAGAAATCTCTTTTGGAAATCATCACAGGAGGTCACTGGGGTCTCTGGTTAAAGAACTTTAAGGGCAATGATAGGGCAAAAGGTCGATTGCAGAGAGTAAATTGAGCATAGAACAGAGGTGAGGAAGAGGAGCTATTGTTGAGGGAGAGAGTTTGGGAAGTGACTGGAGATAAAGTTTGGGTAATGGGTGGCAGGTGTGAGTAAAGACCACAGACCCTTATTCATGATTATATGCTGAGACTTAGTCTCACTTACTTTGGACACATTATCAAGAGGGACCAATCCCTGGAGAAGGACATGATGTAGAGGGTCAAAAAAAAAAAAAAAGAAGACACTCAATGAGATGGATTGACAAAGTGGCTGCAACAATGGGCTCAAACCTACTATTGTGTGGATGGCCCAGGGCTGGGCAATGTTTCATTCTGTTATACATGGGATCTCCATGAGTCGGAGCTGACTCGGCAGCAACTAACAATAACATACCAAATTACTGACTCAAAATAGTGCCTCAAATTCCCAGGATCTCCTTATAATTTTCCAGACTGTGAAGACAATAAGGCCTGTTCAGTACAAATGGGCATACGAATTAGCATAACAACGATTGTGAGCATGGCGCAGGACCGGGTAGTGTTTCCTTCTGTGGTGCGTAAGGTTGCTATGAGTCGGAACCGACTTGACGGCACTTAACAACAACAACAATTAAGGCCATTCTGTAAGAAGACATATGTCTTCCTTTCTCTGTGTTCCATGAACCTTGTAACTAAGTTCATTGCACACTGTTTTGGCACTGTTTATTCATGTGTCTCTCTCCCCTCTGGAGCATAGGGATTCTACTTTAAATGCCATTATGACCTCAGTGCCTAGTTCAGTATTTGAAACATAGAAAATGCTCAGTGAATAGTTTGCTTATACTTAATTTTTTTACTCAGTGAATATTTACTGAACACATAAATATTCAAATGTTCAAAACCATAAAAACATGAACACAATTTGGTTATATTTATTCTATACCTCTTCCATCTATACTACACGTTTCACTTTTATCTCCCCTTTTCCTTCTTCAATAAAGTTTTTTTCCTTACATGTTTTTTTTACATTGTACTTTAGATGAAGGTTTACAGAACAAACTAGCTTCTCATTAAACAGTTACTACACATAATGTTTTATGACAACGGTTAACAACCCCACGACACATCAACACTCTCTCTTCTTGACCTTGGGTTCCCTATTACCAGCTTTCTTGTCCCCTCCTGCTTTCTAGTCCTTGTCCCTGGGCTGGTGTGCCCCTTTAGTCTCATTTTGTTTTATGGGGCTGTCTAATCTTTGGCTGAAGCGTGAAACTCAGGAGTGACTTCATTACTAAGCTAAAAGAGTGTCCGGGACCCATACTCTCGGGGTTTCTCCAGTCTCTGTCAGGCCAGTAAGTCTGGTCTTTTTTTGTGAGTTAGAATTTTGTTCTACATTTTTCTCCAGCTCTGTCTGGGACCCTCTGTTGTGATCCCTGTTGGAGCAGTTAGTGGTGGTAGCCAGGCACCATCTAGTTGTACTGGACTCAGTCTGGTGGAGGCCGTGGTAGTTGTGGTCCATTAGTCCTTTGGACTAATCTTTACCTTGTATCTTTAGTTTTCTTCCTTCTTCCTTGCTCCCGAGAGGGTGAGACCAGTGGAGTATCTTAGATGGCCGCTCACAGGCTTTTAAAACCTCAGACGCTACTCACCAAAGTAGAATGTAGAACATTTTCTTTATAAACTATGTTATGCCAATTGAGCTAGATGTTTCCTGAGACCATGGTTCCCACAGCCCTCAGCCCAGCCATTTGTTCCCTTAGGGAGTTTGGATGTGTCTATGGAGCTTCCATGACCTTGCCTTGTACAAGTCTTACATGTGCTTTAACCAGGTCCCTGGGTAGTGCAGTGGTTTGTGCTCAACTACTAACCTAAAGATTGGTGGTTCAAACCCACCAGCGGTGCTGGGAAAGAAAGGCCTGGTGATCTGCTTTCATAAAGATTACAGCCAAGAAAACCCAATGGAACAGTTCTACTCATGAGGTCGCCATGAGTTGGCATTGACTCATGGTTTTTGGTTGGTATTTTAACTCCTCATTTCAGGAGAGAATTTGATTTTTTGTTTGACAAGTCATATCAGCTTTGCACAAATACTAGAACATCTCTCATGTTTAAGTCTAATTGCTAATCTTCTCCCCATAAAGGATCTTTGGAAGGCTTTTCTAGGAGTTTTTCTCATGTCTTAAATGGTTCTATTTCCCACCTGATGTTATAATGCTTGAGTTCTAAGACTGACTGAGAAATATTTCCTGTCTGACTGGTTGTAAGGGGATGTTGTTGTTGTTGTGTGCGGTTGAGTTGATTTCGACTCAAAGCAACCCCATGTGACAGAGTAGAACTTCCCCATAAGGTTTTCTAGGCTGTAATCTTTATGGGAGCAGATCACCAGGTCTTTCTCCCTTGGAGGCCCTGGGTAGCATTGCTCCCCCAGGGCTCCGTTGTAAGGGGATAGGAAGTTGGTTTTAGGTACTCTCTATAACTATATTGGAGCCCTGGTTGCGTAGTGGTTAAGAGCTTGACTGCTAACCAAAAAGCTGGCAGCTCGAATCCACCAGCCACTCCTTGGAAACCCTATGGGGCAGTTCTACTCTGCCTATAGGGTCGCTATGTCTATATTAAATACTGCTCTCATTTAAGAAATATTTTTGACATATTTAGAAATTCTCAGTAATATGTTTTGACAGAAAAATGTAAAAAGAATCTTGCTTCTTCTAATCTTTTGATTTTTGACAATTCCTCATTTCTTTCTTTTAAGTTACACTATTTGAAACCAAATTCTACTTCTTATAACATTTATAAGACATAAATATCATGAGTTCCGTATAGTAAACTAGCCTGAACAACCAGATAATAAAACATAATGAAGCTGGGAAATTCTAAGCTCTAGAATAAAGGTAAAATTAATATCTCTATTATGAAAAGGATTCTGGCAAAATTCAGTCTGGCTCCTGGGGTCCTGCATACCCCAGACAGAAGCATATATGTTGTTGTTGTTTGCTGTCAAGTCAATTCCGACTCATAGCGACCCTATACGACAGAATAGAACTGCCCCATAGAGTTTCCAAGGCTATAATCTTTGCTGAAGCAAAGTGCCACATTTTTCTCCCGCAGAGTGTCTGGTGGGTTCTAACAGCCAGCCTTTCAGTTAGCAGATGAACACTTACCGGCTGCGCCATCAGGCTTCTTTTTGAAGAATGTATAAGAGACATTAAATCAACTTGAACTTGATCTTTTCTTGATTTTAATGGTTTGTGTTTAACCTTTAAGACCAAACTCACTAAATGGTTGTTTAAATTACTGTGGTAAGATCAGTAGGCATAGTCATGCCGCAAAAGCAGACTTTTCTTAGTTCTAAATATACCAAGATATATCAAAATTTTCACTTGTTTAGGAACAACTTTATTTCTAAGTTACAAAGTAGATCATTAGCTAAAATAATGTACATTTTCTCATAAATATTGGAAGAGTTGGTGTAGCCAAGATGAGTCATGCATTGCAGAGGCTAGACCCAATGGACTCCCACAGTGTATACAGTCCTAAGGCTTTGTGCTTTTAAAACACATCCTCAAAATACTCTTTTTAACATTGCATTTTTATTAAGCTACTGAAACAGTATCGATTTGATTATTTTGTTTTGAACACATTATTTTTTAGCGGCTGTAAAATGGGACTTAAGTAATCAAGCCATTTTCCCCTAATAATTTAAATGCTAAAAATTCAATATTCTGTAGTTAAAAATAAATCTTCAAACTGAGCACAGTAGTTATTTTCCCATATGCCTTATTGACAGTGATAAAAATGGATAAAGTTTAACCAAGAAGTGTGCCTATTTTTCTTGAAATATCAAGCTTCCATTTCATTAAATTTGGAGAGCTTTCTTTCTTTCTTTTTTTTTTTTTTGAGGAAATAATATGATGATACCGAAAGAAAGGAAATAAAATTCTTAGAAAGTTCTCAAAAGAGTATTAATAGATGAGATTTGAATAAGACTGATCAAATGCTGAAATGGCCGCTTTCCTTTTTTTTTTTTGATTGCCCACATTGTCTGGAAACTGCTCAACAGAACAAAAGGTTTTATGGATGAAAGACTGGTATGAAGAAACATGAATGTCAACTCAGGCTCTGAAAGACAGTTTGCTAATGAAATATTCTAAAAGTCATTTTCACGGTGGTTGAAAGTTCTCACTGATGTGCACCAATGCTTTTGATAAAAAAAAACTATATATATCAAATAATTATGCAAGTGTTGGCTCTGGGGACAGAGAAAATAAGGTTAGCTCATGCCCCCAAATATTATGAAAAGATTTGTGTATCATACTCCTTTCTGTGGGGAAAAAATGATCATACGCCTGATAGTATTACTTGGGTAGTAAATTTCTTACTTCTTACATGTGAAAAATGCCTTTTTCTGCTATCTACATTACGCTAACTGACTTTGATCTATGATTTACTATCTTAATGGTTGGCTCTTTATGTGCAAAGTGTAGAAAGAAAATGATTATCTTTAAAAATTGAACTTTCCCAAAACATCCTTGAGTGAACTTTCCTGATAAATGCAAGGAGTAATAACTTTTCCCCAAAGGTCCACTGATCCACTCTATTAATATACATACCTGCCAATGACACCTACTTATCCTCTATTCTACAATATGCATTCTTTCTTCTATATATATATATATACGACATACCCCTTTATATGGGTTTATAATTTGATGGAAGTTTGCGTTCAGATGTCCTTGGAATCTGTCTGCATCCATTTTCTGTGACTTTGATTTTGAGCATTTAAGAATGATGAGGAAAGACTTTTAACAGTGCCTGTCATGGTGCCCCATGCAGAGAGGCCCTTAATTAAGGGTTAACAATAGTTCTATGACATGACCAAATTAGTAGAACCTTAGCTCATTAAGTTTTTTAAACACTCTATATCAGATTGACCGTGGGACGTCTACCTTCTGCCCCGTCACAAACCTGGATGACTGCCTAAACTGTAGTGGTCTGAGAACAAAGCCAAGCTTTGTGTGTCTGGGCCTGGGTGAGGCTTGACTTACAAAAGGCATCGAATCTCTGGTGGGTAGACGCCATCTCCATTCCATTTTATATTTTCCTGAATGAAATATTAATTACATGCATTAATGATGCAAATATATATAAGAGTTTTATGTGATATTTTATGTTCTTTGGGACCAACCTCTCAAACTCATCTGCTTTAGTATACAATATGCTACTGCCAGTTTGTAATGCACTTTCTCCTTACATGCTCTTCTCAGTCTGAAACTCTTCCTCAGCAGTCTCGATCCAAACACAATGCTATCTTCTTTTTGAAACTTCAACTGACATTGTTTCCAGCAAAGGTAATCACTGTGCGCATGTTCTTAGAGTGTTTTTACATATGTATGTGAGGAAAATTTTACATCATGTTGTAATTTACAAGTATCTTTGTGTCTTATACCAATCAGGGAGATCCTAGATGTCTGGGGTCAGAGTTTATTCATTTTTTAAAAAACCTTCAGGATCAAAAGTAAGTACTCCGTGAATATTGCTTTCATTAATTTGTTAAAAGGTATATAAGAGTAGGCAAATAGGATCTATATCATTAATAAGGAAGTTTAAAAGACAATGGAGTCCAGATTTGAGAACATTCAGAGATAGTTTAAAAACTGGAGCCATTCTCATTATACACATTGCAGATTATATTAGACTAATCTATTGCAAGGATGTTTTAATATTTATAATTTTGGTTACAATATTTGAAGCAACTAGTCCAAATAGAGATCATCTGGTTGTTTTAGAGATATCCATATACAAAAGAAAAATTACTGCTATGTAATTTTAATTTCAATCCATCAAGACATTTATCACATACAATGGTTCATGTCCTTTGGTGGTTAGGAGAGGGGATAAAAAAATGAGTTTTTAT
Source organism: Trichechus manatus latirostris (assembly GCF_000243295.1). Taxonomy (NCBI): domain Eukaryota; kingdom Metazoa; phylum Chordata; class Mammalia; order Sirenia; family Trichechidae; genus Trichechus; species Trichechus manatus. The sequence continues at coordinate 9,495,440 of NW_004443950.1, read as the reverse complement.
GTATTGAAGTCATTGCTCATAACACATTAAGGCGATTGACACAGCTCCTTTGTAAAGTCAGACATTCTGGAATTGTTCTAGAATGAATCCTAGTTGAAAATTACTTCAAGAAACTCAGAGCACTGTTACAGGTAAAAAAGGAGGATTAGCTGGGGCCTTAAGGACCAGGAATCAGCCATGTTAAAGAGCCAGGCACAGAGTATTCAGAGCATGAGCATAGAAAACAGCAAATACCAAGGTCCTGAAGCTGGAAGGAGCTTATTTTATCTTACAAGCTGTAATGAAACAGTGTGACTATACTCCAGTAAGTTAGGGGCAAGGAGTGTCAGAGAAAATGGAAAAGGTAGGCAGGGACTACACCAGGCAGGGCTGGGAGACCTTACTTTTGCTTGGCTGGTCGTTTAATGTTTATGTGACTTGTGAATTGAACCTTTCTCTTTCATCCCCTATCCTCATTGCAAAACAAACAAACAAAAAATAACCAATAACAACAACAAAACTGCATCTCTCTAGAACTAGCGGGAGAAGTATCACGTTCCTGGAACTATGTCTAGCTCCTCCCTTGGGCATGAACCACATCAACATACCATCTCTAGCTCCTAATTCAATGCCTGAGCTATGCTAGGCACTCAATAAATATATACACAGATGATATGTAATTGCTGGAAATTATTCTGTATCCCCTGTTTTATGAGGCATGTTTAGAACTGTGGGGTAGCAGTTAGGATTAAAACGATTTCTAAGGTAAGAGACTTTTAAGATAGAATACAGTCTTTGAGTGACCAGTGAGTAAGTAAATATCACAATGAGAGCCTCTTGGGCTAAAGATTGTTGGCAAATTTTAACACTTTATTTATAAAATTAATGAATTATTCTTTGGCTATTAGTTCTTCTTTCAATTATAATGTTGGTGAAGATGTTTTTATTTATTCATTCCTCCAAGGTACATACTGGGCATCTACTATATTCTAGGCATTTATGCTGGATGCTGAGAATCCAAAGACAAACAATACACGGTCACTGGTTAGGGAATACGTTTAATATAAAAAAGGAAATGTGATAAAATATCAGTCATGTGATTATAGAATCTCTAGATCAGGTACAGTGATGCAGTCTGGGTCTTATCCTCCTGAGCTCATAGTCTGATAAGGAATATGTACAAAATAACTACCATGTAAATCATAGCATGCTGACATTTATCACCCATAACTGTTAAATAATATCAGATGATAACCTGGTTGTACATGTAAACAACAGAAATATATATATAGCAGATTCTTCAAAGTGCATAATTCTCAGACTCTCAATACTTAACTAAATAATGAGATTTAACCCTATGTTTTTTTAAAAAACTATTTTACTTAAAAAAATCCCTTTCACAAAATATTGTGAGAATTCGACAGAAAAACAATGCGTATCTTTGACCTCACAAAAATACTCCTGGGAATGTTTTCCAAAGATATAAAGGTATGTGTAAAGATTCATCCACAAGGTTTTTACACTTTTCTCCTTTTTATCACACTAACATGCCAAGCATGTTCCCTGCACTGTCTTTTACATTTACTGATCCTGGAATGCTTGTCACCTAGATTTCCACGTGCCTAACTAACACCATAGCCTCATTCAGATCCCTGTTCAAAGGTCATCTTATCAAAGAGTCCATCTATCACTTCCCGTCACTCTCTGTCTTCTTACCCTTCTTTATTAGGAGGATGATATGTTTATTGTAGCATTTAACCACCAACTGCCATACTTATTTATGTGCATTTGTTTGTTTTCCTTGTCTGTCTCTATCTCTTGGTCCCCTGAATGTAAGCGCCAAGAGAGCCGAGACGTTGTATTCCAAGCCTAGGACAGGGTAGATATTGAGTGCTCAGTAAGTATTTGTTGAATGACAAACTAACAAATACATAGAAACAAACTAAATGTACATCAGTGGGGTACTGGCCAAATACATTAGGTAACTATATCATGAAATTCTATGCAGCCTTTAGAATGGCATTTTTAGAAATAAAAAATACAGTTTACTTTTTAATCTGGTAAGATGTTCAAACAGATTGTAAAAAAAAGTGTAGTTTGAAAAACAGGCTTTTCACTATTCAATATTATTCTCTCTAGGTCACCATGAGTCAGAATTGACTTGACGGCACACAATAATAACAGTAACATCTGCACATATATAATATCTATACATATATACACACAGACACGGGTATGCTGTGTATGAAAAAGAAACAAAAATGTTAATGGTGACTATTTCTGAGTGGAAGAAATTCAGTTTAATTTGTTCTTTGTTGTGCTTCTCTGTATTTTCTACAAATGTTTTCTTGTGCAAAAAAATTTAAGTAAAAAAAAAAAAAACTAAAGTAATTAATTTGTCCTCAGACATATTAAGCAATCGTGTTGAGCATTAAAGATTTTGTGGATTTTGCTAGTTTCTCCAGAATGATCCATACTGACTACATTTCAAACTTGTCGTTGGATTGTTACCTGTTGTCTCCAATATACTTAATCTATATACGCAGCCAATTATTTAATGCTTAATTCAAGAATTTGGCAGAAATTATATATGCAAAAGTACTTGCAGAGTAATATTACCTTAGCATACAGTATTTTAGCATCTAAATATATACTCTTAAAATTGACCCTTAATACATGTTTGCAAACAAGTAATAATGTAAATAGCAAACTTTGTGCTCTGAGTTTAATGTGGCTTTGGATTTTGGTTGCTTCCTTTCCTCTTATTCTGCCAAATTTAGCATTAGTGCCCTTACTTACGAAAAGAACTTATTTATCCCTTTAGACCTTTGATAAGCCTGAGATCCTCAGATATATTTATAAAGAAGTTATGGTGCTTTGAAAATCTAAAAGGGTAATTTTTATGAAAATAATACTCCATTTAAATGACAAACCTTAGTCAATCTCTCAATATTTCTCCAAATGTAGAGCAGCCTGTGAATTCCCAAGAAAGATTAAAAATACATTTTAAACTTCTTTAAACTTTTAAAATCTTAAATTAAATTCTTAACTTTCTTTAAATATGTGACACCATCCGTCACAATCTTATATTTAGACACATAATAATGTATAATCCCAGCTTGCTGTCCACTTGTAAAAATGGGAATAGACTTGGAGAAATAAGCAATTTCCCAACAGAAAATTGGAAATTCTGCCAACCAATTCCAGGTGACCCGCCATCAATCAGTGTTAAATTCTCTGGGGCTATTGTTGAAGGGTATTGCTATTAGTGAAGGGTTTCACCTGATGACTAATAGTATATAACAAATACATTGAAGAACTATAGAAACCCCCTGAATCTATAATTGTCTGGTAACTTTCAGCAGAGACCTTCTTGGCAGTGGAGAAACAAAGTGAGATTTTTTTTTTATAACCTCCATGCATTTCTCTTATTGAAATATCTGTTTTTAGAGAAATAAGTGAAATGATTATGCTGTGCAAATAAATTAAATTAGCTGACAAAATATTTCTTTATGACTAAACTGTTTAATGTAGACATTTGAAAATATGTGGTATCATTTAGAATATGTGCAAATGTGACAATTAGTCTGATTCTGAAGTTAAATAAGAAGTCTAAGTTTGCAATAAAATCTCCTTGTTTGGTATTATTAGGTAATTATGAGTAATGTCTGAAAGTAATGTTCCATGGTTATAATTTCCTTGTTTGCTTGAGCGAGTACACTAGGAATTCATTAAAAATGCAAGTTCATCAGATACCTGCAAATTACAAACGTAGTGAGGACGTTGCTGGAGGTTAGGAAGAATTTTTCAATAAGAAACTATGACTGGGGCAAACCAACAGCTGGCAGATAACCTATGATGGATTTCTAGGACTGCAGTGCAGGGTAGACAAATGGGTTTGTTCACTAATGTCAAAAATCAAATCCATTCTGATGTAAAGATCTAATTGCAAGGCATATCTGCCATTTCTTCAACTCTTAAGTATAAAGACCAAAAGCTTACAAAAGTAGTTAATGCTGGCAGTATGCCATGGATGTATGAAGGCAGCTGGGAAGCCGAGGTTCTCAAAAAAGTAGTTTGTCTTAGAGTAGTGAAAACAGTAAAATCAATCAATCAATTGCTTGATCAATCAATCCAGCACTCCTGGAGCACTTGCCTCTCGAGGTGGTTGTGAAGATTAGATGAAATGAAGTATATAAAACACTCAGCCCTTTATTTGTTCTATCTGGAAAGTGTCATTTAAAGTGATGTTGCAGAGTTAGTTGTGTGGTGGTGAATCAAATGGCCTTTTCCCATATAGGATGAAGTGGTGCAGTTTAGAGCAATATTCTCCCCTGCTGCCCCCCATCTCCCAGGGAGGTTGTCTCCAACCAAAGAAGGCTGAGATTGCAAAAGGGTTATTGACCACAGAAAATCAAAGCTTTGGACTAATAGTATGGATGGTCTGAGAAGAAAGACCCAAAGGACCTCTTCCTGAGCAATCACGAGGCTGTACCATGGGAGATGATTAGAAATGCTGTGTTGGGATGAACTGATGGTCACTATATGTGAAAATCTAATATATGACTCAAGTGGGAGGGTGAATTTGTAAGGACTTGCTTAAAAATCCCAGGACATGATTGTCTTAGGCTGGGACAAGTAGAGCCAATGGAGCATATGTATATATATTTGTATATTAAGATTTATCTCATGGAGATGATTCACACGGTTGTGGAGGATGGCAAGTCCCAAGTCCATGGGTAAGGAATTGAGCTGGAGGCTTCTCCTGACTCACATGGTTGCAGAGCCTGACGAATCCCAAAGTGGCAGGTCAGATGACAGGTAGTGGTTTTCAGGGCTGTGGAAACTGGTGGTAGGAGGTGAATCCCAGAATCAACAGACCACAAGCTGCTGACTCAAGTCCCAAGAACTGGAAGTCAGATGATGATGAGCTGGATGCCAGATCCAGAGTGAGTTTTGCCAGAGTGTCCATATATGTTGGATGCAGGTCACACCCTCAAGGAAAGTACCCTTACATCAGATAATTGAGGAAGGCAGTGGCTTGAATAAGGGTGTGACTTAAGTAAGGGTGTTACTTGAGTAAGGTTATAGCTTGAGTCATGCCTTTTAGTAAGGGCGTGATTCAAGATACACCCCACAGTAATCCTGCCTCATTAACATGTAAAAGTTTAGAATTTACAACACATAAAATGGAAGATAATTACACAATACCACACAATGGAGGACAATTACATCAGATCACAAAATGGAGGATAATTACACAATACTGGGAATCATAGCCTAACCAAATTGACACATAACATTAAACATCACAATGATCTTTTTTTTGCATACTATTATTATTAGCTTTGTGTAAAATAGCTGGTGCATAGGGTTTATACTTTGACAGCTGTGCAGGCACCCTGAAAACATTATGGGAAAAGGAAAATAATCTCTAGGATTTGGGAAAGTGACACTCAACCCAGGCACCTGTAACTTGAATATGGGTTTGATTTGTTACTGCAAAATGTAATCAGAAGAATCATAAAGGTCCTAAAACGGACAACTAAAATGATCGATGGAATGATGAGTTGTTATGTGCACACCATAAATATTAGAATTTTATTGTAGAGAGATAAACATTATGAGAGCATATCCTTAAAGCCTATAAATCATTGTGGGTATACAGAGGGTAATTTCTAGAAGAGTAGAACCAGGATACCCCTTACCCCCATTTTATGGCTTGAGATGGTCACGAGGCAATAAAAGGAAGTATTTGTACGAAAAATGATGAAAATGGAACTTGTTATCACAGTGTGCCATAGTGGAGAGATGACTGGACAAGGAACTGATTTGCCTTACAGTCCTAACTCATTGTCTGCCCTTTAGCATGTCTGTGAAGTTCTCTAAAGCTCTATTTCCTAATCTGAAAAATGAGAATCATAGCAGTTTTGCCTAACTCAGAGAAAGATTACAAAAAACAAATTTTATGATGTATGTGAAAGTTGTGCCAAATGTTAGGTAAATAGAAGGAATTACAATTATCTGTATTAGTTTCCTACTGCTGCTATAACAAATGATTACAAACTTAGTAACTTATAACAAAATGAATTTAATATCTTATAGTTCTGGAGGTCAGAAGTTTAAAATGAGTCTTACCGGACTAAAGTCAAGTTATAGGCAGGGCTACATTCTTTCTGGAGGCTCCAGAGGACAATGTACATTCCTTGCCTTTCCAGCATCTAGAGGCTGCCTGTATTCCTTGCCTCATGGCCCCACATCACTCTGACCTCTGCTTCCATTGTCACGTTGCCTTCTCTGATTCTGACATTTCTGCCTCTCTCTTATAAGGACACTTGTGATTACATTTGGCCTGTTTGGCTAATCCAGGATAATCTCTCATCTCAAGACCCTTCTTGTAATCACATCTGCAAATAATTTTTGCTGAGGAAGGTAACATGTTCACAGGTTCTGGGGATTATTATTAGGGCATGCACATCTTTGGGGGGAGGGACATTATTCTGTTTACTACATTATCCCATGAGACAGTTCAGGTAGTTAATATAAACAATTTAGAAAAAGAATCAGAAATAGAATGTTCAGGGGAATGAGACATTAATTTATTTTGTATATCAGTACTTTCTTTTTTCTTAAATTGACCTGTGTTCTAGGAAAATGGATTTAGATATATTAATGGATGGCAGAGTCATATGAGTTAATTAAGAATATGGTTGAGGGACTGCTTTTTACTGTCATTGGAAACAAGCTGGCTTGTCTTGTGTTTTAAAAAAGTCCCTAAAAGTACTGCCTGAAGATTAAGTATTGTGTATATGTTCTGAAGACTAGGATAAATCATGCTTACTAATGAGATGGGATTGTTGATGTTGTTGGGTGCCTTCAAGTTGATTCCAACTCATAGTGACCCCATGTGACAAGGTAGAACTGCCCCATAGGATTTTCTTGGCTGTAATCTTTATGAAAGCAGATCACTGGGCCTTTTTCTTGCAGAGCTACTGGATGGGTTCGAACCTTTTGGTTAGCAGCCAAGTGCTTAACTATTGTGCCACCAGGGCTCCATCAATAAATAACAGGGTTAGTCTTCTTTTCAACACTAGTTCCAATCTTTTTCCCCTTTAATATTAACGAGCCATGTGCTTATTAAGAAGAGACATTGGTGGTTCAGTGGCAGAATTCTTTCCTTCCATGTGGGAGTTGTTGTTGTTGTGTGCCATTGAGTGACACAATAGGACAGAGTAATACTGCCCCATAGGGTTTCCTAGGCTGTAATCTTTACGGGAGCAGATTGCCAGGTCTTTTCTCTGGTAGAGTGGCTGGTGGGTTCGAGCTACTGACCTTGTGGTTAGTAGCTGAGCACTTAGCCATTACACCACTAGGGCTCCTTCCATATAGGAGATTTGGGTTCAATTCCCAGACAATGCACCTCATGCACAGCCACCACCTGTCTGTCAGTGGAGGCTTGCATGTTGCTATGATGCTATATAAATTTCAATGGAGCTTCCAGACTAAGATGGACTAGGAAGAAAGACCTGGAGATCTACTTCTGAATGTCAGCCAATGAAAGCTCTATGTAGCACAACAGTCTGATCTACAACCAATCATGGGGATGGCGCATGACCTGGCAGCATTTTTGTTTGGTTGTGCGTAGGGCCACCATGAGTCAGGGGCAATACTACAGCATATAACAACAACAATGGCTAAGAGACCAGCCTTATACATATAAGTCTTCAGGAGGGAAGGCCCCTGTGGGTTTGTTTGTAGGCATTAGAGAAATATGGCCCATCTTGATTCCTTGAATTAGAAAGTTAGAAAGGACAATTGTGCATTTTGAAGTACTTCTACTGTTGTTTTCCAGACTTGCCAAGGAACAAGAGAGCCAACCAAACACAACTGAATCTGAAAATCTAGGAGGAGTGTTGCAGTATGCTCCCCGGATTAGAACAGAGACCGAAAGAATAGAATAGCAGTTTCCTCTTTTGGTGTGTAGTCATAAGCACTTTGAGTATATGTTCCTTGAGAACATAGACATTTTAGCCTACCTTGTGACTCCTTCAGGGACTTTATTGGGATTAATCTTGAGAAGAGAGGATGAGTGATCCACACCAACCCTTCAGAGTATCCTGTAAAGATGAAATTCACTAGGAGCCCAGCAGGATATAGAGAAGGAAGATCAGAGAATAGGGCACCCTAGTACTTCGGTTCTATTTCATATTTGGACTAAATGGAAAGCAGACAGCCTTCAAATTCTGGAGCCTCCAAAATAAAAAAGAGAAAATTAAACCTGGCAGGAGCTAAGATTGTCCCTTATTGCTGCATTGTCCAGAAGTTTTCTGATTGATTCATCTTCAGATGGGCAGTATCTGAAGCCCTTCAGCTGCTGGACCTGACTCTGAGTTTAGAGACCACAGCCTGTATGGGAAGACGGATCTTTCAGCTCTAATTCTGCTCCTCCCACACACCCCTCTGAGTCCTATACTCAAGTCTAGTTTTCTGAGTACAACCCCATGATCCAATGGTACTTTGATCACCAATGAACCACTAACTAGGTCTTCAACCAGTTCTGCCTAGAATATACTTTTTCCTTTCATTACTGTTATGGATTGAATTGTGTCCCCCCAAATATGTGTTGTAAATCCTAACTTCTATGCCTGTGGTTATAATCCCATTTAGAAATGGGTTGTCTTTGCTATGTTAATGAGACAGGATTTGTGTAGGGTGTGTCTTGAGTCAATCTCTTTTGAGATATAAGCATGCACGAGGCAGAGATGGGGGAAGAGAGATGCCAGGTTACATGAAGATCACCTAGGAGCAGAAGCTCAGAAGAGACGAGGACCTTACCCCAGAACTGACAGAGAGAAAGCCTTCTTCTGGAGCTGGCACCCTGAATTCAGACTTCTAGCCTCCTAAACTGTGAGAAATAAATTTTTATTTGTTAAAGCCACCCACTTGTGGTATTTCTGTTATAACAGCACTAGATAACTAAGACAGAATTTGGTAATGGGAGTGGGGTGCTACTCTAACAAATACCTGCAGTGTGGAAGCGGTTTTGGAATTGGGTAATAGGTAGAGGCTGGAAGAGTTTTAAGGTATCTAGTAGTAAAAGCATAGATTGCCTTGAAGAGACCTTTGGCAAAATTATGGACATCAAAGATAATTCTGGTGAGGGCTCAGAATGAAGTGAGGAGAGCCATAGAGAAAACCTCTGTCATCTTAGAGAATACATATGACACAAGCAACAGAATGTTGCTAGAAATGTGGATGTTAATGTGCTTCTGGTGAGGCTTTAAAAGAAAATAATGAACATGTGATTGGAAAATGGAAGATGGGCAATGCTTTTCTTGCAGTGGCAAAGAACTTGTCAGAGTTATGGTCAAATATTTGGTGGACGGTAGAACTTGTAAGTGATGAATCTGGATATATGTCTAACGAGACTTCTAAGCAAGATCTTAAAGGGGTCACAGGGTTTCTCCTTGATGCTTGTAGTAAAATGTGAGAGGAAAGAGATGGACATAAAAATGAACTGTGCAAAATGAAAACAAAAACTTAAAGATCTGGAAAATTTGGTTGTACAAACTAAGGACACATGTCCTAGAATGTTCACCAAGCATGTGGCTACACAATCTTTTGTTAAAGAGATTAAGCCTGTGAGTGATAGATCTAACCAACTAGCACAGCAGAAAACCCATCAGTTTACACTAAAGAGGAAAGAGAAAGAACAAAAGGAAAGAATGCTGTCTGCCCTTTGGAATTCTACCCCAGGAAATTGGCCAAAGGAGTTACTTTTGTTGTCCTCCAAGAAAAGAAAAGGACAATCCCTGGAGCAGATCAGAGATCTGCAGGACTGTTGGAAGGAGCACGGGAAGCAGGGCCTTCTCCATTTCAAAGAATAGGGTCACAGCCACCTAGGCTACAAAGAGTTGGATCTTTGCCAATTCGGTTCCAGAGTGTGGGGCTGCTGTTAATGTGTGTCGTGGTCCGAAGCTGAGGGGAGGGACTGCCATGCCCAAGGGGCAGAAAATGAGGCCTGCTGGGGCTGAGAGGATTGCCACTTAGATGCACTAGGTGAATGGGGCCACCCAAAGCCAGGGGAGCAGAATTGCCATCCCAGTGGGCCTGGAAGGTGAAGCTGAAGCCCAAGGCCGAGGGACCTCCACCCAGAATCTGGAGAGTGTGGCCAACACCCAGAGTCTGGAGGGAAGGGCCATTGCTCAGATGGTCCCAAAGAACAGAGGATTATTTTCAAGCCTTGAGAACTAATGTAAATTGTTCTGCTGGGTTTTAGACTTGTTTGGTGCCCTTTATCCCTTCTTTCTCTTCAATTTATCCTATTTCTAATGGAAATGTATACCTTGTGCCTGTTCCACTATTGTGTTTTGGAAGCAGATTTCACAGGTTCTCAGATGAAAAGGAATTTTGCCCCAGGATGAAATATGCCCAATATCTCACCCACATTTGATTTAGATGATTCAGAGGATGAGATTTTGGACTTGGAGTTGATTTAAGTCTTCTGGGATGATGTGATGGGTGAATGTGTTTTGCATGTGCAAGGACATGAATTTTTGGGAGCCAAAGGGTGGAATGCTATGGGTTGAATTGCGTCCCCCCAAAATATGTTATAAATCCTAACCTCTATACCTGTGGTTATAATCCCATTTGGGAGTGGACTGTCTTCGCTATGTTAATAAGACATACAGTTGGAGGGAGGGCCAACTGTATGCTTTTTGAATCAAGGTGTGTGTTGAGTCAATCTCTTTTGAGATATAAAGGAGATTAAACAAACATGCGAGAGACAGATGGGGGAAGATAGATGCCAAGCCACATGAAGATCGCCCAGGAGCAGAAGCTCAGAAGAGACAAGGACTTTCCTCCAGAGCCAACACAGAGAGAAAGTCTTCCCCTAGAGCTGGCACCCTGAATTCAGGCTTCTAGCCTCCGAAACTGTGAGAAAATAAATTTCTGTTTGTTAAAGTCACCCACTTGTGGTATTTCTCTTATAGCAGCACTAGATAACTAAGACTATTACCTTATACATTCCTAATTACTCTTTAAAATTTAGCCCAGGTGTGACTTCCTCCAGGAAGACTTTCCCAAAGCCCAGCATAATTTAAGTCACGATCCCCATCTTCACTTCTAAAATCCTTCTCTTGGCACTTTGTGTTTTTCTATATCATAACAAATTTCATGGAAGTGTTTATTTACTTTCCCTTAAACCTGCTAGACTGTGAGCATCTTAATGATAAGAAGTGTGACTTATCCTTCTCCGTATACCCAGTACACAGTATAGGATCTATCACATTATACATGCTTGATGAATATTTAAATGAAAGAATGAATAAATGAATGCACTAGAGCTATTCCAGCCTGAGCTTCTGCTCCTGAAACAGAACTGCACAACTCTCTTTAGAATCATGCCTGTTACGGTAAGATGAGACTTTATGACAACAGAAAAACTAATTACTGCTTAAATTTGATTAACTCATAATTTTACTTAATTTAGAGAAGCCACAGGTAAACATGTTGGCAGCTGTAGATATTTTAAAAATAAAGACTATTTCTATCCCTTCTGATTTTTGAGCGCAATAACCAAGTGAGATGTTTATTTTGAAAAAGTGCTATCACAAACTAGTAGTATCAGTGACTATCTTGCATTGGGCCCTTATGTGCCAGGTGCAGAATTTAATTCTTAGGCTCATCTTGCTTCCATTTACAGAATAAGAGATAGGATTAAAGAAGTGAAGCAGCTTGCACAGAATTGCAGAGACAGTGCTTACTTCAGTTGGAGATCTGAACTTGGCTGCTCCTACTCCAGGAGCTACATGTACAAACACTAGGAAATCCTGCCTAATTTGGTTACCCTAAAAGTCTAAAATGCTTTGGTCACACTTTTTATTTATGACTTGTGCATAAGTTAGAATCTATGCAGCAACCATAGGGAAAAAAAAGACCACCATAGCAAATAGCTGACAGGGACAGGATCATCCAGAGGTAAAGTAAGATCATATCACGCAGTTCTGCACAAAATAAAGCATGTCAATCTAAGGAAATGACCACTTCATTGTGAGAGGACTGCGTTAGGCTCCCCATAGCCTAGCATTTGTGTGGTTTCAATGCTGTTTCATACATCTCCACTGGCCCACCACATTGTAACTTTGTTTTCTCTTTCCTGATCCTTGAATTCATCAGCTATTTTGTCTCTGGGCCTTTGCACCTACTGACCCCACCTTCTGGAACTCATAGTTACAGCTTTTCATAGCTCTTTAAATGTCTGGATTATTGTCATCCTTTATAGCTAGGGCACAGCTATTCTTTTTATTTGCTGTTGATTTGGCTCTGATTCATGATGACCCCATGTATAACAGAATGAAATGTTGCCCCATCCTGTGCTATCTTCATGATCTTTGGCATGTTTGAGTCCATTACTGTGGCCATTGTGTTGATTCATCTCATTGAGTGTTTCTCCTGCCTTCACTGGCCCTCCACTTTACCAAATATGATGTCCTTCTCCAGTGATGGGTCCCTCCTGATGATGTGTCCAAAGTCAGTCAGTCAAAATCTTGGATAATATTCTGTGATGCATAGGGTTTTCATTGGCGAGTTTTTGGAAGTAGATTGTCATGTCTTTCTTTCTTTTTTTTTTTTAATTGTACTTTAGATGAAGGTTTACAGAACAAACTAGCTTCTCATTAAACAGTCAGTACACATTGTTTTGTGACATTGGTTATCAACCCCACGACATGTCAACACTCTCCCTTCTTGAACTTGGGTTTCTTTTTTTTTTTTTAAATATTTTATTGTACTTCAGGTGAAGGCTTACAGAACAGATAGTTTCTCATATAACAGTAACACACATGCTGTTTTATGACATTGGTTAACAACCCCA
>NW_004443950.1:9478228-9480221 GCF_000243295.1 Trichechus manatus latirostris | reverse complement strand
CCAAGACCCTCTATTGTGATCCCTGTCAGAGCAGTCAGTGGTGGTAGCCGGGCACCATCTAGTTGTACTGGACTCAGTCTGGTGGAGGCCGTGGTAGTTGTGGTCCGTTAGTCCTTTGGACTAATCTTTACCTCGTATCTTTAGTTTTCTTTATTCTCCCTTGCTCCTGAAAGGGTGAGACCAGTGGAGTATCTTAGATGGCTGCTCACAGGCTTTTAAAACCTCAGACGCTACTCACCAAAGTGGAACGTAGAACATTTTCTTTATAAACTATGTTATGCCAATTGAGCAGGATGTTCCCCAAAACCATGGTCCCCACAGTCCTCAGCCCAGCAGTTTTGTCCCTCAGGGAGTTTGGATATGCCTATGGGGCTTCCACGACCTTGCCTTGGACAAGTTGTGCTGGCTTCCCCAGTGTTGTGTACTGTCTTACCCTTCACCAAGGTTGCCATTTATCTATTGTCTATTTAGTGTTTTTCCATCCCCACCCCTGCCCTCCCTTGTAACCATGAAAGATTGTTTCTTTTTGTGTGTAAACCTTTTCATCATTTTTTATAGTAGTGGTCTTATACAATATTTGTCCTTTTGTGATTGACTTATTTCACTCAGCATAATGCCCTCCAGATTCATCCACGTCGTGAGATGCTTCTCAGATTCATCATTGTTCTTTATTGTTGCATAGTACTCGATTGTGCGTATGTACCATAGTTTGTTTATACATTCATTTGTTGATGGGCATCTAGTTTGTTTCCATCTTTTTGCTGTTGTGAACAATGCTGCAATGATCATGGGTGTGCATATGTCTATTCGTGTGACAGCTCTTATTTCTCTAGGTTATATTCCCAGGAGTGGGATTGCTGGATCATATGGTATTTCTATTTTTAGCTAAGGAAATGCCATATCATTTTCCAAAATAGGTGTACCATTTGGCATTCCCACCAGCAGTGCATAAGAGTTCCGATCTCCCCGCAGCCTCTCCAACATTTGTTATTTTTTGTTTTTTTGATTCATGCCAGTAATACTGGGGTAAGATGGTATCTCATTGCAGTTTTAATTTGCATTTCTCTAATGGCTAGTGATCACGAGCATTTCCTTATGTGTCTGTTAGGTGCTTGAATGTCTTCTTTGGTGAAGTATCTGTTCATTTCCTTTACCCATTTTTTAAATTGGATTATTTGTCTTTTTGTTGTAGAGGTGTTGGATTTTCCTGTAGATTTTAGAGATTAGATCTTTGTTGTATTTGTAATAGCCAAAATTTGTTTTCCCAGTCTGTAGGTTCTCTTTTTACTGTTTTGATAAAGTCTTTCGATGAACATAAGTGTTTAATTTTTAGAAGATCCCAGTTATCTAGCTTATGTTGTGGAGTATGTATGTTGTTAGTTATAGTTTGTATCCTGTTAATGCTGTGTATTAGGGCCTCTAGCATTGATCCTATTTTTTCTTCTATGATCTTTATAGTTTTGGGGTTTTATATTTAGGTCTTTGATCCATTTTGAATTAGTTTTTGTGTATGGTGTGAGGTATGGGTTTTGTTTCAATTTTTGCAGATGGACATCCAGTTTTCCCGGCACCATTTGTTAAAAATACTATCTTTTCCCCATTTGATGGACTATGGGCCCTTGTCGAAGATCAGGTGACTGTAGGTGGATGGATTTACATCTGAGTTCTCAATTCTGTTCTGTTGGTCAGTGTATTTGTCATTGTACCAGTACCAGGCTGTTTTGACTACTGCAGCCGTATAGTAGGTTCTGAGGTTGGGTAGTGTGAGTCCTCCTACTTTATTCTTCTTATTCAATAGTGCTTTACTTATCTGGGGCGTCTTCCCTTTCCTTATGAAGTTAATGATTAATTTTTCCATCTCTTTAAAGAATGTTATTGGTATTTGGATTGGGATTGCATTGTATTTGTAAATTGCTTTGGGTAGAATTGTCATTTTCACAATGTTGACTCTCCCTATCCATGAGCATGGTATGTTTATCCATTTATGTAGATC
>NW_004443950.1:9464744-9477142 GCF_000243295.1 Trichechus manatus latirostris | reverse complement strand
TTTTTATTTCAGTTGGGTCTGTTGTAATGTCCCCCATTTCATTTCTTATTTCTTATTTGGGTTATTTGCATCCTCTCCTGTTTTTCTTTCATCAGTTTGGCCAGTGGTTTGTTGATTTTGTTGATCCTTTCAAGAACCAACTTTTGGTTTTGTTGATTCTTTCTATTGTTTTTCTATTCTCTGTTTCTTTTATTTCTGCTCTGATCTTTATTATTTCCTTACTTCTAGTGGCTGTGGGCTTCTTTTGCTGTTCTCTTTCTATTTGTTCGAGTTGTGTAGCTAATGTTTGAATTTTGTCCTTTCTTTTTTTTTTTTTGATGTGTGCATCTATTGCTATAAATTGTCCTGTGAGGATTGCCTTTGCTGTGTCTGAAAGGTTTTGTTATGACGTATTTTCATTCTCGTTTGATTCCATCTCTGATTTCTTCTGTTACCCGTGGTTTTTAAGCAGGGTGTTATTCAGTTTCCATGTAATTGATTTTTTTTCCTTGCTTTTCCTCTTGTTAATTTCTACTTTAATGGCATTGTGGTCAGAGAAGATGCTTTATATTATCTCAGTGTTTTGGATTTTGTTGAGGGTTGCTTTGTGGCCGAAGATGTGGTCTATTTTGGAGAACATTCTATGTGCGTTGGAAAAGAATGTGTACTTTGCAGGTGTTGGGTGAAGTGTTCTGTATATGTCTATGAGGTCAAATTGGCTGATTGTGTCCTTTAGTTCTTCTGTATCTTTGTTAAGTTTCTTTGTAGATGTTCTGTCCTTTACCGTGTTGAAGTCTCGTACTATTATTGTGTTACTGTCAATTTCTCTTTTCAGTGCTGTTAGAGTTTGTTTTATGTATTTTGGAACCCTATCATTGGTGCATAGATATTTATTATGGTTATGTCTTCATGATGGGTCATCCCTTTAATCATTATATAGTGCCTTTCTTTGTCTTTCATGGTGGATTTTGTTTTAAAGTCTATTTTATCTGAGATTAGTATTGCCATTCCTGTTTTTTTTGGTAGCTGTTTGCTTGATATATTTTTTTCTATCCTTTGATTTTTAATAAATTTATGTCTTTGTTTCTAAGATGTGTCTCTTGTAGAGAGAAAATTGATGGATCCTGTTTTTTTTATCCATTCTGTCACTCTCTGTCTCTTTATGGGTGCATTTAGGCCATTTACGTTCAGTGTAATTACTGATAGGTGTGAGTTTATTGCTGTCATTTTGTAGCACTTTTTTTGTGGTGCAGATGTTTTCTTTGTTCCTCTTACTCTCCTGTGCTGAATTCATTTTGTAGATTTTTTTCATTTCTATTGTTTTTGTAGGTTTTGTTTTTACTGAGACTTTATGTTTTTCTTCTTTATTTTGATGAGTAGGTTTGCTAACTTTCTTTGTGGTTACCTTGAAATGTACTCTTATCTTCCTAGGTTTGAACCAGTCTATTATTACTTGATATCACCTTACCTTCTTCTCCATTAGCAAGTTTTATACCTATACCATTTATTTCCTCTTTCATTGTTCTGACTTTGTCATTTACAAATTAACCTCTCTGGTTCCCTGCTGTAAATCTTTTGGTTTTGAATAGACCTTGAGAGTTCATTTCCTAGGTTGTTAACTGGCTGGTAGTATCTTGTGTCCTAGATTCAGGCTGTGGTCTGATGTTGTTTGTTCTCAAACCGAAGAACTCCTTTTAATAATTCTTATAAATTTGGTTTGGTATTTACATATTCCCTTAGTTTATGTTTATCTAAAAAAGTCCTAATTTCACCATCATATTTGAACGAGAGTTTTGCAGGGTATATTATTCTTGGATGACAATTTTTTTCTTTCAAGGTTTTATATATGTCATCCCATTGCCTTCTTGCCTGCATGGTTTCTGCCGAGTAATCAGAGCTTATCACCTCTGTATGTGACTTTTCATTTTTCTTGAGCTGCTCTCAGGATTCTTTTTTTGTCTTTGGTTTAGTCAATGTGCTTATGATATGCCTTGGTGATTTTCTTTTGGGGTCTATTGTATATGGGGTTCATTGAGCTTCTTGGATGGTCATCTTTTCATCTTTCATAATATTAGGGAAGTTTTCTGTCAGAAATTCTTCAGTGATCCTCTATGTGTTTTCTGTTTTCTCCCTCTGTTCTGGAACTCTGATCACTTGCAAATTTTTGCTTTTGATTGTATCTCACATAATTCTCAGGGTTTCTTCATTTTTCTTCATTCTTTTTCCTCAAAGTGGTATCCAAGTATTTGTCTCCAATTTCACTGATCCTGTCTTCCATTGCTTGCAACCTGTGCCTCAGACCTTCTATGACACTGTCCATTTCTGAAATCTTGTTGTTTATCTTTTGGATTTCTAATTGTCATTTTTGTATGATTTCTAGTTGTGAATTTATTTTGACATTTTGTTTCTGTATTATTTTCCTGAATTCTTCCATTTTTTTGTCTGTATTTTCCATGGATTTGTCTGCCTTTTCCATGAATTTGTCTATTTTTTCCTCATTTTTGTCTGCTTTTTGCTCCAACTCCTGGGTAGCTCTGAATATTAGAGATTTGAATTCCCCGTCAGGTAGTTCTAGTGCCTTTTATTCTACTGGAAAGACATCTGGTGTTTTATTTTGGATGCCTACTGGAACAATCCTGTCCTTTTTTTAATATGTTTTGATATTGTCTGCTGTCTTCGGGACATTCAGTAGTTATTTTCTTCATTTATTGATTGTAGATTTGTTTGTTTCGTTATGCTTTTTTGTTTTATTTGGTTGTGTCTGAGCAGGCAGGCTGTGTGTTCTTTGTTGTTTGGTTGTCTGTGGGCACAATACTTTTCACCTCGTTGTCCAATGGGCAGGGCCAGTCGCTCAGCTATGATGTAGCAGGACAGGTCTAGCTGAAGGGTAGGATCTGGGATGGGTTGTTTGTGGCATTGTGGCATGTACTGGGGCCAACAGGGCAGGCCAGGGGTCAGTGCAGGGCAGGGCCCAGTAGGCCGTGCCTGTGCTGCTTGGGGGTGTGATGTTCAGCACACGGTGAAGGTAGGCAGGAGGGAGAGGGAGGTTGTGATGTGTGGAATTAAGATGGGTATGAGAAAGAAGAGAGAGAGGAGAGAGAAACAAGTGCCAAAAAACAAAAGTGAACAAAAGTGCTGTGGGAGCTTGCTGTTGGAGTGGAGAGACAAGAAATTGAGAAATTAAGAAAAACTAAAAGGAAAAAAGAAAAAGAGAAAAAAATAAAAAAAAAAAGAAGAAATGCCCTCAGGGATCCCACTGGCAACTGGGGAAGTGGCTCCCAGACCTCAGGGCAGAGCCCATCTGGAATGGGTGGAGATGGCTCACAGCGCCAGGTGTTCAGGAGGTAGGAAAAGAAGCAAAGAAAAGAGAGATGAAAAACTGAGAAATGAAGGAAAAGAAAAAAAAAAAGGAAAAGAGAAAAGAAAAGAAAAAAGCCTCCCAGGGATCCCACTGATGTGGCTTTGTAGACCAAGGAAGTGGCTCCCAAGCTGTGCAAGTACAGCCTAGCTAGAAGGGGTGGAGATGTCACTCAATGCCAGTTATTCAGGAGACAGGAAAAGACGGTAAGTAGAGAGAGATGAGAAACTGAGAAATGAAGAAAAACAAAAAGGAAAAAAGTAAGACAAAAAAATAACAAAAAAGAAAAGCCCCCAAGGATCCCACTGGTGTCACCGTGCAGACTGAGGAGGTGAGATTGTCATGTCTTTCTTCTTAGTCTGTTTTAGTTTGGAAGCTCTACTGTAATCTGTCCATCATAGCTGACCCTGCTGGTATTTGAAATACTGATGGCATTGCTTCCAGCATCACAGAAACATGTAAGACACCCAGTATGACAAACTGACAGATGGGTGGTAGCAGGCATAGCTGACAACCAATATACAGTTGTCCCTTGGTATCCGTGGGGATTTTCTTCCAGGACCCCCTGTGAATACCAAAATCCAAGGTTGCTCAAGTCCCGTATATAAAATTTGCATATAACCTACACACATCTTCCTGTATATCTTTAAATCATCTCTAGATGATTTATAATACCTAATTCAACATAAACACTATGTGAATAGTTGTTATACTGTATTGTTTAGGGAATAATGACAAGATGAGAGGTGAACAAAGCTCAAACAACAAGTGCTGGAGGGAGATTGAGGATCTGTGAAATGGTGGGAGGCTACAGCAAAGTATGCCTACACATCATTTCCTTTATGTGGATTTATTGTAGTGCTCGCACACAGCAAATTCAGTTTTACTTTCTGTAACTTTCTTTTTTTCGAATATTTTCGATCTTTGGTTGGTTGAATCCGAGGATGCGGAATCCGTGGATATGGAAGACCGACTGTTTACTTTTTGAATCAAGGAAAGACACGAAGACAAATGAGTTACTGCCCTATTTAGTACCATTTTAATACTGATTTGCTTCTAGGTCTGTCTCCCCTATTTTACTTTGAGATATTATTGATGTTAAGCACGTGCCTTTTTCTTCACTACATCTCCAAGAGAGTGAGAGGAGAAGTGAACCAATGTTAATTATGTGAGCATCTTTGATGTCTCAGGTTCTTATACATAACTGCCCCTTAAATCCTCAAAATATCCCTTTGTAGTAGTTTACCAACTTAAAACTTGAAGCTCAGGCAGGTTAATGGTGTAGTTACACAACTGCTAAAATGGAGAGCCAGCACTGTAACCCAGGTCTATGTGACTCCAGAAACCATCTTTTTTCCACTATGCCGGAGTGGCAAGTACTGATGAAAGGTTCAGAAAATATTTACTGAGAAAAGGAAGAGATGAAGGAAGAGGGACTAATTTTAGGAATTGTTAAGAAAGATGCTTGCATAAGGTGGTGTTCATGAGTCTCCTAGATTCAATAATCTCCTTCCTTATCCTGGGTTAATTGGGTTAGCTGTCTGGCCATTATGGACAAAAATCCATATTGGTAGAGGGTTGGGAGAGCAAGAGGTGTTTTATTAGTAAGTAAGTTAACCAAAACAAAACAAAGCTAGCAGTTTTTTCTGATGTTAAACCTAGAAATATGGTGATTAGGTTATAGAAGTCAGAACGCTGGTCAGCCAGACACTTCACGGCAGGCCTCAGGCACCAAGGGTAGATGCATGAAAAGGAAAACAGGAAACTGGGGGTAGGGACCATTGAATGCAAAGGTATGCTACCCCAGATGTCATCTTGGCTAGCCCATATGGAGAAACACCACTGTCATCTTACTGAGCACTGAAACTTATTGTATCAAGTGTGTTTTATTTGAACTCTATAGCTGGTGGTAGTATGGTAGAGGCAAGGAAAATGGATTTTGGCATCAGGCAGACATGTGTTTGATTTCCAGACAGGTCTTCTACTTACTAGCTGATTGACATTTAGGTCATTAAGCTAAGTTCTTTTGGCCTCAGTTTCTTCCACAAGAAATGAAGAGTATCTAACTCTAGAGTTGTTGTGTGGACTAATTACAGTAATGCTACAAAACACTCAGTACAAAACAAGTACTTTATAAAATGAACTATAGTTATAGTTTTTTAAAAATTTTTATTGTTGTAGTTTAAATGAAATTTACATTTCAAGTTAGTCTCCCATACAAAAATTTATACATACATTGTTATGTGACCCTAATTCCTCTCCCCATACTTACAGGTAATAATATTGTTAATAATAACAATATTAATCCATTGTAATGATGAAGATATTAGAAAAAATAATGGTGTGTTATTTTGTACACAATACATAATCATTAAAAAGATTTAATTGTATTTTATTTTTCATGAAGTGGTGAAGTGCATAAAGAAAAACGCTTTATTTGAATTGCATACCATTTATTTACTTTATCTTAAAATGAGACATTATTCCTTTAATAGATATTTAGTGCAGTTATGGATTATGCTGTCTTCCTTCATTTGTTTGAATAATTACTTTGTAACTTAGACTTATAGAAACCTGATTAAAAATCACCAATAATACTGTTTCTTTCTTGCTGTTCATGTTATTTAATAAGGTGTGAAAAACAATTATATCTATTAATAAAAAGCTGACTATGTAAGCAGCTGAGCAGTCGGTATCACTACCTTTTTTTTTTTTCTCACCTGGATTTTCAAGATAATCAATGGCCGTTTTTGTAACAGTGAATAATTGAGTTCTCCTTTGGGAACCTAAAAATGGAAAAACAGAAAAAAAAAAAGGAAAAATGACTTCAAAGAGTCACTAATACAGTCCTGCATACTAATCTCAAAATCTGCCTAAGGGCACTGCCGCCTCCCAGGCTGGATTCTGGTTCCCACCCGACAGCTCTCAGGAGAGCAGGAGTTCAGAATCAAACAAACATCTCTGCTAATAACACTTTTAAGGCATTTAAGGAAATCATTTATCAGAATCAGGATGTTTCTAAAGTGGTGTTTGTCACTGGAGACATTTAGATTCGTTCTAATGACGAAGAATGACGTTAAATTAATCAAGCAGTAGTCAAATTTTTGCCTTGGTAAAGAAATTAAACACTCAATCTGGAAATCAGATGAAGGATCCATGTAGAGCTGGATGTATGTGACCACTGAAAAAGTGTTTCAGCAATGAATAATAACGTGTGGCCCTATAGAACACTGAACCCCGACGGAGGTTTCCTTCTTTTGTGGGAAAGTTTAAAAGTAAGAGCAAGATAGTGAGTTTTTCTCAAAACAAATTTTGCTCCATTTAAAAGCACGTTTGTTTTGAGATTATGTCATACACACACACACACACACACACACACACACACACACACACACACGCACGCATAAAATCTTCCCCAAAATGTGGAGGCAAATTTAGATCATTCTCATTTAACTTTGTAATTTAACTGCTTCATGAAATTCCAATTCTGGGCAAGACTTCAAGGAATACATTATAGCTCTAGGCCTATTGTTAATTGGCTAGATAACCTTGGTCACTTTCCCTAACTAAAATTTAGTTATCTCACCAGAGATTTATTACAGTGAGGTAGACAATCTGGCTCAGTGCCATGCAAAGTGTGGTCTGTGGATCAGCAGCATCAACATCACTTGGGAGTTTGTTAAAATGCATAATCTCAGACCTTACTCCAGACCTATTGAGTCTGAAATTTCTGGATGTAGGGCCCAGAAATCTGTATTTCAACACGTTCTTCAGGTGATTTTTTAAATACATTCTAAAGATCGTGAATCAGTAATATATACCCTGGAGATGATCCTCTGGTTTTATAGCCATAGGATTATTTAATTCCAAGTTTCCCTTGTTAGAGGGATTGAGTCCCCTGCTGATCTATCTGTACTCTCCCGCTTGGTAACCGTAAAGATGGGGAGAATAAAAGACCATCAGGACCACTTCTGTAGGTCAGGTTCTTAGGGACTTCAGTGCTTGCTGGTTTGGAGGCTCTAAGAGATGAAACCTTCCCATCTGGTTGAGAAAGCACTCATTGGTTTGTCCCAAAGACTCAGTAGTTCCTATTGCTGGGAAGAGAAACCTTCGTGAAGAAGGGAGGTAACATAATAAAAGCTTATCCCAGGTCCTAGCACATGGTAAATGCTAAGTACACGTTGTATATTCATGGAGATTAGTCTGAAATTTCTCATAATGGGGATGGAAACCAGAAGAAGGAAAAATGGTTTGTGAGCTTCAGCCTCAAAAATAAAAGGGCAAAATGATAGGGACATACATCTACTCTATGACCTCACATTTCCACTTATAGGTATTTACCCAAGATAAATATAAAATATGTTCCCAAAAGGCAAAGATGTTCATAGCAGCTTTATTCACAAAAGCCCAAAATTGGGAAAAACCTAAATGTCCATCAGCAGGTGAATGGACATTCAAATTACGGTGTTTTCATAAAATGGAATACTAGTCAGCAATAAAAAGGAATGAATTCTTGATGTATGCAACAACATGGACAAACCTCAAAACATAATGTTGAGCGAAAGAAACTGGACACAAAAATGTGCATATCATATTACTCTATATGAAGTTCTAGAACAGGCAAAACTAAGCTAACGTGATAGAAATTGGATCAGTGGCTGTCTTGAGGGGAGAGTTGACAGGAGGGGAATAGGGAACATTCTGGGATGATGGAAGTGTTCTATGTATTGATTTAAGTAATAGTTACAAAGATGTATATGTTGTCAAAATTCATCGAAATTTACACTTAATATGTATACTTTAAACTCATCAAAATATACACTTAAAAAATAACCCCCAACAAAACACACCAGGCCTCCTAGTTGCTATCTAAGAAGTTAAAATGAGACCACAGCCTACAAGAACTTTGTAGGATTTCACAACCTTTGTGAATTCTTCATTGTTTCCTCTTATGTGTAATTCTTCATGGTGAATAGCAGTCCAACCCCAAAACGAGAAACAGATAATGCACTCATCTTTGGGAGCGAAAAAAAAAAAAAAAAGCTGGAGAGACTGGAACATATCCAAACCCACTTTATGATATACCATCTTATGTCCTCCGATACTATCTTCTAACTTTCAAGAGGAAATTTTGATTTGTTTTGCTTTTAAAGTCTCTTGGAAATATTTGTTTAAAATTAAGAATAGTTTACCTGGTATGTATTCCTATTACTGTTGTTGTTAGGTGCTGTCGAGTCAGCTCTGACTCATCGCTCCCTTACGTATCACAGAACGTTGCCCGGCCCTGTGCCATCGATGCCTATTGCTACTTGGCATCTATTGCCACTAAGCCTGTCATATTGAGTACATTCGTTAATCAAACAGTCAGCAAGCATTATTGGAATACCTACTTACTTTAAAGAGATTCAAAAAAAAAAAAGGTGTTAACATGACATTTTAGGGCTCCAAGGAATCCATGCGGTCAAATATCCTCTTATACCTGAGGAAATTGCAACACAGTGAGGGCAAATATCTTTTTTTTTAAATTTTATTTATTTTGTTGTTTTTGTTAAGCATATACACAGCAGCATATATACCAGTTCAACAGTTTCTACATGTATTATTTAGTGACATTGATTACATTCTTTGAGTTGTGCAACCATTCTCACTCTCCTTTTCTGAGTTGTTCCTCCTCAATTAACATAAATTCACTGCCCCCTAAGATTCCTATCTAAATCTTTCAAGTTGCTGTTGTCACTTTTATCCCATATAGATAGTTCTTAAAAGCATGACGTTCAAGGCAGACAATTTTTTTACTAATTAAGCTAAATTATTGTTTGGTTTTAAGAAGACTTCAGGAGGTATTTTTGGTTTAAAGTTTAAAATTTATTTCAGGGCAGTGGTTTCAGGGGTTCATCCAACCTTCATGGCACCAGGGAGTCTGGAGTCCATGAGAGTTTGAAATTATGTACTTCATTTCTCCCCTTTTGATCAGAGTTCTTCTATAGAATCTTTGATCAAAATGTTCAGGCACCATCCAGTTCTTCTGGTCTCATGACAAAGGAGGCAGTTGTTCATGGAGACCATTAGCTACACATTCCATATCCTCCTGTTCCTGACTGTCCTTCTTCAAGAGGGCAGAGGTCTTTTTTTCTTCTAAATTTTATTTAGTTTGTTGTTTTTGGGAATATATACAGCAAAACAGACACCAATTCAATAGTTTCCACACATTCCATACTCTCCTCCTATTCCTGACTCTCCTTCTTCCTCTGTTGCTCCAGGTGAATAGAGACCAATTGTTGAGCCTTGGATAGCTGCTTGCAAACTTTTAAGACCCCAGGCACTACACAATGAACTAGGATGTAGAACAGAAACACTAAACATGTTATTAGGCCAATTAACTGGGATATCCCATGAAACCATTACCCTCAAACTACAAACCAAGGAACCAATTCCCATGAGGTGGTTGGTTGTTGTTATGGATTGAATTATATCCCCTCAAAAATATGTGTCAGCTTGGCTAGGCTATGATTCCCAGTATTGTGTGGTTGTCCACCATTTTGTGATCTGATGTGATTATCCTATGTGTTTTGAATCCTAACCTCTATGATGTTAATGAAGCAGGATTAGAGGCAGTTATGTTAATGAGGCGGGACTCAATCTACAAGATTAGGATGTATCTTGAGTCAATCTCTTTTGAGATATAAAAGAGAGAATCAAGCAGAGAGGAGAGGGACTTTATGCCACCAAGAAAGAAGCACCAGAAGTGGAGTGCGCCCTTTGGACCTGGAGTCCCTGCGCTGAGAATCTCCTAGACAGGGGAAGATTGAGGACAAGGACCTTACCCTAGAACTGACAAAGAGAGAAAACATTCTTCAGGAGCTGGCACCCTGAATTCAGACTTCTAGCCCCCTAGGCTGTAAGAGAATAAATTTCTGTTTGTTCAAGCCACCCACTTGTGGTATTTCAGTTAGAGCAGCACTAGATAACTAAGACAGTTGTACATAAGCAGCCTCAGCAGTTATACTTTTTTTGTGTGCATGTGTGTGTCGTTGTAAATGTATCTGTCACACAACTTTTGCCAGTTCAACTATTTACAGGTGTGCAACTTATTGACAGCAATTACAATAATTGGCTGTGCAACCTTACCCTTAATCAATGTGATTTTTCCATCACTGTTAACCCTTCTTTTCCCTCTCCCTCCCACCCTTGCTAACCACTAATAAATTTGCCTTTTCTCGTCTTTTTATATAAGTGAAGTCATACAATACTTGTCCTTTTGTGATTGACTCATTTTGCTCAGCCAATGTCTTCAAGTTCCATCCATACTGTAGCATGTATCAAGACTTCATTTCTCCTACTGGCTAAGTTGTATTCCATTGTATGTATGTACTACATTTTGTTTATCCATTCATCTGTTGATGGGCATTTAGGTTGTTTCTACATTTTGGCTATTGTGAATAGTGCTGCAATAAATATTAGTGTACAAGTCCCTTTTTGAGTCTCTGCTTTCAAGTCTTTGGGTATATATCTAGGAGTAGAATTGCTGGGTCATATGGTAGTTCTATTTTTAATTTATTGAGGAACTGCCACCCTGCTTTCCACAATGGCTATACCATTTTGCATTCCTGCCAGCAATGGATAAGGGTTCCAATTTCCCCACATCCTTGCCAACATTTTTTATTTTGTGTTTATTTATTTATTTTTTAATCTTAGCCATCCTAGTGGGAGTGAAATGGTATCTCATTGTGGTTTGGATCTGCATCTCTGTGGTGGCTAATGATACTGAGCATCTTTTCATGTGTTTGGTGGCCATTTGAATGTTCTCTTTGGTGACATGTCTGTTCAAGTCCTTTGCCCATTTTATGATTGGGTTTTTTTTTAAGTTGTTGAAGTTTTTTATATATTTTGAGTATTAGATTCTTGTCAGATATATGGTTTCTGAAGATATTCTCCCAGTCAGTAGCTTGTCTTCTCACTTGTTTTGTAACGTCTTTTGATGAACAAAAGTTTTTAATTTTTATAAGATCCCATTTATTTATTTTGTATTTTGCTGTTTGTGCTTTTGTGATTATATTAGATAAGCCATTGTTAAAAGCTAGACCTGATAGCGTTGCCCCTGCTTGTTCTAAGAATTTTATGGTTTTAGTTTGCACATTTAGGTCCTTAATCCATTTTGAATTTGTTTTTGTGTATGGTGTGAAGCATAGATCCTGTTTCATTTTTCTGCATGTGGAAATCCAATTTTCCAAGCACCACTTATTGAAGAGACTCCTCTTTCCGCATAGAATAGACTTAGCACCCTTGTCAAAAATCAGTTGACCATAAATGTGTGGGTTCATTTCTGTAGTCTCAGTTCTATTCTATTGGTCTGTGTCTATTGTTAGAGCAGTGCCAGGCTGTTTTGATTACTGCAGCTGTATACCAAAAAACCAAACCTGTTGCCGTAGAGTCGATTACTATTCATAGCGACCCTATAAGACAGAGTAGAACTGCCCCATAGGGTTTCCAAGGAGTGGTTGGTGGATTTAAACTGCTGACCTTTTGGTTAGCAGCTGAGCTCTTAACCACTGTGCCACCAGGGCTCCATATAGTATGTTTTAAAATCAGGAAGTGTGAGTCCTCCTACTTTGTTCTCTTTTTCAACATTGTTTTAGCTATTTGGGGCCTCTTGGAGAGGGTAGGAGCCCTAGTGGCACAGTGGTTAAGAACTCAGTTGTTAACCAAAAGGTCAGCAGTTTAAATCCATCATCTGCTCCTTGGAAACTCTGTGGGGCAGTACTACTCTGTCCTATAGGGTCGCTAAGAGTCGTAATCAACTTGACGGCAACTGGTTTGGTGTTTTGGTTTTTAGAGACAGCCGATGTCTTAATCAAGGTAACTTTGATTTCCTGAATACGATCAAATACTTTGAGAGACAGAGTAGCAGGGGTAGGGGTCTGGGGACCATGCTTTCAGGGGACATCTAGGTCAACTGGCATAACAAAGCTTATTAAGAAAATGTTCTGTATCCTACTTTGGTGAGTGGCATCTGGGGTCTTAAAAGCTTACAAATGGCCATCTAAGATGCATTAATTGGTCC
>NW_004443950.1:9428361-9464604 GCF_000243295.1 Trichechus manatus latirostris | reverse complement strand
CACTCTCTATCAGCCCAGAACTAAAACAATTTCCGAGGCCGACTCTTCGAACTGGGGTTGGACTGGACTGTGGGACATAAAGTGATACTCGTGAAGAGTGTGCCTCTTAGTCAAGTAGATACAAGAGACCAAAGGGGCAGCTTCTGTCCAGAGGTGAGATGGGAAGGCAGAGAGTGTTAGGAGCTGGGTTGAATGGACATGGGGAATCAGGGGTGGAAAGGAGGAGCGTACTGTCACAGTATGGGGTAAGTAATTAGGGTCACATAACAATGTATGTGTAAAATTTTGTATGGGAGTCTAACTTAAAATGTAAACTTCATTTAACTATAACAATCAAAAAAAATAAATAACAAAGGTAACTTCTGCACTCCTAGGCCTAAATCTCTTGAATCTAATGAAAAACTCTTTTCATGGAGTCACATTGGTAGATAGTTCTTGCCTTTATAGAATTTGTAATCTATTTTGAGACATACCAGCCTGCACAAGCCAGAGATTAATTCGAACATAAGCAAGCAGACAGGATAACAGGGAAAAGAGATTTAATGTTTGAGCACCTCTTGTGTCCTAGATGATTTTCTGTTTTAATTCTCTTAACTATCCTATACTATGGGTGGTGGTGTTAATTGCCATACAGTTGGCTGCGACTCATAGCGATCTTATGTGTAACAGAACAAAACGTTGCTTGCTCCTGCACCATCTTCATGATTGTTAGTATGTTTGAGTTCATTGTTGCGCCTATTGTGTCAATCCATCTCATTGAGCACTTCCCTTGTTTTTGTTGGCTCTTGACTTTACCATACATAATGTCCTTTTCTAGTGATTGGTCTTTTCTGAAGACGTGCCCATTGTAAGTAAGTTGAAGTCTCGTCATCCTTGCTTCTAAAGAACGTTCTGGCTATATTTCTTCTCGGACTGATTTTTTTTGTTGTTCTTTTGATAGTCCACGGTATATTCAATATATAGATGTTACTATTCCCACATTATAGTTGAGAAGTTTGAGGCTCAGAGGTTATCCATGACTTACCTAAGGTCATAATGGTGGAAAGTGGCAGAACCCAGGGATGCTACGCTCAAAGCCAGTGGTCTTTACATGATATGATGCTGAAGCACTATAAAGCAATCTTTTAAGGAAGTGATTTCAGCAAGAAAACATCATCAAGTCAAACTAATCAGTTGTCTTCCTTGTTTTTAGTAAGGAAAACAGGATTTCAAAGCCAGTTTGAGGTGTCCAATGCAGAGTGTGAATTTGATGTTCTAGAATGACAGAGCAGAGAAAGGCAGACTGGGAAGACAGGACACGAGAGAGGAGCATTCATCTGGCTTTTTTTTGCATTCACTATTTTTGACATAGAACTTCCAATAAAGCATTTAATACTTTCTTTTTGCCACTCAGTAAAAGGCTTTTCATTTCAATTCACCTCCTAGGTGTTCCATGCCAGGCAATTACTTTACCAGAGGTTTTCAAAGTCTAAGAAATTAAGTGGGCGGTTTGTAAAGAACACTGTCTCCTGAAAGCATAATTGCAGTTAAGTAAGAACAACCCTGAGTGCACAAATTGAGTTTTCTTCTTCCCTCAGCACCCATTATGTTGCTGTGAGCTCCTGGTGTACCAGAAAGGAAACCAGAACCCCATGCCCAGAGCAACTGCCCTGTGATCCAGAAACGAGAGGATGCTATCTAACTATATCATGTTAGGTTTGCAGAAAGTTTAACCTTTGTGTGTGTGTGTGTGTTTTTTTTTTTTTTTGCTTGGCTATTTGCTTAGTTTACTTCATTTTTATGGCTGGTAGTTAGATTACCTGGAGCTCCAGTGTGACAAAAGGATGGACATAGGGCCCTGGACGTGCTTGGGTGTGACCTCTGGAGCAGAGATGGCATGATCAGCCTTAATGCTGCTGGAATCCAGGGCTTCCAGGGACACTCGGATGCACCAACCTGCCTAACCCCATGATGGACAGCACAGACTCTCACCATCCAGAAATCTGCTCATGGTGCTGTTCACGAAGCCTCGCTGGATGGGTGACATTTTATAACACCGTGGTAGGCAAAGGTCTAAAAATGCACCCCTACCTCTAAGATTCCTGCTCCCTGGTTATTCAGTCAAACACTAATCTAGGTACTTCTGTCAAGGGACTTTTCATAGCGAATCAGGTTATTAATAGCTGACTTTAAAATAAGGAGATTATCCTGGAGTGTCAGGGTGGGCTCAGTGTAATCCCGTGAGCCTTAATAGTAGAAGAGTCAGTCAGAGGGATGCTGAAGAAGAAAAGGAGGCAGAAGAGATGGGCACGGTGAGAAGGGTCCTTCCACTGTTGCTAGTTCTGAGATGTAGGGGACAATGTGCAAAACCTAGAGAGAGGCCTCTGGAAGCTAGGAGCAGCCCCAGCTTATGTTCAACAAGAATACAGGGCCTCAGTCCCTACAACTGCATGGAACTGAATTCTGCCAGAAACCTGAATGACCCTGGAAACAGATTCTCCTTAAGAGGCTACAGAAGGCCGTGTGTCTCTGCTGACACCTTGATTTTGCCCTTGTGACACTCAAGCAGAGAAACCAGCTGAGCCCACCAGACTTCTGACGTACAGAACTATGAGATAATAAATGGGTGTTATTTTAAGCCACTACATTTGTGATGGCAGCAATAGAACACTGATACAGACTTCTTATGATGGGGGATGGAAGACTCTCCCCGTGGGTTTTTTTAGCCTCACTTCTTCAGGTCTTAGGACGAGGCACTATTGGACAACTGATTACTTTTCAAACATTCTAGTTTAGGACACCTATTTTTTGTTTGATAGGTCCCTAGGTGGCGCAAACGGTTTGCGCTCAACCACTAACCTGAAGGCTGGCAGTTCAAACCCACCCAGTGATGCCATGGAAGAAAGACCTGGCGATCTGCTTCCATAAAGATTACAGCTAAGAAAACCCTATGGAGCACAGTTCTACTCTGTAACACATGGGGTCGCCATGAATCAGAATCAACTTGATGGAAGGGGTTTGGTTTCGATTTTTTATTTTTTGTTTGAGTGTGGAGGGAATAATAAAATGCACATTGAACCAAAATTTCCTTTGGATGGACTACTATACTCAGGGTTCTTACCTCTACCATTTTCTTCCACTCAACAGACTCTGAATGGTTAGTTCTCAAAATAAGGACAGTGGGTACTTCAGGAAGTCTCTAACCAAAATCAAAACTCATTGCCGCAAGTCGATTCTGACTCCTAGCGATCCTATAGAATAGAACTGCCCCATAGAGTTTCCAAGGAGTGGCTGGTGAATTTGAACTGCCGACCTTTTGGTTAGTAGCTGAGCTCTTAACCACTGTGCCACAAGGGCTCCTGAGGAAGTCTCTAGAGGAATGTTATTCAGTGGATCAAATACAATAGATAAAAAGACGTGATGTTTACTTTCTACTTTAGCTTTGGAAACAAAGCTAACATACCTAAAAAAAAATTAAAAATATTATCCAAATTCATAGTGGTTTCCTCAGTTAAACGTCTCAAAGGATTACTTTATTGTTTTTGTCTGTGTGGTGCCAGGTCAAAGTGGATGAGATTTAACTCTTAAACCCTACTGAAATATTTCACAATATTTTAAGGCAATAGAACAAAAATCACGTTTACATTGTTAGCAGGAGATGATGACTGGTTTTGAGTTACAAAATGTTGGATTTGGAAGTCATCTACCTCCCAACAATCACAAGAACCCTACCAAGACAATCATTCTTTCTGTAAGAAAATACACCCCTCCCCTCCCCCCGTATATTTGTCTTATCGGTCTGCATGAGAGGGTATGAATGGAAAGACTTCATAATACAAAAGGATTAATTAATGACTAAAGCCTTTTACATCAATAGGACTTATTTAACATTTGATTAATAGTCCAAAACTCAATTCATAGACAATTTTTATTGTGGAAAATCAAGCACAATTCAACAAATTACATATGATCATATGCTAAATTTGTACAGACTTTATTATTTTCCGCTCTCATGTTAAGATGCAAGGTTCAAACATTTGGATAACTGTGAACAAAAACTTGCATCAGCCCTGGCTATTCAATATTTTTCATTTGCCTAGATGTTCCATAACAGGCTAATCCATAGTAGATCAACATATTTTTATCAATTTTGGTTCTCCACCCAAATACAGTGTGTGTGTGTACACTTCACTAAATGCTTCAAGTTACACTTTGGCAATGATGACAGGTGGTACTAAAAAATTAAATGGGCATCCTCTATATCCCAGTTTGTCTTCTTTAAAGGTCTGCTGAAGCCCGGAGAAGTACATAGTGCCCTAAGCAACAGGAACAGCTAGTGCCTGTTCAGTGTTCATCATCTCGGATCCTCAATTGACCTGTTTCACCCACTTCTCCATTTTCTTTACCATCATCATTATAGGTCTTGTCCCCTTTCCATTCTGACTTTGCTTAATTCCTTCAGGGGATGCACTAATCAGCTCCCTCTGGGCTTCAGAACCTCTGCTTCATTTCTTTCTTACTGATTTTGTCTCTAAAGCCTTTGTAATAGCTCTGCGGACAGATGCCAGGAGACCCTTCTCACTTCTCAACCTGCACGTTCTGCTGCCTCCTTAAGGTCTGCAGTTGACCTTCCTGTAGCCAGTTAACCAGTTGCCATCAAGTCAATTCTGATTCACAGAGACCCCATGTGTGTCAGAGTAGAGCTGTGCTCCATAGGGTTTTCCAGGGCTGATGTTTGGAAGTAGATCACGAGGCCTTTCTTCCAAGGCACCTCTGGGTGGACTGAAACCTCCAACCTTTCAGTTAGCAGCCAAGTGCATTTGTACCACCCAGGAACTCACATATAAAACAAAGACAAAAATAAAAATAACCCAAATCTGTTGCCATTGAGTCGATTCCAACTCACAGCTATCCTATAGGACAGAATAGAACTACTCCATAGGGTTTCCAAGGCTGTAATCTTTATGGAAGCAGACAATATCTTTCTGCCATGGAGCAGTTGGTGGGTTCGAAGTGCCAACTTTTTGTTTAACAGCCAAACGCTGTTAAAAACAACCACGGTGCCACCAGGGCTCCTAGGGACTTGCATAGGACCCTCAGAGTCCAAATGTCCCAAACTGAGCTCATTGCTTCCTTCTCTTCCTTATCTTGTCCCCTCATATAATTCTGTTTCCTAGGCTCACTACCACTAGGATAGAACCAACTACCCCAGTTGCCGAAGCCAGGAAAAAAACGTATCACTTTGTGGTTTTTCTCTCTCTCTTCTATCCCATCTTCAGTCACAGACCAAATTCTATCTCTAGAGATTTTCCATGTCTTCTACTTCTCTCTAGTCTCTCTGGCACTATCCTAGTTGAGGCAGTCTTCATAATTCATAGGTATTACTTTTTTTTTTTAATTGTACTTCAGGTGAAGGTTTACAGAACAAACAGTTTCTCATCATAGGTGTTACTACAGTAGCATCTCACCCAGTCTCTTTACCTCTATTGTTGTTGTGTGCCATCAAGTCGATTCCGACTCATAGCGACCCTATAGGACAGAGTAGAACTGCCTCATAGGGTTTCCAAGGAGAGGCTGGTGGATTTGAACCATTGACCTTTTGGTTAGCAGCCTGACTTCTTAACCACTACACCATCAGGGCTCTGTAGTCTAGCCCTACTCCAATCTATTGCCCAAGCTGCAACCAAAGAAATCTTTCTAAGAGGTTCATCTGATTTCTGCAACTCTTGTTGCTCTCAACAATGCTCAAACTCATTGACGTGGCTTGTGAGGCTCTTTATGATTTGTACCCTTCCTACCTTTCAAATTTCATCTTCGTGCTCCTTCTCTGTGACTCCATCCTGCACTACAGACATAATAAATCACTTGCAGATCCCCAGTTAGTTGTTTTATGTTCCCTTTTACCTGTAGGCCTTTGTACATTTTAAAAAAATATCTGGTGCATTCTTTTCTTCCCTCTCCATGTTCATCAAATATCAGTTATTTGCTCATGTTGAGGTAAATGTCATGTTTTCTAGGTAACGTGCTCTGACCTCTGAGGATTTTATTAAGCTACCTTTGCTGTACTTACATCACCCTGTACTTTCCCTAGTTAGTGTATATAGCTGAGTATTGTACTGCTGTTTACGTATCCTTATCTCCTCAAGGTTAATTGTAACCCTGGATGTATCCACGTTCCAGCATGGCACACAGTAACCATTCAAGAAATCATTACCAAAGGAATGTAGGAATGCCTTAGAAACTGGACCAATGGATCCACACCCAGCGTGCAAGAAGCCAAACTCTCAGATGGTGTTTTTGAGAGGAAGAAAGAGTTTATTTCTCAGGCTAGCAATCAGGAACTCAGAGGTATCGACCGCAGATTGAGTTCCTCGATTCGAGGAAGCATTTTCATTTTATAGGTTTGGGAAATTATACATATTCATATAGGGGTGAAAGAAGGCAGGTGGGCAGGATCAGGAAGTTCTACCTATTCATAGTTTCTATTGATTATTCGTTATGGGGCGGGGCTAAAACTTGGCCCGGAAGTGGCCGAAGGACTCTTGGCTTTTGAAATGGGGTTGGCTACTGCAGGTGACGTATGTCCAGTGATTTTGGTTCCTTGACATGAGTTTTTTCGTTCCTTGACATGAGTGCGCTTGTGTTATTGAGCATGCGTGGTGGCCCAGGGTCGTCTGTCGGTCATGTTTGTCTGTTCTGCGCATGTCTGACCACTCTGAGCTGGTTAGATCTGGACCTGTCCGTGCTCTCCAGAGGGTCTGCAAAACAACTTAGGGGAAGTGAGTGATGTGGTGGTGAGGTGACAGGGAGTGGCCTGATAATTGGTGGAGTACTAATTAATTAGGTGTCTTCAGCCTCTCGGGTCCCCTAACATCTTTTCTATTTGATAACTCTTAGAATTTCTCCCATAATGCCTTTTTCTCATAGACATCTACAGCATATGCATGGTGGAAGCTCATGGGAGGATCTAAGACATGTCCTTTATAACATAAGATAGATGCTTTGAGAAGTGAGATGCTAATGGTGGTAAGGTGAGGGTTGCTGGTGTAAGCTTGACCACAGGAAAAATAGGCCTGTTTCTATAAGATCAGTTCAGAGGCCACAATGTAGTGGTGCTAACATACCAACCAACCATATCTCCATGAACACGTAGCCCCTCACTTGCAGGTCTCTCCATTTAGGCTGATTAATAGTCACGATTTCCATAAGCCAGGTGTGAATTCACAAAGTGTGTTCTTACTGATGAACAGAACCACTTTGGATGTATTTGAATCAGAATTCTTGCTGGGCTAGTGTAATGCCTGCTTGATTAAGAAATAATCATTTTGCAATCCGTGCTGCTAATGCCCTGTTTTGTCATAATAGAGGAACAGACAGAGGAGACTTTGTTGTGTTTCTCCTGATGCTGGAAAACTCTAAAAACAGCACTCCAAAACAAACAACAAAACAAAACAACCAAACCCACTGACGTCGAGTTGATTCCGACTCATAGTGACCCTACACGGCAGAGTAGAACTGCCCCCTGGGGTTTCCAAGGCTGTAAATCTTTATGGAAGCAGGCTGCCACACCTTTCTCTCACGGAGTGCTTGGTGGGTTCGAACAGTCAACGTTTCTGTTAACAGCCGAGTACTTTAACCACTGTGCCACCAAGGCTCCCCCAAAGCAGTGCAACTCAATCTTTAATATGCGTGGTATCACCTGGGGATCTTGTTAAAATGCATGTTCTGATTTAGTGCATTTGGACTGGAGCCCAAGAGTCTGCATTCCTAACAAACTCACAGATAATTCCAAGAACTCCACTTTGAACAGGAAGTTTCTAGAAAATAAGAGGTGAGACTTCTGAATTTTGTTTGCTTTTCTTCTAACTCTAGCCTCTCAAAGTGGACATTGTGAGAAGTTTGGCTGGGGGACATAGATGGGAGGGTCAGAGAATGGATGCTTGGCCTCGATGATTGGCATAGATAAAGAGCTGAGGGAATTCATGAGCTGTTATGTGCTGCCTTTTAAAACACAGCAATGGCCAAATTTGTTGCCTCTGCCTCTGTTTCTACCTGGACTCCTGAAAATGCAGAATATTAAAGAAAACTCTTAAAGGTAGTACACATTTTATTTTCTCTTTTACCTAAAAACCAACAAAACCAAACCAGTTGCCGTCGAGTCGATTCTGACTCATGGTGACCCCGTGTGTGTCAGAGTAGAACTGTGCTCCGCAGGGTTTTCAGGGGCTGTGACCTTTCGGAAGTATATTGCCAAGTGTTTCTTCCTAATTGCCTCTGGGTGGGCTTGAACTGCCAACCTTTCAGTTCCTAGCTGAGCACTTAACCTTTTGCACCAGCCAGGCGGCCTGTCTCTTACCTACCATCTCCAAATAACAAAAAGAGAAAATTCCATGTTTATTGTAAGCAATTCCTCTAAACTCCTCTCCAATATATAGGTTTCTGTAGCTTTAGCTTTGCCCATGATAGTTCATAGCTTAGCTCTGGAGAACACATTGATGTAGCTCCTTCAAGGCCACCCTCCAAATCAGGAGGAAAATAACAGGAAAATAACTCAAAAAATGAAAGCATTTTGCCTGCATTTTCTTTTGCTCTTCCAAGTTTTTACTTAACAGAGAAATTCAGCAGCAACACCACCAACAAGAAACCCCAAAAAATCCACGCTTCCCTGGCATGCAGTTGATCTGGTTTTAGGGTCTAGATTGGCTAATATTTGTAGGGGTCGGACTTAGTAACTACTTCCTTCAAGAGTGTACTAGTTACCAGAAGTTCTTTTTACTTGGACTTTTAACACATTGTCTTACTTCAAAGTTTTTTTTTTTTTTTCAATGGTTAACTCTGAATGCTAAGAAGGAGGATGAAAATTCCTACCCTTTAGTTTTTCTACATGATCGTCAGCAACCAGCACTGAGGTCTCTACCAACAGGTAGACCCTGGATGGGGTGTGATCTACTCCAGCACTCTCGTACATGTGTTTACAGGTGGTTTCTCAAATCTTTGCTTTTATATACATTTTGTTTTAATCAAACTAAATCTTCGCTTAATATCAAACAGTTGATTCAGTCAGCTTTGGCACCTCATCTGTGTATAAAATGAATATAATATATTTGTGATACCCTTAACCGTTAGTCAATGAACATATTACGGTTTTTCCTTCTTGTATAGTTAAGGTCTTCAGTGTTTATCTCATAGAGTAAAGTGGATGTGTCCTTCTAACAGGCTGACTGGGGAGATATATTCAAAACCGTGACCTTCATAATAAGACTCGCCATTTACAAAATACCTTCTATGTGCTGGGAACTATGCTAAGTACTTTACATCTGTTATATAATTTAATACTTACAGTAGCAATAATAACGGGAAGAGATGGGTGTATTTATCTTTCACTACTCTCCAACCAACCAATACACAAACCTTTTGGAAATAAGACGAAAACAGAAATAAAACAACATTCAGAAAAGAGAAGCAAACCACCCAAGGCCATACAACTAGAAATGGTTAACAAAAAGGAATTCAAATCTAGGTTGGTTTGTTGCTGGTGTTAATGCTTTAACCAGTAGTCTCTATTTCCCACTACCTTTGTGTCTATGTGATATTTTTTCCTGGAAGTGCGTTTCTAAGATATGGCCTTTATGCTGTAATATCACTTTAAAAATATAACATGGAAATGGCATAGACATGAGGCATAGTTCTGTCTCTGGTTTTGTTGGAAAATTGATGCACGCTTTGGAAAATGCTAAGTTGTTTTACTTCCTGGGGCTTCATTTTTTCCATCTGTCATATAGAAATTGAACTAGGGATTTTTGAATTTATTTACATCTCTGTCACTCTCATAGTTTATGGATTACGTGGTGGTAAGGAACTGGGATTTTGGCCATATACATCTTTCTTTTGCTGAATTGTCTCTTTTATTGACCTTGGTCTTCCTGGAAGGTCAAGAATTTTCTCTCTAATACCTTTCTACCTTTTCTATCCTTCTCTGCTCCCAAGTTTCTTGTTGATGACTCCACTCCAATCATTTATATGCCAGAAGGCACACCATGGATTCATTGTAATTTGAAAACATTTTTTGAAGAATTGACCCAACACGTGCACAATTTCCCTGGTCAGCTGCCAAGTCTTGCTATATCCTTGGTTTTCTATCAAGCTAACAGAGCTGTAAATTAAGTAAAGTGACTGCTTCAACCCCGGGAAGCTGAACTGAGAAGACATTTTATCAAAATATATTATCTAAATTAAAGAAATTTGGCTGCTATTTAACTTAATTGTAGTTAACAGGTTTAGAGGAGACTCAGCTGGTCCTGGGAAGTCTAACTTTAGCTCCTGGGCTCTTGGTTTATATCAACGAACCCTTGGACAACACTATTATTCACGTCATTGCAATATATAGAGACCTGTTTACAACAAAGACCATTTTGGTTACTCAAAAAGCAAAACAAAAGGTTCATCACTGCTCCAAATTCTAACTTGGGGTGTTCCTTCTTAATTTGGATCCATGCTTGATTTCACCTTTTGCTTGGCTTTTGTGAAAATCTCTAGGCTCTCTAATGGTGAAGGCTGATAGATCAGGCCAAGCTGTGTTCATTTAATTGATGAACAGATGAATGCACCAGACTCTAAAGAACTCAAAACCATAGCTACCATTTAGTGCATATTACAGAGTTCTGAGAACTGTGCCAAACACATCAAATATATGTACTCATTTAACCCTTAATTTACTAAGAGAAATTTGAAGCACAGTGAAGTCATGTCATTTCTAAAAGCTAACATGGTAAAAGTAAAGCTGGAATTTGACCTCATGCATGTATAACTGCAAAGCTCATACTCTTTGCCTCT
The DNA here is from genome assembly GCF_000243295.1 of Trichechus manatus latirostris. Classification (NCBI taxonomy): domain Eukaryota; kingdom Metazoa; phylum Chordata; class Mammalia; order Sirenia; family Trichechidae; genus Trichechus; species Trichechus manatus. The sequence continues at coordinate 9,453,792 of NW_004443950.1, read as the reverse complement.
GTGTCTGACAGTTCTACGAGTTCAACTTGACTGAAAGAAGTATAGGATTTCCTAGCCATAGGTTCTTTTATTAAGAACTCAAAGGTTAAATACTACAATAGAGTTAAATACAGCAAAAATACTGCAATAAGATTATTGTTTCTCATCTAGATTTTTACTTCTATAAGTGAGTTTGCACTTACATTAAAATTTTCAGAAAGCTAGCTTTTTTGTTTTGTTTTGTCTTTCCTGAGCATTTGGAATTTCTCTCACCCATTTTGTATTCATTAATGCATCAAAGTGATTCATATTTTATCTTTGCACTTTTATGTAAACTCCTGAGATGAAATATATTATCATACTATGATCTCCATAAACATGTTTCCTCTCATTTTTTCCAGTTCTCCACTGTTCAAGGTCCATGTCTGGTGTAAAGCACCATGGAAGGGGCACTGTTAACACTCCTTCATTGTTCACTGTGCTGTTTTTGACTCACTTTGTCCCATTCCATTCACTCCTTTCTGACTTTTTCCTCAAAGTCTCCCAATCTTGTTATTAGTTCTTACATTTCTGATCTTTTCTCACCCTCAGACTTGACACTGTTCCCTTGGTTAATTGACTTCCTTCCCTCTAAACCTTCACTTGTGTTTATGCTCAATGATGTTTTCTCGTGCTACTTGGAAAAATAATCTTGGTGGCACGTCAGTGGGTAACATTCCTACCAAGCTTTTGTTCTGGTCCCTCAAAAAAAGCCAGATAACATTCACTCTGAAATAATGACTTCTAAGCTTTAAGAAGATGCTATAATAGCCTGTAATATATCAGAAAAATAATAAAACACCAAGTTTGGAAGTCAATTAAAATGTCACATATAGAACTTTTTACCAATATCTTGATTTCTCAACATACCTGTTAAGTGATCATTAAGTATATACCTGAGCATTCTAGTAGTGGAGAACTTACTACTTCCTAAGGCAGCTCAATTCATTTTTTAATTTCACTCTTTCAGAATTATCATCCTCATAGTAAACAAAATTATGTTTCATTGATCTAAACTGTAGGCCATGCTGCCTCATAGAACAAGTCTATTTCCAGTTACACAAGACAACATTTCAAATATTTATGAATAACTGTCACTATTCTAAATAGTTCCATTTATTTTTATCATTCCTCATAGGACCTGGGTTGGAAACTTCCATGTCCTTGTCTCTTATCTCGTGTGGATGGAGGGACTTTATTTTTTCAGTATCTATTTTAAACTTTGGCACTCAAAACAGATTACCTTCAATTCCAATATGGTCTGCTCAGAATAGAATGAGCCTGTTACCATCTTTGTGATAGACAGTAAATATTTTTTGTTCATTTGGTATGTATGAATTAGGCCACTTTTGGTTGCACAAATTTAGCTAGGCCTGAGGAAGAAATGCAGTCCAGGACACAAATGCTCTAATGTTTGGAAACTAATCCTTTTAAATTTTGGCTGAAATGATATAGCAAATAATAGTGCAGAGCATTCTGTATCCTGTTGACTCTTCCCTCTAAATATCTCTCCAAGCTATTCCCACTGCTTCATAACTTGCTAATGTGCTTTTTGCGCCGACTTTTGTATTTCAATTAGGTTACAGCCAATAACCTCGAAAGGGACACTGTGGCCATAGCAGCTCACAATATTATTATTGTAGGTGCATTCTGGTTTCATACAAAGTAAGTCTAAGCAAATTTAGTGCCCCCCAAAATATTAGAGGTTAGACTAATTATGGTGCATCCAATGATGAAACATAATGGAGCCTTTCAAAATCAAGGTTGGAGAATTTATAATGACATAGAAAAATGTTGATGATATAATTTCAGGGAAAATTGAAGGACAAGAAACTGCATAACCTGTGTGATTCCAATTACATTAAAAACTAAGACATCTATGTAGAAAATGAATAGAAGCTTAATACTGATTAGATCTAGACTATAGATTACAGTTAATTTGTGTTTTCCTCTGAATACCTTCCCAAGATTTCTGAGGAACATCTATTTATTTTATAAAAAATAAAATAAATTTTATGAAAAATAAAACATATTAAATAAGTGTAAATTTTATTAAAAATTATGAGAATTATAAATATGTATAAAAAGCTTAAAACAGTGACCAGCCCATAGTAGGTACCAGTGATTGACACTGAATAAAATATAATTTAAGTCAGCAGAGTTAAAGTATGTTGGAGGGAGAAAGAAAAAAAGCTCTGTGGGTTGAAGTGGGCTCTAAGGTGACATTTAAACTCTGGGTTTCTCTGATTACATAACCTATTGCAGTATGGTCCAATTAAATGTAGCATAATTAAGGAATAAAATTCATATCTAAAATCACAATTGTGTATGTGTTTACACATTCTCTAGCTAATTGCCTTTTCTGAACATCATTTTTTAAAATTTGCATGTATTCTTTTTTAAAATAATTTATTTATTTGTTTTATTTGTTGAGAATATAGACAGCAAAACATATACCCACTCAATAGCTTCTACATACACAATTCAGTGACACTGATTACATTCTTTGAGTTGCGCATCCTTTCTCACCCTCTTTTTTGAGTTGTTCCTCACCCATTAACATAAACTCACTGCCCCCTATGTTTCCTATCTAATTTCCATTTTGCTGTTGCCAATTTGATCCCATATAGATAGATCTTAAGACAGCATAGTGTTCAAGGTAGACATTCTTTATCTGAACATCATTTAATGTGTCAACACTCTTTAAGGAGGACTTAAAAGTTCACATGTGAACTTTTCCACCAGGATGGGACAAATTATTAGTGAATCCTCGTGATCTAAACATATAAATTTGAAAGTAAGGACGTATTCTTTAATGTAAAGAAGAATTGAAGCCAAGTTGTATTGGAAATGTTTTCAGTTTTTGTTTTGTTTTCTTAAGTTGGAAACTCTTTGCTAGTTAATTGTACTGTCAGAGTATTTATTTTTATTTTTTTTTGTCTTTGTCTTTTGTTTGACAAGTCTTAACGTTTGTACTGAGTCTTCCCCCACCTCTCCTCTGCACACCATTTTGCTTTGTTAGCTGTGAGTTTGATGCAGTTAAAGCCTGCCTCAATGTACCAATTACCAGCATTTAAGATGAAACCAAGTCAAAGATTATACAAATGAAAGGAGCAAAAATAACAGCATTTTGTATAAACAAGGGCAGAGAGAAAATTTGTTCTTGTCAAAGATAAATAAAGTTAAACTTTTATTACCACGTGTCAAGCTAATCAGGAAACGTTGTGCAAAAATTATTGAAGTGACATTTTACAAAATGTGGCAGGGGAAAAATTTTTAAAGCAGAACTGTGAACTTCCAGATATTTCAGCTCACCCTAAGAGTTGTTTGTATTGTGCTCGACTGAAATAATTGGAGAGCATAGCTTCAGAATGTGTTTTTTCTGCTTGAGAGAATTGGGATCATCTCTTGGGGTTCAAAGTCAACCCATGTATGTTAAATGGGGCCTTCCAAATCCCTTAGGCTGTTCTCCTGAGAATCATCCCATGACACTTACATTTTTGTTTGTTTATTTCTATAATTTCATAGTATCCATCAATATGTTCATTTCAAAATCCATTGACCTTTCGTTTTTTGTTGCATGTTTGTACGAAATGTCTTAACAATGAATCAACTTTCTCAAAAGAAAATTGGTGTGAGTCTTATTCAGAACTTAATTTAGACTTTTATTGGGCAGTTATCAAGTGGGAAGACCAGAACAAAGATGAATAACATGTTCGTTCTTTTTGTTCCTCATTCTGTTCTTCTCTGAGGTCAATATTGCTTAAGGTTATAAAATGAAAGCTCTACAAATCACAATCACATAACTGTCAGGTGCCTTATTAAATTTCATTCAATTCCATATCAATTCTTAAGGGACCATCACTACCTTCCAGTTTACGCAAAGATTGAATAAAAACTGATCAAAAATTTATGGGATTGAAAAGTCATCCTAAATTTGATCTGCTATTACTGGAGAGAAAACTAGGCCAAGAAATTTAGCCTATTAGGCAGTGGGGAGCCATTGAAGGCTTATGCACAGAGGAGTGACATGATTAAATCTGGCAGTGACACAAAAAATTGACTCCTTGATCATTGCTTACATTTTTTTCTTTAAAGTCACGAAAAAGTATTGTAGCAAGTCAAATCATACCAAATTGTTGGAAAGTAAAAATGCTGTGGCAGAGACCGTGCTCACAAAAGATTGATGAGGTCCTCTACATTATCTAGGCTTCCCTGGAGTTAAGTAACTTGTTCTGGCTGATGGTCTTTGAATGACATGAACTCCATCTGGGCTAAGGCAGGAAGAAATATTTCCTCCATCTCTGTCTCCCCTTCAGTGGCAGCTGTGGAGCCCAGGTGCTCAGGTAGTGGAGTCAAGAGATGAAAACTACCTGTATCAACCACAAGGAGGATAGTTACCCTGGAGCATGGCCCAACATACAAGAGACTCAGTAAGAATAAAAGATAAAACTTTGTTGGATCATACTATTGCTATTTCACCATGGCCTGGCTTATCCTGACTATTACAATGGCAACAAAGTACAAGAAGAGATAATCAAGCTCAATATAATAGGAAAAAGGCAAATTAAAATAATGAGAAATACCATTTCACCTATCACATTGAAAAAAAATAGAAAATTAGAAAGTACCAAATTTTGAGGAAGATATGGACAACACAAACCTTGTATTGCTGATAGTTTTATAAAAAAACAGTACAGCCGTTTTGGAGAGCTGCACAAAGAGAGAACTCCAAAGTTTTATTCCAGTATTCAGTTGAGAGTACATGCATGAGAGGAAACAATCCAAGATCATGGAAAGAATCACCTGAAAGGATTAGGGGCAACAATATGCATTTGGGTACTAACAAAAAGTTGGGAATAGTGTCTGTTCCCATTAGTCAGACTGGAAAAGTATATAAATCATGGGGTCTTTTGTAGAGTATATAATAAGATCATGCTTCAGTAGCGGGAAATAATTAACTGTGAACTGAGCACTGCTCAAGTGCTGTTGTCATTGTCAGGTGCCATCAAGTCAGTTCTGACTGATAGCAACCCCATGTACAACAGAATGAAACACTGCTGGGTCCTGCACCATCCTCACAATCATTGCTATGTTTGAGCACATTATTGCAGCCACTGTGTCAATCTATCTTGTTGAGGGTTTTCCTCTTTTTCGCTGACCCTCCACCTTACCAAGCATGATGTCCTCCTCCAGGGGCTGGTACCTCCTGGTAACATGTCCAAAGCACATGAGATGAAGTCTCATCCTCGCTTCTAAGGAGAATTATGGCTGTATTTCTTCCAAGACAGATTTGTTTGTCCTCTGGCAGTCCTTGATATATGCAATATTCTTCGCCAACACTGTAATTCAAAGGCATCAGTTTTTCTCCGGTCTTCTTATTCATTGTCCAGCTTTCGCATGCATATGAGGTGATTGAAAATACCAGTGTTACCCAACAAATAATGAAAGCAAGATCCAAAAAGATCAAACTGTTTCCAAGTAACTTAACTGTATTCCAGAACACAGCTCAAGAGTCTTTATGGGAATAAAAAAATACCCAGCACCCAATAAGGCAAATTTTCCAATATCTGGCATCCAAGCAAAATTTATGAGGCAGGCAAAGAAGCAGGAAAATATGATCCATAATGAAAAAAAACAAGCAATCATAACCAGCCTAAAACTGACAGATATTAGAATTAGCAGATAAGGACATTAAAACAGTTATTATAACTGCATTCTATATGTTCTAAAAGTTAGACATATAAAATATATAAAACAGACCCAAATTGAGCTCTTGGGGGTGAAAACAACAATGTGTGAGATGAAAAATACACTGGATGAGATTAACAGTAAGTTAGATATTACAGAAGAAAAGATTCATGAACATAAAGACCTAACAGTAGAAACTAAACAAAATAAAACAAAAAGAGAAAAGAGAATAAAACAAATGAACAGAGCACCGGGAGGTAGCTACAGGACTAACAGTGGTCAAATATGGTAAAATGGTCAAGTGGTCTAATATGTGTGTAACTGGAGTTTCTAAAGGTGGGGGCAGGGAGGGGAGATTTTCAGAGGAAATAATGAACAAAAATTTCCAAATTTATTGAAAAGTATAAGCTTACAGATCTAAAATACTCAAAGAACTAAAAGCACAAGAAACATTAAGAATACTACAGCATCACACATCATTTCAGATTGCTCAAAACTAGTGATAAAGAGAAAATCTTAAAAGCAGCCAGAAAACAAAGATACAGCAGGTTTTTCATCTGAACCAATGAAAGTGAGAAAGCAGTAGAGTAACGCTTTAAAATAGTGACATCAATCTATCAACCTAGAATTTTATACCCAGTAAAAATATCTTTTAAAATGAAGATAGACTTTTTCAGCCATATAAAAGTTGAAAGAATAGATCCCTAATAGATCCTTACTACAAGAAATGTTAAAGGAAATCCTTCAGGCTGAAGGAAAATGATACCAGAAGGACATATGGAACTACACAAAGGAATGAGGAGCACTGGAAATGATAGCTACATGGGTAAATACAGAAAAAATTTAATTATTTTAAAATGTATTGGAAATAATCATTGATTGTTAAAATAAAAATAAAGGCACCGTAGTGTGGGGTTTATAACATATGTAAAAGATATGATAACAATAGTACAAAGAGGGAAACAGAAATGAAAGTATACTATTATAAGGATAATATACTATATATGAAGTGGTATAATATTACTTACAGATAGACTGATAAGTTAAAGATGAATACTATAAACCTTATCGTAACCACTAAAACCACTAAATAACAAAACAGAGTTATGGCGAATAAGCTGACAAAGGAAATTGAATGGAACACAGAAAAATATTTAATTTATCCAAAAGAAGGCCAAAAAAAAAAAAAAAAAGGAACATGAACAGATGCAACTAATGGAAAAAAATAGCAAAACTGAAATGGAACCATATAATCACATTAAATGTAAAAATCACATTAATAGTAAAAAGCAAAATTTTTAGATTGAATAAAAAAAAAAAACAAAAAACACACACACAATAAAACGACATTATATATGCTTTTTACAAGAGATGCACTTTAAATATAAAGATACATACAGGTTAACAGTAAAAAGATGGAAAAGTATACTATACTAATGCTAAACTAAACAAATCTGTAAAAGGATGTGGGGGGAAAAAAAAACATACCATGCTAACACTAAACAAAATCAATTTGGAGTGGCTACATTAAAATCAAAGTAGATTTCACAGCAAAGACTATTTCCAGAGGAAAAAGATTATTCTATAGTGATAAATGAATCAATTCTTCAAAAGGACGTAAAATCCTAAATGTTTATGTACCTAAAACAGATCTTCAAAATACATGACACAAAAAATGGATAGAACTGCAAGTATAAATAGACAGATTCACAATTTGTCATATATATTAATACTTCTATCTCAATACTTTGTTTTCTATCTAGAATAGTAGAAAATTGATGAAGAAGACTCAAAATTGTTAAGATGTATATTATCCTTAAATTGATCTATAGATACAATGCAATCCCACTCAAAATTCCAGTGGGATTTTTTAACTTTGGGGTGGAAATTGACAAACTGATTCTAAAATTCAGATGGTAACATAAAGGACCTAGAATAGCCAAGGCTTCTTTGAAAAAGACGAAAGTTGGAGGACTTACATTACCCAATTTCAAGACTTAATATAAAGCTGCATAACCAAGATAGTGTGATGATCGTGGTGATGGTTTCCCAAGTGTATACATATGTCAAAACTGATGAAATTGTGCAACTGAAGTATGATCAGTTTGTTGTTATTGTTTGGTGCCATTGAGTCAGTTCCAACTTGTAGCTACCATATCATATGTACAACAGAACGAAACACAGCCCGGTCCTGTGCCATCCTCACAATCATTGTTATATTGGAGCCCATTGTTGCAGCCTCTGTGTCAGTCCATCTCATTGAGGATTTTCCTCTTTTTTGCCCACCCTCAACTTTACCAAGCATGACGTCCTTCTCCAGGGACTGGTCCCTCCTGATAACATGTCCAAAATCCGTAAGACGAAGTCTTGCCATCCTCGCTTCTAAGGAGCATTCTAGCTGTACTTCTTCCAGTTTATTAAATGTCAGTTATTCCTCAACAAAGCTGTTAGAGAATGATTACTGCAAAGAAATCGTGAATTGAAAGTAGTATCAATAAGGCAAGAAAAAGCAAATACCGGAAAATGAGAGTGCCATACTTCTCTTGAAGCTCTGGTGGCGCAGTGGTTAAGAGCTCCAGCTGCTAACCAAAAGATCAGCAGTTTGAATCCACCAGCCAATCCTTGGAAACCCTATGGGTCAGTTCTATTCTGTCCTATAGGGTTGCTATGAGTCAGAATCGACTCCACGGCAACCGGTTTGGTTTTTTGTTTTTGTTTTTTTAATACTTCTCTTACTCCCAGTACAGCCTGTTGGTACACACACTGAGGTTAAAAATAACAGGCTAACTTGATCTAACAAAAAGTAGGCTGAAAAAAAGAAATTTTCTAAGAAACTATTTGATACATGGATTTGCAGCCACAATTATTAATATACCACATTCTGCTTATTTTGCCTTGAGATATTGATTAAAACTTGTATGAAAACCCCACCATTAGCAAGATATTTTAAAATGATACATCCCAAACATGAAGTGAACCCTGTGCAATTGCTAAATGAGTATCATGACTTATTTAGCAAGTTAATGATGCTCTTTCCTTTTTTTAAATTTTTTAAAAAATTTAAGGTCTCTGTGTTTTGGGAAGTATCTTGTTTAGCTATGCTGGCCACTAAAACCTAGTATTGAAATAAGTTGAACTAAGAGACCTTTGAATCACAGTAATAGATTTTTAATGACAATAACAAGGTTACCTGTTTCATCAATACATAAAATTATTTAAAAAAGATCTTTTCTCATTTTTAAAGATTTTTTTCTGTATTTATAATATATATTATGTATGAGTAGAATTATATATACATACAACTTATAAATAAGTATACAAAATTTAGAGGGAAAACCCAAAGTAGAAATAAGCCTCTTGGGAACATCCAGAAAACATGCAGACAGTCCAAGTGAAAGCTACTGAATTCACAGAGAATTTATGAGTGTGTTTCTTGCAATTCACCCTACAGGGCTAGTTCAAGTTCGAGCTTAATAACATTGGAATTTAATAGTTGTGAAAAATATAGCATTTGGACATGTTCTATTTTGTGTTTTATAGAAAAGTTGTTGAGATGCTGACCTACAGCTATTTACACTAAACCCTCAAAGACTTCAAATTGCAGAGAAAATACTGGAAACTTTCTGTAGTCCCACTGAATGGTGAGGGGCATGGAAAATGTGGAATTAAGATCATGGCTTTATCTTTCCAATCCATGCTATTTACTAAGAGCAGTCAAAGCTTTAAAGGAGCTGAAGAATAATAGCCATACACCTAGGATTTACTGAAACTATCCCAAATCAAACAGTCAAATAGAAACTTTGTTACAGAGTTTCTATCGTGATTGAGGAAATATTTTGATTCATTATTGTCTTAGTTATCTAGTGCTGCTATAACACAAATACACCACAAGTGGATGGCTCTAACAAAGAGAAATTCATTCTCTCACAGTCTAGGAGGCTAGAAGTCCAAATTCAGGGTGTCAGTTCCAGAGGAAGGCTTTTTCTTTCTGTCAGCTCTGGAGGAAGGTCCTTGTCATCAATTTTCCCCGGCTGAGGAGCTTCTCAGCACAAGGACCCTGGGTCCAACGGACGCGCTATCATCCTGGCTCTCGTTTCTTGGTTCTATGAGGTCCCCAACTCTCTACTCGCTTCCCTTTCCTTTTATCCCTTGTAAGATAAAAGTTGATGCAGGCCACACCCCAGGGAAACTCCCTTTACATTGGATAGGGGATGTGACGTGAGTAAGGGTGTTACATCCCATTCAAATCCTCTTTAACATAATCTAATCTTGCCTCATTAACTGCAGGCAGAGACTAGGATTTACAACATATAGGAAAATTACATCAATCGCAAAATGGAGGACAACCACACAATACTGGGAATCATGGACTAGCCAAGTTGACAGATATTTTTTAGAGACACGATTCAATCCATGACAACTGTTAAGAGAAAAACTGTATAATGATTATGATTTCAAGTATCTACTCTAAATACACTTTAATATCTCCTTCTAGTTTTGTGTTTTAAACAAACAGCAGTTGCCTTTGAGAAATGGAATTATATATTTTTATGTTCCTGCTTTTTAAATTCATATACTTCACAAAAATTGTAAATAAGTATGCATTTTCTTAAATATCTGAAAAGTTCACTGGTAAATATATTTGGGGAATGTCATATATTATTTCACTTTTAAATTAATTAAATATATTTGTATTCAATGTTATTTTTTAAAAATTTATTGTGATTAAATATATACAACAAAACATTTGTCATTTTAACTATTTTAAGAGTACAATTCAGTGACATTAATTACATTCACCATGTTGTACAGCCGTTACCACTATCCCTTTGCAAACATTTTTCGTCTCTCTAAAGGAAACTCAGTATCCTTTAAGCAATAACTCTCCATTTCCTTCTCTCCCTAGTCTCCGGTAAACACTAATAGACTTTTGTCTGTATGCATTTGCTTATTTTAGATAAAACCAAAAAAAACCAAACCCATTGCTGTGAAGTTGATTCTGACTCATAGCGACACTGTAGGACAGAGTAGAACTGCCTTATAGGGTTTCCAGGGCTGTAATCTTTACAGAAGCAGGCTGCCACATCTTTCTTCCATGGAGCAGCTATGGGTTTGAACCTCTTTAACCACTGTGCCACCAGGGCTCCTTTAGATAACCTCACATAAATGGGATCATACAGTATTTTTCTTTTTATGTCTAACTTATTTCACTCAGCATAATGCTTTCAAGGTTCATCCAGGTTATAGCGTGTATCAGAACTTTATTTCTTTTTTTGGCTTAATAATATTTCCTTGTATGTATATACTACATTTTGTTTATCCATTCATCTGTTGATGGACACTTGGGTTGTTTCCAACTTTGAGCTATTGCGAATAATGCTGAAGTGAACGCTGGTGTACAAGTATTTGCTGGAGTCCTTGCTTTCAAGTCTTTTGGATCCAGGGTTTGAATTGTTTTTTAATTGTCGAAGGCTGTAGTAGTCTGTCTACTCGTCTGTTCGTTTCTCAAGATGGTTGCTGAAGTCATTGACTTGAGACATCATTTCATTTTTTTAAAATAGATGTTCAGTGCTATTAATTTCCCTCGAATTTTGATATTTGTGTTCGCATTTTTACTGTGTTAAAAAACTGTTTAATATTTTTGTTAATTTTTTTTGGCATGTGGGTCAATTTGTTGTTGTTAGTTGCCATGAAGTTGATTCTGACTCATGGTGACCCCATGTGTTACAGAGTATCACTGCTCCATAGGGTTCTCTTGATTGTAATCTTAACCGATGCTAATTGCCAAGGCCTTTCCTTCTGCAGTACTGCTGGGTATGTTTGAACCACCAACCTTTAGGTTAGCAGTTGAGTGCAAATCGTTTGAGCCATCTGGGGACCTCTTTGGTCGTTTAGAAGGGTGTTAAGTTCATTTCCAAATATTTTGGGATTTTTCGGAGATATTTCTATTTTAATTCCATTGTGTTTAGAGAAATACTTTGTGTGACCTGAATCCTTTCACATTCATTAAGACTTGTTTTATGGCCCAGAATATGATCTATCTTTGTAAATGTTCCGTGTGCATTTGAAAAGAATGTGTATCCTGCTGTTCTGGAGAGAAGTTTCCTGTAAATATCAGTTAGGTCAAATTGTTTGTAGTTTTCAAATCTTCTATATCCTTACTGATATATTGTCTACTAATTCTCTCAATTACATCTGACTATAGTTGTGAAGTTATCTTAAAAGTAGTCTTCCAAAGAGTAGATTTTACATGCAGTTCTATCTTTTTTTTTTTTGCTTCATGTATTTTGAAACTTTGTTATTAGGTGCATAAATGTCTATGATTTTTTTAATCTTTTGTTTGGCATGTAATAGATAAATCTTTTGCATGTACCTCAGTAACAAAATTGAACATAGCTTAACCTATTTGAGTATCTCTTTGTTTCATAGATTTCATAGGTACAAAATGCACTTTTTGTTTTGCAAGAAAACATGGAAAAGTAATCATTCTTCCTACTACAATTATTTGTTCTAGTAATATCAAATTTATGCCCTGGTGTTCTGTTTCTTTGACTTTCTGTGTACCTAAACTTTTGATTCAATGCTGTGTCATAGTGTAATATTTTCAAAGATATTTCACATGGAAATTAACCTCTACACGTTTCAACAGTACCTATAACTCCATTGAAGAAATGACACTATGAGAAGCTATGACCAAATTTGTGCAAGTGCAGACAATGGCAATTATACCTTGAAGTCATTGATTTGAGACATTTCTTCTTTTTTTAAATGTACGTGTTCTGTGCTATGCATTTCCTTGCTTTAGAAGCATCCCTCAAATTTTGATATTTGTGTTTTCATTTTTATGATATTGTATTTTATCTAAACGGCAGCAAGTGTAAGACATATCTTGATGTTTAAAAGTGGAAAATGTATTTAAAATCTAAGAAGTATGATAAATGCCAGATAGGAGTCTAGAATTCTGCATGATGATGAATGCGAAAGCCAGGTTTATTGTTCTCATGGAGCTTACATTCTAGTGTGTAGAGCCTGATATCAAACAAGTACAAAATAAACAAGGTAACTTTGCCCATGGTGTGTACTATGAAGCAAAGAAGGAGTGATTCAATAGAAGGTTAATAAAACCAAAAAACCAAACCCGTTGCCATCCAGTCAATTCCAACTCCTAGCGACCCTATAGGACAGAGTAGAACTGCCCCACAGAACTTCCAAGGCGTGCCTGGTGATTTGAACTGCCGACCTGTTGGTTAGCAGCCATAGCACTTAACCACTCTGCCACCAGGATTTCCAGAAGGTTAATAGGGAGGGGTGAAAACCAAAACCATACCTGTTGCCGTTGAGTCAATTCTGACTAATGGCAATCTCTTGTGTTACAGAGTAGAACTGAGTTCCATAACGTTGTCTTGTCCGTAATCTTTATGGAAGCAGATCATCAGGCCTTTCTTCCATGGTGCTGCTGAGTGAGTTTGAGCCACCAACCTTTAGGGTAGTAGCTGAGTGCAAACAGCTTGCGCCACCCAAGGAGGAAGTAGCAAAAATGCCTTCAATTGGGCTGTCATGAGGATGTCATGAATGAGTTGAAGGGCGCTGAGACCCAAATGATGAGAAGAAGCCATTGGGGGAGGATGTCCTGGGGGAAGAGCATCTGAGGCATAGGAAGCAACAAGTGCAAATGCTTTGGGTCAGGAGTGAGCTTGGTACTTGAGAAACATAAAGAAAAGCAATGTCGCTGGAGTTCGGTGGGGAAGATAAGCATGGTGTCAGGTGAAGGTAGAAAAATAGGTGGTGGGGCCTGCTTTTGCTTCAGTTCTTCTATTGTTGAACTAGCAGATTAAATAGTCCCTTAGTAAATACAGAAAACACGTTAAAGCTCATGGATTTGTTTCATTTCAGCTCTGCTTGGGGACAAAAAGTAGAAGGAAATAAGTTGAGTCTCCCAGGGTGCTTAGCATCTGTACTACACGCAATTTAGCACTTGGATATATGTTTCCATGTGTTACTTGCAAATTGTGTTGTCTGTTTTATCCTTGTCACTCTGAGAAGAAAGGCCCAGGTTATATTGGTTCAATTAATATTGTATGGCTTCTTAAAAGGATGGTTATGGTTGCAGGAAGCAGGGGGTAAAGGAGGGTTCGTGCAAAAGCAGCACGTTACCTGGCAATTCTATCAACCTGAAACATCTTTCTGGAGGGCAATCTAGAAATATGTATCAACAAATGTAAGAGCATATTTACTCTTTTACCTAAGAAAGAAGTGATCAGAGCAAAGATGCTATAACAAGGATGTTCATTGAATTATTTTTTATAATAGCAAAAAAATTGTAAACAAGTTAATGTTGGAAAAGGGAGTTACTATGAAATATTATGTAGCTATTAAAGTTGTGATATAGATTTATGTTTTTTGATATCAAAAGACATGTAAGGTATTTTAAAGGCAAAATATGGGCAGAGGCAGAATACAGTCCCAGCTTTGGAAAATAACAAGTTTGTGTGTGTGTGAACAGAAAAGAAAAAAATCTAGTCATATACAAAATTGTAAACAGTCATTATTTCTTTGTGGTGAAGTTATGGGGAAATTTCTTTTTATCTTTATACATTTTGGTATTGCCTGAATATTTTACAATGAACATGCATTATGCATATAACAAAAAACGAAGCTATTTCTGTTATGAAAAAAAATAAAAGGACTTAAAGCACTTACTGATGAAGATCAAAGACTACAGTCTTCTGTATGGATTGTACCTCAACATAAAGAAAACAAAAATTCTCACAACTGGACCAATAAGCAGCATCATGATAAACGGAGAAAATATTGAAGTTGTCAAGGATTTCATTTTACTTGGATCCACAATCAATGCCCATGGAAACAGCAGTCAAGAGATCAAACGACATATTGCATTGGGCAAATCTACTGCAAAAGACCTGTTTAAAGTGTTAAAAAGCAAAGATGTCACTTTGAAGCCTAAGGTGCACCTGACCCGAGCCATGGTGTTTTCAATCGCCTCATATGCATGTGAAAGCTGGACGATGAATAAGGAAGACTGAAGAAGAATTGATGCCTTTGAATTATGGTGTTGGCGAAGAATATCAAATATACCATGAACTGCCAGAAAAATGAACAAGCCTGTCTTGGAAGAAGTACAGCCAGAGTGCTCCTTGGAAGCGAGGATGGGTGAAACTTTGTCTCATGTGCTTTGGACCTGTTATCAGGCAGGACCAGTCCCTGGAGAAGGTCATCATGCTTGGTAAGGTAGAGGGTCAGTGAAAAAGAGGAAGACCCTTGATGAGATGGATTGGCACAGTGGCTGCAACAATGGGCCCAAACATGGCAATGAATGTGAGGATGGCACAGGACCGGGCAGTATTTTGTGCTGTTGTACACAGGGTCGCTATGAGTTGGAACCGACTCAATATCACCTAACAACAACAACACGAAACCTGTTAAAGGAACTAACTTAAGGAGTAAAGAGAATTATGAAGTAAAGTTAAGAACACACTTGGGTCAAGTCCAGAAGAAAGTGGTTTCTGGCATTGTGCCTGACACATAGTAGATAACTATGTGTAGATAAATAGTAAGTGGTCAAAACATGACAGCTGCTTATATTGATACCAGTCATCATGCCAGGCACTGCACTGAGTACTTTACATGCATTATCTCATTTATTCATCACAAAATCTTATGAGTTAGACACTACTATTCATACCCATTTTGAAGATAAGGTAAGTGAGGCTTAAGGATCTTAAATAATTCATTGCGGTTGTTGTTGTGTGCCATTGAGTGGATTCAGACTCATAGTGACCCTATATGACAGAGTAGAATGGCCCCAGAGGGTTTTTTAGGCTGTAATCTTTATAGTAGGAGATCACCAGGTCTTTTCTCCCAGAGAACCACTAGTGGATTTGAACTACCGAACTTTTGTTAGCAGCTGAGCGCTTAACCACCGGGTCTCCAAGGCACCTCTATATAATTCATTACATAGCTAGTAAAGTGGCTGAACTGGTTTTAAATCTAGTTTGTCTGATGGTATAACGCCTGCTCTTAATCACTGCACTAATGTTAGTACAGCAGTGCACAGAATTAGGATCCAAGGTAATTGACACAATAAAACCAATGATTTTGTTCACTATTTCAACTATGGAGCCCTAGTGGAGCAGTGGTTAAGATCTAAGGCTGCTAACCAAAAGGTCAGTGGATTAAATCCACCAGCCACTCCTTGAAAACCCTATGGGGCAGTTCTACTCTGTCCTATATCGACTTGACAGCAATGGGCTGATGGGTGTTTCAACTATAGTAATACAATACAAGATGACTCATTTTCTTGTGTGCATGTTATTTCTTTCATTTTTGTTGCATTAAAAAAAGCCTCCTCTTTATTTTAAGTGCAGGTATGATGGATCGCTTTTGTGTGGCCTTTCTAGCCATGGCCTTATAACTTCCATCCAAGTGATTGACCAGGACTGTGTGATATGGTAATTGTGGCCCACCAAAGGGATTGATCAGTTTTTATTATCCCACTGGGCTTGCGGTGGGCCAGAGACAGGAAGGAGAAGAGCCCACCACCAACAATGAAGGAAGGACCGGCGGGAGACACCCGCAGGTAACGGT
Source organism: Trichechus manatus latirostris (assembly GCF_000243295.1). Classification (NCBI taxonomy): domain Eukaryota; kingdom Metazoa; phylum Chordata; class Mammalia; order Sirenia; family Trichechidae; genus Trichechus; species Trichechus manatus. Next base: position 9,437,478 of record NW_004443950.1, on the reverse strand, counting down.
GCAGTGGACTTCCCAGCCCACGGAGCGGAGCGAGAAAATTGGGGACCAGGGAGAGGTGTGCCTGTGAACACCGCTGGGAAGAGGCTGTCCAGATGGAAGAACTGTATCCTTGAATGTTCCTGAGCTGAATTGTAAACTGTTACTTCTCTAATAAACCTCATAATTGTGAGTATGGTCTGTGAGTTCTGTCTGGCCACTGCAATGAATTATGGAACCCAGCAGAGAAGTAGAGAGTGTTGTGGGAGGGACGGTTGGTGTCAGAATTGGTAAAGATGGAGAGAGGAGGCATGTCTGACCTCCGCCTCATAGGAATCAGCCTTGGTCTGTTGGTCTTGATCCTCCTTTCCCCTTGTAAAGTTAGAGAAGGTCAGACATTGCTCCCATGCCATTTTTACATTAAGATAAAGAGCTTTAACTCTTTTTTGTTCGTTTTTGAATCTCTGGGGGGTATAAGCCCGTGCAATGAATGAGAAGAATAAATACTAGAACTGGGGTCAGATCTCTTGGAAGCTAAGCAGAAACTAAGAAAGAAAAAGGAAGCTGTGATTTGGAATTTGAAGCCTTAAATAAGCAATGTCACTTTACGTGTGGGTGCTCTGTCATCTACTCTTCAAAGCAAACTTTTGAGGAAGATTCTACTATCAGTGAAGAAACAGGTTCTTCAAGATAAAATAATTTCTCTAAACTCACACATCTAGTACGTTTTCCTGAACTTTTTATTTTCAAAGTTAGACTGGTGGTGTGGAAATGTATGTCTTTCCACCCCCCTGACATGCTTGCAGAGGAGGGACATGCTCATAAGGAGAATTAGTCATTTCTCTGTAACCAGTAATTTATATTCATTTTTTGGAAGACATTTAGGATTTGACTTTTTGGAGGAAAAGTCTGAGCCTCTGACCCCAAAATTGAGATGTGGAAAGTTTACTTCCTTCTCAGAAATAATGTACTGGGGACTCATTGGGGAAAAAAAGAGAAAGTCACCCTTGTAATTCAAGGCTTCCTTAAGACCAACGTTTAATCATGTAGTGAGTGCTTATTATATGCCAAGTACCATGCAATTCGTTATTTTATTTAATCCTTAGGAATCACCGTGAAACAAGCCCCATGGTTATGTTTAATTTAGGAAATAATGCTTAGAGAGATTGGAGAAACTGTCCAAATAGAATATGGTAAGCATTGGACTGTAGCCCAGGTGCTTTACAACCAGTCTGTATTTATACTGCCATGGGACCTCAACAAGAGGAACGGGAATTTTTATTTCGTATGCCCACAGTTTCAAATTGAGCACCTCTGATCTTACAAATACCTCAGTTGCTATCAAGGAAGCTGGGATGGGAGGGGGCCTAACAGGAGGGGATCCAGGCAACTCCTTGCCCCCTTTTGCCATCAATTTGAGCTGATCATTTCTGTCCTTTACACTTTGGGGTGCTGTTGTGGATGTGCAGTGTACAACGTAATCCCCCTTGCTCCTCAAGAAGGAATTTCTCGTAGCCAAAGGGATGGTCCTTGTCTAATGAAGGGTTGATGTGGCACAAAAGGCCCAGGACAAGTCTGAAGAGCCATGCAGAGCTCCCCCTTGGGTTGGCTGAGGCTTCTCTGGCAGCTGTGTTGCAGGTTCATCTCCCTCTGCTGAGTCCTGCTTCCCTTACCCCTTACAAGTATTGTTCCTGAGACTGCTTCCTAAAATGTCTCCTGCAGTGGACTCTCTGCCTCAGAGTCTGGTTCCCAGGGAATCTGACCTAAGTCAGACGCTAAATAAGATTTAATTTTTTGTTTATTCAGTCATTAGTATTCACAAGATATTATTAAACACCTGGAAGTCCCAGGGTGGTGTGAAGAGTTAATATACTTGGCTGCTAATAGAAAGATTGGTGGTTTGAGTCTACCCAGAGGTGCCTCAGAAGAAAGGCCTGGTGATCTACTTCTGAAAAATCAGCCAAAGCCCTATGAAGCACAGTTCTACTCTGCCACACATGGGGTCTCCATGAGTCGGAATCCACTCGACAGCAACTGGTTAGGTGCGAAGCACTATGCAAGGTCCTGAGAATACAGTGCATTTCTATATTATAAGAAGAAGTCACCCTTGTAATCTTGAAAATTCTTGAAAGCAAGGTCCCCGTTTTTTTGTGGCACTCTTTATGACTTTTGCTAGAAGAAAAACAGCCTTAGGCCAGGAGAAAGGATTAGCACTATGTCATTATTAAATATTCTTTAGTAATTGTTTTTTGACTACATTATAAAAATCACCCCATCATAATGCAGTATAAATTATCATTTGGGTTACAGCATCTCTTACCCTGAATTATTGAAATAGCTTCTTCCCAGGTCTTCCTAACTCAAATCCCTTTGCCTCAGTCTGCCCCTACTCAGCTACAAGTGTTTTTTCTTCTTGAAAAGCAAATCTGATCGTTTAACGCATTCTCTCTTAGCTACCTGCTGTGATGCAGTTTTCTTAGTGTGGCAAGGAGGCCCTTTATAAAGTGGCTCCATCCAGTATTTTCAATTTAAACTCCCATCACAACTCCCCTATAACTTAACTCCTTTCCATTAGGCCCCACCAGTACCTCTTTTCCCTCTCTACAGAAATAATTGCCATGGCCATGAGATTTTATATATTATTCCCTCTTCCTGAAAGGCTACTTCATCTCCCAGATCATCTGCAGCCCCCATCAAAATTTCCATTTACTGACTTTCTGGCTTGAATGTTCTGTCTTCTACTAAATTGTGATGGTTAATTACCTCCCACCAAATATCAACCAGATAAAGTAGTATGATTCCTTTTTCCTCCATCCTCCCATTGCCTTTGTGTATCCATTTTTTTTTTTTAAAGCAAAGAGAAAGTTTTATTTGGTGTATATTCAAAAAGACAGAAGTGGGAAATTGGACAAGCATGTTGCTACAGCCATGTCTGCTTGAGTCCAGGGAAGTATTACAGAGTAGGCAAGAAAGGGGAAATGGACAAGCATGCTGTCCCAGCCATGTCTGCCCAAGTCCCTGTGTATCCATTCTTTGTACACTTTACAACTTTGCATTGTAATTACTTGTTGATGCTTTTCTCCCTTAACAAACTGTAACAACTTTGACAGCAATGACAATGTCTTGTTTATACATCCAGAACTTTACAGCGTGTGTACAGCACAAACTGGATGCATCGTGGATGAATGCCTGTCGTTCACCCGTTTGACTATTGTCTATACAAAATTAGCGTTCCATCCCATTGTATTTCCTTTAAACAATGAAAGTAATATTTTCATATTAGTTCTTCCAGGGTAAATTTCAAATGCGGAGCTAGGGATGCGGTAGTGTTAGCTTCTTTCCTTTATTTAAATGATCTATTTCTTTGTTTTTGCTGCTATTTACCATTGTCTTTTTGCACTGACTTAGTTCATAATGGAAATCTCTTCAGTCAATAGATTTGGTTGAAATAGTTAGTGGTCTGCTGTTTGAATAACTTTTCATCATTTAGCCTTCGCATATCAAGCGCTGTGGAAGGGACTTGGGCCTCTGGTGGGAGAGGGGAGTGGCAGGAGAAAGTTGAGTTACAGTGGAGAGCAGGAGATGGAAACACTGGGAATCCTTTCCCATTTGGAAGTGGCCAGTAATAATAATAAGTAATAACAGTTTCATTCTTGAGGATGGTTTCTTTGCCTGAAGAAGAACTGCATACATGCAATAGCCCCGATGTGTAGAAATAGGAATAACATTAGCTTGCTCCTTCCACCCCTGCTCTTTTTTTCAGTTATAATTGGGCAACTTGCGGATCATTCAGTGCGCCGTGATTCTCCTGGATCCCAACTTTGCATCTATCTCTTCCAGTGCTCCCCTACACCACGCACCTGAAATACTCCTAAAAAAAGAAAACCCATTGCCATTGAGGCGATTCCGACTCATAGTGACCCTATAGGACAGAGTAGAACTGCCCCTACAAATCAGAGTCGTTTATTTTTTCGTCTGTGATCCCGTGTTAGTTGGCTTGCACCCATACTGTATTCAAGTAACAAGATTGATATGTTTCCATGTCAGTCTTCCCTTTATGACCATTGTCTCAAAAGAGAACGAGTCCTCCTCACTTCGACATTTCCCAGCAGTTTGCGTGGGGAATGGGACAAAGCAGTTGCTAGAGAAATATGTACTGAGTAAATGATTAAATCAATGTAGAAGAAATATCTATTGAGGGTTTTTTACATAACACCTAATACACCTCTTCCAAATGTTCACTCATTTCAACAATAACTTCGTCTTACTCAAGAACATGAAAAGATTAATACAGGGCAAAAGGCAGACTAGAACTAGAAATACCACCGATCTGTTTATTTTTTTTTAAAAATTGTTTCTTTCTCTTGTAGGTGGAAGGTTTTGATTATTTATGCCAAAAAATTTAATTTCTGAGTCTAAGTGACTATTATTAGATGTGGCATAAGCCTTAAGTATGTTGACTATGTAGGAAACCAGAGCTAGTATGCAATTAAAAATGTCAATAACTGAAGCCTGACAGAATCTTATTCTTCGTGGAAATAATGATCCAAGTGTGCACGATAGTCAGGATTTTAAGATTAGCTCAGGTGGATATATGTTATATTTTGTGTGTATTTAATGAGTTTTGTGATTGATCATTATTGCACCACCCTGGGCACTGCTTCTAAAAAAGTATTGGCTAGTAGCTAGCCTAATCCGGTGTATGTCTGCTCTTTCTAAAATTTATCTCTGTATAGTTTTCAGTATTATGGATTTGTTATTTTGAGAAGGGAGAAAGAACATATTGGTTTAAATCTTTAAACACTTCCCTCTCCTAGACCATTTACTAAATGGAAAAATGGATACCAGCGGCCCATATTAGCTGTATGTTGGATGATATGGGCAAATTAGCCTTCCCTAAACAAAAGTTCTGAATTCATGAATTGTACTATTTATAATCTGATTTCTATGCCTGCTTCTTCTTAAGTGGAAAATAATCTCCATTTAATCTCTTCCACTGACTTAAAAAACAAATAAACAAATCTTGAATATTTGAAACTGTGGTTTTTAAGAACAGGGCCAATGCTCGAAACCTAAATTCCCTGAAACTAACCAGAATATAAGTTATTGAAGCGGAGAAAAGTGTAATTCTGATGTATGGTCCTACTTGAGGCAGACTGAACTTAAGAGCTGTTTAGGGAATTGTAAACCAAAACATTCCATCTTTAGTACTTAACCAGGGTTAATGGAAGGAAAGTGTCATAGTCCCGGCTACAACGGCCAGTCTCTAAGGTCTGATGTAGATTACAGTGTCATCCACTCTGGTCTCCTGGGATGTTTGTAATTGAAAAACCTGGATAAAAACCAGTCTGTACTGAGAAATAAAAGGTATCAACAAGCTGATTTGGCTGGAAAGAGGGATACTCTGTCTTGAAAATATCTTTATTGTGACACTTATCACTTTTTAAAAAAATAATTATTACAATTTGTCTCTTAATAAACAGTGAATTCCTAGAGGCTTGTCTTAGTCATCTAGTGCTGCTATAACAGAAATACCACAAGTGGATGGCTTTAACAAAGAGAAGTTTGCTAAAAGTCCAAATTCAGGGCATCAGCTCCAGGGGAAGGCTTTCTTTCTCTGTCGGCCTTCTTATCATCAGTGTTCCCCTGGCTTAGGAGCTTCTCCGCGCAGGGACCCCAGGTCCAAAGGACATGCTCTGCTTCCAGCACTGCTTTCTTGGTGGTACGAGGTCCCCCTGTCTCTCTGCTCACTTCTCTCTTTTATATCTCAAGAGATTGCCTCAGGACACAATCCAATCTTGTAGATTTAATCCTGCCTTACGAACACAACTGTCACCCATCCTCCCTCATTAACATCATAGAGGCAGGTTTACAACATATAGGAAAATCACACCATACCAGAAATCATGGCCCAGCCAAATTGATATACACGTTTTTTGGGGGACATAAATCAATCCATGACAGAGGTCAACTTTGTATCCTCAGTGGCAAGGATATTGTTTGGAAGACAGGTATGCATGTGCACACACAGACACACACACACTCACACACACACACAGACACACACACACACTCACACACACACACAGACAGACACACACACATATATATATATGTTGTTGTTAAGTGCTGTTGAGTCAGTTCCGACTCATAGCAACCCTATGTACAACAGAACGAAGCACTGCCCGGTCCTGTGCCATCCTCACATTTGTTGTTATGCCTGAGCCCTTGTTGCAGCTGCTGTGTCAGTCCATCTCATTGAGGGTCTTCCTCTTTTTTGCTGTCTACTTTACCAAGCATGGTGTCCTTCTCCAGGAACTACTCCCTCCTGGTAACATGTCCAAAGTATGTGAAAAGAAGTCTTGTCATCCTTACTTCTAATGAGTAGTCTGGCTGTACTTCTTCCAAGATAGATTCGTCTGTTCTTCTGGAAGTCCATGGTATATTCAGTATTCTTCGCAAACACCATAATTCAAAGGTATCAATTCTTCTTCAGTCTTCCTTATTCATTGTCCAGCTTTCACATGCATATGAGGTGATTGAAAATACCATGTGTCTGTCAGTTTGTTGTACTGTGGTGGCTTGTGTGTTGCTGTGCCACTGGAAGGTTTGCCACTAGTATTTCAAATACCAGCAGGGTCACCCTTGGTGGACAGGTTTTGGTGGAGCTTCCAGATTCAGACAGACTGAGAAGAAGGACCTGGCAGTCTACTCCTAAAAAAATTGGCCAGTGAAACCATATATATATATAATATATGCTGCTAACCGAAACGTCCAAAGTTCAAATCCACCAGTGGCACCTTGGAAACCCTATGGGGCAGTTCTGCTCTGTCCTATAGGGTCACTATGAGTTGGAATCGACTCATCGTCAATGGGTTTGGGTTCTTTTTTTTTTTTTTTTAACTAATTATCGTAGAAGGAAGGCAGAGAGGGATAAAGAAAACAACTTTATTTTTAAACTTGACTTTTCCATTAAGTAATAATCTTGGGAATGTCAGTTTCTATCTGATATTCTTTATCTGCAAAATAAAGTAAGATTAGAGATGATTCCTAAAAGTTTCCTAGCATTAATATTCTATGGTATCTTTGAAATATTTGTTAGTATCAACAGAAAGAAAATTATAGAATGGACTAGCTGGGGAAGCACTTTGTGCAATCCAATGTCAAGGAAGTAAATCTTATTAGTGTCTACTGCCATTTCCAGATTTGCTTATTGCCAGCCTTCAATGTGGACACAAGAGTCACCTCCCTGCTTATGTCATTGGGCTGTCAGAGGGGAATGGAACACAGGTGAGAAATTTAGAGAAAATTTCTCCTTCATTTATAATAATACTCTTAAGCAGTGTCCAGCCAAGGCACCGGCCTCTTTTAACATTGCCAGTATGTTTTAGGGGTTAAGGAATTGTTGCATTGAGGGACTTTAGAATCACAGAGAAATCTGGCCCTATCATTTGTAATCATGTGACATAGGGCAAGTCACTTAACATTTCTAAAACAAAATGTATGTAAAGCGTTTGTAAATTGTAAGGAACTGTATGAAAGTTTAAAATATTGATGATTATTATTATGGATGTTGCTTATTGTTATAATTTTGTCATCTCTTAAGTGTGGCTGCTCAGTCCATTACTATTATTCTTTGGGAGGGTAGGTCATAAAGAATTTTACTAATGCATTGTCAATAATTTTTGTTAATCCTGTGATTAGCTCAACTTCATGCAGGGAGAGAAGATGCTAATGTAGATAATACAGAAATTTTGGAGCTATATAGATATGAATTAAATCTTAACTCAGTCTCTTAGTATTTATAACATGTTGGCAAATCAATAAACACCTCTGAACCTCACTTTTCTTCATATTTCTCTCTCGCAATTGTTTGAAGGACTGACTAAGAAAACATATGATCAATTTTTTCTAGTAGTGTTGGGAACAAAGCAGATATTAATTCAACCAAAATTTATCAAAAATGCTTATTGTATCCTGATAATAAAATAATTAACAAAACTTCAGTCTCTGACTTAATGAATCTTACTACTTAGTTTCTTTAAACTTCCATATTTCCTCACTAACAAAGAACACATACTAACAGGAATGTACATCAAGTTGGTAAATATTGACAAGGGTGGCATGGATTTGTCGTTAATAACATGGGGCTCTGTTCTAGGGTGTGGAATGGAGCCAAAGGAATCAGATGGCAAAAGGGGAAGACACAGTTGAAGATAACATTCACATTTTGGTCCCAATAATGTTATTTGAAAATATTAAAATTAATTATTTGAATACAATATCTTACTCAACTCAGTTATTTAAAGATAATGAGTATTTCCTAAATATCTAACTTCCTTTAGTTATTTGTCTGTGTTTTCTTTAGTTCATTGAGCTTATTTAATACTGTTGTATTGTATTTTTCCAATCTGTTCATTATTTAAAACAAAAACCAAAAAAAACCAAACCCATTGCCATTGAGTTGATTCTGACTCATAGAGACCTATAAGACAGAGTAGAACTGCCCTGTAGGGTTTCCAAGCAGCATCTGGTAGATTCAAACTGTGACTTTTTGGTTAGCAGCTGTAGCTCTTAGTCACTGTGCTACCAGGTTTTCCATTCATTATTTGGGCTTCCATAAATATGATTTATCTCCTTTCATCTTGTTCACTTGAATGAGACATCATTGCCAAATTCTTTGTATGCCTTGTGATTTTTTGTTGAAACCGGGACATTAAAATTTTACAAGATGTTAGCTTTCGCAGTTCCTCTGAATATATGGTGCTTTGATAGTGCAAATTTCTGCAAGAATCTCTTTGGAGAACATTGTCTTTAGACTCTGATTACTACTTACTCTCCCTCTCTGTGGTATCTTTAACCACGGGTTTCAGTTTCTCAGAGGCTCTCAAACAGATCCAAAATCACACACTAATCAATCCGTCCTCAGAGGGGCACAATCTTTAGCCTTTGGGTTACTGCTTCTCCCCTCCTCTGTGAGTGTTCCTTTTTTTTTTTTTATTTTTTTTTATTGTACTTCAGGTGAAGGCTTACAGAACAAATAGTTTCTCATGAAACAGAAGTACACATGTTGTTTTATAACATTGGGTAACAACCCCACAACATATCAACCCTCTAACTTCTCAACCTCTTTTTTTTTTT